>NC_141685.1:931897294-932501982 GCF_964263255.1 Lissotriton vulgaris
AATGAGACTGAGAGCCCAATGCAGGCTCTGCCCGATTGGCTGTCATTTCCATCCTCTTCCTCCGAGATTCTGATACCTGGTTAGCGTTATTGGGACAAGAGAAAACTCACAGAGATTCTAATGTTTGGAACGTAATGGATAGTACAAAGTTGATCAACAGCACTTTAATAGTTTATAAGGCCTACACTTGAAACCTGAGACAGGGTAGCTCCACTAAGGGTGGGCGTAGTTGGCTGAGTACCACTACACGAAATACTGTGGAATTGATCAAAACTCTGTGAATTCCGCTCTGCAAGCCCATTCCATCTCACCACAATTAATAAAACAGACACCTCAGTGAGAGAGTTGATGATTTTGGATTCCTTCCTAACCTAGGGAGAAGACCAATCAGATGCCTTGAACACAAAGAGCACATCATGCGGAAATGATACGGTTGTTGTCCCATCCTCCTAGGACCACCCTAAGCACAGGTATGGGCAAAAATACAACCCCAGCCAAAGGCCCTGCAAAGCATTATGGGACGATATTCTAGACTGCAGTGAATATTAGTGGAAATTCTTGCATGAATTCTGTGCTTTTAATGAAATGTGTAATTACCATATCTCCGCAACTTCTTCTAGCGGAGCGGAGTTCATTGCCCAGGGTTAAGCTCCACCGGCTCCCTGGCTCTTATATCCCTCTTCCCAGTCATTTTTCCTTCATCTATGAGATTGGGCACAGTACAATATTTATCCTGTGTCACTGCCAACGTCAAGCTGAAATGTGACCTTAAACTTGGTGGAGGGTGGGTCACAAACAGTGTGCTGCCATGGTGATTCTTTATATTAACCATCTGACAGTGGTAGCCCTAGCTTGGTCAAGCACATCATTGTACACAAAGGTCACAAACAGTTGATCTGGTAAATGCAAGTACCGTCCTCAGTCTAGATAAATACACAACTGCCATTTGAATTCCAGATTCTACTGTATCTTCTCTATTGACGAAGCTTGGGGCCTGTAAAGAATTTCAGAAGAGATCAAACCCCAAAAACACTTAGAATGAGGACAACTCTTTTCCACTGGAACATCCTGAAGTGCCAAGAAAAACAAAACACTTCTTGTCAAGGCCTGCTTCAATGGAAGCTATTGCATGTAACAGGATGCAGCGATTTAAAAGGCCTGCACATCTCTCTGGTGAGATTCAGCTGAAGTCCAAGGAGTGCATTCAGCCTGTCAAATGTTACTTGATCACGTTAATAGCTGTGAACAATGATTCCCCAGACTCCAATGACTGTGCTGTAGATTTTGCATTTTTGCACCTGCTCACCTGTTTCAGCCAGGTGGGGAGAAAACGGTTTTACCTAAACTGGGCAAGTACGTAGTGAGGGTTGTGGTCTAATATTTAGTATGGGGGTCATTTTGTAGTAGTTGGAGTTGGTTTGTCTGGGAAATCTGGCAAGGCTAGGGTAGAACGACCAGTAATAAAGAACATCTTGCGCTCTCTCTGATTTTCTAAACAACCCTCAGACTCAGAGGTTGTTCACTGAGCTCCCAAGTCCGTATAGTATCAGGGATCAGTTCAACTCTTCACCTTCCCTTGGAGCTCGGGGAATGGTAATGATGCCCAGTTATGCATAGAAGTAAACATTCTGAAGCTGAACAAGACCACCAACAGGATCAGGGCCTTGGTAGAGACCAGAGGGGAAGCATTGAGACCAAATTACAGTATTCTGTGCTGGCAGTGTGGGTTTCACTGTTAACTGGAAAATACTTGTGTTTCTTCAGGACAGGCCTTGAGGGTTCACTCAGTACATTGGGTAATTGCTGGGGATAGCTGTCAATGCCTGAGCCAAAGTCATCATTTTGATATTCTGCACAGAGAGTAACTTATTTAGATCATAAAGATCAAATAAGGCATAGAGCCACCACCTATTTGCTTACATTTAAGTTGTGGGAAGAGGCTCCATGTCCCTGTTCTGGTGGCAGATTAGCTCAATTGTTTCCAAACACAGGAGCTTTCTATAATTTGCAGAGTTGTATAAGATGATGAACTGGGAGGCAGAGTGGGCCTGGAAAGTGGTGGCAGAGGCAGATGTAGAATTAGTTACTTACCTGTGCCTCCAGTTCTCCACCGTTGGTATCTTTTATATATTCAAATGCTTGAATCATTGACAGTAGTCAGACTGGGAGTCCTCTGCACCTTAAAATAGCAGTACACAGTATTAAAATGGTGACACTATTTAGTAGCACATTAACCTCATTTGTAGGAACCCAAACGTCAGCCACTGAGGTGGAAGCTTAAGCTCTCCTACTCCCTTAGAGGCCACCATATTTCAGATTTCTATCACGTGCTATGTGTGAGGGAATTCCCTAGCAGAACTCTGCTCTAACCTTTCAGCAAAACTGAAGCTGTTATTTTTTTTATCTGAGCTGGATTCAAACCAGCCCTACTTTCAGCACAGAAGTACTGTGAGTTCTTTTACAGTAGATTCTGTCTTCTCCGGCGCAGGGAGATCATTTTATCTGATAGGCAACTGTCTTCAACTGTAATCATGGCTGACAGAGAGAAGAAATGTTTTCAAACCTTATTTATCGTATTCATCTTGTGGACAAAGATGACCCTCATAATCAGTGTGTTTATTGCCTTTACCCATATAACAAGGCATCAAGATGTGATGTATGCAAAACGTTTACTATTAAGACTCCTAAGAACAGAGAAAGGAGGTTAGAATTATTTCTTATGGCTAAAAGGAATTCCCCCCTTCTCAGAGGGATGCCCTCCATGAAAAGTGCTCCCCCAAGCACTTCCACGAAGGCAGCACAGAAAAGGAGACTTATACAGTTACCTGAACTGGACAGATTTGGCACAGTGCGTGCAACCACCTCCTTAATTAGCAAACAAGAAAACTATATCTCTAAACATCTAGACATTATAAGGAGAAAACATCTTAAAAATACATATTCTCAAAGGAAGCTTCATGGACGACGAAATCATCCATGATGATGAGAACATGTCAGAGAGACCGTCAGTGACAAAACCAATGACTGTGACTCCCTGCCATTGACAACGACGTCAGAGTTAACCCTGGCATTGATGACACTGATGAGGTTAACCCTGCCGTCGACAACACAGACAACATGAACTTTGTAGTTGACTGCACCATTGACGACAAATTCTCCAATATTAGAGAACACAGCTGTTCTCACCAATGAGAGGACCCCTATGTCTTCTGTGATCTGTGTCAAGTGGTGTGAGCCACTGGAGAGCCAAAATGGACAATAAGGAAGTGATGGGTACTTCTGGGCCCCAGTTAAACAGCAGGGATCAGATTTGTACACCTCCTGAAACATCTACTCTTCACCTGTCTGCTTCTTGAGGAAAGAGGAGGCTCCGGCTTGAACCCAGGCACAAAATGAATCCTAGACTCTAAAGTCTGAAAGGTGTTGCATATCTGAAAGAGAGTTGGTGATTTTTGTGGTACCCATTTGGATGGCACTTGGCAATTTCACTGTGATCGCTCAGCCAAGTCTTCACGCCATAAGCTGGACCCAATAGGCCGGTAAGCCCCTAGAAAGCAGCTAACCCCCCCAAGAAGCATTCGCGGAGAGATACTTAACACACTTAGGTGTCATGCACCTAAGGCGGCATGACACCTGATCACCTGATGAGCCAGTCTGCACACACAGTGCCTTTCTTCCATAAACTGGATGCAAAAGACCAATCAGTCCTTCACGAACCACCAGTAGCCTGAGCGCTCTTCTCGCCCAGCCAATCAGAGCTAACTCTGTTCTTCTGCTGAGACCCATCGAAGGCCTTTTGTCACCCGAGCATGTTCAGCTAGAGGCAGACAAAGATAAAGCCATTTCCTGTATGAGCCACCATATGCCTTTAAAGAGCTATGATCAGAAGCCTTGTGCCTGTGATCAACCATCTGCTTCATGTACTGCATACACCCCTTAGCATGCACATTGTGAACATGCTTAACACTTCTTTACCAAAAACACCATTAACTTAATCCACATACCAATCACTAGCTAGCTCACATATACTAGCAACACAAACCATCTAGCAAATGTTTATGAATGAATACACTGCAGCCATCGATGCATCTGACATGGCTGACATAACACAACATAACCTAGAAACTTTTTTTTATCAATGAAACCGGTATTCACACCGGCTTTCACACATCCTACTCTTCCTCATTTCCAAGGGTTACAGCATCCAACACATAGACGGCACAAACAAAAAGATGGGGCACTCAAACTTATCCACAATTCTTCATGGCCCTGCACCCATAGATATCATGTAAAGCCTGGGGTTTTGGAGCTTTTCAGCTGCACTTCGTAGTCTGAGCACCTCAGAGACAGCATGGTGTATAGACTGCAGGACCCAACAAAAACATTATAGATAAAATCTCAGTTTCCCTCCTCTATATCAATTTAGCACACCCACCCAAAATTCATTGAAAACTTCAGCCTACACAGCGACTTCAGCACAAAACTAATGACAGAATCACGATACTCAGCACCCCCCCCTCTCACTTTAAAGGCAAAACCCTCAACCTCATCCTGTAGATTTGACCCAAAATTCACTGCAAGGCCCAAAACCCCTGAATTGGACTGACCACTTTACTATCCCCTTCATCATTCTTTATACACCTTGGACTCAAGTCAATCAAAAGGAAACAAACTATTATTCTAGACCTACAAATACATCCCCACAGAAGCCCTCCAAGAAGACCTCCTCAACTGGTGTAGCGCCCTCTATTCCACAAGAGATATCAACAAATATCAACAAATTTCTTGACGCCAACAACATACTTTGGAAGAAACATGTCAAACTCACAGCTCCTATGTAGCATTATTCTCCAAACATGAACCTACAGTACTATGGTGCAACCAAGACTCTCAGATAATAAACATTGGAACAAAGGTTATTGGTCCTTTGTTAAAGACAGGCCAGGACTAGATAGTCAGTGAAAATCCTTTACAGATTTGAGGTTGGTGGGCTACTTGTACTGCTTGGTGACCCATGGAAGTATCGTTTTCCTTTGTTGGATCAAGATACATCATTGCTGGTTTCTCACAGTAGGGGCGTTCATTTTGGACAGATTGGTTGCTGTCTTTCCAAGTCATAAACTTGTCACAGTTTCATCACAAAAAGCAAATGGAAAGAAAATCTGAAATAACAGTCTTCTGCAAGACAACAAATTGAGCTTCATACAATGCTGCAGCACATAAGTAGATGTTCTTCAAATGGTTGACAGTAAATTCCTACTCAAGAATATTAAACACCTGCTTCTTGATACTGCTCACTTTCTCTGTGGCCTTTGAAATTTTGGACTATCAAGCACTGGTCAATACCCGGGAAACATGCATGGACTTCGCTGATACAACACTTCAATGGTTTACCTGATGGTTCGCTAACTGCCACAACCTCATACAGCTAGAAACTATAAGACCCCAAACACCTGTTTTGTTGTTAAGCACACCAGCTTTCTAACCTCTCTAGCAACTTTTTAAACCTCTAGATGGAACCCCTAGGTTCCTTACACACAGACGAAATTAAGATCGATCGGAACTCTACCTCAAAAGCTCAACAGCTAATGGAGTTCAGTGACTCAAAACATGACTTGAGATAATCCAGAAGTGGGTGTTATGTACCCACCTCAAACTCAACCCAAAAAAAGACTATTCTTGATCACCAACAGCAGCAACAGACCTCAGATGTAATTTTGTCTAGCCGACATGAACAAAGATGGCTTCAATCCCCACCCACACAGCTGACAGGCAAAACAAAATCCCTTGAAATTACTCTTAATTAATACCTTACCTCCTCCTAGAAAAACAAGACAGTATGGCACCATACCTCCCGCCTGACAAAACTTGAAACCCTTCCTTCTAGAAGTCTATTTCAGAGAAATCCAAGACTGGAAAATTGCTCTAGGCTATTCCAATTCCTTGTCTCCGGTCTCCAAATGACATGGTTTGCCAATACCAGCCTGGAAATCACCGGTCCACAAACTCTGGGCCCTTAGACATCTGATTGGTGTGTTGCGGCATCTGACTGCAGTTGGCCCTCACTCGCCCTATTCCTGTACAATGGGGGTAGCTTCAGATGCTCCACTAGCTCTCTTCCTACTCCGCCCATTTTCTTCATGCATGCCACCAATTTGGGCCTTCTAAGTTCTCTGCGAGAGGAAGAAACACGCAGATTTGGGCTCAGTTTCCTAGGTCAGCATGTTATTCTCTATAATGAGAAAAAATACCTCAAACTCCATACTGAGATGCAGGGATGCAGCTAGCTTCATAATGAGCTTCAAAGAAGTGCAAAATGGAGAAAAACGCCTTTTCCACATACACGCTTAGGAACTGAAACAACATTTACATCAACATTAGAACTGATTTAATCATCCTTACATTCAGAAAGAAATTGAAGAAACATCTTTTCTGTTATGTTATGTTATGTTATGTTATGTTATGTTATGTTATGTTATGTTATGACAGGAATGTACCTGTTACTTGATACCATCTTCAATCTCTCATCAGCTGGTAAGTGCTCTTTGCAGCCATGTAAAGCTACAGATGAACACACGAAAACTGTGCTTGTCCTGCATGGCGGGGGGACTTAAACAGTTGAAAGATTAAATACGTTTTTCCTACTGAAAGGGATTTTGATTATATTTTCCTAAGTCTCCCTCCTAGGTTCTGGAGATTTTAGAAACAAATTCTGAATCATGCTAGATTAGGAGGCCACAGTACATACATCAGCAGCTTCCATTTTTCAGCCTCCTTGAAAAGGATGAACATAAATGTACTCTTCATGGGTATAGTGCAGGTGTAAAGAGGATCTACTTGAACCAAAGGGAAAGACCACTGGATTGGAAAATCTTATTTCCGTATTTCCATAGCCACCTTTGTTTTTTGAGGATCCCGTTCATATTATATAATGACTTTGAAATGACAGGTTCTCAGAAAGGCTTTCTTCTAATCTGTTAGGCTTGTTTGACAACTTTGGGATCTGAGACCAGGGCTGGATTGTGAAAGGGCTGTTTTGGCCACCAAGGCACACATTCCCTCATTCTACAGCACGAATGCTGGAGTCGTTTTTGTCAGTACCTACAAAGTCATGGCTACAACAGCAAGATAGCATCTGGCTGGGTGCATGTTCTTGTAGTCACCAGACCTTGACTAATACTCCCAGACAAGCTCTTTTATGGGGAGAAGGCCCCCAAGGTACACCCATGGAAAAAATCCTTCACCCCTGAAGGACCAGGAAGTTCAGCAGAACCAAAGTTTAGGGTAATACCTGGGCTGAGCCAGTGGGACTGGTCTGGTCCTCTGAACCAAAATCTGTACAAGAGAGTGCAAGAGCTAGGCGGCAGGTATTTCGAACTGCAGGACAACAAGCAGGACTTGCACCAGCAACTGAGGAAGGGAGTGGGAAGAGAAACCTTGCTTCCTCAAAGCAGGAAGGGTGCTCAGTAGCAGCTCATTGGCTGAGACCTGTACTTACCACCTGACTCTTTTTATCTGGCAATGAAATCAACATCATCTTACGGCTTAATACTCTGAATAATAGTGAGGCAGTTCGGGAGGGTCCTTAAACCGACAGGAACACAAAGAACTCAGAGGACATGTTGGCCAGCAACTCCAAATATGTGACAGCATGAAGCATGGTACTAGTAGCTGGAGTGTGTGGCATAAATTGAAAAATCAGATAAAAGATAGGGTCAGAGGAAAGAATCGCAAAAATATATCTAGGGAGCATGGTCAGACTGCATGCAAAATAGATGCCTTTGAGTAGGGCTCCACAACATCAGGGTGATAAAAATATTTTTATCAGACACAAACAATAACAATCTAGAGTCACAATCATATACCTGAAGTTCTTGTAATTGCAAGACGTTGGGCAAGAGCAGAGCAGGGTCACCACTTGAGGTATCTCAACCATTGAGGCCTAATTCTGTGTGTCTCTCCAGCACCACTAAGCAATGTAAAGACACTGCTCATCTCCCTCCATTGTGCACCTTTAGGCTCTGATTCCTCCTGTGTGGCCTTGAAGTCTCTAATCCTATCCCTGGACTCATGTTGATCCATTACAACTCTGAGGATGACATCTTTCTGCCAACTCCATGCAATGCACACACTGAACACCATGAAGAGCCAAGCTGTATTGGAAGACAGGTTTAACGCCAAACGTCAGCCTTGCTCCACTCACTCTTGAAACAGTCACTAGCTCCATAAGCACTGTGCATGAACACAGAGAATGCTCGCTCACTAACTCTTTCTCTGTCACACACACAACCAGCTCTCCCCACAAACTTCCTAGCCGTGCCCAGTGATATCAGCAGCTGTGCCATTTTCTTTGCCTCAGATCAAGACTGCAGGCATTTTGTTTGGGATGGGGAAAACAAATTAAACACTAAATTAGTGTCTGTAGATGGAGCGGAGGCCACAATAATAAATTTCCAATTTTGTTATAAACTTCAACCTGTGTCCACATAAAACCCGGAGAGGACAATAGATGGACTGGAAACTGTGTGGAAGTAATACTGATTGACAGCTATCTAAGTTCAAACAAGACACAAGAAACATAGGGGGATGAGCAGACCAGTAAATCAGATAAACCCAGTCTAACCAACACAGTGACACCAATGAACCAGTAAACCAGCAAAAAAGTAAATCAGGTTAACAAAATTAACCAGTGGTTCAGTGAACCAAGCATCAAAACCAGTAAAGCCACATTGAAATAATCAAAGAGAAGGAAGAACACAATAATCTAAACGAAAGGGAATATAGTAATCAGCACTGAAGGAAATGAAAACATGACACTCACTGGCTAGCTAACATTAAATGTCAAAGACAAAGGACCAGACTTAAGAGTAGACTAGTAAGTTTTCTTACTGTCATCAAATCAAACCAAGCTACATAAAGCAGTAGAAAGCTACACGAAAATAAGCCAAATTGAGAAAAGTACTAACAATCAATTCACTAAGAAGTCCAGTAATTAGAGGGCAAAATATGATACTCTCTCGCTCATGAAACAACCCAACAAAACCACACTAGCAGAAATCATAAGCAGTGAAAATACTTAGATCCTTCCTATCCTTGACACCAGTCAAAACATATAGAAGGGGGGTTAACAGTACCAGGAAATATGTAATTGAAAACAATGGCTTTAATGCTTCCCTCCAAGATACCAAGTCAACAGACTTCAACATGTAGAGAAAATTTGAAAAAACAAAGGAGGAACAATCGGAGACTCCATTTCATACTGAAAGGGAAAGAGAAGAGCAATGTAGCACCTTTTTTAACAAGTGCCTTGCCTAAACTTCATTACGCTTAAATAGAGAAACCTTTGATCAGGAATATCTTAAGGATTTCAGGGACTCTGGACCTAACGAATTTTGGAGGCCCCATTCAGAACACCTTTGAATTTATGATCCAATTTCAGCTCTTTCATCCCCTCTGAGGCCAGGTCAGTGACGGTGCACAGACACACTGATTCAAATCCTAAATGTGTTTACATCTAAAATGCAGGGATAATGACGTGTGTTTTCAAATGGTAACACAGCAGCAGCTCAATAATATCACTGCAAATAATTTCTGTGACGTCTTCCCATTTCTCATATGTGACGTCCAGTTTTAATCTAAAATAATCTTTTTGTATGGATGTTGCATGAAACATAAGCGCAACATTTCTCTGCAAAATGTCTGTTATAGACTGTCACACATCACACACATGAAAAAAAATTAAAGGAAGATGGTATCTAAAGCAATCTGTTGAAGAATTATTTAAAGGTCATCAGGATAAGACTCTCTGCAGAACACAGCTGGATCTTTCAGGGGGCTCCCTGAAAGGCTGGGGCTCTGGGCCAGTATCCACTTAGCCCATGCCTTCAAACAGCTCTGCCTTTGAATGTCTAGCATGCCGATTGCCTAGGCCCTCCATCTGCATCTGCAAACAACTCAAAACCCAAAGGCATAATAATGTGCTTCCTTGAATATTCTCAAGCTAGCATGATCCTAGAAGCTACTAAAAGACGGAAAAACCAACCTGGTGTACCTATACCAAGATCTAGCCAAAGCAGTAAGACAGAAAATGTACCTAGGAATATACCTACAATGAAGCACAATATCATCAGGTACAATACATTATAGAACAGAAAATGTTTATTTACAATGAGAGACAGAAAAACTTAGATAAACTACAAGACCTACAAAGATTCCTCTGAGATGGGTACAAATCACACTAATTCAACCCTCGCTGAATCTAGACACCAGAAACAATAACATTCCTCAAAATAATCAACATAAAGCACAGCCTAACAAAACGTACGTAAACACTACAATAGGGTGAACATCTAGTTGCTTAGCTCTTTGGTAGTCACACTGAGTAAAACTCCCACATCACCTTGTACCTCACAACCACTCATATGTATATAGCTTATTGTCTCTCACAGTTCACAATCACCAGCGACCAGACAACTACAAAAATGTACATTAACTGTGGATCATGAAACATCAGAAGGATAAACAACCCCATAAAGTGACAGGAAATAATTTCAGCCGATTCAAACTGGGTTCATCCAGGAAATTCCTTTAGATGAGAAAGTAGTCTTAAGGGCAGATTCGCAGAACTAATCTGAGATAAAATCTTAAACTTACTACTTTTGGTGTTCACAGAAGGCATTTAGTAGTAGTAAAGTTAGGACTCCAAACTTTACTACTACTAAACTGAGACAAAATCCTAACTTTACAACTTTTGGTATTCGCAAAAGGCATTTAGTAGTAGTAAAGTTAGGATTTATTTCCATTGGGCCATCTCGCTCTTGAAGTCAGATTCCTAATGGCTGCCAGCAAAATGAGAAAAATGTTGCTGGCAGCCATTACAGGCCTCGGGGACTAAGGGCCCCATTAGGATGTCGGGCGGACTTTGCCCGCCCGTCATCCCATCGTAAATCGGGACCGCCCGCCATAAGGGCGGGGGTCCCGGGGGTGCCATTAGGATGTGCCCGCCACAGTGTCGGGCACATCCTGTATTTTCAGCATTGTGGCGGGCGGTGCTCTCTGCACCGCCCGCCACAATGCTGAAAATTGAATTGTACATTGTCATTTGCAAAGCGGCAGGCACCGCGCGATGCCTGCCGCTTTGCAAATGACAATGAAGGGGGGGGGGGTACCACAGGTACCCCCCACGTGCACCCCCCACCTGTACTTCACTCTGGGGGCCCACAGGGGGCCCCCAGAGGGAAGACCGCATGCCTTTCCGTGGCGGCATCGCCGCCGCGGAAAGGCACTGAACACCACGCATCATAATATGTCTGGCGGTGTCTATTAGACACCGCCAGCATATTATTCCTTTTCCGCCCCGGCCGCAAGGCGACCGGGGCGGAAAAGTGGCGGGCGGTGTTTCCCTCCGCAGCGGTCCCCCCCGCCATTGTAATGTGGCGGGGGGGAAAAGGGTGGCGGGCGGGCATTTCTGTCGGGCGGATCGCCACCGCCACCATGGCGGTGGCGATCCGCCCGACATCCTAATGGGGCCCCAAGTCTCCTGGCCTGAATTTATAAAAAATATATATATATATGGGGCAGGCTAGAGATAGACTGAAAACCCGGATGATGCACTCAATTCATTAACAAAATATAATCCAAAGAAAACAACTAACAATGTGGTATCTTGGTGAATTCTCCATCCAGAAGGGATACCTTGACCTCCTATGCTCCATGGTTGAATCCAGTGGGATCCCAGGATCACAAAAGAAAACAAAATGCAAAAGAATGACACCATCCTGCAAAATTCTTCTGGGTTAAAAAAAAACAGAAAAATGGCAACTGGGCTGCATTCATACACTGTCGGACCTGGGGAGCCCACCCCCAGAGCTCAATCATAATTAGGCCTGGGCACAGTTTGCAGAGTTTTGCTCCGTGGAATTCCATGTAATTACTGGAAGACTCTTTCAAATTCTGTGGAGTTCCGCGAGCAGGGGGAATATTGATCGGCCACCCCTTACTGTATAATTCGATTTCATCTCATCAAAAATATTTTATATCCTTTCACTCTGGCTCCATGCATGCATTTAATTTTCTTTTATTTCACGTTTTCTTCTTTGTATTACTCATGATGTGCTTCCTGTCTCTTCTTTTGCAGCAGTGGCTGCAGTATTAGGGAAGCGTCAGGCAATTTATTGCCTGAGCTGAGTTTAGTATCCCATTAAATTATGTATTTCCTCACTCAGCCCGAAAAGAGATCAACTGCTTCTGTCTGATCTCGCGTGGGTGGAGTTTATTCACCAAGGGGCACATGCATCAAAGTCCGGTTTTGCGATTCCTAATTTGCGATTTTTACCGAATTGCAAATAAGGAATCGCAAAACGGGATGCATTATTGAAAGTGCATAAAATTTGCGATTCGGTAAAAATCGCATTTTTTACCGAATCGCAAATATTATGCGAATTTTAATTTGCGATTTCGCAATTCCCATTGATTCCTATGGGCCAAAAGGCCCATAGGAATCAATGGGAATTGCGAATTCGCAAAATGTTGATGCATTCCATGGGTGCAGTGGGGGTCCAAAGGACCCCCCCCGCACCCCTGAAATATATTTTTAAATGGATGTTTCACACACACATGTCCTAAGGACATGTGTGTCTGTAACATGACAGTGTTTAAAATGCTAATTTGAGCATGTTAAAGCTTTTTCGCAAATTACCACGAGGTTCACCCTCGTGGTAATTTGCCCTCCCTAATTACGAATTCGCAATTTTTAAATTAATCATGCATTGCTTTTAAGGAATCGCAAATTTGCGATTCCTTAAGAGCAATCGCATTTTTGGAATTCGCTAAAAATAGCGATTTTTCCAAAAATGCTTGATGCATCCTAAAAAGGTATTTAGGAATCGCAAACGGCCGATTTTACCGATTCGCACCGTTTGCGATTCCTAAATACCTCGATGCATGTGCCCCCAAATGCAGCCAGCTGAAGAGCAGGGGATGCAAGATCCCATGGGGATACCAGATATTACACAACACCTGAACAGAAATTACTTCACAGACTCAGAATCTTTTATCCATACCTCCCCGAGAATGGACATCTGAAGCATAGGTGGGGGGGACACCACCACACAGCAACCTGAAAAATAAACCCCTGACTATGCCACACTTCTGGCTCTCTGATATGGGTAGAAAGCAGTTTATCCATATAATGAAGCATCATGCAAGAGATTATCAGGCCTGGGCATAGTTCGCAGAGTTTTAGCAGAACTCCTCAAAGTTACAAAAAAACTCAGCGAAGTTCCGCAAGTGGCAGAGTGCAGTGCTAACCGCAGTTTGTGCTGGTATTCCTGCTGCTCGAATAGAAATTCTACCCGAGTGGCAGCTTGCGCTCGGAAACTTATTCAATTCAATTCAATTCAATATTTATTAAAGATTTGGAACTCCAAGGAGGTCCACATAAAATACATACAAGTTATTAAAAAATAAAGAGAAAGCACATAACAAGCACAGTCCATAAACTATCATAAAATTGTTAACAGCCTATCTTAAATTTGCTAAATTTTTTATAAGTGGAGGCGAACAATATTAACGGAGAGCCCAAGTCATACAGTACTTAAGATTTTCCACATTACAGCTCCAAGGATGTGCATAGGACATTATAAAAGCTGTCAGTTCATTTAATGAAAGAGCTGAAGTTCCAGTTCATCTAGACGATCAATTTAAAATTAAGGACAAAGAAATTAAAACATGGGTATATTCAAACCTGTGCAAAAGGCATTACAATAGCAGCAGGCTCACAAAAAAAAAAATGTACAAGATGCAAATTAATAAAAGCTAAAATACTAATGTTTTACAGATGGAGGGGCTAGCTAAAAGGCTAGCTGAAAAAATTACCATTTATTTAAAAAAGTGTGCTAGAAAGGTAGAAGAGATTTAAAAAATTTTAATCACACTGCTTTGTTTATCTATCCAAGAATAATAATCACAAGTTGTTGCTACACTTTTTACGCGATCTTGTGAGAACATCGTTACAGAATTAAAATATATACATAAATTCCTTGAAATAATTACATAGTTTTACGCACACTGCTTCATTTTTAGGACAGAGAAGATAATCTCAAGCTGATGCCACATTTTTAACAGAGTTTTGCAAAAATATCGGACGAAGCCAGCGATGACGGCTCAATGTCAAAGCTGGACATACAAACAAAACGTGGTCCATAGTCTGGTTACTCAGTGTACACAAGTAAGTTACAAATTTCCCATAATTCAGGTTCTTAGACCAATTTGCTGTAAGGTCATTTAAAGGCAAGAGATTCATACGTCCTAAAATAAGCAAGTGTCGTATGCCGTGTTTTAAATTCCAGAATAAATATTTTTGTGCTGTTCTCAGAGAATTTGTCTTCATTATTAGTTTTAGTCTTTCTTTAGAGTTATAGGATTGAATATCTCCATCAAAACTAATTCGACCACCCAGAGTTTTTAAGAGAGACTTAAATCCTAATAATGGAAGGGTGAGCACTGATTCTTCTTGTATGCTTAAGGTTTTTAATGCCAATGAAAAATCACGGTAAAAAGTATATTTACCTGCCTTAATATCAAAGATTTCATGGCATAAGACACCTCTTAGTAAATCTGGCTCACTATGTTTTAGCTGGTAGCCCCATCGTAAAACCCTGGATAAGCCTTGGATATAGGAACTTATCTAGCCAAATTGCCGCCGTAGGAAATGAAGTGTTAAAGTTACAAATCTTTCAAAGTATCTGACCTTCAACCTTGTCCAAAAAACTCCAGTCTTTAACAGAAAGTGATTCTATCGCGTAAAGCAGGGTTGGAGGGATTTTTGCCTTAAAAACAGTCAATAAATGTAAAAAATGTCTTCTACCCATAGCGCTATAAAAAATGCGCAAGCCATTGACGTGCGAAATAGCTTTACTAGTACAATGTAAAATATGAGATTTCTTTTTCAAGCTGCTTGTTAAAAGTTTCCTTAGGTAAAGGTAAGAGTCTACCACCTCCAGCCTTTCAGGACCGATTTGCCAATTAAAATCATATGATTTTCTGTTTTTAAAACTTTTTAGGATTAAAATTTTACTTTTGAATACGTTTATTTTCAAGAAGTGGCCCACAGTATATTTTTGTAGGAGAGCCAACTTTCTATTCAGCCCAACAGGGGTTAAGTCCATTACTACTATGTCATCTGCATATAGTAGACGTGCAAAAGGACGGGTAGTAATCTTTGGGGCATCTCCACCAACTTGAGCGAAACAATCGGGTAAATCAGCTATATATAGGGAGAAATAAACAACCCTGTATAAGTCCGTTTTCAGTATGGATTACTTTCGATAATCCTTGATCTCCACCCATTAATATCTTGCACCAGGTTTGGGAGTGGAGTGCTATAAACAAGGATAGCAGGGGAGAAGGCAACCCCATTTTTTGTAGTTTTCTCCTTAAGAGAGGTCGATCTACCTTATCAAAGGCTGTAGAAAAATCTATTAAAGCCATAAAAATATTTGGGTTGCGATAGATTGTATATTTTTCCTCTATCAATTTCAGCATAAAAATGTTATCTAGCATAGGGTGATTTTTCCTAAAGCCTGCTTGCTCGATGGGGATGGCTTTCTTCTCTACTACCCATTCCGTAAGGTGTTCAAGAATTCTGTGTGCAAAAATGTTCCCGTCGCATCCAGTAGAGCGATTTGTCGATAATTACCTGGATGCGATCTAAGGCCCTTTTTATATAGAGGGATTAAAATACTTCCTGACCAGGATGGTGGGGTTTTCCCATTAGAGTAGCAAAAATTAAATAATGGCGCTAAATAGGTGGCTCATAAAAGAGGCTCCTTTTTGATTAGCGTCATGGGAATTTCATCAGGGCCCATTGCTCCTGAAGATCTCATTTTTTTAATAGCCCCGACCACTTGATCAATAGAATGGACATAGTTATGTACAGAAATTGAAGGCTGTTCCAAGGCCCCAAGATCGAGTACAATTCCACCAAATAAGTTTTCCAATCCTCTTCATTTATAGGAATGGGAAGAGATTTCATCCTAGTACCGCAACAGTTGGCGATTATTTCCCAATACCTTTTAGGATTATTTTTTGAAGCTGCCTCTTTTAGCTGTGACCATGCACTATCTTCCTTTATTTGCCTTAAGGAGCATTTTTTCCTCTGCCTTTTTCTCTTTAGCAGGTTTATTAGATTGCTTCGCTCATGCGAAAAATATAGGAACTGGGTTCTCACTAATTTATTTATTTCCCTATTTAAAGTAAGCAATGGATTAAAATTTGATCTCCGTTGAGCAGAGACATAGGTTGATTTGCCAGATTTAGCCAAAAGGCCACGGTAATGGAAAAAAACTTAGAGTAAATCAGGTTCAATACAGAAACACTCAACTGATTCTAAATGCTGCTGATCTTTTATTATTAATGCTAGGTGTGCTTTTAGTTTAGAGGTCGCTTGGGTGTTCCAGTGGCATCTTCCATTTGTTACGTTACAACCTAAAATAGCATCTTTAAAGTTCCAGGAGCCTACCTTATCACAAATTAAATTGATTTTGAAGCAAATTAGCATGTGATCACTAAAAACATTTACCAAAACTTCCATATTTGTAAGTTTATGAAAAAAGTCTGCAGAGACCACTAGATAGTCAAGAATTGATCTCCCAGTAGGAGCCTTATGGGTATAGTTTGCTGGAATATCTTTCCCCAACCTCCCATTAACAATTATAAGATCTAAACTTCTTAGACCTTCTAGAAGTAAAACTCCTCTTTTGTCTGTCCTGCAATTGTTCGGGAATTGAGCAGGGGGAATGTTTAGGGCTTCATTTTTTTCTGAGTTTGAAAATGCCCTTAGACTATGTGATGAAACTTTTGAGTTCATATCTCCCACTATTAATATAGACCTACAGTCTTCGGTTTCCAGGATGGAGGAGACAAAACAAAAAAGATCTTTTAATAAATATGAGGAAGATGCGTCAGGAGGTAAATATGCGTTTATTATCAGAAATGAGTCCAACAGAACCTGGCCGACCTTAAAATCTAACTTATCCGCCTGAATTAGGTTAGAGACGTGAGGAAGTTCTTTATAGGATCAGCTGGAGCTTGCGCTTAACAGGATTGCAATACCTCCTTTAGCATGACCTCTTTTTACAGGAAGCGCCGGCCGGCTTAGCACTATATAACCTTCAGTGGAACAGTTCTTAGTTAACCAGGTCTCTTGGAGACAGATAATATCAGGTTTCTGCTCTTTCAAGAATATTAGTTTGTTTTTGTTTGTGCTAAGACCGGCTATGTTCCAGGATATCACATTAATTTCCTTGCTAGGTAGGATTCCCGCATCTTAGGCCTAAGTGTCTATTTGAATTAAGAGCACCTGTGACCCAGCTCCATTTCTTGTCTTCCTTCTCTACGGGAAGAACTTGTTGAGTATTTTTATCAGTATGGAGCAAAGCCCTCCTACCATTTTCAGCAAGAAAGACCTGTAAAATACTGTATTTCTCTGGAAATGGTGTTCATTGTCCGGAGGAATCTGCAACAATATTAGGCAGCTTAGTTTGGCGCACTTTTTTTAAAGATAGCTCCTCTTCAGGAATTATGACATCAATGTCGCAACAGCGTAATTTATCGCTGTGTGACAGAATCAAGTGGGAAATTGCTTTAGATGAGAATGTAACTCTTGCACCCCTGAGATTATTATATGTATATTTCTCTACCAGTGTTAAGTCATTACTTTGAATCATCCGCAGGCCCTCTATTTCAGAAAAGCACCCCAACAAGAAAGACCTATTCAGATGTAATTCATAATTAAAAAAAAAGAAAAATCTAAACTATAAGGGGCAGAGTGTAGGTTATTATCAAAACTAGAAGCCTTGGGGGAGGTATTATTGGAGCTATAAATGACATTAGTACCAAGAGAGGAGGCGAACAAAGAAGCATTAGGGTTCAATGTACTCTGAACCATAGGAGAGACATTTGTATCAGATGAAACCACTTCATTGATCGATTTAATAGAGCCACATGAGATTAGAGAGGGAGAACAGGAGCCCATTGGATTGTGCGCTTCTTGTCCATCTTCAGTCTTCAAGACATTTAAATCCAGCTTTGGAGGTGTAATATAGATAGGTTTGGGATCGAAGCGTAACTGTTTGGACCTTTTTTTGTTATCCTTCGACGTTTTTCCCTTTTTTCTTTCTTTTTTGACTAACGTGTGATGCAACTTTTGTTATTCAAAACTTTTTCCTTACTTGAAGAATATCCAACTTTAGCATCTTCCTCTATAGGCTGCTTTGAGGAATTAAAACTAGTTTTGAGGAAGAAAGGGAAGACCTTTTGAATTGTATTTGTATTTTCCATCATAGTTTGCGGGCAGAATGAAGATGCAGCAACTGTAGTTAAAACTTTAGAATCAAAAAGCTGCCGTAAAGAAGAAGAGGGTGACTTATCGAAAAAATCACTGTTTTCTTTCCTTTTAATATTAGCGTCTCTTTTGGAAAAAGGCTCGCCAGCCTGAGTGCCAAGTCCCGCCCTTTAACATGTGGAAGAAAATCTGTTTGGGTAGAGTAAGACTTGTCAGAGTTTACCTTTAAACGAGGGGGAATGAAGGATCCAGTCTTTATGCTAGGTAAACTTGGGGGAAGTACACAAGCTTTTCCTGATGATAAATTATGTTCAGAGGCAATATGCTTTGTCAGGGCTAAGACAGAGTCCAAAATAGAATCTGAGTTATCTGCTGATTTCTCCATCAGGGTTAAGAAAGAAACCAACCGTCTTTCTAAACAGAGCAATTATTCGGATATCAGCCTTTGAGAATCTAAATTATGAATTGTAGGGAGAAAATCCTGGGAGAGATCAGGAGTGATTAGCCCGTGAGTCTAATAAGCTTGTTCCGCTGGGTGTACTACTGAACAGATGCAGTTTCGCAGGATGATCCTTAGTAGATGGTAGAGTGGCGGGAATAAAAACCCTAGATGGTTCTTGGATTTGAGCATGAAGCATCTATAATGGCTGATCTAAATTTGTCAGGTAGAGTGAAATCATCCATTATGTATTCTCCCGCTTTTAATACTGATTGCGAAACTCCTTCCAGTTTAGAGACCCCATTCACAGAGGGGTGAATAGTTAAATTTGCCAGCAAAGAGTCAACTGCCCCGGTTTCTGAGCATTGGAGATTGGAAAGCCGTGATCCCCTAATTATGGTCGGTGAAATAAAAGGTAATTCTAATGAAGGTACCGGTGAAGGCACTGCTGGGAATAGATTTCCTGGACTTACATTGGTCTCTACTTGATCATCATATTCTTTTTGGGGAACTGACATCTCTACAGATTTGGAACCAATTTCTTTTTTAGGAAAAAAGGAAGTGATGGCATTAAAACACTTCAGAGTGTTTATTTGCAGTGAGTTATTCCTCAGGGGGTTTGCTCTGGTTTTTGTGCAGGCTCTTGTATACACTAATCGGCCAGAGCATAGTTTTTAGCAGCCATAGCTTTGTTTGAGATTAACTTCCAAGGCTAGGATGGTTTGCAGCAGCAATTTTAACTTTAACAAAGTTATTTACCAACTCCAAACCCAGACAAAATCCAGAGTCTCTGCAAAATTATGGTAGGGGTGGAGGATTAAAGCGGGGATAAGACGGGACATAGACAAGATCGAAAGCTTGGGAAAAATCCTAATGGTTTTAATTGTTTTTGGTAGTAGATCATTGGTTCAGAAGCTTGAAGGCTTAACACAGGGCGGGGTAGAGCGAAGCCAAACTGCAGGATGCAGGAAGGAAGCAAGGAGGAAGAGAAGGACCATAAGACCTCCTCAGTTCTTTTCAGTTCTTCCTTAGCCCTATATTTGCTCAAGCCCAAGCCTGTCCCTCCTCCTCTCCGCTCAGCTTCGGTCTTGCCTGCTAATTAACTTTGTTGTTAACTTCGTTGGTTTCACCGCTGTTCAGGCTACTCTCCACAACAAAGTCCTTGTCTCTATCAACGCTGTGAGTCGCTGTACTGTGCCTGCTCACCGTCACCACTCACCATCACTGCCTGCCGCTCTCAGGGACCAGCTGCCTCAGCTGGGAGTCTGCACCCGTGCAGACCTTCTATCATCAAACTGCACTGCAGCTGGCCGGGGAATTTTTCCGCAGCATGGCGGGCAGGTGGGGCTCTCGGCGGCACTCTCGGCGGCTCTCTGCGGCTCCCGGCCTCTCGGCTCACCTGCTTGCCGCTTTCTCGGAACCACAGCACGGCGCCACACAATCTCCTCCTCCGGACGCTGGTCCCTCGCAGTACCGGTGACTATGCCAGCAGTTTTCGGGTTTCGGCAATCTTTCAGTTCCGTTTTCCTGCTCGCGGCTCCTGCGGCACTCGCTCCGCTGCTCCTTGCTACTGCCGTACTCTCTCTCTCACAACCACCGGTCAACTGAAAGCATACCCTCCAGTGCTTCAAAATTGGCGTTCGCGATCGCGAGCGGGGAAAAAAACTCTGCTGCACATCGCGAAGCGGAGTTTTCTACACTCCACAAGCTCTGCAGAGTGCAGAAAACTCTGCAAAGTTTACCGACCAGGCCTAGAGAATATAAGTGAATTGATTTACACCATGGCACCGTCAGATGTGTGGGAGTGCTTGTAAACTTGGTCATGGTGTCTGGCCATAGGATCAGTTAGGGTGTTGTGGACATCTTCTTTTTGAAAAGTGAGCATACAGTTTGCGTGCCAGATTTTATGTATTAAAAAAAGCAGTAAAGGGCTGTGCATGAATTTTCCATGCTGACTGAAGCCTGCCCACTTTAGGCCATCAGTGCGGCATGCAGCTGCCCTTACCTCTGAGCTGAGGCCTTATTAAATCTGTCCTGGTTTGTTTCCAGCCCCATTGTTGAGGCTGGCGTGCCAACAAATAATGAACACGGGGCGTTGAGGCCGCGGGATGACCCAGAGCAAAGCTGTGCTACTCCTGGAGCCCAAAATTGCTTCAGAGTCAGCACCTTTCCCATCCTGAACAAGTCTGCCATATCCCCCTTTGGCAGGAAGAGCCCTCCAAGCCCCAGGGTGCGGCCTCTGGCTGGATAAGGCACACAAGCTCCGTGAAATGGCATCCAACACCATCTCACGCTAACACTGGGGAACACTATGGTTCAGAGGATAAATAAAATCCTTTATTTGCCCATTAACACATTATGGTTGAAGCATTTTTTTAAAGTACAGAGACAAGCCCAGTCACTCACCACACACACACACACACACGCACACAAGCACACACACACACACACACACGCACACACACGCACACCCACGCACACCCACACACACACACACACACGCACACACACACACACACACACACACACACAGTGGTCAGCACTGCACAACCAGGATATGGGCAAACACAGGCCACTGCCACTCTCCTGGGTGTGCTGTGGGGCAGCTCCCAGAGTCTGTACTTCAATAAGCTTGCCCGTGGTCCAGTTATCACCTTATCCCTGCCTGGAACAAGTTCCTCCCTCCATCAGCTAAGCTTTCCCAGATCTGGCCCTCACTTCCCGAAGGCTTCTTAGTCCTGGAAGGTGGCTCTAAGAGCTGTTGGGCCCATGCCAGGCCAGCCCTTCCCTTCCCATTGGATCTGGTTCCAGTGGCTCTCAACTCTGATGTTCGAGTCTGCACATGCTGCACTGAGCAATTTGCTGACTCGCTCTCTTATTCTTTGTAAGAGCACTGAGCTGGAAAAGGGTGTTTGTGCAAAAGATGAGCTTGCTGGTAAACTCCACTCCACCAGCAATTGGCAGAGTTGATGTTGAACTCCGATCTCCAAGCGTAGAGCAGAGCGCCAAAACTCCGTGAACACCGCTGATGGAGCGTAGTTTTCTGCCCGCCCGTATTCATAATGGGGAGGGGTCGCTGCATGGGCCGCCTCACCAAGCCTCAAAGACCTTGGAAGGCAAACATGAGGACTAAGAGCTTCAAAATGGGGAGGTGTGTCACTTAGCCACCCTCCTCGAAACTCTAAAGGCCCTAACATGTACTCCCCCATGACTGATTACTTTAAGGGAGAGGGGCCGCATGCACCCCTCCCTGAGCCATTTATGGCCCTGGAGACCGCATCCTCTGAGGCAGATCCTATGTCCCGGGAAAACGAGAGCTCGGATATAGCGTTTTACTGTTTGGGGCAGCATGGGCAACAAAACATCTGTTCGCTTTTGCCTGGCGGAAGCATTTTCCAAACTCCTTCAAAGCATGGGCAAACACCAAGTCCGCTCCCAACATAGGGAAGCTTAAAAAAGAGAAAAGCCGTGAGGCCCTGCCCTCTTAAAAACAATACAAAACCGTGGGAAATGGGGTACCCATAACCTAAAGAAGCTTAGAGAGGGGGGTTGCAGTCCCCCTTCCAATTAATTTAAAACTAACCAGGCCAGGCCCTATGGCCAACCCCCTCCTCACTGCACATAACCAAAGGCGGCTTTGTGCAGTGTGAGGTAGGCTATATGGAGGGCTGATTGGCTGCAGGGCCTTGTCTTTAGCTGTGTGCAGTGGGGATTGCGTTTACATATGGTAAATACGTTTTGCTTTATGTTAAAAAGAAAACTAGAAATTCACTGAAAAAAACAAAGGTTAAAGTTACATTATAGTTAAGTGAATTACTCAATAACAACATTAATGCTTTGAACAAAACAAAATAACAGAAATTCACATGCTACAGTTAGCAGAAATAACTATAACTTGCGCCTCGCCATGCACTGCTTATGACCTCACATATGACATCACTCACAACATATTCTATATCATCATTTATGACATCACTAATAACTTCTTAAATTACATCATTGATACATCACTGATGACATCACACAGTGAGTTTTGAGTGAGTTAGTTTGTTTTATAGTTTACACAGTTGTCTACCCAAATTTGTACAGCGTGGGTGTACGTGTTTGCAAAACACATGTGCTCCTAATGTATCAGAGGTGTGTAGAGGTGTTGAACACAATATAAATATTTGCATTCAACAGTAACTTTGTGTACAGGTCACAGTTGACTTTTGTTCATTATGTTCCACAGAAGTGTTTTGGTTTTCAACAGGAGTAAGATTCTATGTAGTAGATATTAACTTTTGTAGGAAACCTTGAGTTATTAGACAGAATTGTATCAGCATGATAATTTCTACATAACATAGAAGCCTGTGTGCACCAGGCACCAAACTATGTGCTTGTTTTGCTTGAGAAGATGGGTTATCAGTAAAGTTTTCACCACAGTCTAAAGGGTGCAGGTAGTATGATGTTTAGCACCTTCCGGTCTTGGTTATTTTTAGAAAATAGCGACTTTTTTCACAACTGTTGCATAGACTGTATACTGTTTCTAGTAGATACTTTTTAATACTCTGGTGTTTTTCTCCTGAAGTTTGGTATAGAATAAACTCTCTCCATAGAGTAAGCACTGTTTACAGTACCCAGTTCTCTGCTGATATCTCGGGGGGGGGGGGGGGTTGGGGGGGCTGTAAACTCCGCTCCTCCGGCGGAGTTTGCAGAGTTTTGCCAACTGAATACTCCACTTGGAGCACAGCAAAAACTCCACCACTGCAGCATCAAGGAGTTTTTCTTGCATGCGGCTCACCAACGTTTATTTGGCGAACATGAGCAAGAAAAAAAGAGCGCTAGACAACCTCCTGGCGAGATATCTCAAAGAGGGCAGTCGCGGCAGTTTGCAACAACTTGCATTGAAGAAGTTGCTTCTCACATTACGAAAGCTGCCACTCAAATAGGAATTCTACTCGAGCAGCAGAAAGGAGCAGTGCCCTCTAGTGTGCTGCATGGTGCTGTTCGTGATGATCTTACTGACGGGACAAGTTTCTGTTGCTAAAAATTTCTGCTGCTTGATGAACTCTGTGGAATCTCGCAAAGTTCATAGGTAACTCTGTTGAATTCTGCGGAGTAAAGCTCTGCAAGTTCCGCCCACTCTTACTGATATCAGTTTAATTTCTCAATGCAGGGTCAGTGAGTTTAAGAGGTTTGATACAAATAAGAGCTATCTGTGGTAGGGCATATGTTTTGGAACTGACATTCACTAATTTTAGGAACTTGGCTGTCTGTGAACAGTTGCATACAGATTGAAAACCATTAATGTGAACAGTGGAACCTGTGAAGTGTAGGGTAGAGGATCAATGTTGCACATATGTTTTTTTTTCTACATCTAAGGGAGTTGTATCTGTAATGGAACTAATGATGATTGATATTCTCCAGATCTATTTTGTACTTACTGTCAGGCCTCTAATAATGATTCCAGATTTGTAAAGCATGACTTTTAACCCCTAGGGGCATCCAGATGCTGGGGGCCATCCATGGGAGAGATTACGTGAGTTACTGCCCAGAGTCACATAATGCTGAGCTGAGTCAAACCGTGAGCCTCGCGCCCTGGAGTCAGTCGCTCTGGCTGCTGTGCCACACCACTCCCACCTCTATAATGCCATAGTAATTTGTAAAACCATATGTGGGACAAAGAAGCTCTGATGATGTCAATAGTTATGTCATCAATGATATCATCAATTATGTAATTTGAGATGCCATCACCGATGTCATAAATTATGTCATAGAACATTTCATGAGTGATGCCATATGTGAGGTCATATACCAAGAAAGGGTTTGGCCTACAATCAGTAAGGCTGGGCCATTTTTACAACACATCAGAAAAAGTGTCAATACTGTAAATCATTCATTCGCCCATTCATTTTATGATCGCATAACCCAATTACTATGATCAATTGAAAATAGCAATTTTTTTTATTTGGAAAGAAATTACTTTATTTGAAAAAGAATAATTCTTAAGAACCTGTGTCATCCGGAGGTTTCATTTCGAATTTGGGCAAAATACAGTGTACAAAGTAAGTGATTTATTGAGGCGAGGCATCAGTAGAGCTTTTAAATTGTTGAGAAACTTGACTAATGTTGGACCTGGGTGTGCATATGTTTTGTGTTTTAGATTGGTTTACATTGCAGCAGTCCACAGGTTTCTTTCTGAAGCACAGTTCATTGATTGAACATAGGAGATCGAGGTAAAGGAGTGGCAGGTGTATTGAATGGATGAGAAGTAAATGCACAAGTGTTGATTAGCACTGCTCATTCACTACAGTTTTTAATTATTTTTTTAATTTTTAGCTCTTTCAGTGTTCTGTGTCCTGAGGAGAACTCTCAAAGAATTGTTGCCAGGGTTTGAACTGGGTAGACAGCTTATTTATTGGTCAAAAAAGTGCTCAATACATGTGTTATAACTGTTACTCACATCTAAAAAAATTTGAAAAGCTTTGAAAAGAATCTTGCATGTGAGCTCAAGGGTGGTCACTACTTGGCGGTCACTCCTGCCAACACGTTTGTATTTTCCCCAGTCAGGTAGTAGTCAGGGGAACCATTGTTTTCTTGCAGTTTAAACTGTACAGAACCTAAGCTTAGAAAAATATATATTTTTGTTATGTGATGTTTATGTATCATATATATATGTTATGTAATATCTATGTTTGTCTATATATTTTTGTATTTCGAAATTTTGTCATCCCTGTGTATGGTGAAAAAGTAATGAAATTTGAAAAGGGAAACAAGTTCTTAAAAATATACATATTTCTTTAAAAAAAAATAATATATATATATATATATATTTTATTGATCATAGTAATTGGGTTATGTGATCATAAGTTGAATGGGCGATTGAATGATTATCAGTATTGGCACTTTTTCTGATGTGTTATATGTGAGGTCATAAGCAGTGCATGGTAGGGGCACACGTTACAGTTTGTATGTATATATGTAAGGGATTTGTAACGTGCTGGAATCCCCCGCAGGTGTATCTCGTGCTACCATAGAGAGGGTACAAGACAGACACAGATCAGTCTTGGAATAATTCCGTCTTCAGGAGTTTCCTGAAGCGAAAAAGACTGGGGCATTTGCACAAGTCCTCCGGCAAGGTGTTCCAGTATTTCGGGGCAAGGTAGGCGACAGTTTTTCTGCCTGTTCGTATTTCCTGTAGCGGGGGACCACTAGCAACCCTTTACCTTCTGATCTGAGTTGACGGTTCGGACAGTAGACTTTAAAACTTGTCCGCCAGGTAGCTAGGGCTCGTACCATAAATTGCTCTATGGGCGAGGCAGCAAACCTTGAACTTAATTCTCTGGCGGATAGGGAGTTAGTGGAGTTGATTCAACAACGGGCCCGGGAGGTGCGAGGTGGCTTTTTGAGAGCCAGGCATGCAGCAACATTATGTACAATCTGTAATCTGCTGAGAAGAGATTCGTTAGCAGATGCTAGTAAAGCATTACAATAATCCAGGCGGCCGATGATCAAAGCCTGAATCAGAGTTCTATGAGCAGAAAGAGTCAGCCACAGGAACACTCTGAGCAAAAGGCTCAGGGTATGGTAGCAAGTCCCTGCAGTAGTCATGATTTGATCCCTCATTGATAACAATCCATCCAAACGGACCCGTAGATTTTTCGCCACTGTAGTAGGAGAAGGGGGGGCCTAACACAGCAGGCCACCACTTAGGAAACCAGGATGCTTGAGCCGAGCCAAACAGCAGGATTTTGGTCTTAGTTGTATTCAGCTGAAGAAAGTGTTCCGTCATCCAAGCTGATATGGCTAGCATGCCCTTTTCAAAACGCTGATCGATTAACTCTGTGTCCTTATCCAAGGACAGGAGTAGTTGCGTATCATCAGCATAGGAAAAGGGAATAAAACAGTGCTCCATAATGATCCTGGCCAGGGGGGCCACATAGATATTAAACAAGGTAGGACTCAAACAAGAGCCTTGGGGCACCCCCTTAGTAAGCTTCACGGTTTGGGAGCAGAAGGGATCCAGATTGATGGCCTGGGTGCGCTGATCTAGAAAGCTGACGAGCCAATTAAGTCCCTGTCCCGGCAGACCGGCCTCTTTTAGTTGGAAAATTATTTTCTGATGAGAGACCATGTTGAATGCTGCTGTCAGATCCAATAAGACCAGTAGCACTGCTTTGTTATTATCCAAAGCCATTTTAATATGGTCAGTAACCCCAATGAGGATATTCTCTGTAGAGTGATTGGGTCTAAACCCAGACTGGGAAGGCTCAAGAATGCCTTGGGATTCGAGGTAACCCATTAACTGAGTGTTGACATAACCCTCCGCCATTTTACTCATAACCGGCAGAAGTGAGATGGGGCGATAATTAGAGAGAACTTCGGCAGGCAACTGAGATTTCTTCTTAATTGGTAGCACTTGAGCAGCCTTCCATTCAAATGGCATAATTCCTTCATGCAAAGAAGTGTTCAGGATATCAGAAATGGAGGGGGCCAGGAGAGGTGCAAGGGGAGCAAATATGCGTGCCATCAACACATCAAGAGGAGATCCAGATTTCGCAAATTTAAGCATGACTTCCACCTGAGAGACCTGGATGGCATTGAAATGCTTCAGGCCTTCACCTGAACTTCTGAGAGTTGAGGGTCTGACTTTGGACTACTCAACGTGACCCAAGTTTTGAGAGAATTGATTGTAAATTAAATACATTGTATCAACAAAATACACAGCTATACTGTCACATAGTCCCTGAGGGGAGAATCTGCTGGGAGCAATCTGTGGGATTGGTGAAAGAGTTAAGAATTTTATAAGGTTCCTTAGTTGAATTTCCTGCCTGGTTGTGTTTTAGAATACCATGATCTTTACATGCCTTTTTTAAGTTCTTATGATAAGCAGTGAGGGCCAATTTATAGTTAAGCTTCTCTATTTCAAATGGGATTTGCGTCCAATTTATTCCAGGTGTTTGCATATGGAATTTTCACTGTGTAATTTAGCAGTATACCAATCTGCACTTTTTTTAGAGAGTTACTATGTTGATGTTTCACGGGAGCCAATGTGTCTATCATCGAAGTGATGGCGTCATTAAAAACCCTGACTTTCTTAGTACCATCCATATGTTCACTAAAAACAAGAGGAACACATATTTTGCTAAAAGAGTCATATGTGACTTTATGCCATCGCCTTCGAAGGCTATTCAGGGGACATACAGCCGTTTGGTTTCCAAGGCAACTATTAATCTGCAGTGGAATTAAAAAATTATCTGACAACATCAACGGGCAAGGGGGATCAGCAAGTATGAAGGATGAATTTCTAAATTTGATGTCCAGAGTATGACCTGCCGAGTGTGTAGGTCAAGTGTTGATCTTCTCCAAGCCCAGGGAGGGCATATCGGCTAAGAAATTAGCAACATCTTTGTTCTCACTATCTTTGCTATGAATATTAAAATCCCCTAGTAGTGAAAAGTGTTTGGAGGTAATAGTTTGAGGAGCAATTTTCTCCAGCATTTTGAAATTAAAATCTTTAAGTGGCCCAGGGGGACGATAAATAAGAGCACCCTTTAACTTTTCCTGGGGTGTCAGATCACTTTTAAATATACAAATTTCCATTGCATTGTCTGAAGCGGAGTCAATAACTGTGACTTTCAACACTTCTTTGTATATTATGGCAACACCACTGCCCACTTTCCCTTCACTGTCAGGTCTAAGAATCCAGTAATTCTCAGGGAAGGCAAGGGCAATATCAGGCACTGAGATGGGTTTACGCCATGTCTCCATTAGGAACCCTACATCTGGGGAATCTGAACTCACCAGATCTCAGAGTTCCATGGCATGTTTAGGTAGCGAGCATACGTTTGCTAAAAACCCCTTCCAAGAACACAACTGGTTTGAAATGTGGGGTCTAACTTGACTGTAAGACACCACACTCACCCCTGCCAATCTCCCGCTGCTAATATTTCCACCCCGTGGGTCAGATGGGATATGGATAACATTACAGCTATTGAAGTGGCAGTACAAGCAGGCAAAGGGACCTTCAAGAATGGCAAATGTAGAAGCATGTGGGCATGGTGTCAAACAGTTTTTTACCTGCAGAAGTTGTGAGAACGTATAAGATTGCCTATCTGAGGACAAACGGGCAGGGTTCCTGGCTCTTGGCGTCATCCCGGCACCGACGGGCGCAGACGGGCTTGCCTTCGGCGTGCCTTTGACGCGCAAGCCCGCTGAGCGTGTCCGCTGCGCTTCAGGGCCATCACCTGCTTAAATGCGGGATGAGAGGCGAGCCAAAGAAAACCACTAGAGTGTCACCTCTCCGTAATGGCCGCCGTAAAATGGCCACAAGCGGAAGTGCGCTACAGCCTAGCTGGTCCTCCCTCCAAACAAACTTATAGTTAACTATAACCGGTGAATTTCTGTATTTTTTTAGTTCAAACATTAATTCTGTCATTAACAAATTCACCTCACTATAGTGTTACATTAACCTATGGGTTTTTTCCAGTGAATATATAGGAAATGTCTCTTCTTGCTTGATCACTCCCAGAGTTTTGGATTTATGCTGAAGGTTATTTAACTCTGAGAGTGTACAGAGACCTGCTAACGAGACCTTATTGATAGTGTTCTAAACCCTCACAAACTATATGTTAAATAGATTACCCCCAAATTGGATAAGCTGACTTCCTTACATGTCACTAGTATATGGTACCAAGGGTGCCTAGGGCATGTAAGAAAGAGTTTCCTCCTCAGGGCTGCAGCACTGGTTGTGCTATCCTAAGGTTACCACGTACAAAATGGCTTGGAGCCTGACACTCAAGACCGGAAGACCAGCTTTACAACTATTAGTTTGACTTTGCCATTTGAACTAATAGCAAACCACCCCCTTCCTTTAACAATATGTGTAAGTCTCCCCTAAGCAAGGCCTGTGGAGCCCCAAGCGAGGGAGCTGTGTATTATCAAGTAGAACATATGCTCTTTATATATTCTAAGAGCAAAACTTTCAAAGTTACATTTTTTCGGTGGAACAGTTAGTAGCCCCATTGGATAACACAGAGTTACTGGTTGACCACTCAGCCCGGCTAGCATCTGACTGGGACTACTAAAATGGGCAATTCAAGGTATCAAATGAATTGTGCCAATAAACCTGAATTGATGCTCACCACTACAGCCACTCACAAACCCACTCACACACCCATACAGCCACTTAGACACCAACTGGCACACTGATACAGACATTCACACAGCCAGTCACTCATCCATACATTGACTGAGACACCTAATCACTTACTTATACAGTGAGTCATGCACTCACTGAATCATCCACACAGGCATTCATACACCCACTGATTCACAATTAGACCTTGGTATACATATTTAACACTCATAAACCTTTCAAAAACACTCAAAACCACTGTGTGATGACATGAGTGATGTCATTTGAGATGTTATCAATGATGTTATCCATGATGTCACTGACCATGTCATGAGTGAATATGTGAGGTCATAAGCAGTGCATTGTGGGGGCGTAAGTTGTAGTTAGATCACTAACTATAAGAGCTGAATTTCACTGATTTTGTACGAGTGAATCATGAGTCTGACTATAACATCCCTGTAAAATTTGTTTTTGGGAGTGAAAAAAATTTTAAATTAAAAAAATTAAAATATATATATATTCTGAGCACCTAAGAAAATAAACTTGTTTCTGAATAAGACCCCACGGAGTCAGCGCCTGTTTTCTGATGTAAAAGGACAGGATTGGAGAAAAAAAATATATATATATATAATTTCAAACAAACAAAGCCCTTGAGCTTCAAGAGATCACACGACGCGCTGCCAGCCATCCGGTTTTTCGTGCCTTGTAAAGCTTGCAAAGGGTCAGCTTTGGGGACTTAGGGTGATATGCCATACCACATCAGGACTACACATACCAGCATGCTGCTGGTTACCTTGAATAGTGCCAGTTTCTGTAATAAAAGACAGTAAATGAATAATGTGGTGAGTCTCTTCTGTCCCCCCTGTGCGGAGTCCATGATGAAGGGACGGAATGCCTTGAAACGCGTCGGACGAACATGGTTTTAATTAAAGGAGGGTCGGCTTTGCAAGCTTTACAAGGCACGAAAAACCGGATGGCTGGCAGCACGTCGTGTGAACTCTTGAAGCTCAAGGGCTTTGTTTGTTTGGAATAAATATATATATATATATAAGTATAGGAAAGTCTGAAAGAAGGAAGCAGGACCCCAGGGGGATGGGTTGGAAAGACTTTAATGCAGCAGATTTCAAACCGGTGGCGGCGAATGCATTTCGGACCAATTTCCTTCATCAGCGCCCTGCACCGGACCCAACTGGCACCGAGTAAGTCTTGCTGTTCAGTGAAAGTTCAAATCCTCGGAGCAAATATATATATATATATATATATATATATTCACTGAAAAAACCATAGGTTATAGACCATATATAGTTAGGAATTAGCATTTACAAAACCTTGAAAATTCACTGAAAAAAACATAGGTTATAGACCATATATAGTTAGGGATTAGCATTTACAAAACCTTATTTTACTCGCACAAAACCATTGAAATTCGCATATATAGTTAGTTGCACTAACTATATATCGCGCACCCGCAATCCTCTGCTGATGATGTCACATATTACATCATTCATGACATGGTCAGTGACATCACTGATGACATCACTGATGACATCTCAAATGACATCACTGATGACATCACTGATGACAACATCCAGTGACTGTATGTTTCTGTAAAGTTAAAATATGTCTTACATATTGAAGAATGAGTGGATGTATAAGTGTCTGGATGAAGGATTTAGTAGGTGCATGACTGACTGTATGAGTGAGTGATTAAATGTGTCTCACTGAGTGCATAGGTTAGTGACTAAACTGTCTTAATTTGTGCATCATTATGTCTGTTGTTCTGTAAACTGTTGCATGTGTTGATAAGTAGCTATATGAGTAACTATATGGGTTATTGATTGGTTGCCCAAGTATTTGTGGGGGAGACTGAGTGTGTGTGTATCGGTGGCTGGGAGGTGTGTGACTCTGTGCATAGATGTGTGAACAGTTGATTCACTAGATGTATGGGTTCAAAAGTGCATGTGGAATTAGCTGTATGGGCGGTTGACTGTGTGCATGAGTGTATTGTTGAGTGAATGGATATCTTAGTGCTACATGTCAAAGTAAGTACATATGTAAAACACAGTACATGTGAGAGTTGACATATATAAATAACTGTGCATAAGAGCCAGTGAATGTGTGAGTGGCTGTATGGATCATTGTAAACTTGTATCAGGGATTGTATAAGAGACTAAATATGTGTTAGTATATGTTTGAAAAAGTAAGGCGTGTATAACTGTATAGTTGAGGAAATGGAGGTGTGATTGATTTTTTGCATGACTGACTAGGTTTGTGAGTAACTCCATGGATGAGTAACAGTCTGTGAGTGTCTATTTACACTGATTGTATCTAAGGTTATATTACAATCTGAAGAGGTTCATCGTATTATCACATGAATTATATTATCAGTGATGTGATGAGTAATGTCAAATGAGATGTCATCAGTGATGTCATTTGAGATGTCATCAGTGATGTCATCAGTGATGTCACTGACCATGTCATGAATGATGTAATATGTGACATCATCAGCAGAGGATTGCGGGTGCGCGATATATAGTTAGTGCAACTAACTATATATGCGAATTTCAATGGTTTTGTGCGAGTAAAATAAGGTTTTGTAAATGCTAATCCCTAACTATATATGGTCTATAACCTATGTTTTTTTCAGTGAATTTTCAAGGTTTTGTAAATGCTAATTCCTAACTATATATGGTCTATAACCTATGGTTTTTTCAGTGAATTTCAATGGTTTTTTAATAGCAAATATGAAAAGCTTTAAAATGTCAAGTACGTGATAGGCCCGTCCGGGCCTGGATCGGGCCCAGGGCCAGTCCCCCTGCCTCTTCAACCAGCCCCACCCGCATCTGCTGGACTTCTGCCCAACTACACCTACTCAATTCGCATCTATGCCCGACCTGCCCCCGCTGCATCCCGAGTCATCTGGAAGCCGCTCATTATCTCTGCCCACAATGCAGCTTTACACTCCCGCCCTGTCAACCCCGTCTCTCCCCTTGCTCACCACCGCATCCCTCTTCCTCTAATCAGTACACCTTACGTGCAGGTCTGATTAATTGCCGATCTTTACCCCGTCACGCCAACGACATCTGGATGTCCATTTCGTCTGAGGAATGGGATATTCTTTTCCTAACCGAGTCCTGGATCACTGACTCTTCCTCACCAGATATCTATCTGGCCATCCCCCCAGGTTATGACATCAAATGCCTGAATCGGACCGGAGGTAAGTCTGGTGGTGGTCTTGCCGTCATACTTAAATCCTCCTTCCAGTTGACTTTCACTAGACTCAGTGAAATAGGCACAATCGAAGCTATGTACTTCTCCATCTCCGACAATGCATCAGCAATCTTAGCTGGCACACTAGTCTATTGTCCCCCTCCTGTCTCCACGCCCTCCCTCAATGCCCTTGTCCACTTATTGGCTGATCTTTCTATTAAACATCAAAATTTCATTGTCCTGGGCGATTTTAACCTCCACATCGACAACCCGCTATGCGCTAAGGCTACTAACCTGGTTGACACCATGGAAAGCCTCAATCTTAAACAACTGGTTGCAGGTCCCACCCATGTGGCAGGCCACACCCTGGACCTTATCTTTGCAAATTTCTCGCTCATCACTGCCCTTCAGCCTCTCCCTCTAACCTGGACCGATCACTTCCTCGTCCCTTTTTTTCTTACTTTAGGACGCAAACCTGCCCAACTGGCCCATAGAAAGGAATTGGGAAGAAAGTGGCATAAGGTCACCTGCGCTACCCTGGATCCCATATTCCACTACCATTCGGAGCACCTCTCCCCGGACATTGATGAAAATGTCTCCAGGTTAAATTCTACTCTCCTTAAGGCTATTGATTCTATTTCCCCCCAGATAACCATCTCCTCCACCAGGTCACGGCCCTCTGCTCCCTGGTTCTCCACCTCCCTTCGGGAGGAGAAAAGCAAATGTAAGGCTCTTGAGCGCAAGTGGAGGCTCAACTACGACTCTGAAGCCAAACATCTTTACAGAACGGCACTTAAACAATTTCTTAAACTTAAAAAAGGCGCGATGAAAGACCACTTTGCCGCTCAAATTAATAAAGCCAAAAACTCTTCAAAAACGCTCTTTAGCGTCGTCAAAGACTTTATTAACCCTCCGGCTAGAGCCCCCCAGAACACCGCCAGTCAGGCCCTTTGTGAGGGACTCTCAGATTTTTTTCTAGAAAAAATAAACAAACTGTGTGTCTCCTTCCCCACTGAGTCAGTCACTCCATCTCCTACTTCTAGCCCCCCTGAGTCTCCATCTTTCCTTGCATTCAACAAACTAAACATGGACGAGGCTATTAGACTGCTCATCGCCTGCAAATCTGGCGCCCCCTCTGATCCTGTTCCCGCCAAAATCATGGGAGAACTGGCACCTTCACTGGCCTGCCCTTTCCTTACCGTCTGGAATGCCTCCCTTCACCATGGCTTCTTCCCCACCACCTGGAAGGAGGCACTGGTGATCCCTATTTTGAAAAAGGCAGACGCAGACCCCACTGTCTTCTCTAACTACCGTCCCATCTCCCTCCTTCCTAAACCTGCCAAAGTCCTGGAAAAAGCAGTACAGCTCCAACTTACGGACTATTTAGAAAACCACTCTCTGCTTCATGGATCCCAATCCGGTTTCAGAGCAGGTTTCAGTACCGAAACGGCCCTGCTGGAGGTATCTGAGACCATTCGGGAGTGTGTGGACAGGGGCGAGGAGGCCATGTTGGTTCTCCTCGACCTGTCCGCAGCTTTCGATACGGTCTCTCACCCCATCCTCCTGGACCGCCTCAGGCAGATAGGCATCGGTGGCTCTGCCCTCGGCTGGATCGAGTCCTTTCTCTCATCCAGAAGCCAAAGAGTACTGCTACGCCCCTTCAAGTCAGAGGAAAAACCTCTGTCATGTGGGGTGCCACAGGGCTCCGCCCTTAGCCCCCTATTCTTCAACGTCTATCTGGCCCCCCTGGCTGACGTCGTTGAGTCCTACGGAGTCAGGGTGGTATCCTACGCCGACGACACACAGTTGGTGTTTTCTTTCCGGGACCACTCGGACTCCGCATTCCTCAACTTTCGCCAATGCCTGAATAACATCAGCGGCTGGATGACTACGAACCACTTGAGATTGAATGCAGATAAAACGGAGGTCCTGTTTTTCAATCAGAAAACCTCTATTCCCTCTTCTTGGTGGTGGCCGACAGCTCTCGATCCTGCCCCAACCCCGGTTCGCTCGGCGCGGAATCTGGGCTTCCAATTTGATGACTCCTTGTCATGTAAAACCCAGATCAATAAGGTTACCTCCGCCTGCTTCATGAAACTACGGATGATAAAAAAGATCCTCCCGTACCTTCCCACGGATTCCCGCCGCACAGTCACCCAGGCCCTCATTACGTCCCACCTGGACTATGCTAATAGCCTCTATGCAGGGGCTCCGCAGTACCTGATTGGTCGACTGCAGATTGTCCAGAATGCTGCAGCCAGACTGATCGGTAACATCCCTTACCGTCAATCTGTCTCTGCATATCGAAGGCAACTCCACTGGCTCCCTGTGGCTAGCCGCATCCAGTTTAAGGTCCTCACCCTTACCTATCGAGCCGTCAACAACTTCGGCCCTACTTACCTGAAAAATCGGGTTTCGATATCCTGCTCCACCAGATCCTTGAGGTCCAATGACCTCCGCCTCCTGATCTCGCCCCGTTTCAGACTTTCCAGAACCGGAGGCAGAGGTTTCGGTGTCATTGCTGCCAGACTTTGGAACTCCCTTCCACTTGAGCTGAGGTTCTGCCCCTCTGAAACCATCTTCCGAGCCAAACTCAAAACCTGGCTCTTCTCCGGACTTTAGATTCCCTTGCATCACATTTTTTCTCTTCCCTTTTCCACTCAGTAACCCCTGGATTTTAGCGCCGGGACACCCCTTCGGGGGTAGCTGCGCGCTTTACAAACTCCATAAAATAAAAAATAAAATAAATAATAAAAACTTTTTCGTGTTTATGCACGCTGATGTGCTTTGAACGCTGCCCCCCCCTCCCCTCTTTTCTCTTAGTAGTACTCTTTGCAGATAGTGAAGGGTAGTTAACGCAGGCCTTTGCCTCGTTGTAATCCGTCGTGCCTGTTTCCCTCTCCATTTGATTGATTGTTATCCAAGCATTTACTGTTTTACAATTGATTCTCTTTGGTTCATTCTCTATTTACAAACAAGCACAAAGTCGCAATACTCTGTTTAGTCTTTGCAGATAGTGAAAAATCGTGTAAAAAAATAAAAGTAATCGAGCAAAATCAATAGGCCACTAATGGGATCTCTTTTTGACCTCGCTAAAATAGAAACATTAGGAACAACCCTTCATGAGAAATACGAAAATAGTGAGATGAACTGAGCTCCACACCATGAGGGCTGCAAGACAGCTCGGCTCCGTCACCCACCCCGCCCAAAATAACGACAAACCCTATGCAAATATTAAAAATATATACAACACACCAGCAAAGTAACAGGGTAAAACATTTTATTAAATAACTATTTACATAACTATTTTATACTTTTTGTTGCCCGATCCGGCTAGCTCAATCAATCGAGCATAAAAGTCATTGCTGCTGATGCTATGCAGACCAAAACTGGTTTTCAGTTTGTACATTCTTCTATATTTTTCCATCCAAGGTTGGTTGAGTTTGTAGAACGATGGCTTCAGATTTTCAACATACGGTGTGGTGGCGCGGACTGGGAGGGGGCGCTTGGCTCCTGCCCCCTCCCCAAGTAAGATTTTCATACGTGAAAGTACATTAATGGTTTTGGTCCCTGAGTTGCTTCGATGTCACTGCCATTCTCAAATGGCATAAGTTCTGGATGTTGGGTGCCATAGTTCAGAGTTCTGAGCAGCGCTTGTAACACTGTCTGAAGCTTATTTGCACCTACTGCAGCTTCACTATTCTCAAAGTAAGTGAGGGTTGTTTGTGGACCTGACTGCATTTGAAAACAATGTGATATGGTACCTCCCTAAACCGCTTGACGGAGGCCCCCGAGGGGCGGTGTGATGGCACGGACTCGGAGAAGACGCTTGGCTCCGACCCCCTCCCCAAGTCTTATAGCACTGGTGTAGCCTGAGATCGCCCCCGACATAGGCGGCCGGCTCCCCGGGTCCGGCGGAACTTTTTGCCTTTTGATGACTCTTCTATTCTGGACCTTGTCCCACAATCCGTTTGACCTGAAGACACGCTGTAGTGGGGCGCCCCTTTACCGTTTTAGTTGCCATTCCGCCCGCTTTTGCTACACTGTGCCTCTTCCGCCATTCAGCTGTTTACCGCCCGCTCTTGCGACTACAGCGTCTCGCTCACCATGTAGTTGAGTTGCTCCCGCTCTTGCGATGCAACGATAGGCGGCTGCCACAGGACTCTCAAAATGGCGGCCGGCTCTTCAGATTTGGGCGTGGTCCACTAAAATGGCCCTGGGACACCTTGGAACTCGGACGCTTGCCTGCTAGGGCTTGGGTCCCATTCTCGAAAGCGTCCCCTCAGCCGTGAAGATTCTACAAAAGTCTTGGGGGCCCCCGACTCCCGCAGGCTTCTGGTGGGGAGCGGCTGCCATGATTGCTCGTGGAATGGCCACGACGGAGCTACGAGATGGTGGTGCTCTCATGCTGACGCCAGCTTCAGTCTGAAACATCCAGAAACACTGTAGACTACCAATTCGATCAGTTACGGTAGCGCCCCAACATGACCCGGTAGAGAAGAACTTGCCCTCCCCTCTTTGACTGATGGTTCTTGTTGCCTGTCCCCTCTGTTGTCATTTAACAGAACTTTTTGGACTGCTGAAAGGGGTTGTGTTCCGAACGCTGGTTGGTGGAGACATTTTGACTATATTCTTGACCTACTTTGTCGCGTAATGCGTTATATGACACGCCGCGTTAGCGCACCCGGAAGTGCTCCGGTGCGCGAAGCGCAGCTTCCCGGAAGCGATCCGGGGCGCAGCGCATAACGTAAGCATAACAGGTCATGTGACTTGTTAATAAAACTTTTCATTGGTTCATTTTACTTTTGTTATTTTAATGATGAAAAGCTTGGTCATATGACCTAAAAATTACGCTTTTTATTGGTTTCGAACATTATTTTTTTTTAAACATATATGTTATAATGTTCCAGGCTAATGTACTTTCCCGGAAAATTTACAACTGTCCTGCAAGTAAAATATATTCCTTTTTCGAGAAAAAGGGCGTTTCTTCGTCCCATGACGGAGCCGTTGAGTAAAAGAGGCTCGGCCTGCTGTCTTAGTCGCCGATACGCCTGATTATCAGATTCTTTTCGATCACTTTATGTTGCAGGAGTGGAAAACACAACTGCCCTTGACCATTTATCTTTACTGCGTTCCTACGTATTATACCTTTTATCCGTCATGTAATTGGACTGCTTTATTTCACTTGCCTTTTACTGATTCGAAAACAGTGACTAAAAGTAAAAACTTTACCAATGTAAATACTACTACCATGTTTTGTTTTAAAAACCTTTATTGTGAAAATGTCAGTATACAAATACGGGCCTATAACCACGTGGGCCGGCCACGGAGCAAACTGAAATCGTATATGATAAGGAGACATTTACATTGTAGAGGAACGTAACGAGCGGGCCATTAGGTTGCAAGAACTAAGGTGTCTAACAGTTGCGGAATCGGTGGACGTACATTTTGTAATTAAAATACGACAGGGCCACTTACAAAAAAATTATCTAGATATACATTTGCGGGCAAGTACCATGGGTGACGTTAATTCGAACTTTCAATAGTACAGTAATCAATAACACATCAGAACTTAATATCAATAGGGATGTCGAAATATTCAATCAATTCTCGTCCCCGCCCGCCATGAGCATCAAAACTGCATTCATATCTCGTGATATCAAGGTTGTTCAACCAGTACACAACAAGGAGTTACGAGTCCCATTTATACCGGCGCCATTTTGGGCGAGGCCGGGCAGGTCCAAGATATAGTCAAAATGTCTCCACCAACCATCGGCCAGACCAGAACCCCTTTCGGCCCTTTATGCTACAAAATGGTGTCTTCCATTCAGAAAATATTGTTGACAGCATTTTGAAAGGAAAGATAAACAGCCGTTCTCCTAGTGAGTCTCACATGGTTACATTTAGGAAGAATGTTGAAGAGTAGTATGTTGAAAATCTGAAGCCATTGTTCTACAAACTCTCAATCAGCCTTGGATTGGAAAAAAAATCCTGAAGAATGTACAAACTGAAAACCAATTTTTGTCTGTATAGCATCAACAGCAACGCTTGACTCAGCTTTGTGTGAAGCCGCCATTTTGATTCAATCAATAGCGTCCCCCTGCACACATTCAGGGACCTGGTCGTGTCTTCAGGGCAAACGGATTGTGTGACAAGATGCAGAAAGGAAAAGGAAAAAAGTTCCGCCGGACCTCGGGAGCCGGCCGCCTATGTCATGGGCGATCATTGGCCACACCAGGGCAATAGTGAAGCTGCAGCAGGTGCAAATAAGCTTCAGACAGTCTTACAAGCACTGCTCAGAACTCTCAACTATGGCACTCAACATCCAGGACTTGCCATCCGGATCTTGGCGCCTTGTGCTGGTTCCGACCTATTCACACATCGGTCCACTACTGACATCACCTCATAAGCCAACGGGGCACCCCACGCCGATTTTCGGCGCAGCATTGTAGGATGGCCACACCAGTGCAGCAACTTGCTGGACACCACCTCGGTGTCATCCGGATCTCGGCGCGTTCGAGTCACTGTACCGCAAGAGCAGGAGAAACTCAGCTGGACACGCCGTCTTTCGGCGCAGCATTGTAGGATGGCCACACCAGTGCGGCAACTTGCTGGACACCACCTCGGTGCCATCCGGATCTCGGCGCGTTCTAGTCACTGTACCGCAAGAGTGACCGGAACTCAGCTGGACACGCCGTCTTTCGGCGCAGCATTGTAGGATGGCCACACCAGTGCAGCAACTTGCTGGACACCACCTCGGTGCCATCCAGATCTCGGCGCGCTGTGCTGCCTTCGGCCTACTGTAGCCGCAAGTGCGGACGCAACTCAGTTGGACGGCGAGTGAAACGCTAAGGGGCGCCCCACTGCAGCCGAGGAGCCTCCATCTTGGGGGAGACGCACAGCCCCCACTGACTGACGCGACCTCACAGGCCAACGGGGCGCCCCACGCCGACTTTCGGCGCAGCATTGTAGGATAGCCACACCAGTGCAGCAACTTGCTGGACACAACTCGGTGCCATCCGGATCTCGGCGCGTTGTGCTGCCTTCGGCCTATTCGCACATCGGTCCGCTACTGACGCCGCCTCACGTGCCAACGGATTTTCTACGCTTTTTGTAGCCCTATGCCGCATAACAGGTCATGTGACTTGTTTATAAAACTTTTCATTGGTTCATTTTACTTTTGGTTTCCTAATGACGGAAGGCTTGGTCATATGACCTAAAAATAACACTTTTCATTGGTTTAGAACATTTTTTTTTCCCAAACGATGAAAGCCCCACCTTGTTTCTGGATGTTTCAGACTGAAGCTGGCGTCAGCATGAAAGCACCACCATCTCGTGGCTCCGTCGTGGTCATTCCGCGAGCAATCATGGCAGCCGCTCCCCATCGGAAGCCTGCAGGAGTCGAGGGCCCCCAAGACTTTTGTAGAATCTTCACGGCTGAGGGGACGCTTTCGAGAATGGAGCCCAAGCCCTAGCAGGCAAGCGTCCGAGTTCCAAGGTGTCCCAGGGCCATTTTAGTGGACCAGGCCCAAATCCGAAGAGCCGTCCGCCATTTTAAGAGTCCTATGGCAGCCGCCTATCGCTGCACCGCAAGAGTGGGCGCAACTCAACTACATGGTGAGCGAGACGCTGTAGCCGCAAGAGCGGGCGATAAACAGCTGGATGGAGGATGAGGCACAGTGTAGCAAAAGCGGGCGGAATGGCAACTGAAACGGTAAAGGGGCGCCCCAGTACAGCAGACGAGCCTCCACCTGGGGAGGCCCGTTCACGCCGCCTCCCCCACGCCCCCCCCCCCCCCCCCCGGGGCGCCCCACGCCGTTTTTCGGAGCAGCATTGTAGGATACCAAAACCAGTGCGGCAAGTTACTGGACATCACCTGGGTGCCATCCACATCTCAGCGCGTTCTGCTGCCTTGGGACTATTCGCACAACAGACCGCTACTGACGAGGCCTTCCCCCGCACCACCCGGGACGCCCCACGCTGTTTTTCTGAGCTGCATTGTAGGAAACCAAAAACCAGTGCGGCACCCAGGTAACATCACCTGGGTGCCGTCCAGAACTCAGCACGTTGTGCTGCCTTGGGACTATTCGCACAAAAGACAGCTACTGACCATTGTTGCTTCTTTTTTACAAAAAAATGTTTAAATGTATTTACAGTTTTTGTTGCGTTCTATATATTTATATGTTAATAAAGTTTTATAATCCTACTACTTTCTTGGAGTGCTATATATTTTAAAAAAATCGGGTGAATGGGGCCTTGAATCGGGTTATTGTCATATGTGGGCTTTGGAAGTGTGCTGCTACAGGATCGGACATTTCAAACTCAAATGCACGTTCTTTTTCTTACCTTTCCGAAGCATGGAGCGCAATAGCAGGCAGAGAAAGGGTGATGCAAGTGTTGAACACTGCCTGGCCTGGCAAGTTGCTGGCAGTGCCCCCCCCCGCCCGCTCCTGAAAGAGGGCAAACACACACCGCCGCCCCGAGTACTTCACAGATCTTTAAAAGACCATGCGCTTGTTAATGAGACTTAAATGGTTTATCACCCCTTCTAGAGCCCCTGCATCGGCCCTCTGACGTTTCCTGGAAGAATTAGCACGTAACACAATACCAAGCCCTGTCAGCTGAAACCCCCGAGGAATCGGGTTTTTGCTTGCAGGAATCGGGAGGCGGGAGACTAGCACTGAAATCGGTAGTCTCACGCCTGAATCGGGAGGGTTGGCATGTCTGGATTCTCTACAGCTGGGGCCATAAACTACATCCGCAGGGCTAGGTGATAGCCTGGGACCGGCCTGGACAATCGGACACAGAGGAAGAGGAGTGTCAGAGGGTGCGGTAGTGAATAGGGTGAAAGGGAGGTGTCGGGCGGGCACAGGGTGTGATTCTCAGGGAAGAGCAGCGCAGATGGGGGGAAGTTTATGGCCCATGCATGAGAGAGAGAGCGGGGGTGACCAGTGCGTGGGGGAGATGCTTGCGAGGGTGGGGAGCCGTGCTGAGAATCGACGGCGTGCAGAGAGTGGGTCTGGTCAAGGCATCTAAAATGGCTGCCGTGCACGACAAAATTGTGGCATTGGAAAAAAGGCAAGATGGCGCAGACAATGTTTATCAATAAGGATTCATTTATAACAAAATATTTTATCGCAGTGACAAATTGGTGGTCAACACTTCCTGATTTCCATCGAATCGAACGTTAACAGACGTCACGCAGCAAAAAAAAAAAAAACGCTCACGCACAGCCGCTGGAAGACATGTATCAACATATATGAGCCTCCTCGACCACCCTCAGAAAACATAAGGGATCAGGATAAGTCTCCCGCACCCCCTTATACCTAGTAATTTAATTAAAACGAAACACAAAATGGCGAATTCCCGTTTCGCTACCAGTTTGCGGCCTAGTTCGCGGCCCGGGAAGCGCTTCTACCGTGAAAAATCATTTTTATTTTATTTTCCCCACGGGACCCTTTAATAACCCCAACATCATTCCTAGGGGTCAAGAGGGGTCTACCTTGCCCCCTTTCATTAAATTCCCCCTTCGTTTTTCACCTCTTCTTCTCTCTCGATCCTACCGAGAGACAAGATGGCGGCCGCTCCGGACTGTTTAGAATGTTGAAAGACACCGGAAAGCCAATCAGCTTCGCATCGCAAAGTTCCGTTGCGCGAAAAGTACGGGAACTGGAGCGCAGCCCGGAGCGCTGTTACAGATATATATCTTTTTTTTAACGTTAATTTCTCAAAATCCACTGAAGCACATATATTGAGACCTAGCAAAGGCACATCGGGCTAACAGTCCCTACAATTTTGCGAAGTTTCGTGCAAATCCATTCAGCCGTTCGAGCTAAAAGTGAGGCCAACCGCCCTATGGAAATTAACATGGGAAAAACGCGTTTTGGGACCCCCCTTTTTTCTCGGCCCCCCCGTGACGAAACCCCCCCAAATTTTCAAGGGCTGCTCAGAATCAAAATGTGCCATTTTCCTGAAATTTTCAGCCGATTCCGTCCACAAACGCTAAAGTTATTAGACATAGAATTTTCAAAAATCCCATAGGGAAAAAATCCTAACTATATATATATATATATATATATATATATATATATATATATATATATATATATATATATATACACATATATATATTCACTGAAAAAACCATAGGTTATAGACCATATATAGTTAGGAATTCGCATTTACAAAACCTTATTTTACTCACACAAAACCATTGAAATTCCATATATAGTTAGTTGCACTAACTATATATCGCGCACCCGCAATCCACTGCTGATGATGTCACATATTACATCATTCATGACATGGTCAGTGACATCACTGATGACATCACTGATGACATCTCAAATGACATCACTGATGACATCTCAAATGACATCACTGATGACATCACTGATGACATCTCATTTGACATTACTGATCACATCACTGATGATATCATTCATGTGATAATACGATGAACCTCTTCAGACTCTAATATAACCTTAGATACAATCAGTGTAAACAGACACTCACAGACTGTCACTCATCCATGGAGTTACTCACACACCTAGTCAGTCATGCAAAGAATCAATCACACCTCCATTTCCTCAACTATACAGTTATACAAACTTTACTTATTCAAACATATACTAACACATATTTACTCTCTTATACAATCCCTGATACAAGTTCACAATGATCCATACAGCCACTCACACATTCACTGGCTCTTATGCACAGTTATTTATATATGTTAACTCTCACATGTACTGTGTTTTACATATGTACTTACTTTGACATGTAGCACTGAGATATCCATTCACTCACCAATACACTCATGCACACAGTCAACCGCCCATACAGCTGTTTCCACATGCACTTTTGAAACCATACATCTAGTGAATCAACTGCTCACACATCTATGCACAGAGTCATACACCTCCCAGCCACCCACACACACACTCAGTCTCCCATACAAATACTTGGGCAACCAATCAATAACCCATATAGTTACTCATATAGCTACTTATCAACACATGCAACAGTTTACAGAACAACAAATTAAGACAGTTTAGTCACTAACCCATGCACTCAGTGAGACACATTTAATCACTCACTCATACAGTCAGTCATGCACCTACTAAATCCTTCATCCAGACACTTATACATCCACTCATTCTTCAATATGTAAGACATATTTTAACTTTACAGAAACATACAGTCACTGGATGTTGTCATCAGTGATGTCATTTGAGATGTCATCAGTGATGTCATCAGTGATGTCACTGACCATGTCATGAATGATGTAATATGTGACATCATCAGCAGTGGATTGCGGGTGCGCGATATATAGTTAGTGCAACTAACTATATATGGAATTTCAATGGTTTTGTGTGAGTAAAATAAGGTTTTGTAAATGCGAATTCCTAACTATATATGGTCTATAACCTATGGTTTTTTTCAGTGAATTTTCAAGGTTTTGTAAATGCTAATTCCTAACTATATATGGTCTATAACCTATGGTTTTTTCAGTGAATTTTCAAGGTTTTGTAAATGCTAATTCCTAACTATATATGGTCTATAGCCTATGGTTTTTTCAGTGAATATATATATATACATACATATATAAACATATATCATCTGTATATCTATATAAATACAAACATAAATGCATGCATACATATACTTATATGCATTTTAGGGTTGTTAGGGCGTTTTCGTGTGTATTATGTTGCTTTTTTAGGGCTTTTGGGTCAATTAAGTAGGGTTCCCGGAGCCTAGGGCTGAGGGGCCGGTTCAGTTTCGTGCGTATTGGTGTTGGCAAGGTTTTGAGGGATTTTGGCGGTTTTTGGTCGAGATTTGGCCGTTTTATGGCTTTTTTTGTGTTTGCGGGGGGCGCGTATTCGGGTTGAAATTCGTCCCCGTTCCAGTGGATGGATTGGGCTGATTTTTGGAGAGATGTTAGGGAATCGCTGGAACTAGTGTCCAGCCAAGTTTGAAGCGGATCGGAGCAGTGGAAGTGCTTTAAAGAGCAATTTTTGTGCGGAGTAGCAAATTGCCATGTTATTCAATGGGAGTTTTTGGTGCGCATGGAGAAGGTGAATTTGGGGTGTTCCAGTTGCGCTAGAGGGACGGGGCTTGGGTGAGCTGTAGGGAGAGTGGATCGGCAGGTGTGCCGAATTTTTGGGATTTGTTGGCCGAAGGGAAGGGTGTGCTTGGGCAAAGTCGATTTGGTGAAAACGGTGCGTTATTTACATGAAAGTTGAAAAAACACTAATAAAAGCAAAGCTAAAAAGCCACCTCATTACAAACAGAATGGCTTTAACTTAAACGAGGGCGAGATCTATTGCATTTTCAATGGTTGTTTACTTTGGTTCCATCAAGAAGGCATTCAGATGTGTCACACATTTGCCATAAATTCTGAATGTTAGCACTCTAGTTGCACATTAGATCACTGTAGTAAAGCTACTGCTCACCAGGGACGTCTGCTGCTGGTATTCAAAGTGCATGTTTCAGTCTGCATGTCAGAATTTTTTTCATGAAATAGAAGAGGATTTGAGAAGTCACTCAAAATGATCCCTAATTTTTCTTTCTGAAGCACTAATCATACTTTCTATGGCAAAATTAACCCCCTCATGTTGTTCCTTTTTAAATTGAGTGTTTTCAGACTTACCACTTCATTCCAATCAAGATGGCTTCTGGTGTGCCATACTTTTGTCATAAGTAAGACTGTTAGCGCTCTAGTTGTTCTTTAGAACACTCTGGGACATTCTGTCATTGGGCTATACTTGGGGTACATCTGTGTGATATTTGGGCTACATTTAGGCTCTTTTGTCTCTGGTGGCCATCTTGGGAGACTATGTCAGAATTTTTTAATGAAATTGAAGAGGGTTTGAGAAGTCACTCAAAATGTGCCCTAATTTTTCTTTTTGCAGCACTAATCATAATTCATATGGCAATATATACCCCCTCATTTTGTTCCTTTTTAAATTAAATGTTTTAAGAGTTACCACTTTATTCCAATCAAGATGGCTTCAGGTGTGCCATACCTTTGTAATAAGTAGGACTGTTAGCGCTCTAGTTGTTCTTTAGAACACTCTGGGATATTCTGTCATTGGGCTATACTTGGGCTACATCTGGGTGATATTTGGGCTACATTTGGGCTCTTTTGTCTCTGGTGGCCATTTTGGGAGACTGCATGTCAGAATTTTTTAATGAAATAGAAGAGGATTTGAAAAGTCACTCAAAATGTGCCCTAATTTTTCTTTCTGCAGCACTAATAATACCTTCTATTGCATAATATACCCCCTCATTTTGTTCCTTTTTAAATTAAATGTCTTAAGAGTTACCACTTTATTCCCATCACGATGGCTCCAGGTGTGCTATACCTTTGTAATAAGTAGGACTGTTAGCGCTCTAGTTGTTCTTTAGAACACTCTGGGACATTCTGTCATTGGGCTATACTTGGGCTACATCTGGGTGATATTTGGGCTACATTTGGGCTCTTTTGTCTCTGGTGGCCATTTTGGGAGACTGCATGTCAGAATGTTTTAATGAAATAGAAAAGGATTTGAGAAGTCACTCAAAATGTGCCCTAATTTTTCATTCTGCAGCACTAATCATACTTTCTATGGCAAAATATACCCCCTCATGTTGTTTCTTTTTAAATTAAATGTTTTAAGAGTTACCACTTTATTCCAATCAAGATGGCTTCAGGTGTGCCATACCTTTGTAATAAGTAGGACTGTTAGCGCTCTAGTTGTTCTTTAGAACACTCTGGGACATTCTGTCATTGGGCTATACTTGGGCTACATCTGGGTGATATTTGGGCTACATTTGGGCTCTTTTGTCTCTGGTGGCCATTTTGGGAGACTGCATGTCAGAATGTTTTAATGAAATAGAAAAGGATTTGAGAAGTCACTCAAAATGTGCCCTAATTTTTCATTCTGCAGCACTAATCATACTTTCTATGGCAAAATATACCCCCTCATGTTGTTTCTTTTTAAATTAAATGTTTTAAGAGTTACCACTTTATTCCAATCAAGATGGCTTCAGGTGTGCCATACCTTTGTAATAAGTAGGACTGTTAGCGCTCTAGTTGTTCTTTAGAACACTCTAGGAGGCTGCAGTAGAACACAAAGGAATCAACTGACAGTCTCTGTCCTTGTTGGATGTACATGTTTTACTGAGAATGTCAGACTTCATTTTCACATGACTGAGAAAGATAATGTGAATTTACAGAAAATATGCTTTCAGTTTAGCTTATAGATCCCCTTCCAAAGCACTGTGGGAAAATCATGAGATATTAGTTTCCTTTCAAACAATATTCATGATATCACAGCAGAAGGTTTTTTCACATGGTAAAATCACCTTAGAACCCACCACAATTCCTAAAACGAGTATGGTACCATCAACAAATGATTTATAATGTAACTAAAGCCCTAAAACCCTCTATTAACTACAATGCTTTTTAATGAGGTGCTATCATGTATATTGGTCCCAAGATGGCTGCCAACACTTCTTGGATGAAGTGCTGACAGCCAATCAGATCAGATGTGTGGTTAGGCTCCGCCCAGATATATATCTTGTTTTGAACCTAAATTACTCAAAATCCACTGGAGCACATATATTGAGACCTAGCAAAGGCACATCGGGCTAACAGTCCCTACAATTTTGCCAAGTTTCGTGCAAATCCATTCAGCCGTTCGAGCTAAAAGTGAGGCTAACCGCCCTATGGAAATTAACATGGGAAAAACGCATTTTGGGACCCCCCTTTTTTCTCGGCCCCCCCTTGATGAAACCCCCCCAAATTTTCAGGGGCTGCTCAGAAACAAAATGTTCCATTTTCCGGAAACTTTCAGCCAATTCCGTCCGCAAACGCCAAAGTTATTAGACATAGAATTTTCAAAAATCCCATAGAGAAAAAATCCTAACTATATATACCTACTGGCGACCGCCAGTAGGTAATATATATATATATATATATATATATATATATATATATATATATATTCCAAGAGGAAACATAGGAGACGGACCACCAAATGCGCTTCACAGGATCTTTTATTTGCAGAGAAGCCGGTAGGCAAGAGGGCACTACACGTTTCCGGCTAGGAAAGCCCTTGTTCACATGCAAGTGAGCCAGTTTCAATTTTTTTATTTTATAATGCTGTGCACACCCAATTAGCACACCCAGTCACATGGTGTAGGTTTTGCATAGACATAAAAGACATACTTCTCCTGCGTTAAGGAGAGAGGTACTGCATATCACATTTTTCCGTTTTTTTAAAAACATTTCATTACTACATACTATTTACATACAAAATGATATAAATATAATGAGATGTCACGTTTAAAAAAAAAAAAAGACCATAGGAAAAAAATGCAGATTTGCAAAACACGGTATCACATGATTAATTTCAGGATAAATCCTTATAGATAAAACCGTGAAAATGTCTACATAATGTATTGACAGTGACTGGGGAATTGTAGGATTATTTAAGGTGCCAATATATACAATTTAGACTGGTTCCAAGCCTGCGTCTAGTGGAGTGTATTAAAGTGCATAGGGAAAAGAGGTAGATGGGAATAAAGTGCTGAATCCACATGTTGCAAAGTATCTTGTACAATAATTGCATAAATGCAAACAGTAAGAGATAGGACCATGTCCTTATATATATCTCATAAAATACTGTAAAAGCAATAGATACTTGATAAAACTGCAATGTGTAAAATTAATTGTTGCTAAAAACACCCAGTGTAAAATACAGTGCTAAAAAGTGTACAACATTTTTTTTGATAAAAAGTGTTTACAAACTATTATACAACAATATTTACAACATTTGAGGAAGGTAAAGAGTTACAGCTATCGATAGTAGATTGGCCAACAAGGAACTTGACTGGCCAAATTCACAGCTAGTTATATCAGCACCATTGTAAATCACTTGGACTAGAGAATTTGGCCCACTAGATAACAGGGAACCTGACTATCTAGGGGAAAGAACATCGAGATTGCATGAATGTATTCAAGACTTAATATAACCGCTGAGGGGCATATCATAGAAAATGGCGAAGATCCTCAGTAATGTTAAGCCCATTTGGCCATTTACTGTCAAATTCAAGGATCATTCGTGATTCTAATTGTCTGAGTTTGAGCTCACGGTTGCCACCACGTCTTAGTTTGGGGATTGAGGCTATTACATAGTAAGATAAGCAATTGATATCCTTACTATGAGAGCTCAAAAAGTGACGTGCAACCGGGTATGCTGGATCTGAATGCAGAATGGCTCGGATATGCTGTAAAATTCTGACATGTACAGGTTGTATGGTGCTGCCTACATAATTGAGGCCACACGTACATGTCAGAACATATACTGCATATTCTGTTTTGCAGGTATGCTGGCCTTTAATGGGGATCTCAGTGTCACTAAAGGGGGTTTTGTAGTGTGTCTTATTTATTCCGAACTTGCATGCCCTACAAGTAGAGCATTTCCGGAATCCCTCCTTAATAAGCCAGTTTTGTTTGCATTTGAGCTCAGGACTGCTTTGATCGAGCACAGCACCCATACTAAGAGCACGTCGGAAAGTAACCATGGGTTTGTTAGGAAGCATATTTCCTAATACATTGTCCGTTAATAAAATAGGCCAATGATGATTGATGATTTGTCTTATTTTATTTTGTTGGCTACTGTAGTTGGTGATAAACCTGGGACATTCCTGTTTGGAGGTATCTGTTGTCTCATCAGGTAAGTTAGTGGTTTCAAAAGGTGTGCTTAACAGGCTAGCCCGGGTTCTGTCTTGTGAGTTTGCTAACGCTAGGTTAAACATTTTTTCTGTATAACCTCGGGCTTTCATACGGCTGCGTAGGTCATTGACACACATCTCAAAATCATTAGTACTGCTACAGATTGTTTTCAGCCTGAGTATTTCACCATAGGGAATGCTTTGGATAGTATGCCTAGGGTGCAAACTAGAGGCATGAAGGGTGGTGTTGCCTGCAGTATTTTTGCGATGGAGAGTAGTTTGCACTCTGCTGTGTTCATCAATGTATACAGTTACATCCAAAAACTCTGCTTGTTTGTTGCTTATTTTAGACGTAAACCTGAGGTTGTATGGATTGTCATTGATAGCATTTATAAAAGCACGGGCTTCTGTCTCATCACCTTGCCAAACTAAAAAAAATATCATCAATATAGCGAAGGTATCGGACAATTTTTTCTCGTACCCACACATGATGCGTGACGTTGAGGGCCCGCTCCTCCCACCAGCCAACGTGCAAGCACGCATAGCTGGGGGAGGAGCAGGCCCCCATAGCCACGCCCCTCAGTTGCTTCCAAATAAAAAATAGTTGTTGTACAAACACCACTCTATTAAGCCCAGGATCACTTTGTTGTGCTCATAGAAATCAATTGGCCGATGGCCCAGAAAATGAGAACTTGCGTTCATACCATCTGTGTGTGAAATGCTGGTATATAATTGTTCAACATCTAAAGTTATTAGTAGCATATCATTCTGCCATTCTAGATCTTCTATTTTAGCAAGAAAGTCTCCAGTGTCACGTACATAACTAGGCAGGCTGCTTACCCACTTTTGTAGAAAAAAGTCCACATATTGGCCTACTCTTTCTCCACAGCTGTTGATCGCAGAGATGATCGGCCTACCCGGTACTGGTGATTGTCCTTTATGAACTTTGGGGATCAGATACATAGTAGGTAAAGTGGGATGTTCATTGAGCATAAATTGATACTCTTCCTCTGAAATTAGGCCCCCTCTTCGATGTTTCTGTAGGAGTTTATTTAGATTTTCATTAGCCTTAGTGTATTCTTTATTTGTAGATTTCTTGTAACAAGCTGGATCCGATAGCTGTTTTTGGGCTTCTAGAATATATGCTGCCTTAGGCCAAATAACAATGTTTCCACCTTTACCTGCCATTTTGACAACAATGTCTGGATTGTTCTTTAGTTTTTTCATTAATGCAGAGTATTGTGCTTGTTTTACATCAAATTTCTTTCTTTTTTTGTGGATGTTGGTAGTTTTATGCAGCTTTTTCATTTCTGTGATGACACAATCTTGGAAAACATCAACAGCATCACGGGTCATGATTGGTACAAAGTCAGATTTTCGCTTGAAAGGAGTAATGCCAGCTCCTGATTTAGCGATATTTATTCTCTCTAGTCGATTTTGCGTACTTTCCATTTCATTTTCTTTGCATGTCTCAACGTTGTCATCATTCATTAAATCGTGAATGGCAAGGAGAGCTGGGGCATCCGACACTGAAAAGGGTTGCTCTGTGTCGGTAATGTTTGAATTGGCAGAATTGTTCGTGCCAGCAGGAGTTTTGAGGCGTTGTAAGGCGAAGAATTTTCGAAGCTTTAATTTGCGGATGTAGCAATAAACATCCACCCTGGTGGAAGCATAGTTGAAATTTTGATTTGGACAGTAATTTAAGCCCAAAGCCAGAAGTTGTTGCTCCGCTTTGGTAAGGACCACATTAGACAGATTAATAAAAGATCTGTCCATTACTGTTTCTTTTTCTTCCAATGTTGATTGTTTTTTTGTGGTTTCTTGGACCCTTTTTTGCTTCTTCTCCGCCTTTCCCGGCGTTTTTGGTTGCGGCGGGATCTATTGTTGTTTTTTGGCGTGGCCTTAATGTGCGTAGTCTTTCTGTCACTAAAAAACCCAGCTCCTCATCAATATTCAAAACAGGCAAAGTTTGGTTGCTGACATTTAAATCTGTGCTTGAACCACTTGATCCACTGTAGCTGGACAAAGAGTCACTGCTAGCGCCACCTGCGGCTTCCTCATAGACTTCGTTTTCAACTGTTGTGGGTTGAGCATTGGGTGTGGGATTAGATGCACCTCTAAACTGTTGTCTTTTAGTCGCATTGTATTTCCTTGCGAAGGTGAATATTTGTCCATTCGCATAGTCAGAAGCATCTCGGGCGAATTTGCTATATATATATATATATATATATAATCAATCAAACAAAGAGTTGCCTGCTGAGAGAGGACCACACCAGGATAGTTTGTAATCTTGCAGCTTTTTATTGGGCGACGACAGGGCAAGAGCAGACATTTTTGCAGCAAATGAGTCCATCCCGACGCGTTTCGTGCATAGGTAGCACTTCTTCATGGGGTTTTGGGCTTTTGGCAACGAATGAAGTTGGCAGTTTTCCAGCACACTCTTAAACAGGGATTACTCAGCCCATGTGGGCGTGGCCACACCGTGGCCTGATGGTACACGTAGTGCTGGGTCTTCTTCCAGTGAATCGCCGTGCTTCACTCTTGCATCTTTAAAGTATTTCCCTATTGTACAAACATTCCTCTAAGATCAGCCGAACTACAAATTCCGATTTACTCACCTGTTATTAGGAGAGAATCCAGTGCAGCATCTTTTAGCCCAGCACAAAAGTAATTCTAAGCGTACTTACAGTAACTTGTATTTCCTTCCATAGGAATCCATTGTGTGGTTTTCAGCAGAAAAGTGTTGATTTTTGAAACGTACAAATATTCCTCTAAAATCAGCCGAACTACGAATTCCGATTTACTCACCTGTTATCAGGAGAGAACCTAGTGCTGCATCTTTTAGCCCAGCACTGACCCTGAAAAGTAATTCTAAGCGTACTTACAAGTAACTTGTATTTCCTCCCATAGGAATCCATTGTGTGGTTTTCAGCAGAAAAAGTAACGTTAACACTACTTGCCTGATAAGTGAATTTCCTCCCATAGGATAACATTGGTGATTCTATGTGAAAAAGTTTTTTAGTGTCTTATTTTAAAATACAATAATATTCCTTAAAAATCACTACTGTAAACAAAACGCTTTTACTCAACTGTTTACAGGTGATGTCTAAGGACTGAATTTAGGATCCAGTCCTGTGGTTAGAAAAGTAATCCAAAAAGTAATTAATTGCATTTAACTAGAAATTCACATTGTCCTCAATGTTGCATTGTGTTTGAAATTGAGTTGCCCATTGCAACAACTGTAACTACTGTACTTAAACGTCTATTGCCTGTTTGTAAAGTGTTTAAACTAAAGTAATTCATTCTGAGAAAGTCTTATTTGTAATGTAATGTATAATGTAATTTAAAACATAAAATATCTAAAAATAAACTGTTTAAAAAATGTAGAAAATCAGTATAAAAAAATAAAAATAACAATAAATACATTAAAAAATTGTCATTTACAAAACCTTTGAAATTCACTGAAAAAACCATAGGTTTCAGACATGTTATAGTTAGGAATTAGCATTTAAAAAACCTTTGAAATTCACTGAAAAAAACATAGATTTTAAGGGTGTTAAAGTTAGCTGGGCATTTCACTCGTATAAAACCATTGAAATTCCCCCGTTATAGTTATAGTTAGTTGAACTAACTATAACTCGCGCGCCCGAAATCCACTGCTGATGATGTCACATATTACATCATTAATGACATGGTCTGTGAAATCACTGATGACATCACTGATGGCATCTCAAATGACTTCACTGTTGACATCACTGATGACATCATTCATGTGACAAACTGATACACCTCATCATACAGTAGCATAACCTCTCAACACTCATTATAAAATATGGAGTATCATGTTTGAAATCATTGACACACCAATACAAGTTTCTAAAAACCCACTTAGTGATTCCTACATCTACACACACATCTAAACACTTACGTATACATTCAGTCATGCATGCTAACAAAGATCAATAGAATACTATTAAATATACTTATACACCTACATCAACATTACACACCAGCATACATCCTATTCACTTATGCAGACATCCTACTTACTTATGCAAACACTTGATCATCCTTATATTTACTAAGCTACACAAAGTCATACTTAGTGTGTTATAAAATCTCTATTACAAGTATACAGTTATCCATACAGTCACTCATACAATCACTGAGTCTTAGGTATACTTATTTATATACTACATCTGTCACATACACTGCCTTTTAAAATTCCAGTTTGTTGGACATATATCATTCAGAAATATATTTACTCATCACCACACCCATATAGAGATTCACTCTTTGGACAGTCATACACGTTCCACCCAACCACACACACATTCATTCACTATCCCATACAAATACTCACTTAACTAATTAATAAGTAATATAGACTTTCACATAGCTAGTAACCAACTTATGTAGTTGTTTGCACAACAAGAGATAGAGTGATACAGGTATTCACACAGTTTAATCACTATCCCATATATTTGGTGAGACACATTAAAGTTGTCACTTAGACAGTCAATCACATTGCTACTAAATCCTCCATTCAGACACTTATACATCCACTCAGTCTTCAAGGCAGATTACTATATATATATATATAATACTTATTTAAATATCAAACCAAACCACATACACTGGATGATGTCATCAGTGATGTCATCAGTTATGTCATTTGAGATGTCATCAGTGATGTCATCAGTGATGTCACTGACCATGTCATGAATGATGTAATATGTGACATCATCAGCAGTGGATTGCGGGCGCCCGAGTTATAGTTAGTACAACTAACTATAACGGGGGAATTACAATAGTTTTATACAAGTGAAATGTCCAGCTATCTTTAACACCCCTAAATCATATGTTTTTTTCAGTGAATTTCTAAGGTTTTTTAAATGCTAAATCCTAACTATAACATGTCTGAAACCTATGGCTTTTTCAGTGAATATATATATATATATATATATATATATATATATATATATATATATATATATATATATTGCCTGTTCTAGTTCGTTGAGCTAACAATAGCTCACGTGCCCGCAATGCACTGCTGATGACGTCACATATTACATCACTCATGACATGGTCAGTGACATCACTCATTACATCACTCATGACATCTCAAATGACATCACTCATGACATCATCCAGTGAATGTGTGTTTCTGTAAAGTTTAAATGTTTTTCATATATATCTATGCCAAAGTCTACTGAAGAATCAGTAGATGTACAAGTGCCTGAATGGATTATTTAGTAGATGCATGACTGACTCTATAAGTGACTAAACTACTGTGTGAATGTCTTTTTTAGTCTCTCAGTTTGTGTGCAAGCAGGTGCTTGGGTTGATGACGAGCTACATCAGTGTCTATATGGGTTATTGATTGGTTGTATGAGTATCAGTATGGGTGTCTGAGTGTCTATGTGGGTGGGTTGCGGTTGTCTGACTCTGTGCATACATGTCTGAATGGCTGATTTCCAGGTTCTATAAATTCAAAAGTGTATCTCGGAAGGACTGTATGTGTAGCTGACTGTGTGTACAGGTTTGTTGATTAGTGAACTGATGTCTCAGTTGTATATATGTTAGTAACTATATATGTTTTTAGACAGTATATGTGAGTGTTGAGGTGAATAATTGACTATACCTGAGAGAGAGTGATTGTAACAGTGTCTACATACACAAAAAATTGTACTTGTATTAGTGATTGTATAAGATAGTAAATATGTGATAGTATCTATATAAATAAGGGAAGTGGTGTGTGTATAAATAAATCAGGTGGTGTGTATATATCTGCATAAGTGAGTACATGTGTGCGATTGATTTTTGGCATGACTGAGTAGATGTGTGAGTAACTTTATGGATCAGTAGCACTGTGTGAATGTATGTATAGGTATATGAGTGGATATTATACTGATGTAATGATGAGTGACAGCATGTATGAGTGACGGTATCAATGTATCTCTGGTTCACAATATATTGATAGGAATCAGTGGATAGGTATCTACTATCTGATATTGGTGTGTCTATGGTTTAAAAAATGGTAGTCTGTACTTTAGAGTGCGTGTATCAAAGCTTATATTAGAGTGGGAAGAGCTGTGTCAGACTATCACCTGGATGATGTCATCAATGATGTCATTTGAGATGTCATGAGTGACATCACTGACCATGTCCTGAGTGATGTAATATGTGACGCCATCAGCAGTGCATTGTGGGCACGCGAGTTATAGCTCAGCTAACTATAACAGGCGAATTTCTCTGGTTTTATATGAGTCAAATGTCCAACTAACTATAATGTCTCTGAAACCCATTTTTTTCAGTGAATATATAAATATATATATATATATATATATATATATATATATATACATATATATATATATATATATATATATATATATATACGATCCATCACCTCCGCCACGACGAGAGTGAAGAGGCCAACCAAGGGGACAGGTATTACCAGCTTTTATTCCGCAGGCAGCAAGGCAGAAAGGTATTAAACACCCGCTATGAGACGAATTCATTTCGGCTTGTAAACAGCCTTCTTCAGCGCCACGGGTGTGGTTGCTTCAGATGGTGGCAATTTTTCTGATGTAGTATGACACCCCACCTGATTTGTCTGGCGCTGCCCCGCCCCTTCTGGCACAAATACCAATTGCAACAGTCCCTGGTCAGTCACATGGTGTGCCGCGACTACCAGCGCCAGAATGCATCTTATTTGCACCTCCTGGTCGATGTTTTGCATGGGGTGTGGGAAGCGCTGTACTGTTGGCAAATTTTCCGCCCTCTGCTGCCTTGGAACACGCTGTCGCCTCCAGTCCCCTATCATCTCACCTCCCATTGTCTGGTGTCCTTTAAGCGGGGACAGGGGTCGAATACACCCTGCCCAGCGTGAAGCCGATTGACTTCCACACCGCCGTAATTTCTCCCAGATCGGGGGGGGGGTTTCTGATTCCCGGTACCCCGGACATCTCCAAACGCCACCAAAGCAGCACCCAGTGAGCAGAAACCAACTTCATGAGATGGGAGCCTCTTGTGTGCGGCACTGGAAACCGCGCTGAATATAACGATCCATCACCTATATATATATATATATATATTTTTTTTTCTTTTTTTGCCACATTGTAGCCCGCTTGGCGCTCCTTGTTGAGGCGGTGCATTTCTTCCGGCAGAGCCACGCCGGTATATATCCAAACGTAAGAGTTGCCCCCAAAGAAGAGCCGCCAGGTAGGTTCTTAGTGCACTTTTTATTGATGGTTTCAGCAGACCACCAGGGCGAAAAAGCAGTTTCTGTAAGTAAACGCCAGATGCGTTTCAGGTTATTCCTTTCTTCAGTGGCGTGTGATGTAGGCAAAATAAGCACCGGAAATGCCACTAAATATATACCTGGACCTGCCATGGTGGGTGTTGCTGCTCCTGCAGACTTATGGTCCTTGTCGTGACATTCGAGTGTTCCTTCAGTTAGGGGGCTTGATTTTGCCAACAAAGTGTTTATTAAAATTGATAAGCCCCAGTGGGTGAAACCAAGTTCTCACTCCACGGCGCTGCTTGGATAATGAAAACATCAGGATCTACCTCCCGTTGCACTAAGGCCTCCATCTTGAAGACCTATCGGGACCGCAGCAGCAGTGTGACTCTTCCGCGGCCGGACCAGCCGCAAACATCTAAACGTAAGTGTTGCCCCCAAAGAAGAGCCGCCAGGTAGGTTATATATATATAAACAAATCCTCGCCACACGCCGAAAGCGCTAACAACGTAGTTGTAGTTGACAGAAATTACGATGAGCTGAAATCCATATATATATATGTTGATATAATTTGAAACTTTGATAGAAAAGCAGACATGTGAGGTGGGCAAATTCAGAGTGTCGCTGGTGTTGTAGGGTGCTTTACACAGGTTCTGAACTCCACCTAAACTTGGGAACTGACTAGATTTCTCTTCTTCTTTTTTTCTTTTTTCCATAATCTATGTATCACTCAATGCCTGAAAGGGTAATGTTTTGATACATACATACATGCATACATATATATATATCCACACGAGCAGGTTTAGCCCCAAAGGAGTTCCACCACAAGGAAATGCGTGGTTTACAAAATGTATTTGAAGACTTGTAAGCAGGCAGCACAACGAACAAAAGGCATCAGTTCAATCAAAGCGCCAAACATGTTTCAGGATTCCAATCCTCCCTTCTTCGGTGGCGATTCATGTTAGAAGTGAGCAAAGTTTCTCGAGCACATTAAATAATTCACATCACCTACCCTCGTGGGCGTGGCCCTCTTCAGAGCCTTCTGGTCAATGTAGTGCTTCGAGGTATTACCAAGTGGGTGTGCTCATTTCTTCATGCAATTAGAAAACAGTGTTACCCTTGTGGGCTCGTGCCAAGTCCGTCGGTTTGCCTGCCCCACTTTGTAGAGATCAAAATGTAAACATCAGCCGGAGCAGGTCCTTTGGCGTTGTATGATGAATCTTCGTGAAATTTTCCAAAAAAAAGTCTATCCAGGTCCGCTACTATCCTGAAAGTTTGGGGGTGCTTCGTCAAGCGGTGGCTGAGAAAAAAGGGGGGTCCCAATACGAGTTTTCCACATATTAATTTCCATAGGAAATTTTAAGACGGGCTACAGCCCGAACTGCTGAATGGAATGACCCCAAATTTGGCAAAAAGGTAGAGCATGGTTCAGAAAGCGCCTTTTTTTTAAATGGTGTAAATCCGTTCAGTAGTTTTTGAGAAATTCAAAAAATAAGAGTCAAAAAATCAATTTCCCTTAGGAAACTTTGGGCAAGGCTACAGCCGAAACTATTGAACGGAATTACCACAAATTTGGCAAGAAGGTAGTGCTTGGATCAGAAAGCGACCTGTTTTTTAAATGGTGTAAATCCGTTCAGTAGTTGCTGAGAAATGAAAAAAATAAAAGTTTCTATATCTAGGGACGTAGTGGAGTCGCGTCCCCTCCCGACCACGAGCTTCATTCTAATTGGCTGTCACCACTCCAAACCAGGAAGTGTTGGAAGCCATCTTGTGACTTGGTAGAAGCAAGTCACCAGAAAACAGAGAAGCAAAGATATAAAACAAGACAAAGGGGCAGGGTAGAAACACCCTGACTCCCTAGGCCTGCTCAGGGGGTCCCAGAAAGACCCCCAAGGCCCCAAAAAACATATTTTTTGAACATTTTGGCGCAATTCGCGCTGTGGTCATGAATGCCGCCGAAATTGTTTAAAAACAATGTAGCATGGTTCCCGCATTTTATTTTAATGAGGCCCCTGGGTGGGCTAGGTCCCGGGGCCATTTCTTAAAAAATAATAGTGGCGGCCCGCTGGGGCCCCTGCAGCCCCGGGGACCACAACCTCCTTGGGGCTTCACTCATGTTGGGAGGGGGGGCACGCGGTCCCACTCTTCGAGCCCGTGATGGCCCTGGGAACAGCCACCCCCCAGTGCCGGCTCCTGCAGTGTCCCAGGGTGCCCACCCCAGGGGCACTGAAGCTTGCTATGACAGGGCGAGAGCCGCGCAGCTCCTGCCCTGTCATAGCAAACTTGCTTTGGTTTTTGGAAGTGAGAGCTGGGAAACCTGCTCTCGCTTCCAAAATAAAGCTGAATGCTTTTCCACCCGGGGAGCTGCCTGTCAGCAGCTTCCCTTGTGGAAAAGCAATGCTGGCTCCCGCAGTACATGGGGAGCCGGTGTGACCATGGGGGCATTTGGACTCCCCCAACGGTGAGGCCAGGCCCTGGGGGATTGGGTCCTCAGGGCCGGAACTGGCCATAGGAGGGGGGCCAACGTGGCCCTCTTCTTTTTTGTTAAAATAATGAACATGTGGGCATGCTTCAGGGGATGGGGTCCCGAGGCAAATGTAAATTAGGGAAAGTAGACTATTTAAAAAAAAAAATGGAATCACGACTCTAGCGCGGCATACAGCACGCCCCCCGTGGGAAAGCGATGGGTGCGCAGCTCTCAGCGTGGCACTCGAGTACTTCTTTAGTCTTTCAAACATAAGGGATATATTTTCAAGGACACATCACCGAGTTAACGGCACTTTATCACAACCAAAATGGTGATAAATTTAACGCACTTTCAAAAGCTGGAGAAAACAGCCCATATAACCAGTTTACCAGCGATAGCAGCCTCAAAAAGCATTGTCACGGATGACCCCGACAAATATTGCTAATGAGATGTAGATAAGGCATTCCTGTGCAAAAAGGAGCGAACACATCACTTCGCAAGTTTCTCAACCACCAGCAAGATCATCAAAAGGAGTACAAAACAGGCGATAAGGTGTGTTAGTAGCAGGAAGTTTACACCTTCTCTTCTTAGCTGGTGTAAAGTTGGACTACAGCCTGCAACATGAAAGGGAGCCCATCCCAGAGCCACACCTGAATGACAACAGATGCAATGGAGCCACCGATCATGCAGCTCGGATAACCAACACTGCTCCGACACCCCCCGGCACCAGCCCCTTCTCTGCCATCCCACCCTCACCCCCCCCCAAACAAATGTGACAGCAACCTTAGGAAATCTGGAACATAACAAATTGGCTGATGTCGCAAAATTATAATAAAGAAGATGCATGTGAGGTTGGACAAATAAAAATATTAGTCATCTATGGATTTATGTATAAAACATTTTATTTAAACAAAATAACAAAATAAAAGTAGATACAGGTATGGCGTGTCATCCCTCGACAATTTGTGAATCACAGCCTGCAAGACAAAAACAAAGATAAGATTGTGCGTCATGCGTCCATCAAAGGAGAGAGAAATTGAGAAAGAGTGAGAGAGAGAGAAAGAAAGAGTGAGAGAGAGGAAGAGAGAAAGAAAGAAAGAGTGAGAGAGAGGAAGACAGAGAAAGAGTGAGAGAGGAAGAGAGAGAGAAAGAGTGAGATACAAGGAAGAGAGAGAAAAAGGGAGAAACAGTGTGAGAGAGTGGAAGAGAGAGAGAAAGAGTGAGACAGAGAGAAAGAGAGAGAAAGAGAAAGAATGAGGAAGAGGCAAAGAAAGAAATAGTGAGAGAGAAGAAGAGAGAGAGAGAGAGAGTGAGATACAAGGAAGAGAGAGAAACAGTGTGAGTGAGAGGAAGAGAGAGTGAGAGAGAAAGAGTGAGACAGAGAGGAAGAGAGAGAGAAAGAGAAAGAATGAGGAAGAGACAGAGAAAGAGAGAAGGAGAGTGTGGGTGACAGAAAGGAAGAGATGGAGAGGGAGAGTGAGCGTTGACACAGTGGAGAAAATCCTCACGGCTCACCTTTCTGTACCAGTGTGTCTCCAACCACGTGCCGGGACATAGTGCAGCCCTCAAGTTTAGTCATCTGAAACATAGTATAGAATCAGTAATGGCAGAGTACATACAACTGCACACACCTAATTCTCTGTTTCACCACTGCGCACCCAGGCTGCTGCAGCCCATTGACTCCCGCCACCCAGAGGTGTCTACCCAGCCTTGCACACTCAGGCTGCTGCACCCCATCGACTCCTGCCGCCCAGAGGTGTCTGCCCGCCTCTGCGCACCGAGGCTGCTGTACCCCATCCACTCTCACTGCCCAGAGGTGTCTGCCTGCTGCTGTGCACCCAGGCTGCTGCACCCCATCCACTTCCACTGCCCGGAGGTGACTGCCCGCTCTTGCGCACCCAGACTGCTGCACCCCATCCACTCCCACTGCCTAGAGGTGTCTCAGTGGAACTGAAGTCATCACCTCGTGGCAGGAGGTCTGTGTCGGGGGGGTTGTCAATCTGTGAATCACAGCCTGCTAGACAAAAAGCAAGATAAGATTGAAACAGTGAGAGAGAGGAAGAGAGAGAGAAAGAAACAGTGTGAGGAAGAGAGAAACAGAGGAAGAGTGAGAGAGAAATAGAGAAATAGAGAGAGAAATAGTGAGAGAGAGAGAGAGAGAGAGAGAAAGGAAAAGATGGACAGGGACAGTGAGTGCCCACACTGTGGACAAAACCCTCACAGCTCACCTTTCCGTCACTGGTGTGTCTCCAACCACGTGCCTGGACATAGTGGGCCCTCAAGCTTACTCGTTTGAAATGTAGTATGGAATCAGTAATGGCAGAGTACATACAACTGCACATGCCTAAATCGCTGTCCCGCCTTTGTGCATCCAGGCTGCTGCACCCCATCAACTTCCACTGCCCAGAGGTGTCTGCCCGCAGCTGCGCACCCAGACTGCTGCACCCCATCCACTTCCACTGCCCAGAGGTGTCTGCCCGCTGCTGCGCACCCAGGCTGCTGCACCCCATCCACTTCCACTGCCCAGAGGTGACCGTCCGCCGACGCGCACCCAGGCTGCTGCACCCCATCCACTCCCCGGAGGTGACTGCCCACCGCTGCGCAAACAAGCCTCTCTGCTCACCTTTCGCAAGCTGCGTGTAGAAAAGAGGGCCTACCATGTGCCGCTGCAAGCCCCAAGCCCAGGGCACCCTGCATATCATGCAGCCCCGCTCCGCAGACCACCAGGTCTCACATTTGGTGCTGGGTCTTGATTTCGCCATGGCAGAGGACATACCAGTGCACCCGGCTTTTCATTGCAGGCTGCACACCTGCTCAGCCCATGCGGTGCCACCAACTCTGTGACCAGCGAGGCGACGCCACGTGGCAGTAGGCCTGCACTGTCTGATGGCTCAGGCCTACACTGCGGTCCAGCAGGGCACACAAAACCTGAGCTGTCTAGACTGCCGGGACGGGCCACCATCGCAGGCTGCACACCATTCAGCAGCTACAGTACCCGTACCTTAGTGGACCGAAAGTCACTGTCCCATGCCGGTGTGCCTGTGCCCGCCGCAGTGCATCTGGTGCGAGCAACTTTGAAATGGCGTAGAGCACGTGCGCCCAGTCTTTTTTATTGGCAGGGTAACGTGTTCTGTGACGCCTGTGCCGGATGGGTGTGGTGTGGGTGTATACGAGCCGTGAGGGAGTGGCTGTGGCACACTGACAACTAGGCTGTGACCAGCAGATCACTGCAATGAAAATCTGGGCCGTGTAGCGTTGTTGTCCTTCCCTGTAAGCGTAAGCAGAGTGGGCTGGCCTGGCAGCCTGGGTATGCCAGTCCTGCGTGAGGCTGTGAAAAATTACTCCGAGGCTATGTTGCAGCTGTAACAATACAGGGTCATGCAAAGTTCAAGTTTCAGTTTTTGGCACATGGAGGGCAGCCAATTAGTGCAAAGCACGTGTTCGGGGTTAGGCTGCGCCAACATATGTACTTATACAATCACTCCACCAATCCTCAAGCACTTATAAATGCACAATGCACTCTCCTTGCAGTACTCTAATGATCCAGTCTCTACGTACGTTCTTGTACAATGACCGAGACAAAGTTACATAACCGAAGTTTTTCCCACTGCCAGAGGTAACATGGTTGCATACGCTGTGTACAGCACAATGTAATGTGGTAGGGCCCAGGGGCAGCATCTTGCATACATATTGAACACACGGACACAGATAGATAGTGGAACTGGGTAAGGGCACGTGCACTTGACTCCTTTTTATTATCAGGGTCACATGTCCAATGACATCTGTGCTGGATGCGAGTGGGTTGAGTGTAAGCCAGCCCTCCGGGAATCGTTGGTGCTGGCAAAAAGTACAACAGTAATCATTGGATCAGAGACAGAGATTCAATCAAAGATTTGTGCTGCACTAAGGTAGGGGCAGCAGATGTGAAATAATACACAAAAGATTATATCATAAAGGGTCCCTGACTTGTGGTACACTGAGGTAGGGGCAGCAGATGTGAAAATAAACACAAAATATTGTATCATAAAGGGTCCATGAGTTGTGCTGCAGTCCGATAGGGGCATCAGAAGCATTCAGTGTGTGCGCAGCCAGCGATAATGCGTGGTGCTTTTCGAGCCACACTGGTCAGGAAGGGCCCACAGCCACGTGGCATTGACTTGAGCTGCATGGAGTTAGTGGTAGTTGTGGCGCTCACTGTGTGCGCAGCCAGCGATGATGCAATGTCTCTTGCCTACTGGACTGAGTCATCTGCAATCACGACTCAATCTGAATTTTGAGCCCTGCTGACCGCAGTGTAGGCCGGAAGCATTGGTTAGGAAGGGCCCACAGCCACGTGGCGTTGACTTGAGCTGCATAGAATTAGTGGTAGGTGTGGCGCTCAGCCTGTGCGCAGCCAGCGATGATGCAATGTCTCTTGCCTATTGGACTGCATTATCTGCAATCATGACTCAATCTGAATTGTGAGCCCTGCTGTCCGCAGTGTAGATCGAAGGCAGTAGTCAACACAGACATCAAGGAATGTTTTTTGTCACTTCCTTCTGACAAAATCCGAGGACATAGAGTATAATTCTGTCTGCAATTAATAAATCAAGACTGAATTTAAATTGTGAGCTCTGCTGTCCGCAGTGTAGACTGCCATTCAGTGTTCCTTTGGACTTGCAAGATGAATTTAGTCATTGTACTAAAGCTATAACTGATATAAATCAAGTTCTTGAAGCAAGGATACTAAAAGGTTTTTATGTAGGTTTTAGGGATGTTGTAGTTGGTTGCCTACTGGACTCTGCAATTAATGAATCAAGAGTCAATTTTAAATGTGAGCCCTGATGACCGCAGTGTAGGCCGGAGGCAGCGGTCAGCAAGGGCCCACAGCCACGTGGTGTTGATTTGAGCTGCACAGTTAGTGTCACCTGAAGCAACCAGCATGTGTGAAGCCTGCGATGATGCGTGGCCTGGGTGGGCAGCAATGGTAGAAATGTCTTTTGCCTAATTAATTCTGCCTTAATAAGTCCACGTGGCGTTGACTTGTGATGGACTGAGTTAGTGGCACCTGAAGCACTCAGTGTGTGTGCAGTCTGCGATGATGCGTGGTCCGGGCGGGACGCACTGGGAGCAATGTCTCTTGCCTTCTTGACTGCGTCATCTGCAAGCGCGACTCGATCTGAATTGTGAGCCCTGCTGTCTGCAGTGTAGATTGAAGGCAGTAGTCTGTACAAACATAAGTCTGTTGTGCGGTGCTGCTGGGTTCGCAGGAGGCCTGTGTCGAGGAGGCCGGCGATCACTGCGGAGGCCTCGTGGCAGGGTGAGGGCTGCTGCCCTGGCAGACGCTTTGGCCTTCCCACAAGTGAGCCACGCCTAGAGCCCCAGCCTATTTATTCATACTCCTACGTTGGGGTGACGTGCGTTGGACCAGTCCACTCTGCTTCCGCTTCCAGGGGGGGTACAACACAGCTACATGACCGAGATCTTCTCCACTGCCTGAGGTAACATGGTTGCATCTATTGTCCACAACACTACAAGCACCAGCAGTATATGTCCACATGGAGAGGTTTGTGCTCTGCATAGGGAGGTCTGTCCAGCATATCACCGCTACACTTAGTATTGTGTGCATTTTTATTGATGGGTGACTTGCGTCCTTCACACATATTTGGTTGCTACATCTCCCAACATTCAGCTATTGTGTGGCTGAGGGACCATGCCGTGTGTGGAAGGTCCGCTGTCCTGTTCTGCGCTGCCTCCGTGGTAGTAGGGAGGGTAGTGGTCGGGGGGAGGTCCAGAGGGTGGTGGCAATGGGTGTTGTTGCCTTCTTGGGTGTCGGAACTGCATGATCAGTAACTCTATGACATGTGTTGGTCTTCAGATGTGATTCTGGGCTGTGCTCCCTTTCACACTGCAGGTAGTCATCCTGCTTTACACCAGTAAAAGGCAGATGGTTAATTCCTACTGCTAATGCATTTGATCGCCTGTTTTTCGATCGCACCCCCGATTTGGCGCTCGTTCAATATATTGGGAAGTGGTGTTTTGTGTTTTTTTTGCACAGGAATGCCTACTCTGCATATTATTAGCGCTAGTTGTCGCTTTCATTTGTGGCAAATTTTTTGGCGGAATCTATTGCTGGAAAACTAGCGATATTGGTTGTTTTCACTAGGTTGAGAGTGGAATGATACTTTAAAATCACTGAAAAAACATAGGTTTAATGAACATTATAATTAGAAATTAGCATTTAAAAAACTATTGAAATTCACTGAAAAAACTATAGGTTTCAGGCACGTTAATGTTAGAACTTATCATTTAAAAAACCTTAAAAATTCACTGAAACAACCATATGTTTCAGGGACGTTATAATTAGTTGGACATTTCACCCGTACAAAACCATAGAAATTCTGCTGTTATAGTTAGTTGAGCTAACTATAAGTCACACCCCCGCAATGCACTGCTGATGACATCACATATTACATCATTCATGACATGGACAGTGACATCTCAAATGACATCACTGATGACATCACTGATGACATCATCCACGTGAAAATTTGATGTACCTCCTCACACCTTAATAAAACCTTTGATACACCCACTCTAAAATACAGACTACCATTTTCAAAATAATAGAGACGCCAATACCAGTTACTATGTACACACTCACTGATTCCTAGGTCTACACACACATCCACTCATTCACCCATACAGTCACTCATACATGCAGTGACTCATCAATACAACACTATTATAGGCACTCGTGCACCTATACAAACACTCACACACCGCCACTCATCTAGAGTTACTCACACATCTAGTCAGTCATGCAAATAATCAATCACACTTCTATTTACTCACCTATACAGTTATACACACACAACCTCACTTGTTCATACAGATACTAACATATACTTACTCTCTTATACAATCACTACTCTCACAATCACTGACTCATGTATAGTCATTTATATACTCCAACTCTCAGATACACTGCCTGTTACATATGTAGTTACTTGGACATGTAGCACTGAGATATCCATTCACTCACCAACTCACCCATACACACACTCACCCTCCCAAACAGCTTTTTCAACATGCACTCTTGAACCCTTACACCCAGTGAATGAAGCACTCACACATCTATGCACAGAGTCACATACCCCCCACCCACCCACACACACTCAGGCACCCATACAAATACTCAGGAAACCAATCGATAACCCATGTAGACACTCACGTAGCTACTCACCAACTGATGCAGCAGCTTACACAGCAATAGACAGACTGATAGAGACATTCACACAGTTTAGTCACTAACCCATGCATTCACTAAGACACATTTAATCACTCACTTACACAGTCAGTCACGCACCGACTAAATCCTCCATCCAGACACTTATACATCCACTCATTTTTCAATACACCATGGCCAATATATATATATAAAACATATTTAAACTTTACCAAAACACACAGTCACTGGATGATGTCATCAGTGATGTCATCAGTGATGTCACGGACCATGTCATGAATTATGTAATATGTGACGTCATCAGCAGTGGATTGCGGGGGCACGAGTTATAGTTAGCTCAACTAACTATAACGTTGGAATTTCTATGGTTTTGTACGAGTGAAATGTCCAACTAACTATAATGTCCCTGAAACCTATGTTTTTTTCAGTGAATTTCTAAGGTTTGTTAAAGGCTAATTTCTAACTATAAAGTGCCTGAAACTTATGTTTTTTTCAGTGAATATATATATATATATATATATATATATATATATACACACAATTAAAAAAAGTTTTGTTATAGTTAGGAAAACCTATTTTCCCTATAAAATACAAACCAAGTTTAAGCAACACAAACTTGAAAAATGTTTAAGTTTTAGTTATAACTTTGATTTACAATTTATCAACCACCTTCAAATTATTGGACCTCATTACACACTCTTTTTAGCTCACTAACCAGACACCACTAACAATAACTCACCCCTCTATCATGCACTGATCTTATGACAAATATCATTTGAGAAGTTGTAAGTGTTGTTATGAATGTTAGGATTTCACATGCTACAAGTGATGCTACAGTGCATGCAAAAGACATGAGTTATAGTGAATGTAGTGTGATGAGTGAGGTGACAAGACTGTGTGTGGAGGTGTATGAATTATAGTAATTTGATGGTGGTCCGTAAATTACAAATTGAAGTTATAATTAAAACTTTACAATATTAATGCTGATGTATTCTAAAGTTGGGTTTATGTAGAAAGAATACATAAGGTATTTCTAACTATATATTATCCTTAACCTTTGTTTTTGTTAATTGTGTGATAATGTTTTATTTTTATTTTCTTTAATGTGTTCCAAATTGCAGTGTGGAGTGTCATTGATTGGAGTGCCCTAAAGTGGAGTGTAGTATAGTACAGTAAAGGAGAGTGTCATTGGATCTAGTGTTATAGAGCGGAGTATTGTAGAGTGGAATAGAGTGGAGACGAGTAGGATAAAGTGATGTAGTGTACAATGAAGTAAAGTGTTATACAGTGGAGTGCCGTATCATGGAGTGGAGTATGGTAGAGTGAAGTGGCGTGTTGTACAGTGTAGTGGCGTGTCGAACAATAGGGTGGAGTGTTGTCACTGGAGTGTCATGAAATGGAGTTTAGTGGAGTTGAGTGCCTTCGTTTAGAGTGGCATTGACTGTAGCAGAGTGTTGTAGAGTGTAGTGGCATAAAGTGGAGGTTACGGGAGTAGAATGTTATATAGTTCAGTGTTGTTGAGTATAGAGTCATGCAGTAGAGTGGCAGAGAATCTCATACAGTCCTGGCAGAGGTCCCCAGCATCCGCAGAAACAGAACAGGTGGGAGAGCCTTCTCCCACATCGCAGCCAAGACCTGGAACAAGCTCCCTGTGAAGATCAGATGCTCCCAAACCCTGCTCATGTTCAGGAAGGACCTCAAGACCTGGCTTGTCAACTGATCCGGAGCTGCCCCCGCCTAGCGCTTTGAGACCCTCACAGGTATATAAAACCCTGATTGATTGATTGTACAAAGGAGTATCATTATTTTTGAGGACACAATCCATCATAGAGTGGTGAGTTGTAGTTAGTGTTGTCTGGTTAGCGATCTGAAAAGAGGGTGTATGGAGGTCCACTACTTATAATAATTTGAAGGTGGTTGACAAATTGAAATTAATGTTATAACTTTAACATTAGAATGTTAAAGTTTGCGTAGTTTAAACTTGGTTTGTTGGTTTGTATAGGGAAAATATGTTTTCCAAACTATAACTAAGCTTTACCTCTGGTGTTTTCATTGAATTTCAATGTTTTTTATTTTTTTAATAAAAATGTGTTTCTTATTGTAAAATCCATTGTCACAAGTGGAGAGTTGTTATGTGGCGTGCTGTACAGTGCAGTGGAGCAAGGTGTTGTAAAGTCTATTGTTATAGACTGGAGTATTGTAGATTGGAATTGAGTGGAGTAGAGTAGAGTGTAGTGGCATATAGTACAGTGTAGTAAAGTGCTATAAAGGGTAGTGGCACCGGGTCTCATATAGTGGAGTCAAGTATCATGCACTGGAGCAGCAAGATGTACAGTGGAATGGCTTGTGAAACAGTACAGTAGGGTGATGTAGACTGTCATAGAGTGGAATAGAGTGTTTTAGAGTGGAGTAGGGATACGTAGAGTGTCATAGAGTGGAGTATCATCAAATGGAGTATTGCAGAATACAGTGGAGGAAAGTGTCATAGAGTACAGTGGCGTGTCATAGTGGAGTGGTGTGTCGTAGAGAGAAGTTGAATGGTGTGTCATACATTGTAGTAGAGTGACGTAGAGTTGATGTGCAAAGAGTGGAGTAGTGTCACACAGTGACATTGAGTACAGTACAGTGTTGTAGAGTGAAGGTCCATATAGTGAGTACAGTGACAGACAGTGGATTGGTGTAAATCCAAAGTATAGTAAAGTGGCGCAGGGTGGGATAAAGTGTAGTAGAGTAGAGTATAGTGGAGTATACTGGAGTGGGGTAGCGTAGAGTGGAGTAAAGTGGAGAGGTGTGTCAAAGAATATAGTGACGTGGAGTGCAGTAGAGTGGATGGGCTTGTCAAACGGTTGAATAAAGTGTCATAAATTGGAGTACTGTGTTGTACAGTAAAGTGTAGTGGGGTGTTGTGCAGTATTGGAAAGTGATGAAGACAATAGTAGAGTAGAGTGGAATACAGTCTTGTTGATTTTTGCAGAGTGAAGTGGTGTACAGTACAGTGTTGCAGAGTGTGATACAGTGGATTACCATACAGTGTTATAGAGAAAAATAGTTTTGAGTGGCATAGAGTGGTGTAGCATACAGTGGAGAAGCGGAGTAGAGTAGAGTATTGTGTCAGCGTAGAGTGCGGTAAAGTGGGATGAAATAGCATACAAAGAGTTTCATAAAGTGTCTTGGAGTGGGATAGATTATCTATTTATTTATTTAAAGAGGTTTATATAGCGCTGGCTAGACCCGAAGGTATCAGAGCGCTTTACATGAGAATCAACAATTACACAATAAATAAAAAAATAGGCAATGCATTAGGAGAGGAGAAAAAGGAGAGAGAAAAGTTGTGGAGGGGGCAGTGCAGGTGAGAAAGGGAGGATAATGGAAGAGACAACAAGGAGAGACGAAAGGAAGTTTGTCTAAAGACCGACTGGGTAGGTGACGACCAAGGAGGGAATCCATGGCCCATCGCCCCTATAGCTAAACCAGGTAGCTCCATCGGGCATCAGACAAAATAGTTCAGTCTCAATACATTGAGAGAGGAGAGATGGAGAGACATAAATAGAGGGAGGATGCGGGAAGAGACGAAAGGAAGTCTGTCTAAAGACCGACTGGGTAGGTGAGGTCCAAGGAGGGAATCCCAGACCTGTCATCCCTACAGCTAAACCAGGTAGCTCCATCGGGCATGAGACAAAATAGCTAAATCTCAATTGACGAGGGAAAGTTCACAGATAAACAGGGTGGGAACTAAGGGCCAGGACAGGTGAGGGCAAAGGTCAGTAGCAGGAAAGTGGAGAAGAGTAGAGTGGGGAGGGGTAGGGGCAGGAGGGAGATAAGGTCAGGAGAGACGCAGGAGGGTTTGTTGTGGCCGTCATTTTAGGCAGGTACAGGCAGTATTTCAGGAGTGATCACTGTGTGGGGTGACTACATCGCAGCTTTGTTGTCTCATGTGTCCCTGTAGGCTATGAAAACTCACTGCATACCACTGTTTTTTGGGCTTGGCCACTGTATTTGTGTTGGTTCCTTTACATGCTTTATGCCACAGTAAAGTTTTGTACAGTGGCATACAGTATAGTACAGTGTTTTACAGTTGAATAAATGGGTATAGGATTGCTGTATAGCAGCTTAAACTGACGTAATGTCTCATACAGTGAATCTTAGTCAATTGGAGTGGTGTACAGCAGTGTGGAGTAAAGTACAATAGAGTGTATTAGTGTGTCATAGATTAGAGTTGAAGGGAGTGGAGTGTACAGGCAGGTAGTAAACTGTTATAAATTGGAGTGGGATACCATTCAGTAGAGTGAAGTGCTGTGTCATATAGAAAAGTGTTGTATAGTGGTATAGAGTGTTGTACATTGGAGTGTATTGGCATAAATGGAATATTGAGTTGTACATTGGAGTGTGCTGGGATAGAGTGAAGTAGAAAGTTGAAGAATACCATGAAGTCCGGTAGACTTTTATAGAGTGGAGTTATATAGAATGGGGGAGAGTGTCATACAATGAAGCAGTGTAGAGTAGAGTGGCATGTACTGCAGTGACATAGACTGGATTATCATAAAGTGGAGTAGCATACTGTTGAGTAAAGCACTGTGGAATACTGTAAAGTGGAGTGTAGAAGAGTGTGGTGGCATGGAGTGGAACAGCACAGAGTGGAGTGGTGTACAGTGGAGTGGCATAGAGAGGAGTAGGTTACAGTGGATTAGTGTAGAGTGGGGTGACATACATTGAATTGGCGTAGTGTGGAGTCGAAGAAACTGGTATAAATTAGAGTTACGTCTCATACAGTAAATTGGAGTGCTGTGTTGTACAGTGTTGGAAACTGTCGTAGAGTGGAGTAGGATATTGGACCATAGAGTGTACGAGTTTAGAGTTGAATGCAAATTTAGACTGTGGAGTGTACGGGGACAGAGTGGAGTAGACTCTAGTTGAGTGGCATAGAGTTTTGTAGAGTTTTGAAGAGTGAAGATATATAGAGTGGAGGAGAGTACACTGGAGTTGCATACAGTATAGTAGCATAGAGTTGAGATAGAGTAGCACAGCATAGAGTGGAGAGGCATACAGTGGAATGGCATAGAGTAGAATAGCATGCACTGGAGTAGTGTATAGTAACCCTGGGCAGAGCAGGCGTAGTGCCTCTACGCAAAGTTTCACAGAGTTGGAAAACAACTCAATGGAACTTCGCTCCGCACCCTCCCCCCTCCCAAAATAACTATAAAGTAATTACAAAGGCTCTTACCTGCTGTTTCTGCCTCCTCCTCACCATGGCCGCTTTTCTTCCTCGTCCTCGCCATCCTTCTTCTTAGCTAACCCCTCCGTTGTACATCTTGTGCGTGCAGAGTAGGCAAAACTACGTAAATTACGCTGGCGGAGCGTAGTTACCCTCCCGAGCTTAGTATAGTGGTGTGGTATACAGTTGAGTGGTGTACACTGAAGAGGCATAGAGTGGAGTTGCCTACAGTGTAATAGTGCAGAGTGGGAGGGTAGAGTGGAGTTGTGTACAGTGTAATGGTGAAGAGTGGAGTGGCATAGAGCGGAGTGTTTTACACTGGAGTGACACAGAGTGTAATAGAGTATAGTGGAGTAGGGTACAGTGGAGTGGGGTATAAATGGAGTGGTGTATATTTAAGTGACATACAGTGGCGTGAGGTACAGTATAATAGCAAACAGTGGAGTGGCATTTATTGGAGTGGGGTCCAATCGAATAGCGTAGAATGAAGTGGCATAGAGTGGACTGCCATACACTGGAGTGGCTTAGAGTGGAGTAATGTAGAGTGAAGTGGCATACAGCGCAAAAGCATAGAGTCAAATGGCATACAGTGGAATGGAGTAGAGTACAATAGCGTATAATGGAGTAGCATATAGCAGAGTGGCTTAAATAGAGTGACGTACATTGAAGAATCATACAGTGGAGTTGCATACAGTGTGATGGCACAGAATGGAATGGGGTAGACTGGAGTTGTGTACAGTATAATAACATAGAGTGGAGTGGCATATAGTGGAGTGTTATACAGTAGAGTGGCATAGAGTGCAATAGTGTATTGTGGAGTAGCGTGTAGTGGAGTGGCATATAATGGAGAAGTGTAGAGTGGAGTGGAGTACAGTCACTTGAGGTAGATTGTATTAGCATACAGTATAGTGGCATACATTAAACTGGGGTCCAATTGAATAACTTAGAATGAAGTGGTGTATAGTGGAATACCATACACTGGCGTCGCATAGAGTAGATTAGCATACAGTGGAGAGCCATGCAGTAGAATAGCGTACAGTAGAGTGTTGCAGAATGAAGTGGCATACAGTGGATTTAAGTACAATGGAGTATAATGGCATAGAGTTTAATAGCGTATAGTGGAATAGCACCCAGTGGAGTGTCATACAGTGGAGTGACATAGACTGGAGTGCCATACAGTGGCCGTACATACAGTGTACTAGTGTAGAGTGGAGTCTCATACAGTGGAGAGGCATAGAGTGGAATAGTGTATAGTTGAATGTTTACAGTGACGTGGCATATGGATGTATGTGAAATTTAGTAGCTTTTGATGTGCCGAGTAATGCAAAGCAGCGAATTACACTGCCTTGTGTTGCACCAGATTTACCAGTCAATCCAGGGCCATGCATGGTGGCCTTGCGTTCCCATGTAAATCTCACTAAAGTATTGCATTGCCCATGCAACACCATGAGTGATGCAAGGATACCACAATCTTATAATACAGTTAGGCCGTAGTTATATTTTGGGCCATGCTATACCGTGATAACTTTGCAGTATACCGTGGTACATGGTGATGACAAGCCAGTACATAATTGGGTAATGGCTACTTTTACAGCATGAAAAGAAAACCATATTGTTTTTACTGCACTTTGGCTATGTTCAGTGTTGGGACCTTAAATATATACGTAAGTACTAGGACCCTACCTATCACCGTTTCATTAAAGTGGTAATAGGTAGGGGAATTTATTTATATTTTTTGGTATGTACTCAATTCAGTGAGTTTAGTAAACTACTAGGGCATTGATTATTCTGCATTCTTACCATGCATGTATCATGGAATTCTAGGTCTCAGTGAACTACAATGCACTGTTCTTGACTATTCACAGCCATCTTGGGCCTTTTCTCTAACATGTGACACCACTATCTTGCTTATATAATTGTACTATCCAGAGAACATAGCCCACCTGGCCACTATCATGATCATATTGCAATTCTGATCCATATGGTGTTGTTTACAATTTTGATTTGGACTCAACTCATTATCGAATTGAGTGTATACTGAAAGGGTCACATTTGTGGGCCCCGTCTAATATGTGCTGAAGGTAGATATGCATCCCAATACATAAGGCAGGTAATGTATATGGGTCCTTTCACCACAATTTGATTTTCAATTGTATTTCTATTTTAATATATTATTTGCACTGTCTTGTCAGAAGGAATTGAATCGTTTTAAGATGATGACCATGATAACCCTGTGGGACTTAGTCTTTTTACATTGTTTGTTATTGCACTGATAATGTCAGAGTATTTTAATACCAGTATACCACCAAGCCATAGCAAACAGCAATGTTCCGAGGGTGGGCACCTCAGGACATTCCAGGATCTGGCTCTGGGGAGTGGTGGTCCCCAGGGCCATTATTGGGCCCAGGAGGGGGGCAGCACAGCCCCCCTCCAATGCAAATTTAGCCCTGGGGAGGTGTTGTCCCCGGAGATGCGAGGGATTAGCCGAGCCCCCCTGCATTCAAGTTAACATTTTGCCCTGTGGAGGTGGAGGTCCCCAGGGTGCTGGAGTTGCCCCAATGGTAACGCCTGCACTTTTATTTAAAAGAAGACCCAGGGAGGTGGTGGACCCCGGGGCATAATAAACCCTAGGAGGGTGGCTCCTGCACCCCCCTCTTTTTTGTACACTGCCCCAGGACCTGGCCCACCCAGTGGTCTCCCAAAATAGTTTAGGATAAAATCCAACTGAATGTTTTTTTTAGAGAAATGCTTTTTTTGGCCCAGTGGGACCCCCCCAAGAGACCTAGGGGTTCAGGGTGTTTCTACAACCCCCCCTTTTCTTTTTAAAACATTTACTTGTGGGACTTAGTTCAACCGAGTCTCACAATGGCTGCCAATACTTCCTGGGTGAAGTGTTGGCAGCCAATCAAGTTACAGTAGGGTTTCAGTAGGATTTGAGCTCCCAGATATCTATAATATCTAAGCTTAAATATCTCTGAAATTGCTGAATGGATTTATGCCAAATCACAAAAAGTTTGGTGTAATTCCATCCAGCGGTCCAGTGACCACCAGTGGGTAATATATATTAGGGCTTGGGTGATTTTCTTCAGTCGGATTTCTGTGGTATCTCCTGGAGGAGTATGGACTAATCACTGCCCCCTACCAGCCAGGTAGCCTCTGCCCTACTACCACCACGATCGAGTTGCTCGTCGAGTTGGAGGACCTGTCCATCATTTCCACATCTGGTGGTGAGTACCCAATCAGGCAGGAATTGATAGGTTTGCAGAGGTTTTGCCTGACTGTTCCAATTACACTGCACTCAGCTTCACATTTATCGTCAGTCTGGCGTAATTTTGCAGTCATTCAGTATGTCAAACGAAGCGCTGCGTGAAAGGGAAGCAGCAGCTGAAGCATTGTTTGACATTTTACTGAACATTCCCAACCAACCGAGAGCCACAGGGACTCCCAACAATGACAACCTCAAAGCTAAACTGAAACTACTTGAATAAATGAATGTGCACTGTACTGACAAAGTGGTGGGAGTGTAAATTGCTCCAGAAGTGCTGCAATGTGGGCAGTGTTCCTCGCGGACTCAGGATAATGCTAGCATCGAGTTTGGATTATCCCAACCCACAATGCGCCTAATTATTATTCTCATCAAGTATTCAGAAATTGACCGTACGGATGTACTAAAAGAGATTGACCGAATCAACATTGAATTGGACAACATGGAACAAAAAGACCAAGGGCCAGATGTAGGTAAATCGATTTTACTGATTCTAAAATACCAAATTTTACCGACTCGGTATTTTAGAATCGGAAAATGGTATATAGGAAAAAAATCAGTAAAAAATACCGATTCGGTAAAATTCGGTATTGGACAATCGGTATTTACCAAATCGGTATTTACCGAATCGGTATTTACTGAATCGGTATTTACAGAATCGGTATTTACCGAATCAGTATTCCCTATTCATGCCCCATAGGAATGAATAGGGAATACCGATTCGGTAAATAACGAATTGGTAAATACCGATTTGGTAAATACCGAATCGGAAAGCAAACAAAAGTGAAACTCAAGTAGGCAGCCAATCAGGTGCTACCACCCTCCCCCTCCCTACCAGGAAGTGGCTACACAGGCAGCTGCAACTAATTAGAAGCTTCTGGAAAGGCAGTTGGAGCTGAGTAGAGTGCAGGAGCAGCAGAAAGGGGTTTGAGCACTTTTAAAAGTGAAAAATGACAAGCAGCCAAGAAAAAGAGCAGCCTGAGAAGAGGAGGAAACTGAAATTCAGCAGCATGGAGCTGCAGGTCCTTGTGGAGGAGGTGGTGAAGGTGCACCACAAATTGTTTGGCAGGCAGTCCCTCACTGTGGCTGAATCCGCCAAAAGAAAAATCTGCCTGGACATTATGGAGAAAGTAAATTCCGTTGGGGTAACCACCAGGGACACAGAGGACCTAAAAAAAACGTTTTTATGACCTGAGGAGCCAAACCAAAAAGAAAATGGCAGAACATCACAAGCAGGCATCAAAAACAGGCGGAGGCAAGAACCCAGCACCCCCCCTGACTGACCTGGAGGAGATGGTGGCCTCAAACATAGAACCAGACAGCGTCTGCGGACTGGGAGAAGTAGACAGCTCGGCCAGAGCTGCAAGCAAAAAAGGTAAGACAAATGCACTGTATTCCCCCCAATACCAACACCCTTACCTGTACCCTTAGTGGGCAAGTGAACCTAAGTCCAGTACTGCTAGCAATATACAGGGCCAATGCATGATGCGATATGTAGACAGGAAATGTTAGGACATGTCATACAGCACACCAATCAACTAGTTCATGTAATGACTGCATACAGAACATGGCCAATATGATAATTATTTAATTGTAGTGAATGTGAGACAGTAGCGCTTAGCTAATGTACGCTCATATGTCCACAGGTGAAACGTCTCGCAGGCGTTCGCAGGAGGCTGGAGGGACACCACCTGAGAGGGAGGAGAGTCAGGATGCAGGACAAAGTACCTCCAACGTACCACAGGACAAAGCTGCATCAAGTAGCCATCCACCTGCCCAAGACACAGAAATGGCCCAAGAGTTGCTGGCATCCCCTAGCAGATCTCAGTCCCCTCTCCTGCTGTCATCACCAGAAATGCCAGCATCACAGCATGATGTGATACCCCCATCATAACCAGGCAGGAGGCATGTCGTGGCTCTACTTCCCGATTTGGAGTCCGTAGCAGCTGATATGGAGGGTGACGGACCACAGAACTTGCCTGTAGCAGTGAGCTCTGGCACAACACACTCCAGTGCAGGGATGGGCCATAGTACTGCAAGACGCCGCAGAGTGCAAGAAAGGTCAGCAGATGCACCAAGTGTGTTACTTGGTCTGGAGGGGAGCATGGTGCGGATACAAAGGATGCAGGGAAGAGCCATCCAGGCATGCCAACAACAGCTGAGGTCCCTGAATAGTAACATGGGAGAGATAGGAAAGGGCATCAGTGAGCTGGTACAGGTCAACAAGGAGATGGCAGCAGGGATGCGGGGAATCAACAACTCGGTGCAGCTACTATGCTCCAAACTAGACAATGATTTTGCTGCAAGGCACAAGGATAGGCATTGTGCACATGTCCAAAGTACAGCCATCAACCGCCTGGGCACTGCGACATCCCTGTTATGCAGGAGAAGCAACAACATACAGGAGGCCATGACACAAAACACAAATGAGGTCACTAGGGGCATGGCCAGGATGACCAGTGCTCTTGAGGCGCTGTTGAATGCACAGACTGCACACACAGCTGCTCTGGATGTGCCTGTAAGTGAGGAGAGCACGAGCAGGAGCAGCATTGGAAGCACCCTTGTACCTGAAACTAGGAGGAGCAGGCGCAATGCTGAGGCCACAGGCCAGCAAGACAGTGAGCAGGTTTAACCACCTACTAGTGTTACTGGGAAGCGAGCAAGGAAATAACTTTCACAGTTCATGGTAAAGTTAATCAGAACTGAGAGCATTGTAGTTATATGCTTATTGTTGCACTTTTGTGCTTTAAAAAAACAACGTCGTTACAAAATTAAACTAGTGTTGTAGCATACTACGCCTGTCTTTGTCTCCTTACTTACTAAAAAATAGTTGCGTGTGACCTCTTCCCGCCTGTGTCTGCCATCAGTTGATGTTGCTCCTCCAGATGTGTGTGGTTCAGGCACTACTTCCTCGTCGTCATGGTCCTCATAATCTGAGATTTCCACTTCTGTGCCCTTCTTGACCGCCAGATTGTGCAGCATTGCACAGGCTGCAATCATTTTGCAGCAGGTGATTGGTGTGTACTGGCGGGCCCCTCCACTTTTATGGAGGCAGCAAAACCTGCTCTTCCACATGCCAAAGGTGCGCTCCACAATGTTTCTAGTTGTTTTGTGTGCCCTGTTTTATCTCCTCTGACTTGGTGTTGTTGGGTTGAGGTAGGGTGTGAGGATGAAGTACCGGAGGGCATATGCACTGTCCCCTATTAGTAAGAAGAAATTAACATTAATCACATGCTCACACACATCCACCTGTAATACGATTCAAGTGATTTTCACACAGTGTCTCACCTAGCAAGTATCCTTCGCCGAATTCCCCCGCAGTCAGGTGTGCGTAAATCCCACTGTTTTGGAAGATGTAGGAGTCGTGGGTACTCCCTGGGAATTTGGTTACTATGTCAGTGATCACGTATTTTGCATCACAGATCACCTGTGCATTTATGGTGTGGGTGGATTTACGGTTCCAATAAATGTACTCTGTGGCAGCAGGTGGGCATATTGGTATGTGGGTACCATCAATGCAGCCAATGATGTTAGGGAACTGCGCCATCTGATAGAAGTCTGTCTTTGTCCTTAGCAGTTCTGAATGCGTTGCAGGGAAGCTAATGTAGTGCTGCATTCTCTGCAACATGGCATCAAGGAATTTTTTAAAGAAACGGGACAGACAGCTCTGGGACACCCCACCTACCGCAGCAACCACACTTTGGTAGCTTCCAGATGCAAGCAGGTGTAGGCTGCACAGCACCTGCACATGGGGTGGGTTGGCGTGCGCCCTTGGGGTAGGATGGTCCAAAAGTGGGTGTAGGTCCCTGATGAGGTCCAGGATTGTTTGTGGCCTGTACCTCTGTAGGATCTCAGGCTCAGTGAGCTGGAATAGTGTGATCCTCTGCCTATACACCTGCTCCTCCCTCCTCCAGACCCACTCTCCTTCTGCCTGTAGCCGTAGCCGCCTCGCAATGACATAGAACGCCGCCATTCTGGTGTAAGTGGTGCATTTTGGGGCTTTTTTTATAGCTTCCACCTGGTTACCACCTGATTTCAATCCATGGTAAATACCGACTCTTAAATACCAAATTTCATGCAAATTCAGTATTTAAAAGGGGACCTACATCTCGAAATTCATTTTTACCATTTCTTATTTATCGATTCGGTAAATTTACTGATTCAGTAACTTTACCGATTCAGTCAGTCAAGTAATCTTTATTCGATTTAGTTAAAAATCATACAAAGAGCATAAAAAAACATTTATGTACAAGTAAAATACAATTAAACAATTTCGTTTCAATCGAATTCATGTGACGAGGTATATCAATTAAAACAAGATTAAGAAGAGAATATAAAAGACAGTTCATAGGGGAAGTTTTATAGTATCTTGCGTGATCTTGATCTAGCCGCCGCCACTAAAAAGTTAGCCATACAGAATGTGATGTGAATGTTACTCAGTGATTGAAGATAAAACATGGCTGGTCTCACCTGGGAGAAATCAGCTTCCCTTAGGACCGGTAACAAATATTTTTTCCTCTGTTCAGAAAAGAAATCACAAAACATAATAAAGTGCATGGTGTCTTGTACAGAAAAATTATCGCAAGTACAGGGCGGTGCTGACTCTGGTTTCACCCAAGTGTTGAAACTTCCCAAATAAAAATGGATAAGATTAAATCTAAATTTAGTTAAAAGGAACCTGTGAAATGGCTTGGTGACAAAACATAAATAGGGTTCTAGTGCAATTGAGTTTACTAACAAATAGTGTTGTCTTACTGTAGGCTTAAGCAGTTCCTTTACCTCTCGGCACATTCTTGCCCTTAGCATAAATTGTTTTTTAATGATAACTACGTCTTGATTTGTTATGCCAGAGGGGTCTATAAAGAGTTCCGGCCGGCCCAGATCCGTGAAGGACTTCTTCAAGTAGGCCAGCCATGGAATTCTACTGCTATGATCCAAAGACATGACTTCCTTCATTATCAAATGGTTAAGAGTTAATTCTGTGTTCAGCCATGTCTTAGGCCAATAGATTAAGGGCGCCAAATGTAACCTGTCGTAAACATAATCCATGCCCACCTCTGCATGTATGGAAAAGGTTGGTGTTGACTGGGGTACGGACAAGAGGGAGCGTAAGAATCTATTTTCCGCCTTTTGAATATTTTCCAAACATACATAACCCCATAAAGGTGCGCCATACAGTGCCACAGAAAATCATTTTCTATTGTAAACCTTTAAAAGGGCTTCCATCGGTCTATGACCCAACGTTTTAGCAAAGCCCAAAAGGGCCGTTGATGTCCTGGTCACCGCCAGGTTTTTGGCCCTTACCTGCGGGCCCCAGTTACCCCTATTGTCGAAAAGCACCCCTAGGTAGGGAAAAACGGAAACACTAGACACAACTTCTCCCTTACATCTGAAGGTTTTTACCAGGGCCCTTTTCTTCTGGGGACCAACAACCATGGTGTGGGACTTGTTTGAGTTGACCTTCAAGTCTAGTTGGTCCATAAAGGTACCAAATGCGTCCAAGAGCTGTTGGAGGCAGACGCCGTTGCGAGCTATCAGCACCGCGTCATCCGCGTATAGGAGAGCGGGGATCTTAACTTCTCCTACATGCGGAACGTCTCTGGCAGCTCCGTCTAGATGGGTACCTAGGCCATTGATATAGATTGTAAAAAGCAGGGGGGCCAGTATGCAACCCTGCCTAACCCCTCGCATAGATTTAAAACGGGAAGTGCATCTACCTTCTTTTGTGACCCGCACCACTGCAAAAAGCTCTTGATGAAGTGAGGCCATTAACCTAACCAGTGCCTCATCGATCCCAATCTTTAGGAGGATGTCCCAGAGCTTGGACCTATTCACCAGGTCGAATGCCGAGGAGAGGTCCATGAACGCTAGGTACAGAGACCCCTCCTTGGCCACCGTGTACTTTGATATCAACAGGTGTAGATTGGAGCACTGCTCTATTGTGCCTCTCTTCTCTCTAAAACCGTATTGAATGTCAGCCAAACCACCACAGCTCTCCAGACTGTCCCTTAGCCTAGCCAAGAGGACTCTGCCTATTATCTTAATTGCAGAGTCCAAAAGAGATATAGGCCTGTAACACCCTGGGTCATCCCGTTGCCCCTTCTTAAATATAGGAACTATTGTGGAGGTTGCCCATGTGGTTGGGGGGGTTGCTGTTTGCAGCTGTAAATACATTGGCTAGGATGCCTGCCCATAACTCTGGAGAGTGTATGTAAAAATCAGCCGGCACCCCATCTGGCCCAGGGGCTTTATTCCTAGTAATAGCACGAATAGATTTTTCAACCTCGGCCCTGTTAAAACACATGGGGATAGCCTCGGGGACAGTCATATTGAGTGGCTGGGTAACCGTTCCATTACCTCCATAGACGGAGCTGAAATGTGCCAACCACTTATCATCCGGGATGACGCAGTCCGTGTCTAGGTTAGGCGAATCAGAGAAGTAAGGCTGGTTAATTACGGCCCAGAATTGCCTACTGTCCCGCAAGATATCAATAGAGAGTAGGTTCTCCCAAGCCTCATTTTTGATTTTATCCTGTCTGATCTTGATGGCTCATTTATAATCTTTTCTTAGGATTGCAATATCTGTCCTGACCCTTGGGTTAGCTTTAAGCGCCATTTTTAAAGATTTATGGGCTTTTGAACATGAGGCATCAAACCATCGACAGTGTTTATTTTCTCCCTTCCTCAGTTTTACCGTGAGGTTTGAAGAAATTTTACTACATATGGTTTGGAAGGCGTCCATTATTTCGCTGCCTTGGGAAACTGGGTTCTGACAGATCGTAACCTGATCCTCAATTTTTTGGGCAAATGTCAGCATAGAAATTGTTAGGGACCACATTTGCCCACTTAAGCCTTCTTCCCCGATCTATTGTGCTTAGAGCAGGCCCTGTAATGGCCTGCTCCGGCATCGGGCCCATAAAATCCCCCCACGCCACCTCCAGGAGGACAGGATTGTGGTCACTAAGGGGGAAGGGACTGTGTAGTAAGAAGTAACTGGGGTCACAAATATATAGTCAATTATGGTACCCGGGACTGACCCCTTAAAGGTAGGTGTTCTGGACTCCCCCTCCGTATTCGTTGGTTCAAAAAAGTTAAAGTTGGCCAAAAGTTCTTCCAGATCTTCACCCGATTTGGTATTCTCAAAGTGGGTCCCTCCTGTCCCGTGGTCACCATAGGATCAGTTAAACCACACCCAGATTCACAAGGATGAATATTAAAATCGCCCATGAGTACATATTCATAATTTTTGTGAGTATTGTGACTGACTGAATTTAAGAAGGAATCGAGGGCGATAATGTTATCGCCACAACCATCCATATTACCTGAATTATAAAAATTTATAAACAGGGTACTCTTAGTGGGACTAATTTGCCTTTCAACAATTAAGAAATTCGGGGAATCATATTCAATCTGCCTTAAAGGCCCTTTAAGGTCAAGTGAGAATAGGGTCAGAAGACCTCCCCTAGCTCTGCCTGCATTACTAGGGGTTGCGGCTACAGCAAAACCTGCAAACCCATCCAACCAAAAGCAGGATGAGGTATCCCAGGTTTCCTGAAGGGCAATAACTTTGTGTTCGGAGACAAATCTAACCCAATCAGTGTCGCCAATTTTAGATCTAATTCCTGTGACATTCCAACTGAGGATTTTACATGCTGCAGCCTCATTTGGCTTGCTACTCCCCACGGTCGGTGTTGTTGCTGTGTTTAGTGGTCAATCTGTGTCATCTAAGCCAGACAGGGGGGCATAATGGTTACTCATAACCAGCCCCCCATCCTCTACCAAACCCTGTGGAGCCTGGGGGCGGATTGTCAGCGGCGCACTGGAGACCATAACTAAATGTGTCTTTATACTGTCTTGGACTTTGCTCCGCCCCGATACTACCCTCAGGCCCTGCCATCTAGCTTGGTAGTTGGTTGTGTGTTTAGTGCTGGATGGGGGTTGGTAAAAAAAGCCCAAGGGAACGGGTCTCAGGAGGTCCCTACTAGAGATCACCGAGCCGTCCCAAGACAGCCTATCGGCTAAGTCGGACCTACAAAAATGTATTACCACGCAATCCCCATGCGTAGTTTTTGGTTGTTTGCCGATCCAGCCCACCCTCCTTGCATGGATAATCATATCTGCAATGTTCTCCCCACAACATTTCTCAGAGCACCACTTGTACACCTTAGCCATAAGATCCCGGGTTGATTCCCTCTCCCCCTCCATAAGAGGTGGGACCCCAATAAACACTGCTACCAGAGGGGACGCCTCTGGGGGTAGATTAAGTTTATAAGTGCTTGGGGTAACCTTCCTTTCGGGGGGTGGACTCTTCTGGGGTAGGGAGGATGTCTGGTCCCCCATGTTGGAAACACAAGCCATCGGGCGGGGGGGAGCAGGTTTAGGCACCTGCGGACTAACATTCTCATTCGTAGCCCTACTTGGGGGGAGTGCAATTATCGTGTTGCCTGCTGATATCAAGCTCCCTACACCATCCCCAGTCAAGCCCTTACTAAGTAAAGCAATATTGGGGGGTAAAGAGTTTACAAGTCTATCTATGAGAGAGCATTTCTTTAAAAGGCCTTCCAGGCAGGTGTTTAAAGTGTCCACAATGTCTTTAGCAATTCCCACCAAAAGGGGTTCAATCCTGGCCACAAAGAGTTCCTCAACTTTTTTTCCTAATAAGTCCGCTTTTTCACTAGTGGTGATCGTCGTATTGGTGCTTTTCCCCTTCTTCCATCTAGCTGGTTCAGATCCCATCTTGGGGTTCAGTCTAAGGGGATTTGTAGGCAAGGCAGGAGTGATATCTTTGCTCATTTGACCCGAGGGTGGGGGGGGGGGGGGATTAACTATGGTGACAACAGGATCCAGGGGAAGTGCGGGTATATTAGTAGAGCCTGAAACATCGTCCACTAAAGGTTGGGATGGTACAGTATTGAGGGGGGAGGAAGATGAGATGCACAGTTCATGCTCAGCATTAGCAATCTCCTTGGTTAGGGCCCCCACAGCAGAGAAGAGGTAGGTCATAATAGAGTTGGAGTGTCTTGGTACTTTAGCGTTTTTTCCACCCTCCTCCATGGTCAGATTTTTCTTTCTCTTACCCATTTGTAGCAGCAGATGTTAGCGGAGTGGCCCTGCCTTGCCTCTTCCTGCCCCGGACGGCCACAGACGGCACGCCCTCTGCCCGGGCTCCGCCCGCGCGCGTCCGCGAGGCGGAGGAAGCGTCTGTTGTTTAAGCGCCTCCGGGCGCGTTGCAGGGCAGAAGTGGGCGGTGCAGTGTTGATGCCTGGGAGCTGTAGTCTTCCCCTGCAGCGGCCGATCTGCGGTGTTCGAGACGGCGGCAGAGAGACCAACAGCGTGTGCAGCCCAGGGAATAGGTCCAGCAGGTAAGGGTGTGCTCCGCTAGCTGCCCCGTCAAGATATGGCCCCCGCTCCACCGAGGGAGCGTCCATTGTTTAAGCGCTTCCGGGCGCGTTGCAGGGCGGAAGTGGGCGGTGCAGTGTTGATGCCTGGGAGCTGTAGTCTCCCCCTGCAGCGGCCGTTCTGCGGTGTTCGAGATGGCGACAGGGAGACCAACAGCGTGTGCAGCCCAGGGAATAGGTCCAGCAGGTAAGGGTGGGCTCCGCTAGCTGCCCCGTCAAGATGTAGCCCCCCTTTACCGATTCAGAAACTTTACCGATTCTGTAAATTTACAGATTCGGTAACTTTACCGATTCTGTAAATTTACCGATTCAGTAAATTTACCGATTCAGTAGCGTTACCGATTCGGAAACTTTACCGATTCGGTATATTTACAGATTCAGCTACTTTTTGGTCCCCTACATCCCGAATGCCCAATACCGGTCGGTAATGTACGAAATTACTGAATTTTGGCCGTTACCGACCGGTATTGGGCCACCTACATCTGGCCCATAGTCACCAGGGGTTGTGAGGAAATCGTGACAAGACTCAAAAAACATGAGGAAAACATTAAGACACACAAGGCATTCAAATTTGTGTGTGATAGATCAAATTATGAGTGTGGGCAGATCTTCACATTCTCAAGAAAGTTTGACTCTGTCAAAAAACAAAGACTCAACAAAACCGTAAGACCAGGGGTATCTGCTGCACAACCATCTTCAGCTCAAGAGAGAGCAGGTTCAGCCTCAACATCCGACCTAAGCTCAGTACTTGAGAGTGGCACCGACTCGGAGGATGGTATGGGCACAAACACCAGAGGCGATCTGCACCTCAATAATTTCAGCAAGTAGAGGAGCTTGATTTCTTTGTCCTGGACAGGCGACAGACCCTGCGTCCTCGGTTGCTGAAGAAAACAGGCACAGGCGCAACATCAGGAGGCGTGAGCAAAGGAAGCGGCACAAACTCAAGAGGAAACAACAGAAAAAGAGGTAACTGGAAACGCGAATGAAATCGGATTCTAAAACTGTGATTAATCTGTCTGACTGCAACCTCACGACCGCTGAAACCCAACTCCTCTCCTCTTGGGCCTATCTTACTGCCCAGAAAGCAGCTTCAACTACTGCACCAACAGGATTGACATTTTCAACTTTATCCATAAGTTGAAACTTATCAAGTTCTTCAAACAAAAACATGCCAACAACCCCAATCCAGCATCCACCAACACACTGCCTGACAACAGCTATCGTTTGGTGTCCGACATACCAACCGTACGTATGTTAGCTGAGTTAGAATCAAATGGTGATAACATCTCCACACAACCGCTGATGCACAATGCGGGCATAGACATCCCGACCAAAATAGAGTGCCCATTCAAACCACCATCCACCTTTACCCCAATGATGCCAGAGACATCATAGATATTTACAATGATGTCGTCATTGAAGAGCTTAAAAATCTATACCATCGCAAAAAATGCTCTAAACACCGACCCAACTTTCGGCACAAGCAATAGACCGATTTGATTAAAAAAACTACAAAGCAGGAACGAGATCATCATCAAAAAAATAAGGGTGGGAAAATCGTTCGCTGGTCTAGGAATCTGTACTTGGAGGAAGCCCACCGGCACCTTGACGACACCACTTACTACAGGAATTCTATCCTGAAAGAAGCAACTGCCAGTGGCAAAGAACTGAAGAAAAGCCTAAACATCTATAGAACGCAAGGCATTATCAGCAAGGATGAATTCAACGTCCTCAATAATGAATTCCCTGTACTCCCGGTACCTTATTTCCTCCCTCAGGTGCATACATGTACATCACCAGTGCCAGGCTGCCCTATTATCTTGGTCCACAAAAGTATGTGTGAGAATATCTCCAAGTATGTGGACTTTTTTCTTCAGGAACATGTCATCAACCTGCCCAAATATCTCGGAGACACGAGTGACTTTTTTCTTAAAATCAAAGATATCCCTTGGCCCAATGATTATGTGTTGATGTCCCTTGATAGCACATCCCAATACACAACTATCTGTCACCCTGATAGATTGGCTGCTTGCCAGCATTTTCTCACCAAAAGACCTATCTCATGCTACAAACACAATGAACTGATTATGTTTCTGATTGAATGGTGCCCACAGCATAATTTATTCATGTTTGAGAATAAAGTGTACCAGCAGCTCAGGGGTGTTGCCATGGGGGCCTGCTTCTCCCCAAGCTACGCATGTTTACATGAGGGCCGGTGGGAGGAGCGGGTACTCATGGCAAAACAGTCTGATGCATGGAATAACAACATCAAGTGCTGGCTCCGCTGCACTGATTATGTCTTTTTAATCTGGAGGGGAAGCATTGAGAGCGCCCAATGTTTCAGATCAGAGATCAACACCAATGTTTACAATCTAGAGTTCAATGCCAATTTGAGCAAAAGCTTGGTTGATTTTCTGGATGTCAAACTGTATGTCACCAATGACACATTTAATTCCACACTCCACAGAAAGTCCACAGTAATCAACTCTTCTACACGCCTCCAGCTTTGACCCCAAACACCTCATTGCCAGGATTCCTTATGGCGAAATGCTGCACCTGCATAGAATCTGCAGTTCCAGTATTGATCTGATTGCCTGTCAAAGGGACGCGCACACACTAGATTCAAGGCACAATGGTACAGTGACAAAGATATCATCACTGCCACTAACAAGGCTAACTCCACACCCAGAGAGGTGCTCCTGCAGGGTAGGTTCAGCACAGCTCTCAATGACCCCAAAATGCAGGTTGAGCACTCTGGCTTAGGCACTGTCAGCACCCGCCTGATCATTACACACAACACAGAGGAGCGTGCTATCAGGTCCATCATTAGTAAACATTGAGGGATTATTAAATCTGATCTCACCCTAGGACCTATGGTAGCCCAACGCCTACCTCTGGTTGCTCCCCACGCCGCATGGCTCTTCCTAGGTGTCCATGACTCTCCCCCTGCCACCGCTGCCGAGGGTTCCCCGCTGCTGCCGCCGCTGGTGTGCCCCTTGTATTTGGTTCTTCTGTCTCCCCTGCTCTGTTATTTTGCTATCTCCCAACTGTGCCTGTTTCTTATTTTCTGCTCTATTCTTTATTCTTGCTCTTAGCGATCTTTCTGTGCCCCCCCCCGCTCCCCGCTTCCCACCGCTGCTCCCCTGCGGCCCGCCCCCTTCTGCCTCTGGGTTCTGTGCCCTCGCCCATTGGCCGACCCGCTCCCGCCTCCCAGCTGCTCCTCCCTGCCACTTGGCCTCTTATGGAGGGGGCCGCGCGGAAGTGAGTGTGACCTGAACTCTGGTCGCTCCCCACGCCGCACGGCTCCTCCTAGGTGTCCGTGACTCTCCCCCTGCCGCTGCTGCCAAGGGTTCACCGCTGCTGCCGCCACTGGTGTGCCCCTTGTATTTGGTTCTTCTGTCTCCCCTGCTCTGTTATTTTGATATCTCCCAACTGTGCCTGTTTCTTATTTTCTGCTTTATTCTTTATTCTTGCTCTTAGCGATCTTTCTGTGCCCCCCCCGTTCCCCGCTGCTGCTCCCCTGCGGCCCCACCCCCTTCTGCCTCTGGGTCCCGTGCCCTCGCCCATTGGCCGCCCCGCTCCCGCCTCCCGCCTCCCAGCTGCTCCTCCCTCCCACTTCGCCTCTTAAGGAGGAGGCCGCGCGGAAGCGCAGCGGCTGCCCGCAGCGGGCGCGCCGAAGGCACACTAAAGGCAAGCCCGTCTGCGCCCGTCCGCGCCTGGACTGCGCCCAGAGCCAGAACACCTGCACCCCGCGTCCACCACAATGCCAGACTGCGCTACGATTCAAGCACCCTCCACGAACTCAACACCGGACGACACCACCCCTGCTGCCAGGCAACTCTGAAGCACACCCAAGGGCCCTTCACCTGCCGGACCTGCAGCTTCACCAGCATCCGGCCCGCCAAACCACCTACCAGAGAACCCAACCACCTCAGATGCATCCTCGTCAACACCCACTCCGCCCGCAAGCACGCCATCGAACTCTGGGACCTCCTTGATTCCACCGCCCCCAAAGTCACCTTCCTGACGGAGACCTGGCTGAACCCCACCTCAGCACCGGACATCCCCATAGCCATCCCACAGGGCTACAAGATCTCCCGCAGAGACCGCGCAAACGGAGTTGGAGGGGGAATCGCCATTGTCCACAAAGACACCCTCAGAGTCTCGACCAACACCGACGACACCCTCACCACCGCCGAACACATGCACTTCCAGATCCACACCGACCCCAACATGACCCTCAGAGGAACACTCTTCTACAGACCACCCGTACCACGACCGCAGTTCAACGACACCATCGTCGACCTCATCAGCACCCACGCCCTCGCCTCCATGGACTACATCCTCCTCTGGGACCTGAACTTCCACCTTGAGAACAACAACAACACCAACTCCACCGCCCTCATCGACAACCTCGCCAACCTCGGACTCAATCAGCTCGTAACGACCCCCACCCACGCTGCCGGACACATACTGGACCCCATCTTATCCGCCAGCCCCCACGTCTCCTTCAACCACACCACCGAACCCCATTGGACCGACCACAGATGCGTCCACTTCACCTTCAGGAAACCCGTCACACACCACCGCACCCAACAGCTATCATGCCGCTGCTGGGGCAAGGTCACCAAGGACCAACTGACAACCACCCTCGCCCTGAAACCACCCGCCGACCCCACGGACCCCAACACCGCCGCGACCAACCTCAAACAGTGGATCAGCGACTGCGCCAACACCCTCGCCCTCTCCAGATCTCAACAGCCAACCACACCAACAAGAAAGTCTCCTGGTTCACCGAAGAACTACGGACATTGAAGCGCACCTGCCGGAAACTGGAGAAGAAATGGCTCCACGACCGAACACCTGACAACCACACAGCCCACAAGAATGCCACCCGCAGACACCACCAACTCATCAGGACCGCCAAGAGGACCGCCTAGACAACAACGCACATAACACCAAAGAGCTCTTCAGCATCGTGAAAGAACTCTCCAACCCCAGCTCCAACACCAACGACATTCCACCATCACAGGACCTGTGCGACTCCCTGGCCACCTTCTTTCATCGCAAGATCACCGACATCCACGACAGCTTCAACTCCGACACCCTCGCACCCACCACCAAGACCACCACCCCCGCGACCTCCACCCGCACCAGCCGCTTGACCACCTGGGCCACCGTCAGCGACGAGGACACCATCAAAACCATGAGCACCATCAACTCCGGATCCCCTTCCGACCCTCACCCTCACCATGTTTTCAACGAAGCCAGCACAACCATCGGGCCCCACCTCCGGAAAGCAATCAACATCTCCTTGGAAACAGCAACCTTCCCGGAAAGCTGCAAGCACGCCGAGATCAACGCCCTACTGAAGAAACCCAAGGCGGACCCGAAGGACCTCAAGAACTTCCAGCCCATCTCCCTGCTTCCGTTCCGGGCTAAGGTGACAGAGAAGATTGTCAACAAACAGCTAACCCGCTACCTCGAAGACAACAACATCCTGGACCCCTCCCAATCCGGTTTCCACAGCAACCACAGCACCGAGACGGCCCTCATCGCCACCACCGACGACATCAGGATCCTGATGGACAAGGGAGAAACAGCCGCCCTCATCCTCCTGAACCTATCAGCAGCCTTCGACACGGTCTGCCACCGCACCCTATCAGCACGCCTCTACGTCGCCGGAATCCAAGAGAAGGCCCTGGCCTGGACCACATTCTTCCTCGCCGGCAGAACCCAGAGCGTCCGCCTCCCACCCTTCCGGTCGAAAACCACCGACATCATCTGCGGCGTCCCTCAGGGATCCTCCCTCAGCCCAACGCTGTTCAATATCTACATGGCTCCGCTCGCCCACGTCGCTCGACAACATAGCCTCAACAACATCTCCTACGCCGACGACAGCCAGCTGATCATCTCCCTCACCGAAGATCCCCAGACTGCCAAAGCCAATCTCCACAGAGGAATGAAGGCCGTCGCCGACTGGATGAAGGTCAGCAGACTGAAGCTGAATTCGGACAAAACGGAGGTCCGCATTCTCGGACCCAAACCATCAGCCTGGGACGACTCCTGGTGGCCCCGGTCGCTAGGCACTGGCCCTGAACCCACCGACCACGCACGCAACCTGGGGGTCATCCACGACTCCACCCTCTCCATGACCAAGCAAGTCAACGCCGTCTCCGCATCCTGCTTCAACATCTTCCGAATGCTCCGCAGGATCTTCAAATGGATCCCCCACGACACAAGGAAAACCGTCACCCAGGCCCTCATCACCAGCAGACTCGACTACGGGAACGCCCTCTACTCAGGAACATCCACCAAGCTCCTGAAACGACTACAACGAATCCAGAACGCCTCTGCACGACTGATCCTCGACCCCCCCCCCCCCAACGCAGCCGCATCACACCCCATCTGAGAAGCCTTCACTGGCTCTCCGTCAACAAGAGGATCACCTTTAAAATCCTCATCCACGCACACAAAGCGCTACACATTACCGGACCCACATACCTCAACTACCGACTCAGCTTCCACACCCCCACCCGCAGCCTTCGCTCGGCCATCCTCGCCCTCACCTCAGTTCCTCGTATCCGGAAAACCACCGCCGGCGGCAGATCATTCTCCTACCTCGCCGCCAAGACCTGGAACGCTCTTCCTACCAGCCTACGACAGACCCAGGACCTGCTGGCCTTCAGAAGACTTCTCAAGACCTGGCTCTTCGGCCAGTAGTGGCATCCCTCCCCCCCCCACCAGCGCCTTGAAACCCTCACGGGTATGTAGAACGCTTTATAAATGCAGTGATTGATTGAACACCTAGACATTACATTTAGGAAGGCATTCTCCATGTGTGATGCCGTTGTCAGGAGCAGTCCTGAAATCTCCTCCAAAACCAACTGTCTGTCAGGTGTGAAAAGGTTTATCAAATGTAACAGCTGCAGGGCCTGCAAGTTTGGAGTCAACACTAGCCAGATCACGGCAATGTTCCGTGTTGAACCCCTGAAAATCAAATATAGGCTCTATTGTAGCATTTTGTAAGCAGTCTATATACTTGAATGTAAAGTTGGCGTAAGGTACGTAGGAAGCACCAAGTTACAGGTACATCTCCGCATTCTTCAACACTTCAGGGCTATAGTCAACAGTGACTCCACGTACTCCATTGCACGCCACTTTAAGGAGGTCCACAACAATAACCTAGAACACTTCAAGTACTTTGATATAGACTGTGTGCCACAACTCAGAGGTGACGGCAACAGAGAGAAACTACTGCGCCAACTAGAATCGAGGTACATACTCGAGCTCAACACCAGGGCACCGGCAGGGCTCAACATGAGTGAGGACCTCCACAATTTCCTATAAGTGCACGACATAGGGACATCCATCAGTCACCTCACTTGTCAGGTCTGTGACACCGCACATTGCACGCTCCACCATCACGAAGCGTATGTTTAGTACTTTTATGTTTGCAATGTCACTCTAGCATATAATGTATCACCTGTATTTTCCCGACATCTGTCTATATTTAGATGCATATATGTCTATATCTAGATGGATTAATGTCACTCTGTGGACCTTGACTGATTGTATGTACAGGTTTGGATTGCACTTTTTAGATCAGCTGCATTCACCTGGATTCCTCTCCTTGCGCCTAATCCTAGCATGAGTATTGGGTCAGTCTTGATGCTCTGTTCCACGGTCTTTGGTCTCACGCACATGCGCCCCATTACAATATTCTAGATTTTTAACTCTGAGGTTCATGTTCCATCCTGGTTGTTTTTAATCTCACTTATACACGCAACTGTCACTCAAACACGCAACTGGGAACTGTTAGTTGGATTCCTACTGCCATTAGTGTAGCACTTTTCTCCTGCATGCAATCAGCACCCCAGCACTGTCCCTGCTTACCTGAGCACTCTCTTCATTTCCCATAGATCACCCTTCTGATAGTGACTTTCTTCACTGTGGTTCACATTTGCCAGCATTAATTGCCACCAGGTTGGCTTTCGCTTTATTGACAGAACTTTGCGTATTTGTACAGAAGACAGTAGGTTCACGGATTTTGACCTCGCACTGACTCAAGCCCTTTAATCTCCCCGTGATTTTTAATCTTTCCCTGTGGGCCGAGGACTATGACCCTTGTTTCCTGGCCATTCTTTATTGCTTATACTCCCATCTTCATGCTGACATTTGCCTCCACACGGCATCACTACCTGTCTGAGTCTGTTCACCATAGGACTCGCTGCTGTTATGCAATCCCAGCGTTTAGCACATACTGATTAACCAGTCACGGCACTTTTGGAGTGATGTTTCACGCGGTTAGCCTCAACCGCGAAGATGCACCGCCTGCTGGAAATGAGATAGCGGGGCTGCTGGGAATGCCATTTTAACATCCGACTTGCAGCGTGAATGAGCTGACAATTGGAACTGAATAATGTGCCTGTAGCCCACTGGAGGGCTGTTAAAATGAACTATGACACGCAAATGGTGAATTTGAGGCACGGATTCCACAGAAGGAAAAAAAATAACACTGCATCTACCAGCATGCTACTCACCTGCGAGTGCATGCGCATTGGTGAAATATGGGTGCAGCGCTCCGCTTCCTCAATGTTGTGTCGTCCCATGAGGAAGAAGAATGTACTTCAAAATGCGTCAGGACTTTTGTAACAACAGACACATTGCGCAGTTCCCAAATAAACAAGCATTGGAAATGCAATAGGTCTCGCATTAGGAAAGTTTGAGCAATTGGTATTGTAAATGACACATTTTTTATTTATGTGTTGGTTTTGAAAATAGCAAAAGTAATAGCTTTGTCAGTTACAATGTCAATAGTTTTAACTTCCGCAAATGTGACACCTATAGCATTTGTAATGCAATGTGTGTTGTATTTACGTGACTTAGATGTATTGATATTGCAAATAACAATGGCTTTTAATTTTGTAAATAATAAATACTTAAATAAAATTTATTGTAATTTATAATGGAAATAGCTTATACGTTTGTAAATAACTTTTGTGAAGATTATGTTCAGTGTATTTTATTATGACGGAAATCCAAGAACATTGCATTTGCTCCTACACACACACACAGCCACACACACGCACACACACACACACACACACACACACACACATAGATGTGGTGGTGGTGGTGGTGGATCTGGGGGATATGGTGGTGGTGGATGTGGTGGTGGTGGATGTGGTGGTGATGGTGGTGGATGTGGGGGTGGATGTGGGGGTGGATGTGGGGGTGGATGTGGTGGGGGTGGATGTGGTGGTGGTGGAGGTGGTGGTGGATGTGGTGGTGGATGTGGTGGTGGAGGTGGAGGTGGTGGTGGAGGTGGATGTGGTGGTGGTGGGTGTGGTGGATGTGGTGGTGGATGTCATGGTGGATGTGGAGGTGATGGTGGATGTGGTGGTGGATGTGGTGGTGATGGTGGATGTGGTGGTGGATGGGGTGGTGGATGCGGTGTATGCGGTGGTGGATGCGGTGGTGGTGGTGGATGCGGTGGTGTTGGTGGTGGATGGGGTGGTGGATGTGGCGGTGGATGTCATGGTGGATGTGGAGGTGATGGTGGATGTGGTGGTGATGGTGGATGTGGTGGTGGATGTGGTGGTGGATGCGGTGGTGGATGCGGTGGTGGATGCGGTGGATGTGGCTGTGGTGGATGCGGTGGATGTGGTGGTGGTGGATGCGGTGGTGATGGTGGATGTGGTGGTGGATGTGGCATGACATTTTTATTATATACAGAGGGGTACTTATTTTGTACCAATCACATCTTCTCCCATGTTTATTTTTAGCGAGGTTTTGGGCAGAGGTATTGAGTTAAATAAAAACACAGAGTGAATTCATGTTACATCATCCTCTGGCCAACAAGTGTAATTTTCAGAGATTTCATCCATATGCGAATTAGTAGTTTTAAAACCTGACAAATCCTAAATTTGGTCTCACCAAGTCGACAAGTGTGCAGCTGGGGACTGGAGGTGAACCTACAGCAGATGCCCATATGCAACAAAAGGGCCACCATCTGAAATTAGCTGTTTGCAGCAGGCATCCATCTGCAGTGACGAAGCCTGGCTGTCGATGGGTACTATATACAGCGACATCACATGTGCAGTGAGGAAGACGGCACCTGACACAGTTTTCTTGTCTACAGCTGCAGCAAAAAGGCCTGATCTCAGGCTGAGAGCATGGCATTTGCAATGAATAGCGCCGCCTGAAATTAGCTGCCTGTGTCAAGAGCTACAAGGATGCATTTGCAATGCTATGTCTAATTGTTTCTGGACAGGAAGTAGTTTACAGGCAAGGCCGCTGCTCTGCCCAAGGGAGCATTTGTGCAGAGGGAAAGGAGAGAGGTTGCTTAGTGACAGGGTCTGCGCCTCGTGCCCGTCGTTCACCTTGTCCAGGGTAGCCTGCTACGGGTCCTGTAATTAGAAGTGGTCAGGCTGCCGTTTATGGGAAGCCCGTGCTTAGGGCAGGCTCTAGCTGGCAAGAGACGCAAAGGAAAAGGGCATAAAGAGCAGGCATGCTCTGAGCAACTACACAACGGACCAAGGCTCTATGACAAAGCAAGCATACCAGGCATGTTTCACACTAAAGCAGGTATGGCACCTTATGTTAACAAGTAGCGACCGCCATTATTGTTCAATGGCATCGTCCTACGAGTGATGTGTGGCCGCCACTGCTGAAGTGCGGGTGCCGGACAGTCTGAGAAGGGGGGGGGGAGGAGAAATGCGACACGGCGGGCAGGGGAGGGGGCGGAGCGGGTAAAAAAAAAAAACAAGACGGAGGGAAGGCAGAGAAGGGGTGGGGGGAGGAGAAATGCGACACGGCGGGCAGGGGAGGGGGCGGAGCGGGGAGAGGGTGTGAAAGCAGCAGGGGCCTGGAGTGCGGCTGAGGGAACAGACGGCGATTTGGTGATGTGCACGCGCATTTTAGGTCAATGTGCTTGCGCATTGACCTAAAAGCCACAGGCACAGCACCAAATCGCCCAGTTAGTTAAAGTTTGTTTAAAGCCCTATATCCTCGCAAGCTCGATGCGTGCGCATCGAATAGCGAGACCTAAACATCCAAATGACCCGTGAAGCAGTGCGACTCAACTTTCTCTTGTTGGGAAGATTTTTGATGTAACAGACGGCGTTGTCCAGCCGCGGAGTAACGCACCTCTACAAAGAGCGCCATTGTTGCCCACCAAGGACAATTAAGATTACCCAGCGTAAAACTAAAGGGCAGCGGCTGCCACCAGGCACTGGAGCCTGGGAAGAGTTCCTATCGCGCACAAAAGCGGCGTGCGGGAAAGTCACGGTGTTAATTTAAGGACTAGTGACATCCAGCCTACGAAGACCAGGGAACCTTGCAAACGAAACGGAACGCCCACCAAAGGCAGTAAATTAAAGCAAAGGATTCAGCTGTGTCAGAGTGGCAGATTGTGCTGATGTCTACAGATCGTTTCCCCCGAAGAAGGCAGAGTGTATATGTCGAAATGCATTGGGACTAAAGAACAAATGAATACCTTGAATAAAAACCTCCAAATGACCCGTGAAGCAGTACGACTCAACTTTCTCTTGTTGGGAAGATTATATATATATATATATATATATATATATATATATATATATCAATCGCAAGAGTTGCCTCCAAAACAGAAGAGCCCAACAACAGGTAAGTTTGCCTCAAATTTAATGCGAACTGCAGCAAGGGTGAGCAAGACAACTCCAACAAATTTTTTCAAAGCCGACGCGTTTCGGCCCATCTGCCCTTTGTCATATACTGATCGTTAAGTGTCGAGAAGCCTTTCGCTGTTTTAAGTGCACAATGATTCAATCCGGTACCCGCCTCTGTGGGCGTGGCCACCAACGTGGCCTGCTAGTATCGGTAGTACACTTGTGTCATCCTCCAGTGAGTAGCTTTTTGGAATCTCCACACCAATGTCACTAAAATAAATCCCAAGTGGGTAGTAGCAGTGCCTTGTCTCAGACTGCTGACGGAGTGTAGTTTGCATTCACGGCACCTGTCCCGATGTGGAGCACGCCGATGGCGCCTCCCGGGTCCACGAAGCAGAGCCAGGCTCTTCTACGGCCGGGCAAGCCGTTTAACATCAATCGCAAGAGTTGCCTCCAAAACAGAAGAGCCCAACAACAGGTAAGTTTGCCCCAAATTTAATGCAAACTGCAGCAAGGGTGAGCAAGACAACTCCAACAAAGTTTTTCAAAGCCGATGCGTTTCGGGCCATCTGCCCTTTGTCATAGGCTGATCGTGAAGTGTCGAGAAGCCTTTCGCTGTTTTTAGTGCACAATGATTCAATCCGGTACCCACCTCTGTGGGCGTGGCCACCTTACTATGATAAATCAAACATATTTTTTAACAAAAATAATCCCTGAGTATTAGTTTATTTTTCTAAAAAAATAAATTAAAAATATTATTTACATAATTATTAACAAATTAGTATTAATAATAATACCTGGCTATTAATCAATTTTACTAAAAAGAACATTAAAATAATAGTGTTTTTACATCATAAGTAACTAATTAGTATTAATATTAATACCTGAGTATTAATTTGCCAAAACAATTACCTATTCCATAAAATCATTAACCCCTTCCCAGCGGGGCTAATTCCCCCGCGGCGCTGGGGGAAGGGGGTGCGCGCAGCGCCACGGTGCTTGCGACAAGCTTGGCTCATCACGCTGCATGGTGGCACTGTGCTCATGACGTACTGAGCTCATCATGGCCACGCCCGTTTTTCAGAACGCTCAGCACAGCGGGGGAATTAGCCCCAAGTGTGAGCGCCGTGCGTGTCATGACGAGCTCAGCTCATCATGAGCACAGCGCAACCGGTCCTCATGACGAGCTTAATATTAACTATTTAATAACAATATTGATACCTAAATACTAATAATCCTCATTAAAAATTAAATATACATTAAAATGTATTATATTATTAAAAATGCAAACTCAAACAGATAAACAAATACTTACCATACAATACGCACCAATGTGTTGTAAAAGCATGCAGTGCACTTGTAAATGCGTTGTACTGGCATGCGTTGTAAAAACATGCTATGTAAGTGTATCTGTGTTGTAACTGATGAATTTTAAAGGCACTGCGTTGTAATACCTGCATTGTAAAGGATATCTCCCGACAGGAAGTCATCCTCTGCACCTTGGTATACTGTGGGATTGGCATCAGCCAAAAGGTGATGTAAAGCTCCAGGGAAGCTATGGAGACTAGAATATACCCTCACTTAAAAATAAGCCTACTCAGCAGAATAAAGAATACAGAAATAAAAAACTTTGTAGAATGGCTAAAGCAACCTACTTTAGTGATGCCATCTTAACAGTGGAAAATTCCTCTAGAGAAATCTTTACTATTGTAAACAGTCTTTTTCACTCTCCTTCTGCTAACTTTCCATTTCTTCTTTTGAAGGAACTGCATGAGTCAAGTTATTTCGAGTAGAAAATCTCAAATATATTTCCAATATTTTGCCAATGAAGCTGATGCCCCCAGAATTGATAGCCAGCCATCCACCCAGTCCTCAACATTGTCAAGCCATATTATCACATTTAAGCCTTATAAAATTAGACACCATGCTTAGGTATCTTCTTGCTGTTAAATTTGGATCACCCAAAGACTCTTGTCTAACACATATATTACACATGGCCAGGCAATCCTAACTCAGCCATGGAAAGAGCTGCACGAGTCATCCCTCTGCTGAAAAACACAACAGGGGATATTTTAATTATGGGCTGCTATCGCCCCATTTTGTTGATTCCTTTACCTTTAAAGACCTTAAGAAGAAGATTAACTCTCAGATTTCTGCTGTTATCGAAGCCAACGGCATCATAGTTTATTCACAAATGGACATTTGTCCTTCAGTAAACTCTGAAACGGCCTTACTTACTTATGCAAACAATTTTGCGGCCATAGACAATTATATTACCTCATATATATAGTCAAAACAGTGGTCTAATAAGCTTTTACAGATTAATCATCGTTAGCCTCGTTATGCTAAATCGCAAAAAACAAATCATTGGATAGGCAAAGCAGCAATGAAGCCCTCTAGTGGGCACATTAATTTATAAACGCATTGATCTCATGAATTGGCTACCATCGGGAAATTCATGAGATCAAAATTGTTTGCATTAGTCTGTGTTAATCAAATATTGTAATATATGAAAAAATGACTAAAAACTACATTTCCCACCTAACTTCCTGTGAAGCCACAGGAAGTGAGATCAGCAAGAGAAAGTTTGTGGCGGGTCCTTCGAAAATATAGGAGGAGTTTGTAAACTTCTGCAATTACCGTGAACAAGCGACTGTGGGTTGCGAAACGCGTTGGTTTGTAACTTAATATGCTGGATCTTTGACAAATAAACCTAAGGATTGGGAAAGAAACTCTTTTATGAGTGCGGACGTATTCTCTTATCATAAGGGATTTGTGTAATATGAAAAAGCGGGGCTCTGCTTAGTAGTCCTAGCACCGGTGGAGAGAGCGCCATTGGACCGCGAAAGTTTGAGCCAAGGCTGTATATATATGTATATATATGTATATGTGTGTGTATATATATATATATATATATATATATATATATATATATATATATATATATATATATATATATTTTATACATATACATATATTATACACTCTCAAACATGATATCTATATCTATATCTATATATCTCTATCTCTCTCTCTGTATATATATATATGAATAATATATGTATATGTATGTATAAAATATATATATATGTGTGTGTGTGTATATATATATATATATATATATATATATATATATATTTACAACACACTCCTAGAAATCGGCTCCAGGATAAAAACGGCCAGCACTCCAGTGTCGGTGTTCTTAGTTTATTTTATTTCCAAACCCCCCAGCACCCTCGACAGACGCGTTTCGCACAGGGCTTCGTCAGTGTCATCTGTGTTCAAACCTACTCGCCATATTTAAACCATCCGCCCTTTTGTCAGTCATAGACATCAACAATGGTGTTACACACATATTCGTTGCGGCCATCTTGTGGTATGTACATATATACATAGTTATTTCCATGGTTTACACTTGGCGGTTAATAAAAAAGTGCTCAGTGCAAATGAATTAAAGTGAAGTTTGACATTTGACAAAAGTATATGTTTTCAGAGACTGTCACCTATATACATAAATTTAACAATTTAGTGCTGAGAGCAGCGTTTCAGCAACTCTATCGTAGCTGTTCATAAGGGGGTGTATCCCCTAAGGTGTTATAATAGCATTATGCAGATTGTGATTTCCCATGTGGTGTGTTGTTAAACCCACAATGTCTGGTTAGTGAACATCTTTACGGTTGTGCAGGGGTGTATCCCCGAATTCAAACATGATTAAGATGTGTACCTATTATCTACACAATTTACAAGTATGCAGTGTACCAATGTTGTGGGCCCATGTCAGCACAATATACATATTTACATCATATTTACATATTTTCTAGAAGAATATATTCTTCCGCTGAACTTCTGGGTTCTTATTTGGTATCATATTAACTTGCAATTGTGCCACAGTTTAACCTGACCTGATGTTCTTGTATCTGCATTGCATTACTCACACTGCTCTCTTTGATCAATATGAAGGGAAATTGTATTTACAAGCCAAACAGCATAGTGTTCACATATTTACAAAGAGTACTTCTGTGTTCTAATTGCAGATATATCCTCTTCTTACAGATCCCAAGTTGTTTTATAAATGCACCCACATTTCAGCATCATTATTCAGACCCCATGGTGTCATAGTTTTAAGGTCTAAAATATAACGGGATTCCAGTATCCTTAGGGATTTTTCTCTGTCCCCCCCTCGTTCTTTCTTTGGGACCTGGTCTATGCAATAATATGATAGTAAATCCCTATTGCTGTTGTGGTGTTCGGCAAAGTGACGGGCTATCGGATAGGTCTTGTCCCTGTTCACGATAGCCCTCATATGCTCTAAAATTCTCATTTTTGCCGGTTTTATGGTGCTCCCTATGTAACGTTTGTTACAAGGGCAGACCAGGCAGTAGACTGTAAAGTCTGAATTACAGTTAAGATGTTTAGTGATTTTTCTACTTGATCCTCCTTCACCTGTTCTGCAAGGGTACTCTTTAACTTTTTTGCTGAATTCACAAGCTTTGCACTGTAGGCAAGGGAAAAAGCCTACTATCTTGTTCTTCGTTTGATTGGCCTTATTAGGGGAGTAGTGGCTATGAACCAAGTGGTCCGACAGAGACTGGCACCTCCTATACGTTATCATAGGTCTATCTGATAATGTTTTCTTCAAGATGGTATCAGTTCTTAAAATGTGCCAGTTTCTTTTAAATGCTTGGACCAGTTCTCCAGATTGATTATTGAATGTTGTAATCATTCTGACCTGCTCGTTATCCTTTTTCGACTCTTTCACAATCAGAAGGTCCCTTCTGTCGACAGTATCTGCCTTAACTTGGGCTAGTTCTAAGATGTTTCTAGAATAGCCTCTTGCTTGGAATCTGTCACTCGCGTCTTCCTGAGCTTTCTTAAAATCCTCAGATCCAGAGCAATTGCGTTTGAGTCTCAGGTACTCACCATACGGTACATTTTTTACTAGACTTCTAGGATGGTGGCTGGCAGCGTGTAGTACTGCATTGCCAGCCGTTGGTTTTCTATAAAGTCTAGTGTGGAGCTGGTCGTTAACCACAAAGACCTCTAGGTCCAGATAGCATACAGACTCGTTGCTTATCATGCTGGTGAACTTGAGATTAAGTTCATTGTCATTTAGAGCCGAGACATACTCCTCAGCCGAGGCCCTGTCTCCCCTCCAGATGACAAACAGGTCATCAATGTACCTGGTCCACATCAATATGTGTTCATTCCATCTTTCATTTCTCCCACCCCATGCCTTGTGCTTCTCCCACCAGCCCACGAAGAGATTCGCGTAGCTGGGGGAGAAGCACGAACCCATTGAGGTCCCTCTGATCTGCTTGTAAATTTGGCCTGCAAAAAGAAAGTAGTTATGAAACAAACAGAATCTTATCATGCTAAGAATCATCTCACTATGGGCCTGGTATTTCGGTTGTTTCTGTTCCAAAAACCATTTTGTGGCATAGATTCCCTGTTCATGATCTATGCATGTATATAAATTCATGACATCCATAGTGATAAGTAGCATGTCTTTGTCCCAAGAAATACTGTCCATGATGCGGAGAAAGTCCTGTGTGTCCCTAACATATGAGGGCAGGTCTTTGACAATAGGTGCTAGAAAGATGTCAATGAAGCGTGACGTGTTTTCTAGGAGACTCCCGATTGCCGAGACAATCGGTCTCCCTGGTGGTCTTTTGGCATTTTTGTGAATCTTGGGTAAATGATAAAAGGTGGGCAGCATGGGGGAGTCACATTGTAGGAAGGCAAGTTCATCTTGGCTGATCATACCCTCTTCCTTCCAATGTTTAAGTAAATTCTCATACACAGTTATGCTCTTAACATACTCTTCTCTTCTTACTGTGATGTAGCACTCTTTGTCACTTAACTGCCTGAGTGCCTCCTGCTCATAATGTTCTTTCGAGAAGATGACAATGTTCCCGCCCTTATCTGAGGGCTTAATCTCAATTGTGTTGTCGTCTCTTAGAGATTTTAAAGCCACCCATTCTTTTCTGGAGATATTCGAGATCTTCATGTTCATTTTCTTATTTGCCATTCTCTCCAGATCTGCTGTCACTGCTTCATTGAACACGTCTATTGCATCATGTGATGAATTTGGTAGTTTCCTAGACTTCAATTTTAGATTGCTCGGATCTCTGACTTGTTGTAAGGGAAGTGAAGTTTCTTCGTCTGTGTGTTGTAAGTCTTGTGTTGGTGTTGTCAGGACTTCCAAGAGATCATCTTCATCTGTCCCGATTATATTGCCTGATTCTCCTGGGGCTGTTTTATTCGGGGTTTGCATGAAGATTTTCTTAAACTTCAACTTCCTTATGTATTTAAACAGGTCGATTTTGGCATCTACTAAATTGAATTCACTGGTCGGACAAAAACTAAGTCCTTTCTTCAAGACTTTTATTTCGTCAGTGGTTAGAATCCTTTTCGAGAGGTTGATGACGTTATTGTCTTCCTTGGTGGTTATTGCCTTTTGCGATTGGAGGCACTGCGTGTTACCATTGGGGTGGTGTTGTTCTGTGAACCTCCCCTTGTGCCTCTTCCCCCGCCGCGTCCTCCTCTTTGTTTTTGTTGTGGGGGGTGACTTCTTAATTGCGTTCTCTGGCGGGTCTCCTTCATCACCTGGTACTCGTCGAAAAAAGGCTCCTCTGCTTCATTTTCCTTTGTTCTTGAAGCTTGGTTTTGTTCACCATCTGAATTTTCTAGTTCCGACTCCTCAGTGTCCAATTCTGTTGGCTGTGTGGTTCCCTGAGCCAATCTCTTCCGTGTGGCGTCAAATTTCCGTGCGAAAGTCAGGATTCTACCTGAGGCATAATCTTGCTCATCCCTCTGGAACTTTGTTTGTTTCCTTTTTCGTATTCCCAATTCATAATCTTTGATCCTTTTCACCATGGCACTACGGAGTTCTTCACAGGTTTTTGTGTCTTTATCTTTTGCAATCTCCGCTTCGAGGTCAGCTATGTCTTTCAGGCACTTCTCCCGGTCGCTCCATGCATATTTTACTAGCAACCTTACCATCCCCTTGGAGGACTCTGCAGTATGTTCTGCCCAATCTTTCAGGAGGGCAGGGTCCGGATTCTCATAGGAGGGGATCGTATAGATGCGCAAACCTCGAGGGACTCTGTTGCATTCAAGATATTTCTCAAGGGAGGTTGCCTCCCACCATTTTCTGACTTCACGTTCCTGAAGCCGCTCTAACTTCAGAAACAGGCTCTTTAAATTGGTGGTTGGTTCTGTCAGTGTAGCCATGTTTTTCCCTTTTGAGGGTTTGTCTTTCATTGACACGAACATTACATTTGCAGCAGCTTCCCTCTCTCCCGTTAAGTCTGCCATAGTTGCCATGGTGACAAAAAGGCGTGCAGTCTCTTTATCTTAACAATACGAGGGGCGGTGGCATCCCACGCTTCTGTATCGGGGGTTTGGAAATGCTGGGCGACACACTGCGGGACCGAGGATAGACAGTTCTAGCGTGTGTTAAGACTGTACTGTAACAAGCCGCTGTCACTCACCGCAGACCTCGGCGAACTCCGTCGCGCACCCACAGCTGCCGGTGTACTTCAGAGCTCCTCTCACGGTCCGCGGGGAACAGAGGCCGTCCAGAAGTCCTTGTCTTCGCTAATCTTGCAGAGGTTATTGTGCAACACTCCGACTCCGTTGTATATCTTTCTCCTCGGGGAAGCGGCCAAAATTAATTATATACATACATTATATATATGTATGTATATATATTCATGTGCTTACACCTGCAAATCCTCAAGTCATTGATAGAGGTCCCTCTAAAGGCAAATGCTAAATCATTAGAATTCTTTCAATGGTTACAGTTCTTCAGGGTGTTACTAGAGTTCACTCGAGTCACATGCAGAAGCATTGAAATTCTTTAATAAAGCTACAGTTCCCGTAGTCATTACAAGATATCCCTCTCAAGTCAAATGCAAAAGCAATGATATTCTTTCATGAAGGTACAGTTCTGCAAGCCATTACTAGGTGTCAATTACCAGTCAAAAGCAAAAGCATTGATATTCTTTTGTGAAGGTGCAGTTCCACAAGTCATTGCTATGTGTTTCTCACAAGTCACTTCTTACATGAAACTGCAGTTCAACCAGTCATTACTAGGTATCCCATTTGAGTCAGATACAAAAACATTTACATTCTTATAAGAAGCAGCAGTTCCACTCTTGGTTACGAGGTATCCCTTATCACTTAAATGCAAAAGCATTGATAGTTTTTTGTGTAGGTGAAATTCCACTAGTCGTTAGTAGGTGTTTCTTATTAGTAAATGCAAAAGCGGTGAAATTCTTTGAGTAAGCTGCAGTCCCAGAAATCGTTACTAGGTGTTGTTCTAATAGTTAAATACAAAAGCTTTGAATTCTTACTTGATTCTGCTGTTATACTAGTCGTTAATATGTGTGACTCATGAATGAAATTCAAAAGCATTGACATTTTTGCATCAACCCGTAGTACCACTCGTCGTCACTAGGTGTCCCTCAAAAGCTGACTGCAAATACATTGAAATCCTTTCATGAAGCTGCAGTTCCACAAGTCATAACTTGATGTCCCTTCCTGGTCAAATGCAAAAGCACTCAAATATTTTAATGAAGCTGCAGTTCCATTTGTTGTTATTCATCATCATCATCAATAAATCTTTATTTGGCTGCAAATCAAACATAAAATATTACATAATAAAAACATTTCATACAATTAAAACACTCAAATGTATGGTAAAATATTGTTTTAAACAATATAAAATCATTTACCCACCATGTTCAGAAGCCGCATCGCTGTGGAAATGTATTTATAAATCATTAGGCAAATGTTGTTGTTAATGGAGGTCCAGCTCAAGCCAGAAGCAACTGCTTCAAATGAACTGCATCAGGCTGAGGGGCTGTGGCTTTAATATATACATTTGTATACACACTTTTGTTATTTTAACCATGTGGGATTGTTTTCCATGGGATTAACTTTTTTGCCAAAGCTGGTTCACAATAATGAGACCACATTACAGATTTCAACGCATTTTATATTTCTAAAGTTTGTTATCACACCCTACTGTTTATAGGAACTTGTATTCACTGGCAAAATATAACACAATTGAATAATTGATTTTCGAAACCACTAAGAAAAGGGTCCTCCAATACATAATAAATGCCAATGAACACAACAATGAAGAACTCGTTGCCATCATCAAGGAGTTCGCCAGGCCCAACAGCAAGACCACAGATGTCCTACTCCCCCAAGAGCGCTGCGACAAACTCAGCCCCTTCTTCCATCATAAGTTCAGGGCTATTTATCTATGACATCCTCAACACCCAAGACCCTCCCTTCATGCCTGACACCCCTGCACACAACCACGCCACACCCTGACAGATCCTGCTCACCTGGACCCCGTTTACCAATGATGACACTTTCAAGACCATGAAGCGCATCCACTCCGAAGCCCCTTCAGACCCATGTCCACACCCCATTGTCCACAGAGCAGCCATCACACCTGCCTCGCGCTACGGCGCACTATCAACTGCTCCATTGAGACTGCCACCTTCCCCATTGACTGGAAACACACCAAAATCAACCCTCTGAAAAGAAACCCTCTGCTAACCCGACAGACCTCAAGAACTTCAGACCCATCTCCCTGCTCCACTTCTCAGCCAAGCTCATCAAGAAGGCCTTCAATGCCCAACTACCCAAGTTAATTTAAGCAAGCCATGTCGTGGGCATCTCCCAATCTGGCTTCAAGAGCAACCACAACACTGAGACTACGCTCCTTGCCACCACCGATGACATCAACTCACTCCTCGACCGAGGCGAAACCACAGCCCTCATCCTCCTGGATCTCTCAGCCACTTTTGACACAGTCTCCCACCTCACCGTAATTAAGAGGCTCCATGACACTGGCATCCGCTACAAGGCCCTGGACTGGATCCACTCCTTCATCACCAGACAAACACAGTGAGTCAAACTACGCCTGTTCTCTCCGAACCCACAGAGATCAGCTGCGCAACCCCCAGGGTTCCACCCTGAGCCCCCACCCTCTTCAACATCTACATGGCCCCCCTAGTGACCATTGTCAGGAACTATGAACTGAACATTGTCTCCTACACCGACAATGCCCAACCCCTCCCCCTCACCAATGAACCAACAATGCCAGAAACAATTGCATAGAGAAATGAAGGGCGTCTCCACTTGGATGAAGAGCAACTTCCTCAAACTGAATTCGGACAAGACCGAAGTCCTCATCCTAGGACCTTCACCCTCAGCTTAGAAGGACTCCTGGTGGCCCCCGCACTGTAAACCCTGCCCACCCGCGCAGGCCATGCACAAAACCTCGGCATCATACTGGCTCCTCGCTAACAATGAACCCTCAGATCAACGCAGACACCTCATCATATTTACACACTCTCTGCCTGCTACGAAAGACATTTAGATGGATCCCCACTGAATCCAGAAAAACAGTCACCCATGCACTCATCAGAAGCGGACTCGACTACGGAAATGCACTCTATGCCGATATCACCCAGAAACTCCTCAGAAAACTTCAGCTATCCCTCGCCGCAGCCACCTTTCCAAACACCTCAGAGAACTCCACCGGCTCCCGGTCAACAAAAGGATCACCTTCAAGCTCCTCACACACACCACCTACAAAGCCCTCCACGGTACAGGGCCAATATACCTGAACCACTGCCTCTCATTCCACGTCCTTACCAGACACCACAAATCCGCCCATTTGGCCCTGGCCACTGCACCTCGGATCCACAAGACAAGAACCAGAGGAAGATCCTTCTCCTACCTCACCGCCAAGACTTGGAACACCCTGCCGACCCTCCCAGACATTCCCCAACACTGACCGAATTCAGGAAGGACCTCAAGACTTGGGTCTTCGACAACACCCGAGCACAGACAGATCAGCAGCCCGTCCCTCCTCCAAGCTCCTTGAGACCCTCACGGATGTGGAGCTGTGCTTTACAAACCCTGCTTGATTGATTAATTGATTTGGGTTTTTTACACTTGCTCCAGGGGTGAGTGGTTTTACTGCAAATGTGTAAAGCTTTTTCTAGGGGAGATCCATGCTATTGCAGTGTTTTGAAGTTTTCTCTAGTGGTAAATGGCATTATTGTAGCCTTGTGAGCATCGACAAAATTCTTTGATTTGAGAAAAGTGTTTTGTGCATACTGACTGTGCTTGTAAAACACTCCAATGGGCGAGATGCTGTCCTTCAAGCGGGATCTCTCAATGCAGATAAAAATCTGCATATACTGTCTAGCTACTCTAATGACCTGTGCTAATTTTCATTAGGATGAGTAACTATACTAAAGCTGGTCAGAGTGAGGAAGGAACATTGCACTTTACATTAAACGTCTTGAGAGTTATGAAAATAGTTTATGTTACCCTACTTTACATAGGAACTTTGAGTCATAGGGAAGTGTCTAACAATTTCTATTGTTGGGAAACTATTTCCATGTGTATGTGTACATGTGCAGGAGAAAAATGCAGCTGTTCTTAAGGCCCTATTACGAGATTGACAGTGCGGCGGCAGTACCGCCCCGTTGCAGCACTCCCAAACAGTATGGAGACCGCCCGCCCAATTATAGCTTTTTAACCACTTCCATGCTAATGACAAGGTCAACTCGTCATGGGTTTTACCTGCCCTGTGCTTATGATGAGTTGACCTTGTCATGAACAATGGAAAATCTGAGATTGCAGCACCCAGCGGGAAAACCCCTTAGCAGCCAAGGTGTTAAGTAATTGGTGGGCTTTTCCTTAGAGATTCCCATGGCAATGCCTATGAAATTGGCACCGCAATGGGAACACCAAAGGAAGTTCTAGCACAGCATTGACTGAAAAGTCTATGCAGTGATTGAATTTTTGTGCATGCACACAAGGGGCACATGGTGTTGTCCCCTGTGTGCATCCACAAGGCGTGAGGCACAAGGGGGTCATGCAGTGACCCCCTTCTTTTCTCACCACCACTGTTTTCATTGAGGAACACCTGCATGAAAACAGTGGCGATGATGAAAGTCATTATATGTGTGTCGGGACATATAGGTGCCTCTTGACTGCCACACCAACACCAGGTAATGGAAGTTCACTGGCAGAGTTGGCGGTCTCAAGGCAGCACGACCACTAGGGTCTTAATGGACTGCCACTGCAGCGCCACCATGAGTTAGACTCATAATAGGCCCCTAAGTGAGAGATTCAATGGCTGCAGTGTGCTGGTCTGGTGCTCTATACCGATTGCTGGGGTGGGATGGGGAATAATTTGAGTGATATATCAACAGATCAATAGTGAAAGATTGCTGAGTTGGAGCCCCTATATAAAGGTATATATTTTCTATATAATTTTGGGGGGGAAACATGAGGCTGTCAAGACATCTAAACCGTTCCTTAGGCCAGACCTAGAAAAGGAACAGCAACACACAAAGTTATTTGTTGTCAAGAGTGATTATTCCATGATCTTCATGGTCACAACCCCAAAAAGCATCACCCCCACTCTCTCCTCGCATGTGTTAATCTGCAAAACACACATTCACAACAATGTTTTCCTAAGGGATTATTTCGATTTTTGGGGGATTTCCATAGATGTTGGATAAAAAAAGTCAGTGGGTGGAACATCAGTTAAAGAAATGTGTTGTTCCTGCAGGTCATTGATTCAATTTTTCCAGGGGCCATTCACTTCTTCATCCTTTCAAACTCACTAATTTGAGTACCACAGATCTGAGAGTAATATACTGTTTGCTGCACCATTTGAAAATTAAGTTTTGATCGGCTGTATAAAAATTGTATTGAATATTGATTGAGTGTCCTGTGTTAGGATTTGGTCACCCATCACATTGTGTACTCACCGTTGCCTCTAAGGCGTCGATTTTGCGTTCCAAGATCGTGATCTTAGTCTGGGATTTTTTCAGCTCCTGCTCCATAGTCTCCTTCTCGATGTCTGAACTAGGAGAGTGGTAAGGAAACTGGAAAAGAAATGCATAAAAGTAACTGTATAGTGAGCATGCTACACAGAGCAATATGCAATGAAACATTACTGCTAATCTTTGTTCTGCATCACTGGTATTTTCTCTGAATTCGATACCAGCAGAATGTATCACACATGTACAGGAAAGCAGAACAGAGTTTTCTAATACACACAAATCTAATTTGGAGTGAATTTAGAATACAGCACAAGCCTGTGTGAAACATAAGCCCATTAAAGGAAGTCTTTTCTGTCTTCAAAACCATCTGTACAAATATATCCCTTTCTACACACATGCACATGGAGTGGTATCAAACCCATATTTTACAGAAACTCAAAAAATATAAAAAAAATGTCACCGGTGCCGAACACCTGCACTTCCAGGTCCACATCGATCCAAACACCACCCTCAGATGAACACTTGTTTACAGACCCCCCGGACCCTGGCCACAATTCATCGACTCCATCACAGACGCCATCAGCACGTACACCCTGGCCTCCACAGACTACATCCTCCTTGGAGACCTGAACTTCCACCTCGAGAACACCAACAACTGCAACTCCACTATACTACTGGACAGCCTCGCCAACCTTGGCCTCAAACAGCTCGTCACGACACCCACCCACTCTGCCGGACACACGCTCTACCCCATCTTCTCCACCAGCAGCCACGTCTCCATCAGCCACACCACTGAACTCCACTGGACTGACCATTACTGCCTACACTTCTCCTTTAAGAAAACCACCACGTACATCCACCAGCAAAGAATCCCCCACCGCAGTTGGAACAAAGTCACTGAAGACCAGCTAATCGCTACCCTCGCCCGAGACCCACCGACCGAACACACCGACAAGGACACAGCCGCCCGCAACCTCAAGAAATGGATTGATTGCTGCGCCAATGCTCTCACCCCGATCAAGAAACCCTCAAACAGACGCACCAACAGAAGAGCCATCTGGTTCACCGCCGACCTTCAGACATCCAAACAGACCTGCCGGATACTAGAGAAGAAATGGCGCTGCGAGCAAACTCCGGACTCATGCAGCCCTCAAGAACGCCATCCTCAGAAACCACCAACTCATTTGCACGGCCAAAAGGACCTCCTTCAAAGAACTCATCGACAACAACGCACACAATAGCAAAGAGCTCTTCAACATCATGAAGGAACTCACCAACCCCAGCTCTAGCTCCAACGACATCCCGCTGTCACAAGACCTCTGCCACTCTCTAGCTACCTTCTTCCACCGCAAGATCACATACATCCATGACAGCTTCAACACCCAGACCCCTCCGACAGCTGCTGACACCACAGACTCACCGCCCCAGTCACACCGGCCGCCTGATTTCCTGTAACCACGTCAACGACGAAGAAACCATCAAGACCATGAACACCATCCACTCAAGCTCACCATCAGAACCCTGCCCCCACCACCTCATCAACAAAGCGAGCTCCATCTTCGCACCCCAACTCCGTAAGATCTAGAACAGCTCATTTGAGACTACCACCTTCCCGGAAAGCTGGAAACACGCAGAAATCAATGCACTGCTCAAGAAACCCAAAGCCGACCCAAAAGACCTCAAGAACTTTTGGCCTATATCCCTGCTCCTGTTCCCTGCGAAAGTCATTGAAAAGATCGTCAACAGACAAATGACCCAATTCCTCGAAGCGAACAACACCCTGGACTCACCCCAATCCGGATTCCGCAGCAACCACAGCACCAAAACTGCCCTCATCACCACCACTTACGACATCAGGGCCCTGCTGAACAATGGCAAAACCGCGGCTCTCATCCTCCTGGACCTCTCAACAGCCTTCGACACCGTCTGTCACCGCACCCTGCGCACATACCTCTACAATGAGGGATCCGCGACAAAGCCCTGGACTGGATCACCTCCTTCCTCACTGACAGAACCCAGAGAGTCTGCCTTCCTCCATTCCGATCCGAAGCCACCAAGATCACCTGCGGTGTACCCCAAGGATCATCCCTCAGCCCTGCCCTCTTCAACATCTACATGTACTGTTCGCCGACATCGTCCGCTCGTACGACCTCAACATAATCTCCATCGCTGACAACACCCAGCTGATCCTCTCCCTCACCAAAGACCCCACCACAGCCAAAACCAACTTCCACGCAGGGATGAAGGTCATCTCCTAATGGATGAACAGCAGTCGCCTGAAACTATACTATGACAAGACAAAGGTCCTCATCCTCGGCTCCACCCCTTATGCCTGGGATGACTCCTGGTGGCCAGCCTCGCTGAAAACCGTGCCAACACCCACCGACCATGCACGCAACCTGGGGTTCATCCTGGGCTCTTCTCTGTCAATGACCCAAAAAGTCAACGCCGTCTCCTCCTCTTGCTTCAACAACCTCTGTTTGCTTCGCAAGATCTACGAATAGATCCTCACTGACACCAGAAGGACGGTCACCCAGGACCTCGTCACCAGCAGGCTGGACTATGGCAACGCCCTCTACGCGGGAACCACGGCCAAACTCTAGAAGCGACTCCAACGCATACAAAACGCCTCTGCATGCCTTATCCTCGACATCCCCCACCACAGCCACATCACAGCTCACCTGAGAGACCTGCACTGGCTTCCCATCAACAAGAGGATCACCTTCAAGCTCCTCACCCACCTTCACAAAGCACTCCACAACACCAGACCAGCATACCTCAACAAGCGACTCACCTTCTACTCCCCAACCACCAGCTCCGCTCCGCTGACCTCACCCTTGCCAGGTCCCACTCATCCACCGGCAGCAGATACTTCTCCCACTGAGCCTCCAAGACATGGAACACCCTCCCCATCCATCTACGACAGACCCAGGACCAAATGAGTTTCAGAAGACTTCTCAAGACCTGGCTGTTCGATCAGTAGCTGATCCCCCCCCCAGCGCCTTGAGACCCTCACGGGTGAGTAGCGCGCTCTCCAAATGTCTGATTGATTATTGACCGGTTCCTGTGAAACGTGCGTTTCATGCTCATAATGATGGGCTCCAAACCCCTCTGCAGAGCTTTTTCATTGTCAGGGCTAACAGAACCATCAAATTAAGCAGCTGGGTTATCTGAATATGCTGTCCACAACTAGGAGCCAAGGGGGTAGAAAAAGAACAGGTCGCCCCACACTCAATAACTTCACCTTACAAAAGGACCTGTTCCATCTAACTGTATGGACAAAAGTCAACGTCCACCATGTGTTTTAAAAGAGAACACACAATTTTATGTGTCACAGCAGTGGATCAATATCTCACATCTGCAATACAGTGAACTAAATCACTACTTAAACTGTGATGTGTGGTGTTGTGTCTGCTTATCTAACCCTCCCACCAGTGTGTGGAGGACCTGAAGAAGGAGAAAAAGGTGAGGAAAAGATGGCAGAACCTCAATAGAGTAACACCATGGGAGGTTACAGGCTAGTACTCGCCTGTGTACTCTGGTTGTCGTCATTAGCACCTGCCAACTTGAAAAAATAAATAGATAGTGCAGAGAAAAGAAAACCAAAAATGTGGTGTATGTGCTACATGTGACCCTATGAGAAGTCCCGAGATCTGGCATAGAAATCCAGAACACCCTAGTTTAAAAGCAAGGAAGACCCACTGGCTACACTATTTTATTCCTGGCTGTGTGTCTGCTCAATTAAAACCAACATGTTTCATTCCCTCACAAAGATTTTCGGCAATTTCATCAGGGTTAGGGTCAGCGTCCTCACTGCACCTCTTTTCTCCATTTATTGTACCTGCAAACAACAGCATACCACATTTCATCAACAAATGTAACAGAACTGCATCAAATTAAAAAAGATATAAAAAATATCTGTGGGGAATCAACAATATTTTGTGTGATATCTTTACCGGGTAGTTGCCCCTCATCGGCATACCTGCAACCCCGTACGAGAAACTATTTTGCACACTGTAAGTTAATTATAGGTCCCGTCTTAGTCGCTGCAATAAGTCAATCTGTACAAGAGAGATAAAAATCATACAATACTCGTTACCCTCCCTGTACATACATAGTGCTGTCAGCCATTCTGAGAGTGCCCTCAGGCCAGAAAGTACAGGTCGCTGTGATCCCCACTGTTTGTTTGCCAACTGTGTGTATTTCCCACAAGTGGATGCGTGGAGCTTCCTTTGTGTGCTACCACCTATTTTTCGTGCGGCATCACCGGAAGAACCTCTGCCTTTAATAGGGGCGCCCCTGTCAAATATACCCCCATACGTGCTAGAGTCACTAATTCCCACTCCATATAGTCCAACTGGTATCTAGGATAGTACGGAACTCTCGCTACTGGTAGAAACGCTGCACCAAGGCTCACAAACAGCTTGATAAAGCCCCGGGGATCAACTCCACCACTTATTGATAAATAACGATGGACGCTTCCCGTGTTTAATACAGTGAACTTGGTCTCCCCTTCGTGCCCCCTCCTTACCGATTAGACGCGGTTGTCCAGCCAACGCTCAGTCCCTCGTCTGCATCTAGCTTAAACGGTCTATATCAACAGCAGCGCGCGCTGCCACCAGCTCTCACGACCCGCCCTACTTCCGGTCCTGGCGTCTATATACAGGGTTCCACTCTGTGGCGGCGGCCATCTTAGAGTGTGTATGATAGCGTTGCCCAAATGTATGAAATAAATGGATATGTATCACACTTTCATTTAATAGCGAAAGTATACCAGGAATCTACATACTTTCTACTCACTTCTACTTGTCCATTATTAGGTGGCAACCCCACCCATTACCGCTAATCGCAAATAAGGAATTAGTAGGAATCGCATTTTTTTTGCATATTCCTACATGAATCCCGTTTTGCGAGTCCTTAATAGCGATTCGCTATGAATCGCTATTAGGGGCTCGCAAAACGGGAGTATGATGAATCAGGCTGCATGTAGCTAAAAAATCGGTAAAAAATACCGAATTGTTAAGATTCGGTATTTACCGAATCGGTCATTACCGAATCGGTATTTGCCATTCATTCCTATGGCCCTGGAGGCCCATAGGAATGAATGTCAATTACCGAATTGGTAAATATCTATTCGGTAAACTTGGGAAAAAGTCAAGGGTGGCAGGGTGTCACTTTGACACCCTGTTGCATCCCTGATTAGTGCTTGTGTGCACATTTGGCACACATACATGCCCTAAGGGCATGTATGTCTGTCACATGGCACAGGTGTAAATGCACATATCTGCATTTACATAGGAATTTGTTATTTACCACCAACTAATAGTTGGTGGTAAATAACGAATCCTTTAAGCCCAGAAGCACTGTTTGAAGTGCTTCCTACATTTAATTTACCGATTCGGTGAATACCGAATCGGAAAATACCGATTCGTTATTTACCGAATCGGTAAATATGCCCCCTACATAGGTAAAGGATTTTACCGGTCGGTACGGCCGTTTTCGGCCTTAACCGACCGGTAAAAGCCTACCTACATCTGGCCCTAAGACCGGTCCTGTAAATATCTTACAGTGTGCAAAATAGTTTCTCGTACGGGGTTGCAGGTATGCCGATGAGGGAAAACTACCCAGTAATTATATCACACAAGATATCGTTGATTCCCCACAGATATTTTTTATGTCTTTTCAATTTGATGCAGGTCTGTCACATATGTTGATGAAATGCGGTATTCTGTTGTTTGCAAGTACAATAAACGGAGAAAAGAGGTGCAGTGAGGACATTGCTGAATGTTTTTGTGAGGGAATGGAACATGTTGGTTTTAATTGAGCAGACACACAGCACGGAATAAAATAGTGTTGCCAGTGGGTCTAGCTCATTTTTAAATGAGGGTGTTCCGGGTTTCTATGCCAGATCCCGGGACTCCTTATAGGGTCACATGTAGCACATACACCACATTTTTGGCTTTCCTTTTCTCTGCACTATCTATTTATTTTTTCAAGTTGTCAGGTGCTAATGATGAGAACCTGAGGACACAGGCGAGTACCAACCTGTAACCTCCCATGGTGTTACTTCTGTGAGAATCTGCCATCTTTTCCTCACCTTTTTCTCCTTCTTCAGGTCCTCCGTACACTGGTGGGAGGGTTAGATAAGCAGACACAGCACCACACATCACAGTTTTAGTAGTGATTTAGGTCACTGTATGACAGATGGGAGATATAGATCCACTGCTGTGACACATAAAATTGTGTGTCCTCTTTAAAAACACCTGGTGGACGTTGGCTTTTGTCCATACAGTGTGATGATTATTCTTAAGTGACGAGACATTAAGGCAACATAGAGTAATGCACATGAAAATCTATTGAGCCAGCCGCTATTTAAATAAACGCCGCTACCATTAACACAGCATAAACGTGGCCTGCCCATTCCACCTTCCCGCACTACATGACATATATATTTAAAAGTATAACTATGTAGAGGCTTGGAACTCTCCTTAAGTAACTTGGGACTAATATTCACATCATTTTCTCGCACAGACGTGTTACTAACGATTAAATGATAACACCTGTATTTACACGCGAGGAATTACCCATGATTAGATCTACATATGTGGCAAATGCCTCCACAACACTGAGAGTCTTTCGACTCTACATGGCCTACTGTTTTTCATACCATGAACTCCCTGTATCCTGTATACTGCTTGCACACAACTAGCGTTAATACACGCTCCAATATTCACAACATGAAAAGTGATGTCAACACATCAGTTGACTGCGACAGCAATGTCAGTAACAGTTGATATTACTTCAAATTTTTCTTTTCCTTTTAGGTACAGACACAATAGAATTGCCCAACCTCTACAAAAGGTGGTGAGTAAGCCACTTTTGCACACTTAAGAGCCACAACAAGCTCTTAATCGATTGGTCCTGATGAAAGCCTCTAGAGTTACCAGGAGGCTGAAACATGTTGACAGCTTTCACTAGTGTGGTAGACCAGTAACTAGGTCTAAAAACCCACACCTCTGTTTTTAGTTTCCTATACTAATGATCCACAGAATAAAACACAAGAGACTTGGCATAAGGAATTTTACTTCACACTCACCTGAGCACTAACACGCCCTATCTTTTTGGGTACTACTGTCACTCCAGTTGGTCTTCCTCCATGTGGAGGTCAGCATAACAGACAAAGGAAAAGACCCAATGATAATGCTGTTGCGTCACTGAATGGAGAACCAAGATATACCGCCCGACGCCTATGTCCGCATATGAGGGTTTTTTACAACGATGGTCCCTCTCACATTATCTTAGACCCTGGGAATGCGCGACCAGTGGTTCATTCTCCCCCCAAATTAGATTTATTTACTCTAGCCTTAGGAAGCAGAATGGATCACGTATTCTTCTTTTTCCCCCCTTCAATGATGTTTTGAGAATGTTCTTTTTAGTCACCACTGCCGCCAGTGCCAACCATATCCGGGTGTGTCTGGCGCCAGGCTACCTCCCGCTGTATCATCAACACCAGCCATTCAGCCTGGATTGGGACTTCAACTGAGAGTACCTTTGACATAACAGTGCATGTCGGTCCTGTATCCGTGTATCAGTGGGCACTCCCATAGGATATGGTAGAAGGAGCCTATTTGTCCACAACCTCTTATACATAAGGCTCTTCCACTGCTGCCATTTTGTGGAATAGAGTGTGGGGATAAAATGTTCTAGGAAGAAACTTGAGTTGTATTAACCTAAACCGTGCATGAATTGCCTTGGAGTGCCTCTACCCACTCCTCATCTGCTATGTTGCACAGATTATCCACCCAAGTTGCTCGGTAGTTCAGGGGAGTTATTTATTCGTTTTTTTATAGATCACTGAGACACCTTTGTGAGGACTAGGGTCAGCTAACAAGCGGTCTTCCAGGGGAGAGGAATCAGGCAAGCTCATTCCCTCTTGGATGTGTACCCTAACAGTTTGCCCCAGCTGGGGATAGTGGAGTGTCTTGGAGTCTGCTAAGTCAAATCCCTGCCTCAGGGTGTTGAAAGAAATAAAGGCTCCACTCCACCATATATCCCTGAGGTGCTTGATACCTATTTTTGCCCACAGTGAGAAGCCAGTAAGTTTGAAGACCTCTGTCAGTCTATCCTTGTGCCAGAGGTGAGTCATGGTGGACGTTAGTGCATCCAGCCCTCACAAGTGACTCTTGGCTTCGGTCCTGCATTTCACTACAGTAGAAGTATGTCTGGGGAGGCCTTCCTTCCCTTACGAGTGTATAGAATGGTTTCATAGTTATTACCTGGCATTGCATCTCTACCCTATAGGCTTGTACATCCTAGTCCCAGTTCACCAAATCATTATTCACCAACAGTTGAGAGGCCCAATAATACTTCTTGATATATGGGAATGCCAAGCCTCCATCTTAAATTCCTTTCTGGAGTTTTTCAAGAGCAATTTGAAGAGCACCTCCCTGCCATAATAACTATCTATCGCGGGGATGGCTGTTTTTTTTCGTTCGAAGAAAACAGCCATCTACCGCGATAGGTACGAAGACTAAAGTCATCAAATACGGCGTCTGGTTGCAAAAAGTTGAAAGAAAAGACTAAAGAAGCTGCAATTACGGAAAGGATGGCGGCCGTTGCCCCCCTTAAAAAACATACAATTTCGGAGACCCTGAGGGCCAGATGTAGGTGAGGGACATTTACCGATTCTAAAATACCGAATTGTACCGATTCGGTATTTTAGAATTGGTAAATGCTATGTAGGGAAAAATTCGGTAAGTATTACCGAATCGTTAAGATACTGTATTTACCAAATCGGTATTTACCGTTTCGGTATTCCCCATTCATTCCTATAGGCCTGGAGGCCCATAGGAATGAATGGGAATTACCGAATCGGTAAATACCGATTCTGTAAAAAGGGGAAAACATTGAAGGGTGGCAGGGTGTCACTTTGACACCCTGTTGCACCCCTCAATTGTGTATGGGTGCACACGTGGCGAACATACATGCCCTAAGGGCAGTTATGTCTGCCACATGGCACTGAAATAATTTGCATTAAATTGTTTTTTTGGGGGTTTTCGTTATTTACCACCAACTTGTAGTTGGTGGTAAATAACGAACCCTAACATGGGAAAAGCACTCATTTAAGTGCTCCCTACATTAGCAATTCGGAAATTTACAGAATCGGTATTTAAGAATTCGGTAATTTACTGATTCCTTAAATTACCCATTCAGTAAATTATCGAATTCTTAGATTAGGCCCCTACATCAGAAAAGCCTAATACCGGTCGGTAACGGGTGAAATTCGGTAATTTCGGCTGTTACCGACGGGTATTAGGCTTCCTACATCTGGCCCTAAGTATTTTGAGAAAAAGGAGATCGGCTGATCTCTTCATAGACAGCTATTGGTCCTGATGAGAACCCGGTATAATAACACTTGGGTTTGAAACGCGTCGACCACGTAGTTTTTCACAAGAGGTGCAGCGAAAAGAGAAATTCCCCATGTTCCGTGTTAGTGTTTGATAAACACACCAAGTTAAGAGAGTAATTAGCACGCACAGAGGGTTGTTTAAAAACAGGCACTGTTGATTCTAAGATTGTACAGTGAATTGAAAACAAGTAATTGTTCTATGTATGTGTTTTCATTGTTTGTATTTTAGAAATTGTTTTGATTTTTTGTCTTTGTATTGTACCTAGGTAATGTCTAAAAATGTTTTTTTGTTTGTATGTTGTAAAAAAATTAGTGGGTGTGGGCTATATATATGGTATGTGTATGACTACTAAAAAACCTTTTGATATAAAGAAAATATAATCAGAAATTGAAAAATAAAGAAAAGTTATGAAGCAATTTTTTTGGGGTTTCACAATAAATCAGGGGTGGGACCCAAGTGTCAAGCAAGGCAACAAATTGTGAACAGTATTGGCAATTGTAGTGGTGTTTTGTTTAATGGGCCTAGCCTTACTGTTAAGAGGCCGAACCTTTTTTTGTTAACCAGGATTATTTAGTGACATTTATTTTATGACACGTTTACCAAAGACTGATTGGCACATCTCAGTCTCGTAGTTATGAAATGTACACAATATTTTCTAATGCACAATAGTTTCTCATGGATCCTGTAATGGTCAAAAGACATAGGGCTTTCTCAATGGATCTATGTTCAAACTGGAAATGTGCCTCGAATATGTAAACAGAGGGGCATATATACTAGAAAATGACGCAGCGCAGCATTGCAAGCCATCTTGCTGTCCTGTATCTTTAGGTAAGTGCGGGGATGCATTGAATTTTCAATGTGACACATCCCTGGGCTTTGCGCTGCGCTGGCACACAATTGGCTGCCTAGCGCCAATGCAGGTACCCTTGCACCATGGTTCAAGAGTGCCTGCAATGCAGAGATTTTTGTTTTTGTATAGGAAGGTGCACCTTCCTGCACAAAAACAATCAGTGATGGTGTTTTCTTCTTTCTACGTGTTCTGCCTTCTTTCCACGTGTGTTGCAGAATGCAGCATACATAGAAAGAGCATAAAACAAAGAGAAATAAAGGTATTTCTCCCTGTTGCACCACTTTAACGCCTCTTCTGGTTATGCATAGGAATCTGACGCATTCCCAGGTTTACAGAACTTTGTAATTCCAGGAATGTGTCAGAATCCATGGGTGTTGCGTGGGAACATCCACAGCAACACCCAGGAAACATCCCTTTCACACAGAATAATGCGTGAAAGAGTGCCATATTTACAAGGCCATGAAAAGCCACGCAGGTTGACTATGCGCGCCCTTGTAAATGTGGTGAAGAATTGTGTTTGACTGGAGCGTCAAAAAAAGCAATGCTCCATCAGTGCAAGGGGCTTGTAAATATGCCCTCAAAAAAGCTCTTCAACTAATTGACTAAATCATTATGGACTGAACCAGTGACTATTTCTGTGCACCTTAGATTTGTAGGTACAACTAGCAACATAATTGTTTCTCCTTTTTCAAATGTTTTTATTACTGATTTTATAATTAAGAATTATTGCATATATATTGTAAGATTTTAATTAATCAAACAATAAACTTTTCATTCATTCATTCCTTTTTCAAAGACATTTGTTTGCTTCTTAAGGGCACGATTCTAGTCTGAACATAGCTCCTTAGGAAAGACCTAGGGCTTTCAGCCATTACAGGTGAAACACTTGTTCTGGCTGAAGAGACAAAAATAACGAAAAGACAAACAATCTAAAAATTATTCTCTCTTGCTCATAAAAGAACCTTCTATTCAAGACATCTTGTATAGCGCACAGCTATCCTGCAAGGCCTATTGGCGCAAAAACAGGGACACCTGCAGGACGCTGGCAAGCCATGCCCAAATTAAAATAGATGAGCTTTTGTCGTGTTCCCTCCCCCAGGAAACACGCAGGACACAGCTGGGCAATTCAAGTATGCTTTATTATCATTACTGAGTACAATGCTTCCCCGACCTCTCACCTCGAGGTCCGCTCCCAGAATGTCCTCAGGTCCCCTCCCCTGACCGGATGTGGTGTCCGGTGTCCCCTTGTCCCTTGACCCTGTGCCCCAGGGTCCTAGTGCCATTGTCCAAGGCATGACATCTCCCCCCTTGTTGTGAACAAAACATTCTTTCCATTTGGCTTGCTGTTTGATGATGGTGTGAGAGAGAGAGAGAGAGAGAGAGAGAGAGAGAGAGAGAGAGAGAGAGAGCGCGCGCGCGAGAGAGAGAGAGAGAGAGAGAGAGAGAGAGAGTGTCCACAGCCGCTGTCCCTTTACATCTCTTCAATTAATCTTTTTGCATTCTATTCTTGGTCGCTGCTCTCATAGGTCAGCGGGTGATTCTCCTTGTGGTCTGTCCTCCTCCAGCTCTTGCTTTGGCATCTCTTCTTCTTTTGTTTTCAGTTCCTTTAAATGTGAACTGTTCCGAGTGATGTGATATTTGCCGGCTGACGCTGTGATCATTGGCCCTTTTACTTCCGTCACCGTCAAGGGGTCTCTTGAGAAGGCGCTGTCCGATTTCTTCACTTGTCTCTGTTTCACTAGCACGGTGTCTCCTTCCTTTATTTTTGTTTGTTGCATGTCTTCTCTGGTCAGCATAGGCCTTCATCTTAGCTTTCTGATCCTTGTCTCTTGCGGTGATATCCTTTTGTTCTGTCTTCTCCACCTCTTTTATTTGTGGCAGTCTCGTTCTGCTTGAGCGTCCTAGTACCAGTACTGCAGGGCACTTTCCCGTGGAGCTGTGAGGGGTGTTTGGATAGTCTCTTAGTACCTGACATAGGGCCTGCCCAGTTGATATTTGCGTCAGTTTTGCCCTCTGTATCTCCTTCTTGATGGTTCCCATGAACCTTTCTGCCATGCCGTTTGCCTGTGGCCACAGCGGTGTTATTCTTCTGTGGTTGATTCCCAGGTATGCTATGAATCTTTTGAACTCCTCACCTGAGAAGGGCGGGCCATTGTCTGTTTTAGTGTCTGTGGTGAGCCCCATGCTGCGAATACATCATCTAGCACTGGCAGCGTTGCGTTGGCTGATGTGGACGCTATCGGTCTCACTATCGGGAACCTTAGCATTTATCTATGATTACCAGCAGGTAACTTCCTGTTTCCAGGGGGCCATAAAAATCTGCTGCCAGCTCTGTCCACACCGCCTTTGGTAGTTGGGACATTTGTAGCGGTTCCGGCTTTGATGAGGGCCCTGTTATTTGACAAATGTGACAGCACGTCACCATTTCTTCTACCATGTTGTCTAATCCCGGAAACCACACTTTTTCCCGCAACATTTTTTTGGTTGCTGCAATTCCTCTGTGTGATTGATGCGCCAGTTCTACTGTTCTTTTTCTCAGTGTCCGGGGCATTGCTATCTGAGTGCCTCTCATTATTATCCCATTTCCTCACTCCGAGAGTTCCTCCCTTATCCTTTTGAACTCTAGCAGTTCTTCTTTCTCTACCCCTCTTTCCACACTACTGTTGCTGTTCACGTGCCTCCATCTTTGCTGTCTGGTGATTCTCATTGTCTCCTGCATGGTGTGGTCTCGTTTTGTTTCGTGTTCCAGTTCTTCCAATGTTATTGTTGTCGGTGTACTGAGTTTCAATGCAAAATTGAGATATTCCTCTGCCATCGTTGTTGCTTGCGATGCTTGTGGCAGAGGGTGCCGCGACACATAGTCAGCTGGGTTGTGTTCCTTTCCTGGCTTGTGAATAATCTTGAAGTTGTAGTCCATGAGCCTGATTCCCCATCTTTCTATCCTTGGCGGTATCTTTGCGTTCTGAATGCCGTATATTGTTGTGAGTGCCTGATGGTCTGGTATAATTGTAAAAGGTTTCCCGTAGATGAACATGTGCTAATGTTCGCAGGTCCTTTTCTGGTTGAGAGTATCCTTTCTCAACCTCCGACAAGCTCTTGCTTCAGAAGGCCACTATGTGTCTTGGGGAGTCTCTCCCTGGTTGATGTTGCGCCAATATTGCTCCTAGTCCCACTGGACTTGCGTCTACTGTTAATTCTGTGCTCAGTCTTGGGTCAAAATATGCTAGGTGATCCACTGCTGTTACGGCTTGTCTTATTTCTTCAAACGCTTTGCTGCATTCATCGGTCCATGAGAAGCTTTGTCCTTGCTTTGTCAGCTCTCTTAACGGTGCACTTACAGTGGCAAAGTCTTTGATATATCTTGCGCAGTAGCTTGCTAGACCAAGGAATGACCTTACTTCCGCTACATCCGTTGGTTTCTTTGCCTTTTGCAATGTTTCCACCTTGCTGTGATCCGGCTGCATTCCTTTTTTTGAGAAAATGTGGCCATAGAAAACCAGTTTGTTTCGCCCTAGTTCGCATTTGTCTTCGTTCAGTGTCAAGCCGGCCTGTTCAAGGTGGGAGCAAACGTCTCTTAAAGCCTTGTCATGCTCCTCGTCCGACTTGCCAAATACTAGAATGTCATCGCTATAATTTAAGCTGTTTTTTATTGGTCTTATTATTTGTCTTATCGTTTCTTAAAATATCTCTGCAGCCGATGAGATCCCAAAGTTCAGTCGTTTGTATCTAAACAGATCTAAGTGCGTGGAGAATGTTGTGATGTACCTAGATTGAGGATCCAGTTCTAGTTGGTGGTATCCTTTGCACAAGTCCAGTTTGGAAAAATGCCTTGTGCCTGTGAGACAGCTGATCATGTCATCCAAATGTTGTCCAGGGTGTCGTTCACGTTCAATACCCTTGTTCGGTATCCTCATGTCTACACATATTCTTATTTTGGACGTGTCTTTCTTTGGGACAGCCAAGATGGGCGACACCCACGGCGTCGGTCCTTCCGCTGGCTCTATTATGTCCTGTTTCAGTAGTGCTTCAAGCTCCTCTTCTACCTGTGGCTGCAGGTGAATTGGCACTCTTCTGTGTTGTTGTGCGATTGGCCTTATTGTCTCGTCAATGTGCAGTGTAATTTGTCGTCCATTGAGCTTCCCTAGTCCTTGTAGTAACTTGGGGTATTCTCTCAGAATGTTTTTTCTTTCTGACATGTTGTATGTCATTGCCATGAGACCCATCACTTGAGCCGTGACATTGCTCAGTAGGCATGGCGCCGGGATGTCTCCTTTCAGTACGTGTATTTCTTCGGTTGTCCTTTAATCCTTGTACGTCAGTTCTTCTTTGAACTTTCCCATGTTTATCACCGGTTTTTTGGACCCCCACGTAAATACTTTGACCCGAGATGGTCTTAGAATCGGCTTTATCTTCATTCTTTCATATTCAGAGACGCACATAATGTTGCACGTTGCACCACTGTCCAGGACAAATTCTGCTTCGTGTGGCCCCACCTTTATGTTCACCAACTCTGTTTTCTTTATTTTCTTTTTTCCTATCAGGCATATTCTTGCTTCATCTTCCTCTTCACTTTCCTCTTCCATTTCTGACTCTATCGTGACATCTGCCATGAGATATAATTGTTCCATTTTTTTCTTTTTCTTCCTCTTCTTCCGACACTACTGATGAGCTTCTTGCCCCTGTCTCGACATGCCTGATGTGTCTGCTTGTTGGCATTCATGCTCTTCCTGGCCTTCCTCGGTTGTTTCTAAACTGCATCCCTTGACACACGCTTGCATAGTGGTTTCTTCCATTGCATTTTCTGCAGGTCTGACCGAATGCCAGGCATGGGCCTCTGTGTGGGAACTCAAGTCCGCACCTGTAGCATGTTCCTTCCGGCTGTTTCTTCGCCGTCTGTTCACTCTTTTCTTTTCTCCAGCTTCCTGAGCGATTGTTGTTCGTCATTCGTTGAATCTGTTCTACATCTCTTGCCTTACCTCGTTCCATTTCTTTTGCATGCGCTGTCGCTCTGGCTTCAGCCCTTCCTAGCGCCAGGATGTTTGCCAATGAGATCAGTTATTTTAGGATCCTTCTGCAGAATTCGATGTCACGACAGCCTTCGATGATGCGCAATCGTATTGCCTGTTTGTTGTTGAACTTATCAAATTCGCAATGAGTTACCAGTGTCCGCAACCTTGTTGCTAAGTCATCCGGAGATTCTTCTGCTTGTTGGAATGCTATCATAAAGCTGTATCGTTCGAAATCAACATTTCTCTGGGGATCAAACTTGTCCGTTAAGCATTATTTTAGCTTGTCATAGGTGGCAATCTCTTCTTTTGGGAGTGTCACCAGCAGGTCCTCCACTTCATCTCCTACTAGGTTCAGAAATAAACCTTTCATCTTAGCTGTTGTTACATCAGTTGCTTCCACATACTGATGAGAACCCGGTATAATAACACTTGGGTTTGAAACGCGTCAACCACGTAGTTTTTCACAAGAAGTGCAGCGAAAAGAGAAATTCCCCAAGTTCCGTGTTAGTCTTTGATAAACATACCAAGTTAAGAGAGTAAATAGCATGCACAGAGGGTTGTTTAAAAACAGGCGCTGTTGATTCTAAGATTGTACAGTGAATTGAAAACAAGTAATTTTTCTATGTATGTGTTTTCATTGTTTGTATTTTAGAAATTGTTTTGATTTTTTGTCTTTGTATTGTACCTAGGTAATGTCTAAAAATGTTTTTTTGTTTGTATGTTGTAAAAAAAATAGTGGGCGTGGGCTATATATATGGTATGTGTATGACTACTAAAAAACCTTTTGATATAAAGAAAATATAATCAGAAATTGAAAAATAAAGAAAAGTTATGAAGCAATTTTTTTCTGGTTTCACATTAAATCAGGGGTGGGACCCAAGCGTCAAGCAAGGCAACAAATTGTGAACAGTATTGGCAATTGTAGTGGTGTTTTGTTTAATGGGCCTAGCCTTACTGTTAAGAGGCCAAACCTTTTTTTGTTAACCAGGATTATTTAGTGACATTTATTTTATGACACGTTTACCAAAGACTGATTGGCGCATCTCAGTCTCGTAGTTATGAAATTTACACAATATTTTCTAATGAACAATATTTTCTCATGTGGATGTACAATAGCAAATCTGCTCATACTACAAGGCAACGGACAATCAGACTTTCGATTCAAAATATACGCAGTAGTTTAACAAATGCATGTACAGCTGAAAAGCTGCTTGTAGAAGGCAGAGAACACGTGTTTCATCCTGTAATGGTCAAAAGACATAGGGCTTTCTCAATGGATCTATGTTCAAACTGGAAATGTGCCCCGAATATGTAAACAGATGGGCATATGTACTAGAAAATGACGCAGCGCAGCATTGCAAGCCATCTTGCTGTCCTGTATCATTAGGTAAGTGCGGGGATGCATTGAATTTTCAATGTGACACATCCCTGGGCTTTGCGCTGCGCTGGCACACAATTGGCTGCCTAGCGCCAATGCAGGTACCCTTGCACCATGGTTCAAGAGTGCCTGCAATGCAGAGATTTTTGTTTTTGTATAGGAAGGTGCACCTTCCTGCACAAAAACAATCAGTGATGGTGTTTTCTTCTTTCTACGTGTTCTGCCTTCTTTCTACGTGTGCTGCAGAATGCAGCATACATAGAAAGAGCAAAAAACAAAGAGAAATAATGTTAATGTTAATGTTACCGGATTTCTAAAACGCATAGCTGCCCGTGAGCGTCCCAGCGCTGAACAAGTACAGATAGAAAAAGAGGGGGAGAAGCTCACGGGAACAGCCATGTCTTCAAAGATTTTCGAAATGTCAGAAGGTTGGGTTGTGGCGGAGGTCAGGGGGGAGGGAATTCCACATCTTGGAGACATTGTATGAAAAGCGTCGGCCTCCTGATCGTGCTCTGTAGATCTTGGGTAGTTTAGTAAGGTGGGCATTGGATGATCGGAGGGGTCTGGAGGTGGTATGGGGAGTGACCAGATCTCTGAGTATGGGGGGGGCTTTCCCATTAAGAATTTTGTGCGTGAGGCAGAGTGACTTAAACTGCACTCTTTCCATGATGGGTAGCCAATGCAGCGCTCGCAAGGCTGGTTTGGTTGAGCAGCGGTTCTTGGTGTTGGTCAGAATCCTAGCGGCGGCATTTTGAACTACCTGTAGTTTGGTAGTGAATTTTCGTGGTGCGCCCAGGTACAGTGCGTTACCGTAGTCCAACCTTGACAAGATGAGACCCTGTATCAAGTTTCCTTGAATGGAAAGGGAGTAGTGGTAGGATTTTTCGGGTGGAGGCAGGAGACCAAAGCAGGCTCCAGCCGTTTTTCTTGCTTGGGTTTGCATGGTGAGATTTTTGTCCAGCCATAAACCGAGGCTTTTAATCTCGGGCTTAGGGGTTGGAGGTTTACCCATGCAAGGAGGCCAGAGGGAGTCTGTGAGGAGGTGAGCTTGATTCCCCATCACCATGATCTCCGTCTTGTCGCTGTTAAGCTTTAAGTGGGATCTGTCCATCCAGCTGACAATGTCAGTCAGGCAGGAGTAGAGGTCTATGTTGGAGTTTTTCTGCTGAGTGAGGGAAACCACCAGCTGCGTGTCGTCTGCATATGTCAGGAGTTTTATCCCATGTGGGGTGACTATCTGTTCCAGGGGGGACATATATACGTTGAAGAGTGTAGGGCTCAAAGAGGAGCCCTGTGGCACTCCACAACGTATAGGGGTCTCTTTAGATGAATAGTTGCCCTCTATGACCTGGAATGAGCGGTCTTGCAGAAATGATTTCAGCCAAGATAAGGCGAGGCCTGAAATCCCAAGATCGCTAAGTCGCTGGGCCAGGATCTGATGGTTGACCGTGTCGAAGGCCGCACTTAGGTCCAGGAGGATCACTGCCACTGATCCTCCTGTATCCATGATCTTCCTGGCCTCCTCGACCACCGTCAGCATCGTGGTTTCAGTGCCCTGACCCGGACGGAAGCCTGTCTGTGAGGATTTGAGTAATTCGTTAGTCTCGAGATAGTTGGACAGCTGGGAGTTGATTCATTTTTCTGTTATCTTGCTAGTACATGGGAGGAGGGAAATTGGCCTAAAGTTGGCAAGGTTGAGGGGGTCTAGATTTGTTTTTTTAAGGAGAGCCCTGACCTTCGCCTTCTTCCAGCTGGGGGGAATCGTTCCGTTGGTCAGGGAGGCATTGACTACATTTACCAGTGGTTCGAGAATAGTCGGTGTTGCCAGCTTTAAGATTTTGACTGGGGCGGGGTCTGATGGTGAGCCACTTTTGAGTGACTGGAGAATAGGCGCCAGAGTGTCAGGGCTTATGAGGGTGAATGAGTCAAGTCCTGTGTTAAGGGTGTTGGCCTGTTCTGCAGCTACATGATGATCCGTATTGGAGAAGGGCGGAAGTATTTGTAAGATATTTTGAATTTTTGGGTCAAAAAATGTGGCCAGTTTGTCACATTGGTTGTCTGAGGGGTCGATCGATCCTGACGGTTCTGGTGTTTTTAGGAGTTGTTTGACGATTTGAAAAGTCTCCCTTGATGAGCAGGATGCCGCACTAATTTTCTCTTGAAAAATGGCGGTTTGTGCATTTTTCAAGGCTTTTTTGTACGTAAGAATGGACAGTCTGTAGTCTTTCTTGCGATCAGGATCGAAGTCTTTACGCCACACTCTTTCAGCTTTTTTACAGAGTTTTTTTAGGTGGCGGGTCTCCTGGGTAAACCATGGGGCAGGTTTTTTTTTACGGGAGGTAAGGTGAGGTTTTTTTGGGAGGATCGTGTTAAGGGAGTTTTCGATCCAGGAGGAGAACTTCATGTCTGCTCTGATAGGGTCTGTTTCATGGATTGGTTTACGGAGTTCTAAGGTCTGTTTCCATTTATTGATGTCTAGTTTGGCCCAGGGACGCGAGGGTGTGTCAGAGGATTTGTTGGGGGGAGAGATGTTAGGTACTTCCCATCTAAAAGGGATGAGTAGGTGGTCCGACGATGGCAGAGGGATCGGGGCGTTGGTTTTAAGATCATCAATGTTACATATGATAGGGTCAAGTAAATGTCCGAGCCTGTGTGTAGGTTGGTTGTTCTGGAGCTGTAGCTGAAGAGTCGCTAAATCTGTAAGGAGTTCTGTTGCAGTATCGTCATCGTCCTTATCCAAATGAATGTTAAGGTCCCCTCGGATTATCATGTTAGACGAAGTACTAGAAAGGGCAGTTGAAAATTCCAGGAGGAAGCTACAAAATTGGCCTAAAGGCCCTGGTGGGCGGTAAATGAGGACTCCTGAGAGGGAGTTACAAGGGGAAAGTTGGATGTTGAAATGTACATTTTCACAGTTCGATAGGGGGCTGTCGTGAAAACGTCATGTAAATTGATTGTTATAGATAATCGCGATCCCTCCGCCCTTACCCTTCGCTCGGTCTAGATGTTGCAGTAGAAAGCCCTGAGGTAGCGCCTGGACAATGTCGTAGTCCGAGTCTGGTCTGAGCCATGTTTCTGTGAGAAATAGGATCTCAAGTTTCTCCTCTTCCAATAGCATATGTATTTCCTGGGTATGCTTGGGTAGGGATCTACAATTTAACAAACCCATTTTAATGGTTGTCGGGGGTAGTTGATTCTTCAGAGCTGGGGTGAATTTGAAAGGACAATTTGGACAGTGAGTACACTGGTTCTCACCTGTAAGGGAGTTGGTGCAGGAAGGCTGTAGGGGCTGGTTCAGTCGGAGCAGAAAGTCCCTGGAGTATGGCAGCCTTACTTGAATGGAAAGGTCCAGGGTGGTTGGCCCTAGGCCCGTCCTGGCACGGACGGGCGCAGACTGGCTTGCCTTAGGCGCGCCTTCGGCAAGCTGACGGCGTGCCCGCTGCGCTCGTCCACCACAGGCACATATTTATTGGTGGAGAGAGCGCGCTGGGGGGGGTGTGGCCTCGAAGGGGCGTGGCCTCGGTGCACGCCAGCAATGGCGTCGGGAAAGTTTGTTTTGGCCCAAGTCCGCTCTCAGCGCTAAGATCCGCTGTGCAGCGTGTAGCCAAGGGAGGGTTGTCGTTTTCTACAAGTGCTCAAATGAGGTAAGTTTTTAAAAGCAAATACAATCAGCAAGTGACACTCAAGTTTTAAAAATCAATTCTGCTCCAGGCTTCCGCCTCAGGAGTACTGTTCTAAAGAGCGCTAGTTGTCAGCGCCTTTATACTGGTGCGGGGGGCGTGGCCTCGAAGGGGCGTGGCCTCGGTGCACGCCGGCAATGGCGTCCGGAAAGTTTGTTTTGGCCCAAGTCCGCTCTCAGCGCTAACATCCGCTGTGCAGCGTGTAGCCAAGGGAGGGTTGTCGTTTTCTACAAGTGCTCAAATGAGGTAAGTTTTTAAAAGCAAATACAATCAGCAAGTGACACTCAAGTTTTAAAATCAATTCTGCTCCCGGCTTCCGCCTCAGGAGTACTGTTCTAAAGAGCCTAGTTGTCAGCGCCTTTATACTGGTGCGGGGGGCGTGGCCTCGAAGGGGCGTGGCCTCGGTGCACGCCGGCAATGGTTTTGGGAAAGTTTGTTTTGGCCCAAGTCCGCTCTCAGCGCTAAGATCCGCTGTGCAGCGTGTAGCCAAGGGAGGGTTGTCCTTTTTTTCTACAAGTGCTCAAATTAGGTAAGTTTTTAAAAGCAAATACAATCAGCAAGTGACACTCAAGTTTTAAAAATCAATTCTGCTCCCGGCTTCCGCCTCAGGAGTACTGTTCTAAAGAGCGCTAGTTGTCAGCGCCTTTATACTGGTGCGGGGGGCGTGGCCTCGAAGGGGCGTGGCCTCGGTGCACGCCGGCAATGGCGTCGGGAAAGTTTGTTTTGGCCCAAGTCCGCTCTCAGCGCTAAGTCCGCTGTGCAGCGTGTAGCCAAGGGAGGGTTGTCGTTTTCTACAAGTGCTCAAATGAGGTAAGTTTTTAAAAGAAAATACAATCAGCAAGTGACACTCAAGTTTTAAAAATCAATTCTGCTCCCGGCTTCCGCCTCAGGAGTACTGTTCTAAAGAGCGCTAGTTGTCAGCGCCATTATACTGGTGTGGGGGGGCGTGGCCTCGAAGGGGCATGGCCTCGGTGCACGCCGGCAATGGCGTCGGGAAAGTTTGTTTTGGCCCAAGTCCGCTCTCAGCGCTAAGATCCGCTGTGCAGCGTGTAGCCAAGTGAGGGTTGTCGTTTTCTACAAGTGCTCAAATGAGGTAAGTTTTTAAAAGCAAATACAATCAGCAAGTGACACTCAAGTTTTAAAAATCAATTCTGCTCCCGGCTTCCGCCTCAGGAGTACTGGAGTAATAAAGGTATTTCTCCCTGTTGCACCACTTTAACGCCTCTTCTGGTTATGCATAGGAATCTGACGCATTCCCAGGTTTACAGAACTTTGTAAATCCAGGAATGTGTCAGAATCCATGGGTGTTGTGTGGGAGCATCCACAGCAACACCCAGGAAACATCCCTTTCACACAGAATAATGCGTGAAAGAGTGCCATATTTACAAGGCCATGAAAAGCCACGCAGGTTGACTATGCGCGCCCTTGTAAATGTGGTGAAGAATTGTGTTTGACTGGAGCGTCAAAAAAAGCAATGCTCCAACAGCGCGAGGGGCTTGTAAATATGCCCTCAAAAAAGCTCTTCAACTAATTGACTAAATCATTATGGACTGAACCAGTGACTATTTCTGTGCACCTTAGATTTGTAGGTACAACTAGCAACATAATTGTTTCTCCTTTTTCAAATGTTTTTATTACTGATTTTATAATTGGATTTTATAATTAAGAATTATTGCATATATATTGTAAGATTTTAATTAATCAAACAATAAACTTTTCATTCATTCATTCCTTTTTCAAAGACATTTGTTTGCTTCTTAAGGGCACGATTCTAGTCTGAACATAGCTCCTTAGGAAAAACCTAGGGCTTTCAGCCATTACAGGTGAAACACTTGTTCTGGCTGAAGAGACAAAAATAACGAAAAGACAAACAATCTAAAAAGTATTCTCTCTTGCTCATAAAAGAACATTTCTATTCAAGACATCTTGTATAGCGCACAGCTATCCTGCAAGGCCTATTGGCGCTAAAACAGGGACACCTGCAGGACGCTGGCAAGCCATGCCCAAATTAAAATAGATGAGCCTTTAAACGTTTCCTGAAACATTTCTGGCTGAATCAAACACAGATTGGCAGGGAGGGCATGCCACAGCTTAGCAGTCAGAAAGGCAAAGGAACGACCTCCACACCTAACCCGTCTGATGTTAGGAACGGCCAGCCAAAAAGAGTTCTCAGCATCCATCACGCGACAACACAACCTCAACATCATCTCCTACGCAGACGACACCCAGCTGATCCTCTCCCTCACCAAAGACTCAAACACCGCTAAAACCAATCTACACGAAGGAATGAAAGAAGTAGCCGAATGGATGAAGAACAGTCGTTTAAAACTAAACTCGGACAAAACGGAAGTCCTCATCCTAGGATCATCCCCCTCTGCCTGGGACGACTCATGGTGGCCACCGGCCCTGGGTACAGCACCCATACCTACAGATCACGCATGTAACCTGGGCTTCATCCTAGACTCCTCCCTCTCGATGACCAGACAAGTCAACGCCGTCTCATCTTCATGCTTCAACATCCTACTCATGCTCAACAAAATCTTCCGTTGGATCCCCACCGAAACAAGAAAGACAATCACCCACGCACTGGTCAGTAGCCGACTGGATTATGGAAATACCCTTTACGCCGGAACCACAGCCAAACTACAGAAAAAACTCCAACGCATCCAAAACGCCTCAGCCAGACTTATACTGAACATCCCCCGTCAAGCTCACATTTCCGGTCACCTGAAAGACCTCCACTGGCTTCCTAGTCAACAAGAGAATAACGTTACGTCTCCTCACCTACGCACACAAGGCCCTCTACGACCTAGGACCTGAATGCCTCAACACACGACTGTCCTTCTACACACCCACCCGCCAACTACGATCATCCAATCAAGCCCTCGCCGCAATTCCGCGCATCCATAGATCCACCATGGGAGGAAGATCCTTCTCCTACTTAGCGGCCAAAACCTGGAATTCTCTCCCCACTCACCTCTGCCTTACACAGAACCACCTCTCCTTCAGAAAACAGCTAAAAACCTGGCTTTTCGATAAGTAATGCACCCACCCTCCCTCAAGCGCCTTGAGACCCTCTGGGTGAGTAGCGCACTATACAAATGCCTGAACTTGAACTTGAACTTGGCATGTAAGGGCAAAGTAATCTTCGAATCAGAAGGGGACCTTTTCCTAGCATCCCTCAGTGGGTCAATTATAGGATTTTGAAATGGATCCTTTTTATTTTGGGAGCCAATGCAACGCAGTCAGTGCTGGAGCCACTAAGAGGGATTTGGGGAACGTAATAAATGGGCATGCTGAGGCATTCTGAATGATTTGTAGCTGTCTTATGACATATTGAGAGCTTTCCAGAAACAGGGAGTTGTCCAAATCAAGGCGTGAGTTAATTAATCCATGGATGACCACCCTCCAGGATGAGGGTTGTAGCCACTACATGACTTTTCTTAGTGTTTGCAATAGACCAAAACATGTTGTAGAGAGTTGTATGGCTTGGATTTCAATTGTAAGTTTGCTGTCAAGCTAAAACACATTTACATGCACTTCAAACATACAAACATTCATACCTTATTAGATATCTACGGTAAATTTGGGAGGGTGTAATAGCTTCGAACGTTTTCAGATCTAAAATGTCAACTTTACCTAAAACCCTTCAAAATGTATTTTGCATTGTGTGATATGATGAGTGCCGCTCTTGCATCTCTCGCTTTGTTTATCATCGTCCCCGTCTTTACTTTTTCGGATCAATTCCTTTAAAAAAAAAAGAGGGAATTATATTTGCACTATTTGATCTGGGACAGTTCAGACGGTCTTGGAAGAAAATTAACGTCTAATGCAGATCGTGCAAAGGAGTCGGTAGACTCAGCAAATGTGCACCCGAAAATACAGAGCCCATAATGAAGCATTAAATGGTGTTTTAACAGCTGTGATCTTTAGTCAGCAGTTTTGTAAAATGTATGAAAGCAGTAAAAAGTGGATTAACTGAAGCTTGTGCCATAGAAACATTTGATTCACCCACCTTGACTAATATATTTTGATGTCTGCACAAAAAGGGCAGGTGCGGCTTGTGTATGAAGTATTTTTTATTGTATAGTAAAAAGGCAAGTTGCAGCCAGGCTATGATAATTATTAATATTCATAATATTGATTACTTTGTTTGTATAAAAATCATTTTTTTCTTCAATTCTAGCATTTGTTTGTACAAAAATGTTTTTATTAACTGTTCAATAAAGATTTGATTAATTGATAATAAGGGGTTTGCTTTTCTTTACTTTCCGATGTGCGGCCATTTCTTATTTGCAGCAGGTAAGAATAGTAGGTTAAATAATATTAACAGTTTGTATATAGCGCTTAATACCATACTTATGCGTTTTCTAACTGCTGCAAAAATAACAGACTTCTGTTACCTAATTTAAGGATAGAAGTCTTAGTCTGTCCGCACAAATAATTTACAAAATAAATGTTGCCTCCTGAAATTGGGTTCAAGACATAATATTCGATGGATCATGCTGCATAATTCACATGATTTTTATGGATACATAGATCGGTATATCTGCCAGCATGTCTTCTGTAGGAGTTTATATATAATCTGCAGGTCACTGGTTTAATTCCTAGCAAGGACATCTCAGCATTTCATCCTCCAATTGATAAATTAAACATGACTGAGTCAATTAGTAAAATTATTATAAATTTCTTATTCAATGAAAAAATAAATGTTTTAGTTCAAATAAAAATTACAGGAGGTGTATGTTGTCTCACCAGCCTCATGAGTTCTAAAAACAAAAAATCATTATAAAATATTTACATATATTTTAGCTCAGCGATTCTATAGGAAATGCTTGTTTGCTTTGCTAATAACTTTGGCACTATTTGACAAATATTTTCAAAACTTTCCAGAAGACTGTACTTTTTTGCCTAGGGTGATCTGTCAAGCGAGGGCCGAGAAAAAAGGGGGGTTCCAAGTCGCAAAATCCCCATGCATTTTCAATGGACTTCTTTAAGAAGAACTTATTTAAGAAGAACTTCTGCAACAGCTGGTGAACAGAATTGCACCAAATTTGGCAGGAAGATCTTTGATGTGACATAGGAGGAGGGTATGCTGATGATGAATCTAGATGCGACATCTCTATACACGAGCATAAGACACCAAGATGGTTAATGGCGATGCAGCATTTCCTACGAGCAAGGGAAATCGTGTATTACAAATAAAATTTGATGATCTTGCAGATAATGGAGTGGTGCCTGAGCAGGAAAATTTTCCTGTTCAATGGCAAACTTTTCCAGCAACAGAGAGGCTTTGATGGGTACTTGCTTTGTCCCCAGCTATTGGAATCTGCATATCGGCTGGTGGGAGGAGGAGGTACTCAACTGACCAGGCAGGGAGGATCGTACTATAGGTTTGGTACATAGATGGCGTGTTCACTCGAAGGAAGGGAGATAAAGGGACAGCCAGGTAGTTTGTAGAGGATATAACCAAGAAAAATCTCAATCTCAATCTCAACTTTACCAGTGAGATGAGTAGTGCACAAATTTGATTTCCTTGGTGTACGAGTTCTTGTCAAGGACTCGAGACTTACGACTACAGTGTTTAGGAAGCCCACAGCAGGAAACAGCATATTCCATGCAGGTAGCTTCTACCCTCAAACCCCGAAAAGCAATATCCTGTTTGGGGAATTGTTGAGGGCACAGTGGATCTGCAGTAGTAGAGACCTCTTTGAGGATACTCAGTACAGTATGCTGTCATGGTTACACAGAAGCCATGCTAAGAGAAGCCCAAAGAAGAGTCTCCAAATCTAAAAGAGAAGACATATTGTTCACTGAGAAAAAAAGGAAAGAGACACAAATCAAGATATAAGATTTATCACCACATTCCATGATAAACATCAGATGTGAGGACAGCGTTGGTCAAACTTTGGCATTTGATCAAAAATGATCCACTCTTTGGCAGCACTGATCACATTCAGGAAGGCAAGATCTATGAGGAACCTCCTGATAAAGACAGAAGTAATCACAACTACCAGCACCTGGCTGAAGCCGAGCCCAGGTTTAAAAAAATGCTCCAAATGTAAGGCTCCTGCCAATGGTAAGAACATGAACGAACTCAGCACACCCTTTCGCAAGAAAATAAGAATGAGTAAGAGTTTGACGTATATCCAGTCTGTGTCCTAAATGGTACATAGAAAGTATGATCCTACAGTTTTACAAGTGTATTCTCCAACACTTAGGACCAATAAAGAACACTGACAACACTTATCCTGTAGCACGCACTTCCAGGGAAGGAATGGAGGTGGTAACAAGTTACTTTCATACAGTGTGATTGACAGAGTGCCAAAAAGATTAAGGGGGACAGGGAAAAAGAGCTTAGAAGGCTCAAATCAAGATACCCTCTAGAAATGGACTACAGAGAACCATTAGGGGGGAATGTTGATGAAGAGCTCGAAGTGCATCTGTAACCCCTGGTTGCATTCCAAGCTTCCATTCCTAGCTGCTAGCCCTTGAGTTCATTGGAGAAACTTTTAATTTTAATATTAATGTTTTGTGCACATGGATGTATTTACAGGAATACAAGCTTGAATGCATTGCAATATAGGAAGTCAAGTAGCGGCAGGCAAATATTCAACTCTGTTTCTTTTGATTTAGCCCTGAGATTAGAGAATCACAGCAACTGGGGTGGTTTTATTTATTGTATCAATGTATTTAATTATGAAGCCCAGTCAGTGGAGGGCTCATTGAACTGAAATTGTGCATGTTAAGATGCCTGTTATGAATGTTTGCTTTATGCAACCCAGGGAGCAATGGGGACTGAATTGTGAAGTGCAGGAGCCCACGGGGCGAAATATGAAAAGTAGAAATGCTAATGGCAGAGTTGGATAGTTGAATTGCTCACTTGGGCTTTATGCAGTAATCACTAGACGCTATGAGATGGCGACCTACTAGTGAGAAAATTCCATAGGTCTGATACATTGGAGGCTCGCAATGAAATAAATGCGGAATTAACAATTTTTTTTAATGCACAAGTTTGAAAAACGTTGTAATGCATGGAGTGAATTGTTTATTAATGATACACAAATATTTACTTTATAATTATGATGTAATATTAGCCATTACAAAATTATGCTTCTGATAATCACTATGAGCTTGTCCTTCCTTCATGTCAATGTCACGTTTCACAGAAGGTTCAGAATGGGATTTGATGGAAACGATCAGCATCGTGACCAAGGTGCAGTGAGGCACCGAAATGCATTGATGGTATTACGTTGTGTGTGAAGAAATGAATAACATAAATCACAAACTGCACCCGAGTGTAGTGGAAGGAAGCCGCCTTTTTGGATTTCAATATCAGCGTGTGGTGTAGCGGTGAACACGAGCACCGCTGGCGATCTGGCAGTCTGAGGGAAACACGCCAAAACCAGGTGGAGGATATATAGCTGCTGCAAACTCCCCAAGGAAGGAAACGACACTCGAGAGAGAAGGGAAAACTCTGTTTATTCACAGAGAAGAAACAGGACGCGGTTCGGCGGACACCTTTCTCAACGTACAGCTTGCGCTCGCCAAACACAATATACAACATTTCACTGGTCCAGAAATTGTGACATCCTAATTCATTGACATAAAGGAAGTTACTATGAATTTTGATCTTTATTGTTTAGTTAATTAAAACCATAACAAACTTTCTTTACTATATCCTCACCAAGGATAAAATAACCTAAACAGAAAAATCAAATAGACATTATTTAAAATAAAAGCAAATTCCAATAATAACTTTCCTAAAACGATTAAATAAAAGCTTGCTTCAGGCTTAGTCCTCAGTCTTAATAATTCCAAAATGTTACATAGTCAATGACGTGTTTGCTTTCTAACCTTTTTCAAAGGCCAACAAAAACTTTACCATCTTACAGTTCATTTGAGGAGCTGTTGAGTCCAGGCCTCCGATTACTGCTGTCCTGCATGTGCCTATTTTCTTAACCAGAAAGATGTTCTTCAAGAAAAGCGCACCTTCCCTACTCAGCTTTTTACAATGACATATTATATGAATTAAATCTTCCTTAGTGTAACCGCAGAGGCGACAATCAGTAGATTCAACGTGCTTCCATGTCGGACCATCAGCAAGAGTTGGAAATCTGCCGAAACGCAAAGCCATCAATCATTTTTTGATAACTATAGAAAAAGTTGTATCCAAGTAGGCCACTGGAGTAAGAGTTTTGTAACTGTTGATCACAGTCCATGGATGGGATCGATGAGAAAACATTTCTTTGTCTGTGATCAACGAGTGAAATTTAGCGGCTTTATTTAATGCCTGTTTAAATTAGGTAAACGGTAAATATTTATCCCATAAGTTGGTAGTGCAAGTTAGCATCAATGCACGTGACAGAAATGTATTTGCCTCTGAGTTTTTTTGTATTTCCAGCTCCTGCCATAGGAATTTATTAAGATTATTATTGTTGATGGCATTTTCCTTTATTCGGTACCAGACCTTGATGCAGTCTACCCAGCGATTCACTCATTATTCCGAATTCAAGCCGCATTTGCGCTGGTGATACAGGCCTTGGAAGTTTGAAGACCTTTTTATAAATGTTAGTAATTAGATTGTTTAAAAATTCGGAATCCTTACCATGCATTGCAACACTTGCATAAGCTAAGGTGGGTAACGTTTTACTTGCAATCACAGTTAGGAGCGGTTTTAACGATGGGCCTTCCAATTTTTTTGACAATGTGCAAAATACGAATAGTAAGGCCCCTGCTCTTTTCGTTAAATAATTTTTCTGTTTGTTTAAGGCAAGATTGTCATCAATGTAATAACCCAGGTATTCATAATAGGATACCCTTTCCAGATGTTTTCCTTCAAAGAGCATATTATAATGTACTGATCGTCGGTTAGTGATTAACATTGTTTTGGTTTTGGATGAGTTAAGAGCCAGATTATTAGTAGTCAGGAAATGTGAGGTTACTGTTAGCAGCTTAGACAGTCCAATTGTTGTTAAACTCAGAAGCACAATATCATCTGCGTATGCCAGGTGAGTAAGTTGAAATTTGCCCAATTTCGTGGAGTGTGCATTACAATTATCTAATTTACCGGAAAGATCAGAAATAAATAAATTGAATAAATGTGGAGGCAGGACGCAACCCTGTTTTAGTCCAATTGAAGTGTACACATTTCTAGATAAGCGGGATCCATCCCCTAGTTTTACTTGCGTCCATGTGTCTGAGTAAAATAACAACAGGCCCCTTAATATGCTCTCCGGAATCGCCCATGCTCTTAGCTTTGCCCACAACAGGTTCCGGTCCACATTGTCAAAGGCCGCTTGCAGATCAATAAAGCACAGATGCAGGTCCTGTTTTGTGCGCTGGCACCTTTCTGCGACAATTGTGATTGATAAAATGTTTGAAATTGTTCCAATCCCCTTTCTGAACCCGGTTTGGTTTCTCAAAAATGACATCCCTCGACCTCGCCGCAGTCGACAATTTGGTCATTAAGCTTGACTCCAGTTCTGGACCACTCTTATGCATATTATTATACAGACCCCCACAAAACATGCCATCCTTTTCTTTTTCCCTGTGTGATCAACTCTCTTCTTTGGTCACAGACTACACCAACATTCTGCTTATTGGAGATTTTAATTACTGGCTCAACAGTGAGTGCGGTGGCCCCGCAGCTGATGAACTCATTGAGCTTCTCGCTGGGCTTAACTTTCGGCCTCATATTAACACTGCCACTCTTGTCAAAGGTCACATTTTGGACAAGATTTGGAGCACTAATATTGACATATCCCCTCCTATTGTTTCTCCGTGTATCTGGTCAGATCATTTTCTGATCCAGTTTAGCATTCTCATTTCTGAGCCCAAAATTAATGCGGTCACTAAACAGGGACTCAACAGGAAATGGGGTACTCTGGACACTCCAGCTTTTCTGGAAAGTTTAAATAACTCTCAACCGGCCCCAAACATTGACCTTAATTCTGCCGAGTCTGATGTCTTCGACTGGCTCAATGCTGCCAGTGACATTCACGCTCCTTTGAAAAAATGCAAAACTATTCGCCATTCTAATGCCCATTAATGGTTTTCATCTGATCTGAGAGAAAAAAAGCTTATTGTCCGGCAAAAGGAGCGAGCATGGAGGAGAACCTATAACACTCTTGACAGGACCAGTTATCTGGCTGCACGTGCTGACTACATGAAAACTATTCTGTCAGCCAAATCCAAGTTTTTCTGTAACCTAATTGAACAGTCAAATAATAATCCCAAGGAGATTTTCTCCATTGTCAAAAAACTCTCGAATCCCAGTAGAACTGAGTCCAAGCCTGTTGCCAATCAAGACTTCTGTAATGCCCTGAATCAATACTTTCTGGACAAAATTGCCACAATTAAATCCAGTATCCCTGTCACTACCCTTGCTCTGCCTGTCCCCGCTCACATCTCTAACACCCTATCTCTGGACCATTTTCCCCCCCTGGACGTCCCAGCTTTAATATCCTTACTGAATAGGGTAAAATCAGGCTCTCCCCGTGACTGCTGTCCCCCTTATATACTAAAGACGGTATTTGCCGCTTTTCCAACTCCGGCGTTAAGACTTCTCAACACCTCCCTGCTCCAAGGGACAGTACCCAAATCCTTTAAGGATGCAGTCTTGTTGCCCATTTTTAAAAAGCTGGGAGCGGATCCCACTACTCTCTCGAATTACAGGCCTTTATCCCTGCTCCCGTACCTGGCCAAGATACTGGAAGCGCATGTCACCTCCCATCTTTCAAATTTTATTGAACAGTCTGACGTTTTACACCCTTCCCAGGCCGGCTTCCGTCCAGCCCATTCGACCGAGTCAGTTATCGTAGCAGTCCTGGACTCTCTGCGTCTTAATGCAGATTTGGGAATCTCTCAGGCGCTGGTTTTGCTTGATTTGTCGGCCGCGTTTGACACGGTCGACCACAACATTCTTCTTGACCGTGTCAGATCCGCGGGCATCTGCGGCATGATTGGATTAGATCCTTTCTCTGCGACCGCACTCAAGCGGTCGGCTTACCCCCTTTCTCCTCTCACAAACTCCAGACCACCTGTGGAGTCCCCCAGGATTCCTCACTGTCACCTTTGTTGTTTAACATCTACATGCTCCCGCTGCTTCAGTCTCTCCAATTCTTTAAAGTTACCACTTTCAATTATGCAGATGATCTGCAACTCACCTTTAAAATTGATAATTCCCCTGACTCGATCCATCAATTTCAGAACACCATGCTCCACATCTGCCAGTGGATGGATGAGAACCAACTCAAGTTAAATCCGGGCAAGACGGAACTGGTTTTGTTTGGCAATAGTCAACTATTCTGGGGCTCTCACTACTGGCCATTTAAATTGGGCCCCCCACCTGTTCCATCTAAATCAGTCAAAAGCTTAGGGGTACTCATTGATAGTGAGCTCTCTTTAAAACCACAGGTCAACTCAGTTGTGTCCACCTGCTTTTTCCAATTGCGGAAAATAAAAAAGATCAGTCAGATGCTCACTCGATCAGCTCTGACCCAAGTAGTAAGAGCACTGGTGTTGTCTCATTTAGACTACTCCAGTGCCATCTATCTTGGCCTTCCCGTCACACTCAGTAGACGTCTGCAGATGGCACAAAATCAGGCAGCTCGACTTATACACCACCTCCCGCGATGGCAGTCAGCCAGACCTCTTTTGAGGCAACTCCACTGGCTCCCGATTCAACACCGTGTCACCTTTAAATTGGCCTGTATAATTTTCAAATCCCTACACACTCGCAGTCCTAAGTTTATTCAGAAACTCCTGCTCAGATACACCCCCTCCCGCAGCCTCCGGTCCGCATCCCAAACTCTCCTGATTGTTCCTCGTTATAAGCTATCACGCAAGGGAGGCCGCAGGTTTGCTACCCTCGCTCCCAAGTTGTGGAACTCTCTCCCTTTGGAAATTCGTTCTTGCATTGTTCTTCTTCCATTCAGGAAGCTTTTAAAGACATGGCTGTTTACCCAGGCTATGGCCTAATGTTTGATGGTCTCCATAGTAGAGTTAGTGTCCTGTTGGTTAGCGCCATGAAACCCTTGGGTGTGCGAGCGCTTTATAAAACTTTGATAAGATAAGATAAGATTTATAGGAATCAGTTTTTCACTCGACCAGTTTACCAGATCTTTTAGGACTAACAATGTGAAGCATTTAGCTTCCACATCCTGTAGTGCTATTAATCGGTAGTTGAGTGGATTAGATCTGTCTCCGCCTTTCGATATGGGCATAATTATGGATCCTTGCCAGCTATCCGGAACTTGGTTGTTAATCTACACATCTGCAAATAGTTTCTCGAAGTGTAGGCTCCAATAGTCAGGTGCATGTTTGTAAGTAACTTGCGGAATACCATTCGGTCCCGGTGCCCCATTACTTTTGCCCTTTTTGATTATTTTTTTAATCTCATCCATGGAATAAGTACCATATCTTAGGTAAAGATGTTTCGGTTGGGACTATTGTTAAGAGGAGACCACAGCCTCCTTCTTCTGTTATAGATTTGTTAGGATTTTTCAAAGCGAGTTGTTTCCCTGGGAGTCGTGATGAGTTTTCTTTGAATTTTGACGAGAGAAAGGTAACCCATTCTGATTCCTGCACGTTGGAAGTAAAAATATTTCGGACTCTTGTTAATTGATTTATTATTTTCCAAAATATGTTTGAATTTGGGACCTTGGTACTGTAAAGCAATTTAGACCAAAAACTCTTGTTTTTCCTTTTAGTAAATTCCCAGACTTCCTTTTTGTATCTTTTTTTGTGCAGAAATATATCCAATTGGCGTCCATCTTTGTCAAGCAACTGCAGCTTCTTATGGGCTTTACGCAAGTCCCTTCTTAAGTCTAGCAACTCCTTCGGCAATTTACTATTTGGACCGAATCTCCTTGCCTTTGTATCTGATCATTACATTTTTGTCTTTAATTTCTCCAAGAAGAGGGACCATGCTTGTATCATATTCGTTGGAGCGTTCCTTAAATCATCCAGCGTCTTCTCTATTATCGATAACCATTCATTTTTATTTGTATTTGTCCAGATTATACGTTTTTGATTAATTGTCCCTGGTTGGCCCCCTAGTATATACGATGGCTGGAATCTTTCCATGAAGAAGTTGGGTTTAATGTGTTGCATCTCATGATCACTCAAGGGGGTATATTCGATATAAAAACTCACTAGTAAGGGGATTAATGAAAGACTCACAATGTTTAAGTCCAATGTTGATTGGGCATGTGGGGAGTAGTACGTTTTTTTTGTCGGACGATCTTCCTCAGTCCTACTATTCAGGACTCGCATGCCTAAATATTCAAGGTCTGTAACCAATTGAATGCCAATTTGGTCCTTGCGAATCCTCACCCCTCCTTGGAACTGTTGGGGAACACTCAATACATGTTGTCTGCTGATAATATTTCATCTTCCTCTGGGGAGAATATCAAATTTGAATTGAAATCGCCAGTTACTATTGTGTTCCTGGATGGTTCTGTGCTGCGAAGGTCCAATATTACTTTGCATAGTAAAGCATTTTTTATGTTTTTTAACTCGGAGTTTGGGTTGAGTATAATAATTGATCAAGATTGTCGTCTTATTATTGGTAACATTAAGTTCTGAAAATTTAATTAATTGGATACTTGAATCGGGTGACTTAAGCTGTTCCGAATTGATTTTTAAAGCTGCCGACACATAAACAGAAAGACCACCTATGGCGCGGCTATAGTTTTTGCTTTTTTCTGCAGCAACCGTATAGTGAATATCACCTGATCAGTTATTTAACACTCGTTTGACGGTGCCAATGGCTGCAACATATGTAGTCAGCCAAATTAATTAATCACATAGCGATCTAAGTGCGGTTTGAGTATTTAACAGCACATAGATCGCTATGTGATTAATTAAGTGTTAAATAACTGATCAGGTGATATGCCCCCCCTTAATCTGTAAGAAATCCTAATCATTGGAATGGGAAACATCCTTTACAATGCAACTTTTACCACGCAGTGCTATTACAATGCAGGTTTTACAACGAAAACCATTACAACGCATTGCGCTGGGGGGCGCTCTAGGATAGGGAATAGATTTAATTTACTATCCAACAACTTCCCTAGTGTCCCCGTGGACTGGAGTTGGAATAGTAAATTAAACTATTCACTATCCAGCACCCCAAAGCGCTATGCGTTGTAATGGTATGCATAGTAAAACCTGCGTTGTAACAGCATGCGTGGTAAAAGCATGCGTTGTAACGTCATACATCCCATTGAAATATGATCAACGAACCGAGCCATGAAGGGTAGACTTTACGTACAACTAATAAAGTTACATACGAATTGAATGTAGTTTATGTGCTAAAGCGATGAATTTAAATTGCATTTAGACAATATTTGTGATAAAAAAGAAATAATTAATCATGAAACAGCATAAATGTACAAAGAATACGAAAGAAATTGTATTTAAATTGTATTCAAAATGTTGGTAAAAGCGGGAAGTCTGTTTTCACTTACAATGGTTTTTCTCCACAGTCACATGACGTTTATTTAAATCTGTAATGGTGACAACCTCGATGCTCGTGACCAAGGAAACATTGTTTTCCGAAACGCGTTGAGCGCTGCCATTAAAACTACCTTTTCAGCAGTTTGGTGCTGTGGCTCTGTATTCTTTACTGGACTTACGGAGTGTTACTGAATTTTTTTATCTGTACTTGCAGCTAATTTGTGACGATTTACCAATGAATCGTGAATGTGCACGTCAATAGGAATGCCATGATTGGCTGGATGCAACCTGAGCAGATAGTTGTGGCCTCCATTTTAGCTCAACTAAACAATCCCAGGGGATGAAACTCAGTTGAAGAAAGTGGCATGAGAGGTCAGGTTGGATGTGACCTGACCTCATGGTTGCAAAATTGGGGTGGTTGAGGGACCCTTGCAGTATATAATATGCAGAGAAAAAGATTTTTTTTCCATGACCAATATTCGCGAATGCACTGCGAACATCAGCACAGCACCCCCATGTTATGTCACTACAATTTTGTGAATGAACAGTGCAACACATTTGTGAATATCACTGAAAGTTAAAAAATGAATATATATATTTAGACAGCTATCCTCAGTCTCATTTACACACTCACAGTCCCCCTCACAGACTCACTGAGACACTCACTCACCCAATCACAGACGCACTCAAAGACCCATGCACCCCTTCACTGATCCACTCAGAGACCTATGCACTCACTCACAGACCCAGAGGCCCATACCATCACTCACAGAGCTACTGGGAGACTTACAAACCCACTCAGAGGCCCTTAAAGCCACTGACTGACCGACTCAGAGACCTATGTACCCATTCACAGACCCAAACATAGACTCATGCCCCCAGTCACAGACCTACTCAGAGACTCATGCACCCACTGCCAAATGCACTCAGGCTCATGCCCACTCCCTGACATACTTATACTCTTATACACTCACTCCATGACTGGTTCAGAGACTCATGCACCCATTCATAAACCCATTCAGACACTTATGCAGCCACTCACAGATATACTCAGAGAGTCATGCTCCCACTCACAGGCCCACTCACAGACCCATGCATGCACTGACCCACTCTCTCCGGCACTAACATACCCACTCAGAGACCCACTGTGATATGTATGCAGCCATTCAGAGGCCCACTCAAAGACCCAGGCATTTACTCACAAAACCACTCAGACAGTTGTGCAGCCAATCACAGACTGAATCAGAGATCTATGCATTCGCTCACAGACTCAATCAGAGACCCTTGCACCCACTCACAGACCCACTTAGAGACATACAGACCTACACATAGACCCATTCATAGACTGATGCACCCACTCATAGACCACACATACATTTATGCACCTCCTCACAGATGCTCAGACTCATGCACCCACTCACAGACACACTCATACTACCATGCACCCACTCACAGACTCATTCAGGCACTCATGTATCCTCTCACAGACCCACTCAGACACTGATGCAGCCACTCACAGACCCATTCAGAGTCTCATGCATCCAGTCACAGACCCACTCATAGTGTCATGCACCCATTACAGATGCGCTAAGACCGTTATGAAACTACTCAGAGACATACTCAGACAGTCATGCACTTGCTCACAGAGTCACTCAGAGAACCATGCATGCACTCACACACTATCTCAGACACTCATGCCCCAACTCACATACCCACTCTGAGACATATGTACCCATTCAGAGACCCACTCAGAGTCATGCACCCACTCATAGTGCTACTGAAAGACCCACGTGCTGGCTCACAGACCCACTTAGACACCCATGCACCTACTCACAGATCCACTCAGACACTCACACACCCAGTAACAGACCAATGAACCCACATATAGACCAAGTCAGATTTACACAGAAACTTACAAACCCACTAAGAAACTCGTTCACACATTCACAGACCCACACAGGCCCTTGTTTACCCATTTACAAATACACTGAGAGAGTTATGAAGGCACTCACATACCCACTTAGAGATTTCTGCACCCATTCACAAACCCACTGAGAAACTTGCACACCCCCTCACAGACTGATTCAGAGGCTGTCATTCTTACATACTGTAGGAAGATGGCTCTCTATATAGTGCACTACAACAAAGTACCCTGTGTAGAGAGTCCACCGAGACCCAGATTGGTTGACAGAGGCAAAAGTAGAAAGTAGTAACTCTCTATTTGTAGTGGTATGGTCGAGCAGTTAGGCTTATCAGAGGGTAGTGTTAAGCATTTGTTGTACTCACAAAGGCAATACATGAGGCACACACTTAAAGAATAAATTGAGACCAATTTGCAAAAATAATTCTTATTTGTATCTCAATTTTAAGACCAAGAACTTCATTCATAGACAAGCACTTATTTTGTTATGAATTTTTGAAGTTTGGAAAACAACGCACAGTTGTGCGCAATTACGAACAAGGAAAATCTATGCAGAAAAAATAGCAAAATGTATATAAAATCATACAATTGGTTCTTGGAGTTGACCTTCTGGTTTTAGGGTAGTGGCAAGGCCAGGTCTAATGTTCCCCCAGCAGATCATCAGGAGCGTCCTGCATTCGTCCGAGAGCAGGGTGCTGTAGTTGTGGGTAGCAGTCATGCTACGAAGAATGCAACCACCTCAAACCAAGCTGCACAAGTGGACATACAGTACGGGGGACCCCATATGAGGGATCAGGTCACAAGGGCCTCAGGAATATGGGAGCATGGTTGGTTTATCAGAACCAGTATCAGCCAGGCTCTGTGCGTCAAGTTGGTCTTTGTGGCCAGGAGCAGGCATGTGGCAGGGACAATTTTGGGTCAGACGGGCTACTCGTAGAGTAGGTCTCAGTAGTTTTGACATCCCTCAATGGGTGCTTGCTTCCTTGGCATTTGGAGTCCAGATTGGACTCTTTGTCTCGGTGTCTGAAGAAAGGGTCTAGTACCCTGGATGTTATTACGTTAAACTCCAGTAGGTTCTGGTGCCTTCGCACTTGGTGGGGTGACATATCTGACCCTCTAGAGCTGTTGTACCACTTCTGGTTTCATTGCTGTGACAGAATTGCTAGAGAGTGGCAAGTTGGCCAGCCATACTCTGTGGGTTTGTGCCTGTTGACTGCAGGGGAGTAGCTCCTCTACAGCAATGGAGTCCTTTGGTGATTGTTAAAGGGCTGGAGGTGATTCAGAGTTATTGAGGCCTCACACCAGCAGGACAAGACAGCACACTATGATGGTTGAGTCCTTGATGCAGCAGGCATGATTTTGAACCAGAATTATGCAGCAGGTGCTCCGTTCACGGGTCAGAAGCTCTTATTTATCCGGTTCTTCCTTAGGTCTGTTGAATTTGAAGTTCGGGGCCGAGGGGTGCAACCTAAACTAAATTTAGAGGTGTTATAGCTAAGCATGGGCAAATTTTGTGAATCTGGCGTTCGCGAATTTGCGTATTTGCGAACTCGCAATCTGCAAAATCCACGAATTCTCGCGAATTAGCTGATTTTTTTTGTGTTCGCAAGGGTTTCTGCCAGTTCGCAAGGGTTTTGTACCAGTTCGCAATTGCGAACTTACTTGTCGGCTCGCAACGGTCGTGACTATGTTGTTTCTACGTCTGGTTCATCATCACAGGTTCACAGCACCCTCTGTTTCACCCATGCCACCCTCTGGTACATCAATGCCACCCTCTGGTTCATCACTGTAGATTATGGGGGGGAAAAGCAAGCACACCTGCCCTGCTTCAACTGACATGAATTAATTTGGGGTTGATTTATTAATGTGTCACTGTTTTAAAATTCCAGTCTGGCACCTGCTTCCTTATCTGTAATTTGCTTTCTATTGCAGTGCAATTCTTTTTTTCCAGGACCTTTGTGGCCTACTTGTAGCTATTCTATGAGCCTGCTTTGAGGGTCAGAGCAGGGTCATAGAATTGTTGCAACTAGCAATTGAACTCTGGAGGGGCCCCAGTCAGGAAGCACTACAGGGAATGGTTACTAATGATGAGTTTGAACTTTTGCACCTGCTGAGTGCTTTCAGTTTTGCAAAACTAGTTTTTCTGCAGAACAGCAACTGTAATGCCCCAAACAAACATAGGCAACTGAACTCTGGAGGGGCCCCTCAGGAAGTACTACAGGGAATGGTTACTAATGAGGAGTGAACTTTTGCACCTGCTGAGTGCTTTCAGTTTTGCAAAACTCGTTTTTCTGCAGAACAGCAACTGTAATGCCCCAAACAAACTTACTTGTGAAAGTTGATTTCTAATCCAAAAGTGATCCAAAGAAAGTCAAAAGGCCTCAAATCCCAAAAAGTGCAGGCAAATGTCAACCTGAGGAGTTATTCTGATAAAAATCATCATGTTTAGAAGGTCTATGCTGCTTGCTAGTGGATTTCTTGTGCAGAATTGCAAATTTTGTAATTTCGCAAGTGCGAGATTGTTGCTGCCCGCCGCACCAACATGTTCACAATTGCGAACTCTCGCAATGCGTCGCCAAACTCCCGCGGGATCCCGCAGCAAGATCCAAAATGGCGCAGCACTCGCAAAATATCGAGAAAAACAACTCGGCAAATGCTGAATGACGGTAAGTGAACGCCGCACACCGCAATATTGTAGCACCAAGAAAAAAAATCCGCTGCGTGCGAATTTGCGGATTTTCAGTAAATTCGCGAGAGTTCGCGGATTGCGAATTTACCGAAAATCCGCAAAATCAGCGAGCGGAATGGATTTTCCGCCCATGCTTAGTTATAGCAAAGTGACAGGTAGTAACTAATGGGATATCTACCATAAGGTGTGTACACCCTCTATGTGACCACTTCTTTTTGACCCTATTTGGCTAATTCTCTCCAACACAAGATGGAGGACTTTGAAAATTGGGGTCCACAGCACCTGCCGCACCTTAGGGGTGGTGCTGGCTGAATGTGGTCACACTTCCTAATCAAACTAATTTCCTACTTGTCTTCCCACCAAAAGTGGAACAGGACAGGGGGGTTGGCATTCTCTACTAACTGGAGGAACATGGATTGCATTTCAAAGGCTGCATTACCTTTGCAGTTTTCTGCCTTGGATTGCAATTCCTACCTGGAGGAGGTGTGAAGAACCTCTGTCCAGAGCAGGCATTCTTCCCGGCCTCAGAGAGCGAAGGACCTTTCACCTCAGGAGGCCAAAGCATGTCTAGTGGTAGCAGGCTAGCTGAGACCAGAGGGTACCCCCACTAGTAGCTGGTAGGCTTTCAGTGGACACTTCTAAAGTGTACTCTGTGTGAATGTATTAATACATCCAACACTTTCATCAGTGAGGATTTATTAGGATGAGATATTTGATACCAAACATGTTAGGGTGCAGTGTAGTCATCATGATGAGTGTCCAGCCCATGTGCTTTCTATGGCTCTCTGTGTACTTTCAATCTCCAAGCATGGACTTGGGGATTGTAGGGTCATATCTGCTCATGAGGATATGTCCACACATGGGATATAGGATACCCTGCCTTAGGGCTGTAAGCCCTGCAGTAGGGGGGTGGCTTATCTATATCTCATGTAGTGTCTGTGGGCATGGCACACAGATTGTTCACCATGTTGACACTTCAGTTTTTTTCTGCACCAAGACAAGCAGCCTGCAGCAGCAGTTTGCATGACCATGGTGAGGGGTCCCTAGAGTGGCACAAATCAAGCTGCAGCCCTAAGGAAACCTCTTCAATATCAATGCCTTAGGTGCCAGGAGTACCATTTACTAGGGACTTATATGGTGGCTCAAGTTGTGCAAATTGTAGTACAGTTTTGGGAATTAACTCTAGCACTGGGAACCTGGTTAAGAGGGAACCAGGGAACTTTCGGTCAAAATCACATAATGTTCCAGGCAAAAAGTGTTGGCTAACCATGTCAAAAGAGGCACCTTCATAGAGGATCCACCAAACGAAACAGAATGGAGCTAACCTTTCCCTAGAGAGTCTTCATCTTCTAAGTGGATGAACCTGGAAAGGTCATCTGCATTGGCATGGCCAATCCCAGGTATGTGTTCCACTGTAAATCCATTTCCTGTAGAGATATGGACCACCTTAACAGTTTGGGGGTTTTATCTTTCATTTCCATCAGCCATCTGAGAGGCCTGTGGTCGGTTTGGACAAGGAAGTGAGAGCCAAACAGGTATGGTGTCAACATTTTCAGGGACCAAACCACAGCAAAGGCTTCCCTCTCAATGGCTCTCCAGCGCTGCTCTCTGGGGAGTGACGTCCTGCTAATGAAATCAACAGGCTGTTCATGGCTATCATCATTGGTATGGAATAGGACTGCTCCTATCCCATGTTCAGAGGCCTCTATCTGCACTATGAAGTGCTTGATGTAATCTGGAGGTTTCAGAATGGGTGCTGAGCACATTTGCTTTTTCAGGGTGTAAAAAGCATTTTGACAGCTTTTTGGAGGTCAATTCTGTGAGGGGGACCACAATGGATCCATATCCCTTCACAAACCTGCTGGAATACCCAATCAAGCCAAGGAATGCTGTGACTTGAGTCTTGGTGGTTGGAGCTACTCTGTCCAGAATTGACTAGATCGTGGGTTGTAAGGGTTGAACTTGGCCTCCACCTACAAGGGGGCCCAAGTATACAACTGTTCCCTGCCCTATCTAGCACTTGCTTGTCTTGTTAGTGAGGAGTGCACTTCAAAGAGCCTCAAGGACCTTGACAAGGTGAATCAGGTAATTCTGCCAGGTGAAGCTAAAGACAGCAATATATTCAAGATAAACTGTACTAAAGGTCTCCAGCCCAGCAAGGACTTTGTTCACCAACCGTTGGGAGGTGGAAGGGGTCTTCTTCAATCCAAAGGGCATCACAGTAAACTGGTAATGCCCATGTGGGGTCAAGAATGCTGACTTTTCTGTGAGTCAGGGGTCAGACTTGTCTGCCAGTGATGTGTGATCAAAAGTGCTGAGACATCTGGCTGCCCCTAACCTGTCAATAGGCCCATCAGCCCTAGGACTTGGGTATGCATCAGTTTTTATCCCTGCATTGAGGCCCCCCATAGTCCACACAAAACCTCATCTCTTTTTTCCACCCTGGGTGTGAGGTTTGGGGACTAAAACAACTGGGCTGTCCCTGGGGCTTTCTGAGGGTTCGATGACTCGCAAGTCCATCATCTTACTTACCTCAGCATTGATGCTATCCATGACATGATCAGTCTACACATCATGGTTACACCAGTTAGTCTAACCAGCAGTCAAGTAGAAGAGCTCATCAAACTGATGTTGGACTTGCCTGCAATCGGTCTGCTGTTGGGCAGTGAGGGTGTCTGGTAAGACTACTCCTTCCACTGACCCATCTTTAGGGTTGTTTGAGCGAAGGTAGTGCTTCATTTGAGCTGGTGGTTTCCAGTGCTTGACACCGGCACTTAATTGCCAGCACTTAATTGCTAGAATGTGCACTTATGACAGCTGCCACACGGTGGTGCTTTTTGTCCAATTTAAAGATGAGCAGAAAAACTATTGACTGTTAATTCAATATACATTAAAAACAACTACTACATGCCGCCCGAGCCATTCTTAAAGCTTTGGTGGCCTCGAACAATATGATTTGTCACACTTGTAGCGGTGTGATCGATAGTAGTTGTGTAAGTACAGTGGCAATGTGTGGTGCAAACTACGCTGACCTTCTGATGAGGGCCCCAGCAATTATTTGTTTATAAATTAAGCACTGAGCGGAGGTCAGGGAGAGGTTCACTCTCTACTTCCTGATTCTCATCTGTGACCATTAGCATGGTCACATCAGCCCTGTCATGGTAGGGTTTAATGTGCTTTACATGGATGACCCACTTGGGGTTCGTTCAAGAGCCAAGGTCCACCAAATAGGTGACCTCCCCTTTTCTCTAAATTATAGGGTAGGGCCCAGACCATTTGTCCTGGAGGGCCTTAGGTGCCACAGGCTCCAAAACCCACACCGTCACCCCTGGTTTGAACTCCACCATGTCAGCTTTTTGGTCATAACAGAGGTTCTGGAGCTCTTGGCGGGCCTCAAGGTTTTTATTTGTATTCTTTCATGTACTCAGCCATTCTAGAAGAAAGGCCAAGCACATAATCCAATGTATCCTTTGTAGGCTTTTTGAGAGGTCTCTCCCATTCTTCCTTCACAAGATACAATGGTCCCCTAACAGGATGACCAAACAGAATTTCAAAGAGGAAAAACCCTACTCGCTTCTGCGGCACTTACCTGAAGGCGAAAATCAGGCATGGCAGTAAGACATCCCATCTCCTGAGTTTTTCAGGGAGTCCACCAATCATGCCTTCCAGGGACTTTTTGAATCTTTCAACAAGCCCATTGGTCTGCAGATGATATTGGGTAGTGAAATGATGAGTCACTCCACATTCAGTGCACATGTGTTTTAGGTAAGCAGACATACAGTTTTATCTCTTTCTGATACCACCTCCTCAAGAAAGCCAACCCTGGTAAAGGTACCGAGAAGGGCTCTAGACACTGCATGGGCAGTAGTAGCCCTTAGGAAAATAGCTTCTGGATACCTGCTGGCATGAGGCACTACTTCTGGGATGAATGTGTTGCTGTTTGACGGTTACGGGGACCAACAATGTCGATCCTGACCCTTTCAAAGGGAACCCCAACCTCTGGAAGTGGAATTGAGGGGGCCTTCAGGTGGCCACCTATCTTGCCACGTGCTTGACATGTGGCACAAGAGTTACAAAAGTCCTTCATCTTCTGGGAGATATCTGTCTGGTGTAAGTGGTTAGAAAACATACTCCAAATCTTGGTCTGGCCAAGTGCCCAGCTATGGGGATGTCATGGGTCAATGTGAGGAGGAACTCTCTAAACTGCTGAGGTACATCTACTCTCCTTACGGAACCAGGTTCAGGGTCGCTGGCCTCAGTGTAAAGGAGTCCCTCATCCCAATAGGTCCTGTGGGAGCCACCGAGATCTCCCTTTTCCTGATCAGCAGCTTGCTGCCTCAGGCTTTGAAGAGTGGGACAGGTCCTCTGCCCCTGGCACACATCTTACCTAGTTATATTTCATATCATTACCCTGATTTAAGTCCAGGGAACATCGTACACTTTCCCTACATCATCAGCCCATCATTTCATATGAACGAGCCTTATAAGGACACCTAGTTCCATGCCAAGGGTGGGTTTTTCCCAATCGATATTGCTAAGACGTCATCCTTAGCACATATGAATAATTTATGAGTACACTCTCCAGGAGGTACACTTCACCTTTCCCATTGACGCACAAGGTTTCATCCCCAAAGTCCACCTTCCTGATACTGAACAATGGGGAACACACGCACATAGACTGTATAAATACAGCACCTCTTGCTATCAGTAAGCAGGAGGGACCAGAGACTTCAAGGCCGACACACTGACCAGAGACGCTGTGGCTCCGGCATTCCATCGCTCCAGCTGACAGTGGTCTGACGAGCCCTTGCGGGGTGTCCAACTCAAGTACAGGATGAAGTCCCACACTCTCACAATTCAGGTATGGGGGTTCGACTATTTCCTAGTGGGATTTTTGGCTCTTAGACTTAGGCTCTTAGACTTAGGCTCTTAGACTTAGGTTCTTAGGCTTAGGCTCTTTTGCACCTACTTACATGCTAGGTACAATTAGGCACATCTAGACAGGCATCTTAGGAGTATGCACTGTATTTTATAAATGCATTTCATATTCATGTATGCGTTCATGACTATTGTAAAATGGTAGAACAATACTATTTCTTTTTATGCACTGTACTGCTGGTTCTATATCTCTGCTACTGTGTTACAGTTGTAGCAGCGCACTTATTTTACATGAAAAGAACAACGGTACAATAAATTCTTATTGTAAACACGCTCAACTGTTTCTTCTGTGTATCTCTCTGAGAGCAAACCAAGCAAGCATGAGTGACTGAGTGAAAATAGTATATTGTTTCCATGCGCCTGAGGTTCTTATTTTCTGAGGTTGCCGAAAACAAATCTCTCTGGTAACAGGAGATTCTAGTGGAACTGCGAGCTAGCAAATGTGAAAACATAGGCTGACATATTCAGTGGGGGTGTAGAGACTCAGTTTGCCACCAAGCCAACAGTATATGTTATCCGTAAACAGCGTAGGTCCTGCATGAAAAGTGTACTATCGGAACTACACTACAACCTTGAGGGTCGTCCTGGGCTCAAGAGCTCTGCCGTGTAAGAACCAAGCTCCTGGGGGTCAGTTCCCTCTGAGGCTGACAAGTCTTCTTCTTGAGGAGACGCGGTTTGATCTGGTGTCTGTATAGAAGTTGGTTTCCCAGATGTCTTGCCCTTTCACTTTGAAGGTTGGTTCATATTTTCAGGCTCAAACACTTCTGTTTCACCCTGGATTCCATACTGTGCTGTTGATTTCACACACACTCACACAGGTGTACTCAGCATGACTGCTTATGTTTTTCTTTCTACCTCAGCCCCGGCTGAGGACTCCAAATCCCTGCAAAGCAGACTCTGTACAGGGATAGCAGACGATACCGCTACCCTTTTGAGGACAGTAACTCCTCCCCATTCTAAGGATACCAACTCTATTGGATGTACCTTAGCCTGACTATCAGCGCTTAAGATTGTATAGGTCTCAATAATATAGAACGTAGAGGTGCACCCCATCAATAATAACACAAAATGGAAATGGGGGAAAAGACTCCCCGATCAAACAAGTACACTTTGTGTAAATATTGTCTTTATTTTCTTTCTTAAAAAGTGTCACACCTATGCAATGAAGATATCAAAAACAATTCATCCATAGCAATAAACTTCTTCAGGGCAATTATGATGCTGGTGATGACTCATATAGATCGATTACATTGAGATGGTGTATGGAATAGTTCAGGGTAATTCCCTTCATCAAGTTTTGCAATCTGTGTGAAACATAAACAATATCTTTCCTTGTAGTCCGATTGCTATGGATGGAATGCCTTGGCTGTCTGTCGTATATGGGTGATGCTTTTTAAGAAAAAAAAGACAAGATTTGTCTAAGCTTACATGTTTGATTGGGTAGTCTCCCCCCCCCCCCATTTCATTTGTGTTATTATTGTTGTAGTGCACCTCTAAATTCTATGTTATTGTCTGAAACCTATGCTGGGGAATGCACCTTGGCAGCAGGTGCCTGTAATGTGTTCACACTCTCTTAAATGTTTGGGGAATTATACTTTTGGAACACAGGTCAGGTGTGGCATTTATGGTCCGCTGCCTTCATTATATGGTACACTGTATAGGTCTCACTAGTCAAGTATTGTTCTGAGGACAACAGTTGCACATTCACCATGGTGACACTGGCACTAGTGTCTGCCAGTGCTTCAAGTCTCACCCCATTGATATGTGGCTGTTGTCTGTGCATATTACTGGGCCAGACATCCAGGGTAGCTACATCCACCTAACCATCTGCGACTAGAGTTGCCTCATTAAGCTCTTTGACATGGTCAGGTCCCACCTGTGATCCCAGCTGGAGACTTACCACTGCATTTACTGCAGGTGCACAAGAGACGTTCTTTTTATTGGTACAGCTAAGGTCTCCAGTTCAGTGCCCTGTGTTTGTACAGTCATGGCATCAAGCCTAATTGGAATCCCAGTTCTTACCCTGGTACCCACCCCTAGACTGTGAAGAGTTTTAGGGTCCCCCCTCCTGAGCAGGTGTATTGGGGACTTTAGAAGACTCTTTGCTTTTATCTTTTGGTTACCATCTTTCTCTTGGGGGGTCTTCTTAGCTTATTAATGGTAACATGAGAGCTAGCTTTCATTGTGTAACCTTTACAGAGAGCCCTTAGCTGAGAGTAGGAAAACTCCATGTAAGGGATCAGGTCAAGCTCCTGGGCCTGGTTCTCTGTGTTTCTCATTGTAGCACTAAAGTTGGGACATTTTTGGTGAGGTAAAAAACTTTAACAAAAACACTATTTGTCTTAACTAAATTAAAATCTTGTAAATTCTAACCATTGATTTCAGGGACTTACCAAAGGCCCTAGCAGTTCATTTTAACAGTTAAAAAAAAGACCAAATGAAAAATACAGCTAGCTAACTACAATTTTTTGATTTATTCATGTGGTCACTTGTTGACAGTGTGGTATCAGCAAACGCAAATTTGTAGACCCCACCACTGATCCACCAATGCAGGAAACTGGCTCCCTATACAGTGCACTAAAACATTAAAAACATTGGATTTTGATGCTGCTTGTGGAGCATAAAAACAAAGTTGAATATTAAAAGTTTTCTGCGAAGTTTGCCATGAAGTTTCGAGAGTGTTAAAAAGGTTAAAGCTTTTAATCGTCAATAAGGTGAGCATGGTCTCAAATGTAATGCTTGCTTTTGTACATTTAAGAACGCAACAAATTCTAAAAAGAGATTACTATGTCCTATTTGGAGGAAAACACTTGATTGGTTTTGGAGATCTACTGCAATTTACACCTGTAAAAGCACAACCTGTTTTCAAAACACTGCTCGATGATGAAACACTGAATTATTTGGGAAGTATTGGAAATTTCAATATTTGGTTAAACTTCCAAATACAAAGAATTACTTAGGAATATGCAGCAAGCATCTGATGTTGAATATGAGAATATTTTGAAAGATATTAGAGTTGAGGTTCTTTCTTAAGAGGGAAAGCATCTGTGAGGAAGATGTCTTCTTAAACAGTGTTTCCAATGAAGAAGACAGCAGCAGAAATAATGTTCACTTTCATTCAAGAAGGAAAATCAATTGTGTGTCTAATGTCTACACTAGCAGAATACACGTCTTTCAACAAAGAATTACTGCAATTGGATAAAGAAGAAATGTTGGAACTGAGGGCGATAGACAAAATGAAACACAAGGGCACCACAGTATTCCTAAATGAAAGATTGCAAACAAAATTGGATTTGTTGGAAAAATCTGTTTAAAATCCTTCAGGATTAGAGAAATGCTGAAGTATTTTAAAGAATTCAAGAGCAATTTTGTGCAGAAATATAAATATTGAGGAAGGATTAGTTAATGGTGCTATGGGTAAAATTATTGATTTCATTAGCTTTCCTAACAGGATTGAAATAGAGTACCTAGCAATTGAATTTGATCAAATTGATAACATAAAGCAGTTTGGAAGGTCCATTGTATGTTTTTCACTTGTGAAAGACTTATATGTGCAACAGAAACAGTTTCCAGTTACTCTAGTATATGCTGTAGGTATTCATAAATCTCAAGGTTTAAGCATAGATTCAGCATTGGTTAATGTTGGGAATACGGTGTTTAAGGAAGAAATGTCATATGAAGCCTTATCTCAACTTAGAACATTGTCCAGTTTGTATTTGGTTGCATTTCATGACAGAGAAGTAAATGCTGATCTATGCTGTATTAAAGAGTGCAATCAAATAGGAAGTGTTTATGCTCCTCATTTAGGACAGTATCCCATTTATGAAAAATGCATAATCTTTCCAAAGAGAAAGCTTCCAAAGGATTGTAGTAATGTAATTGGAAAGAACATGATAGGGAAGAACGAAGTGGTTAAAAATGTTTTCTACAATGGGGGAGATATTCTTGGTTACCAGTTGTCAAACCACTCTGGTGTCAACTGCTACTCTAATGTTGTTCTAAACATACTTTTTCAATTAACTCACTTGTATATGCAATTGAACAGAAACCACAGAAGAGATTGTGTTCTTCACTGCGTGCTTTATTGCAACCGTTACACACTGATAGGACTACAACACATTGTAGTTCACACATTCAAGACCTTGTAGATATAAGTTGTGGATCTGTATAGTTTACTTCAAACACTCAACAGGATGCACATGAGTTAATAATGGTGATCTTTGGAGCATTAGAAGAAGATGAAAAATGTAGTGAATAATTATTTAGAAATACTTACTAATGGATTCATGAGTGTGAAGATTGCTGATTCACATCAAGTACAGAATTAGATTCAGAGTGATTTCTCTATTTAACATTACCAGAGTGCAAAACTGTGTCTTTTGCCAGATTGTTTAAACAAGCTACACATAACAATAGCTGCCCAAATTGTCGACCAGATCTCATTAACATTATGTCTATGAAGAAGTAGGCAATATCATATTTTAATGCTACAACAATGCAGAGCAGATTGAAGTAAAATTGAAACAGACATTACAAATTTCACATCAGGACAAATGTCTATTTCTGGAAGAACATATGTTACTATGGCTATCATATTTCATGAAGCAATTACTGTTACATCTGGTCACTACTCTGTGTATGTAAAAGGTAAAAGTGGATGGACAGAATGTAATGATACCAACCTCAAATTCAAGCAAAGACTGCCTTTCAACTGCTAAATTCTTATTCTTTAATTTAATTTTAAAATCGAAGACCTAAAGAGGATTGGAGTTGTGAAGAGGTATACTGTATTTGTTCTAGATCTATTATCAGTATTTATGACATCATTCGGCCTACCAGGGATGATGTGTTTATGAGGATTAAAATATGCTGGTGGGCCTTATATATCAATTAGTAGTTTTTATAAATAATAAAAGTCCCATTTTCAGCATAACGTTTCTGAAATTAGTAGTACAAGTACAGGTTAAACAATTTTTAGAAATAACTGTAGTGAGTGCAATAACATGCAGTAGCATAGTGTGTGATTGTTTTTCCCCACTGTTCAATGATGTTTCTTTCGAAAGTACATAATTTATGATGTATGAGTAGAGAAACTGAGAACAGTAAAAAAGGAGAAATTGAATGTTTAATTGTAATGTAACATAACATTACAGCATAATACATAGTTTGCAATTTGTTTGCTATTATGACGTTAAGCATTATTACAATTGTAATGATATTGTGTAACTATAAATTGTAATACTAACTAATATTTGTATTTTTTTTTCTTTTCACACAGATGTATGGCATCATCTATTGGAGTAATTCATTTTACTAATTACTTTTATCAGCACCGTTTCAGAAATTTACATTGTCGGAGTATACTCCCAGGTAGACACTAATACAGCCATTCACTCAATCAAGTACACACTGATACAATCTCTGACACACCCAGCTACACATCAATAAAGCTACTGATATACCCAACCAAAGACTGATACAGCATCTTAAATAGCCATTCACACATAAAATACAGCCACTGTCACACCCAGCCACACACTGACACAGTGTGTGACGCATAGAGGTACATATTGTTAGACACTGCCACATCGAGACACACACTGATACAGCTAATGACACACCCAGCCACACTATGACACAGACACTGATACATTCATGCATACACCAATACCACCATTGACACACCCAGGCACATATCGATATAGCCATTTACATATCCAACCAAACACAGATACAGCCTCTCAAACTCCTGTAAGCACAGATACAGCCACTGACATACCCTGCCACACAATGACACAAAGCCTGTCATACCCAGACACACATTGTTAGACACTGACACACAGAGGCACACACTGATACAGCTAATGACACACCCAGCCACACACCGATGCAGAAACTGATATGTTCATGCACCCACAGATACTGCCACCGACACACCCAGGCACATAGAGCTGCTTAGACATTCATGAGTAAGTAAGTAAGTTTATTTGTTGATTAATTAAAATCATTACAAAAAAGTACATATCTAGAAAAAAATCTGAGTGAACATATACAGATACAATTCAGCTAAACACTGATACAGACTCTCAAACACCCATACACATACTGATAAAGACACACCCAGCCACATACAATACAGACACTAACACACCAAGGCACACATTGTTACAGACACTGACACATCCAGACACACACCAATATAGCCACTGACATACACTGGCATACACAGATACAGCCACTGACACACCCAGCCACATTCAGGTACAGTGTTTGATACACACATGTACACATTGTTCAACACTAACACACCAGGCACACACTAATATAACTAATGACACACCCAACCACATTCTGATACAGAGAGTGGCACACCCACTCACATACTCAAACAGCCAATAATACACTCTCTCACATATCAAAACAGCCACTTAGACATCCAGAATGTTTTGGAAGGTGAGTAACCCAATATACCCTTGCGGGCTCGGGCAGAGTTTAGTATAATATGAAGTGGCCAGCAAGGGATTTCATTTATATGTGTTTTCAGCACTAATTTAGGACTTGTTGAAAAGCAATCAGAGTACCTAGATTTGAGTTCAATCAGCGGCTGTTCGAATAAATTAAAAGGTTTCTAACAATAAGAAACAAAGGATGTTACCACACTAACATCATGAATACAGTAAATGAATAATAAAACATGAAACCAGGATAGTTTGTTTGTCTGAGGAGTTATTATTTTTGGATTCAAGACAAAGAATAATTCTGTACACAAAATCAACAATAACATAAAGCAGGGTACATACAAAGATATATAATGGATATTTAAGGTATTGGTTACTTTTCCTATAATATATCCAAGAAAAACTGTCCAGACTGCTAAAAAGGTGACAACTTGATTTCTACTATCAATCAGGAGAAAATCAACAGTCGGTATAAATCATACTGTGCAGAATTGGACTAAGTGGGTCGACGTTTCGGTCTTATCTTGATCATTTACAAGACCATCATCAGGACGGAATATTGATATATACAAGGTTGACCCTTTAAACGGAATCAATATTCCGTTTAAAGGGTCAACCTTGTATATATCAATATTCCGTCCTGATGATGGTCTTGTAAATGATCAAGATAAGACCGAAACGTCGACCCACTTAGTCCAATTCTGCACAGTATGATTTATACCGACTGTTGATTTTCTCCTGATTGATAGTAGAAATCAAGTTGTCACCTTTTTAGCAGTCTGGACAGTTTTTCTTGGATATATTATAGGAAAAGTAACCAATACCTTAAATATCCATTATATATCTTTGTATGTACCCTGCTTTATGTTATTGTTGATTTTGTGTACAGAATTATTCTTTGTCTTGAATCCAAAAATAATAACTCCTCAGACAAACAAACTATCCTGGTTTCATGTTTTATTATTCATTTACTGTATTCATGATGTTAGTGTGGTAACATCCTTTGTTTCTTATTGTTAGAAACCTTTTAATTTATTCGAACAGCCGCTGATTGAACTCAAATCTAGGTACTCTGATTGCTTTTCAACAAGTCCTAAATTAGTGCTGAAAACACATATAAATGAAATCCCTTGCTGGCCACTTCATATTATACTTAGACATCCAGCCATACACTGATACAGCCTCTCAAACAACGAAGCACATACTGATACAGCCACTGGCACACTCAGCCACACACTAATACAGACACTAACACTCCGAGGCAAACATTGTTTCAGACACTGACACACCTAGACAAACACCAATATAGCCACTGAAACACTGAGGCAAACACTGATCCAGCTACTAACACACACAGACACACACTCATATACACAATAACACACGCACTCACACATCAATAGAACCACTTACATACCCAGGCAAACACTAATATAGACAGTGACAACCCCAGCTACCCACCGATACAGCTACTGACACGACCAGCCAAACACTGTTACACTCACTTACACATCCGGCTAAACACTGATAAAGCCTATCAAAACCTGTACGCACACAGATACAACCACTGACATGCCCAGACACTACTAACAACCTCAGCCACACTCCGATACAGAAACTGACATACTTAGGCACAGACTGATACAGCCAATGACAGACCCAGCCACATATTGATACAGCCACTTAGACATTCAACTAAACACTGATATAGCCTCCCAAACACACACAAACACACACACACATAATGATACAACAACTGACACACCCAGGCACACACTAAAACAGGCAGTAACCCAACCAGGCACATGTTACAGACACTGAAACACCTAGGCATACGCCAATAAAGCCACTGACACACAGGCACACACCGATACAGTGCCAGACACACCCAGCCAGACTCTTATAAAGAAACACACTGCAGAGGTGCTGCCATTCCAATAAAATAATAACAAATAAAATAAAATTTGTTTGATTACATTTACAAAAAAGATGATCTATTTTTTACATTAAGATATCTGATTTTTATCTTTTAAGAATATATATAAATTATAGTTTAATTTTGAAAAATGTCTATAGTTAAAACAAATATTAAATTAACAAGCAAAATAAAATGCAGTATACTTAGCACTAAAAATAAACTCTAGAAATTAACTCATAAAAGTAAACATTACAGGGACATAAGAGTTTAAAAATAGAATTGGAAAAATCTTTGGAAAAAACAAAGGTTACAGGGATGTTATATGTAGGGCATAGAATTTTAAAAAACCTTTGAAATTCACTGAAAAAATCGAAGGCTACAAGGACTTTATAGTTAGGCTCAGATTCTACGCACATAAAACAATAGAAGATCAGCAGTTATTGTGACCTGAGCTAACTATAACTTATGCCCCGACAATGCTCTGCTTATGACCACACATATTACATCACTCATGACATATTCAATGACATAACTGATGACATCGGTGATTACATCATCCACAAAACCACTCACACATCCACTTACTCACCCACACAACAACTCATAAACTCATATAGCCACTCACTCACCCAAACAGTCACTAACAGGCACTCACATATTACATCACCTATGATATAGTGACATCACTGATGGTATCTCAAATGACACCACTGATGACATCATCCATACAACCACTTGCACATCCATTCACATACCCACACAGCACTTCATACACCCACTCACATACCTATATAATCACTCACACAGCCATTTACCCATACAGCAACTCACACAGCTACTTACTTACCCATACACCCCCTCAAACAAGCACTTACTCACCCATACAGTCGCTCACACACCTACTCACTAACCTATACAGCTACTCATACACACACTTATTTACCCTTACAGCCACTCATATAGCCACTCACTCACCCATACAGCCTCTTAGCAGAGCCACTCACATACCCACACAACCAATTACATATCCCATTCACACATCCATACAAGCACTCACACATCCACTCACTCATTTATACAGCCATCACACAGATACTCATTCTTCAATACAGCCAGTCACATACCTACTCAGTTAACCAAACACCCACTCACATAGCCACTCAATCATCCATGCAGCCACTCACACAGCCTTCCAGTCACCCATGCAGCAACTCACACACCCACTCACCCACCCATACAGCCACTCACACAGCAACTCACTCATCCAAACAGCCACTCACATATCCACTCACTCACCAATACAGCCACTCCCACAGCCACTCACTCACCCATACAGCTACTCACATGCCCACTTATTCACTTATACAGCTACTCACTCACCCACTCATTCACCCATAGAGCCACTCACCCTCCCACTCACACACCCATACAGCCACTCACACACAGATACACACAGTCACACAGCCACTTACATATTGTATGTTACAAATAGTATCACTCATTAGTAGTACACAAAGGGCCAGATGTATGACCTTTTTTGCGCTCGCAAACGGGAGATCGGCCTCTTTGCGGCTACAAAAAGGGTCATGGCGTGTACAAACACAATTTCGCGAGTCACTTGCTCACAAAATAGCGTTTGCGATTCTCGCTATTAGTAAGGGTCATCCCTTTCTAATTGCGAGACTCACTGCCATGTACTATTGTTTTGTTACCACATGTGCAGCAGCAAAACACTCACAGTTTACCACCTACTTCAAGTATGTGGTAAACCACATGCCAATGGGAAGGGGTCCCCAGGGGACACATTTCCCTTTGGGAGTATGTGAGAAAATAATTTTTAAGAGCAGCCAGTGGTCCCAGGGACCCCTGCCTGCCCTTAAAAAATGAAAATGAAAAGTTTAATTTACTAAATGCATCCCATTTTCCTTTAAGAAAAACAGGCTGTATTTTAAAAAGAACTGCTTGATTCGAAAAGCAGACCCAGACATGGTGGTCTGCTGACCCCAGCAGGCCACCATCCCTTGGAGTGTTAGCCATTCCCAATGGGGTTGCTGATTGTATTTGCCTCATGAATAATTGCGAATCGCTAACAGTGCCTGTTACACTGTTGTACATTGCATTTTGCAAGTCGCAAAGTGACACCATTTTTGAGTCGCAAAATGGAAGCGTCGTACAACTGGCCCAAAGTATACTAATTTAACTTTCGTAGTACCCTATTTTCCGCTGGAATCCAGAAGCTTCATTGGCTCCCAGTGAGATGTCAGATTAAATTTAAAGTGCTCTGCATTGCTCATAAGTGTGAGAAGTTAGCCTGGCATATGATGTCCACTAGTTCTAGTGGGCACCTTGCACCAGTCTAATCGACCCTTATTGATGGTGGTTGTAAAGTCAACCTTATAGAAAGCTATCCTAGTGGCAGCATGAACCAGCAGTCTTCAGGCTAGGACTTCAGTAGGCGAGTTAAGCAAGTTGTTTTAATGTTATAGGGTATTTGTTCAAGCGCACGGCTACTCCGAGGTGTGTCCCGGCGCTGAGAGAAGAGAGAAGCAAAAGACCCAGAAAAAAGAGACCCAGTTTAATCCTAGTCCTACACAAATCTCATTATTGATGGAACAGCCAGGTCTTCAGTTGGCGTCTGAAGCTCAGAAGCTCTGCTTCTTGTCTCAAAGACAAAGGGAGCGTGTTCCAAAGTCTGCTCACTACCACCTGGAAGGAGCGTCCGCCCTTCCTGGCCAAAAAGAATTTTGGCACCAGCAGCAGATGTTGAGTCGATGACCTCAAGGTCCTGGCTGGAATATAGGGTATTTTACCATATATAATCCCTTGAATACCAAATCAAAGGACACCACACAAGGTATATATCAAATGTATTTGTATTTAATCTAAACACAACCCCTCTGCACTCTTTATGAGGTCAGAAGTAAAAATACAATACAAGTCACACAGTTAATATACAATAAGTTGCACAGTATACGTTATGCCCTAGGGACCTCACAAACCATATACTAAGAAAGTGGTATAAGTACCATGAGAGAATTAGAAAGCAGGCCTAGGGCCTGTGGGATCGCTGGGTCTACACTAAACAACCGAAGGTTAGGAAGTTGTAGGCCCACGGGAGACGCGTGCAGTGTCTAAAAACAAGCGGTTTCCCATTGACTTTCTATGGAGATCGTAAAAGTTACAAATAGACAATTTAAAATAGACAATTTAAGAACACTTCCGGATGGACTAGGATGGAACCCTTTTAAACTAGGACATTTCGAGAGTCAAGAACCACAGGAGCACCGGAGTACTCGTGTTACCTCACCCAGGGAAGCCGGGTGCATAGGTGTCTTTTCGTGTTGGGTTTAGTCGTCGTTTTCTATGGAGAGCTGCAAAGAAGTGCTGCAGGCGACTAGAGGAAACGTGTCCGGGTGGACTCGCAGAGTGTGGGGACCTGAGCTTTGGAGCAAATGGTGCTCGGGCTGGGACTTCTTGTACCCCAATGCACAACTTACTGAGGCTTTAGGAAAGGAGTGCAGGTAGCAAAATGCAGGATGTCCAAGATGTCCGGTCCCACGTCTCTCGTGCCAGCCACATGTCTCAGTTTTGCTGTGGATGTGGGTCCGGGTCAGAAAAGTCTGGAAGTTCAGTTCTTGAGTCGCCAAGTCTTTGTGTTCTGACGGGTGCCTTGAAACTGCAGACCGGCAAAGTTGCTGTTGGTGCCTGTTTGCACAGGGTGGTCACTCCTTCACCACAAGGGAGATGTCTTCCGTCTTCCAGTCAGAATTGAATGTCGAAGGTCCAAGATATGTTTTTCAAAGATTTGTCCAGGATAATCTAAAGTCCTGGGGACACAGCTCCTATACTTATACTAAGAAAGGGGGCTGGATTACCTGACAAGGTCCCTCCTATGGGTGAACCTGAGAAGGGGGTGGTTACACCAGTTTCCCTTTGTCCAGTTCCGTGCCGGAGCTGGGGCTGGAGTGCCCCAGCAACTGGTTTGAACCGGGCTATGCATGGAGCACCTTGTGTGCCCCAGGCAGTGTCTAGATGGATTCACTGAATGCAGCCCTCCCTGCCCCAATACACAAAACCCCAGTCTGGGGAGGTGTCCAGGCCTCCCCTGCCGGAGTTTCGTCCAGCAACAGGAGGTCAGACTCGTGTCTGTGGCAGCAGCATCCATTTTGTGATGCTGAGGCTCTGTTTAACTTTAACCGGGTAAAGAAGTAACCTACATGTCTTTTCCCTTTAGAAGGGTGGAATGCTACCCCCACTGCCAGAATTGGTGGGGGGTAGTATTCCAAAGTGTTTGACACCTTACAAGACATGTTTTGATAAAGCCAAACCAAAGTTAGCATTACGCGCGAGGATAATAATGGACTTAAGAGTATATGGTATGCCTATATCATAGAACAGCTATAAGGAGATGGTTCCGAAAGCTGCAGAGGGGCTCAGCTCATGCTAGGGCACCCTATCACATAAAACCAAGCATTCTGCCTCCAGGATTGTCGAGGCGTACCATAGGAGTGGCTTATAGGTGTATATGTGTCTATATGTAAAGGTAGATATAGGTATGCTATATCTAAGTAAGGGGTGATTACACCACTGTCCCCAGGCTGTGTGAATAGACCTGTGGTGATAGTTTGGAAGGCAAACCAGGGGTGGCACAATACATGCTGCAGCCCCTGGTAGGCCTAGGGTTCACCTATGCCCTGGGTACCTATGGTACACTATACAGGGGCTCACAAGGGTGACCCAGTAACATATCTGGTATGCACCTAAAGTACATGGTATCAATTTAGAGAGAGAACAGCTGGGCTGTGCGTCTGATTAGCAGGCAAACAGCCACATTAAAGTAAAAAAAACAGAGAATCACAGAAAAAAGTGGGGGTGACCATAGGAAGTAGACAATACTCTCCTACAATAAGGCACACCCGTTCATATACCCACCCACCACATACTCACAGGACCACTTATATACCCAGAAATCCACTCACACAATCACTCACATACCCAAACCATAGTCCAACACAAGTGCTCACACACCCAGTCGGGGACCCAGAAAATCACTCACACACCTATTTACATGTGCATACAGCCACTCACATACCCAATCACACATCTATACAGCCACTCACATACCCAGTCACACATCCATACAGCCACTCACTAACCCATACAGTCACTGATACATCCACTCAGAGACCCTGGGAAGCACTCCACACCACAGACCCACACATATACACACACACACCCACTCACATACGTACTTTTACACCCACACAACTACTCACACACCCATTCACACAGCCATACAGCTAATCACACATTCACTCAGACACCCATATAGCCATTCACATGCCCGTTCAGAAACCACTCACAAACCCATATACACACTCATGCAACCATTCACACACCCACTTAAAGACCCAGGGAACCAGTCACACATCTACTCACAGACCGCATAGGCACTCATATACCCACTCACAGTCCCATTTACATACTTAAATACTTACACACCTACTCACACACCCATACATCCAGTCACACCTATTCAGAGTCCCAAAAAAATACTTGTGCATCTATTCACTTATCAATACAGCCACTCACACAGGCACTTATGGACCAACTCATACCAGCCACGGTCCATGCAGGTAACAGCGGTGTGGCAGTGGGGCCAGGTAAGGGGAAATTTTGAGGGACGATGCCGAGGGAAAATTAAATAAATAAATAATTTTCCCTCTGCCTCATCCCTCGAAATGCCCCCTTATCTGGGCCCATCGCCCTACCACTGTTACATGCACAGACTGAGGCTGACTCAAAAACCCATTCACAGACCCACACAAGCACTAACGCACCAACTCAGATACCCACCACACACTAAATCACCCAGTTACACAACCACACAACCACTTAGACACCCAGTTACTTACCTACACAACCACTAATACAATGAGCAAAGCTTTCATCCATAGGCAGCAATTGATGCCACTTTAACCCTCTCGGGCCAACCCAAGTAATGTCTACACCAGGTTAACATAGGTCTCTGTCAATGCCACTCTTTCTAGCACTCTCTGTCGCCCAAAACACAAAATTATGGCCCAGGATCCAGACTCCAACCATTTTGGAGACAAGAAGGAGTAGCACACAGAAAACGGCTGCAGCTGTATGGGGCAGTTTGAAAGACAGTTACAATGGAGGAAAGCAAGTAAAATATAAAAGAACATATTTGATTTGATAATGGAGATGCACAGGGAACTAAAATTAGGTAGTGATTTTAAGAAAAAATGTACTAACTCTCTGATTAACATTGTAAAAAAAAGTTACGTTGTTTGGGTGATGCTTGGAATTGCAAACATTCAACCCCCACACCTGCTACAGTTAATGTGAAGTTAGTATGCTGTTGAGGGAAAGTAGGCAGAGACTATTGGAAACAGGGTTACTATGGAAACGGAGCTAAAAGAGTGTGATGGAAGGAAACAAAAGAGTGTGGAGTGAAACTGAAAAGCAGACTGGTGTACAAAAATTGCTCAGTAGGTTATAGTGATGTTATAGTTAGGAAATAGAATTTAAGGAAACCTTAGAAATTCAGTGAAAAAAACAAATTTTATAGGGACATTAGTTAGTCTCAGACTTTACATACAAAAAAAAACAGAAATTCAGCAGTTATACGTACTTGAGCAGACTATAACTTTTATCCCTGCCATGCACTGCTTATGACCTCACATATTACATCACTCATTATATGGTCAGTGAAATCACTGTTAACATTACTGATGATATCTCAAATGGCATCTCTGATGTAGGGGTGGACAGAACTCGTGGAGTTGCACTACGAAGAATTCATAATAACGCTGTAGAATTCCGTGTAGTTCCGCTCCGTCCTAATCTGAACTCTCAGTGCCTATGGAAATTCTGTATCAAATAGTTTATATAGTTTTGTGCAGCGAAAGACTTGTTGATATACGTGGCCCAGACACACCAATAGCTAAACACATTGCGGCATGCTACTCCAATTTTGAATACAGGGTCCGGTGGGTGAAGACACAGCTGTCCAATTTTGTGCAGAGGGCAATCCAGGGCAAAAATAGAGCTCTGCCATCTCAGAAAGCCGTTACAGTGCATTGTGTGCCAGCCTGTTCTTCCCAGAGGGAGCAAGGTAGCAGCATCAGGTCCATAGAGGGATGCGAGCTGTCCCAAAGCCTGCACCCAGCCCTGACAGAGGCTCCTCCCTCTAGACAGACACTTCCCAATGCAGAAACGTACCCCTCAAAACAAGGACTGCCTCCTCGTCGCATGGCAAAACATGGGACAGTGACTTTGCACAGCCTCACATATACGCCTGTCAACCATAATGAAAGTCAGAAATGACGCTCTGTCATGTCTGTGGCTGACTGGGTGACAGGGGAGGGACCTCTCTTGTCACCCCCACTCACAACTGTGCTCCAGCCAGTGTGCTTCACAATCTTACTGTGGTGAAGGCGAGTTCCAGGCTCCTATCAGTGGCCCGGGTCCCTCCTTCTTTGCCTGCAGAATAATAGTGCTCCAGCGATTAGGGGTGTCCAGCTGACTATGGTGGATGGAGTCATTTGTATAAAAGTAGGAGAAGGTAGGGGTGGGCTGGCGGCCTGTGCCGATGAACTCTGTTACGCTATGTGGGAGGCAGTGTATTTTGCCGAACTCCGCGCTCCAAGCAGAGTGAGGAGTGAAAAAAACTCTGCAAGTTCAACGCCCACTTCTACACTAATGACATCACTGATGACATCATTCAGCAAAGCAAATTTCAGTATTCGTTATAAAATACCAGTTCATTATTTTTAAATAGGAAGAAAACACAGGTGAGGGATCTACAGCACAGAGCTGACTGTAACCTTATCAACCACTACACTAAGTTATCACCTAAGAGTTAGTTCTCAGTGGATAATCTTGTCTCTTCTGAATCTGAACCACTACTCTAAATACTACTGACCGAAGTAAAACATCTAAACATACATGCTAGTCTATTGCAAGCTACAAAACACCATTTGTGAAACCGGAAAGGGGTTTTAGTGCAAATGTCAGATTTACACAAACCACTACTCATTCCCATGGCCAGTAGGGAGGACTTAGCAGGTACGCCACTGTGTTACAAACCACAAGTAAAATTATTCTTCATCCTGGAGAAAAGTGCGACCAGAGAGGTCCGTCTGTTATAAATGTTTGCTAAAGATCCAAGGGCCATATGTACAAAGCCATTTAGCATTTCTTGCCTGAATGAATCGCTATTTTGGGCCATTAAGGAACGCTTAATATGCTTTCCATATGTACTAAAGCAGAATTGTGGTCGCAAATTGAGATTTCTACCCCGTAGGAATTGCATTTTGTGATAGGAAATCGCAAATAGGGATTTCCTATTTGCGGTTTCTTAAGCACATGTACGAAGCATTTCCTAAATGTGAAATGGTCATTTAGGAAATGCTTATATCAATGATTCCAATTTGATGGTAACCATGTGCAAAATGGAAAAAGGCACACAAAATGCTCTTTTTGCAGTGCGATGTGCAAGAACCCACCCCAAGGGCGTTGGAGTGCATTACAAGTGCACTACTTTTTTTTAGATTTAAGGGGGGTCCTTGGGCCATAGGTGTGATTGTTTTTCCAAATTTATGATTTCCTAATAGCCATTGCGACTCTATAGGAATTGCAATTTGGGTACATTCCATTTTGCATTTCCTAAATAGCAATTTCTTAGGATTCACAATTGAGGGAATGCAAAATGGAATTTTCGTACACATGGGCCTTAGTGAACAGATGAATTTATTGCAATCCACTACTACAGTCATTCATCACAAAGGAGAGAAGCCTAAGGAAGCTGGTCAGTATGTCATAAAACAAAACTATACTCACTATCACTGTGGAGTGAAGTATCAATGAACAGCTTAGACTGTCGCAAAGCACTACCGAACACATACATCAAAATGGCACGTGTCAGTGTAGCCGTTAGTTCACTGCTAAATAGTACACCTGCTTTAAAAACAGGAATACAGATCAGGTGACATATGTTTCAATTAGTATCACTCATTTGTAGTAAAGAATAGTATTTTAACTTATGCAGTAGCTTAATATATATATCTTTAATCCTCAGAAACTTTTACGAAACACTTACACTTTAAGTCTCAGAAACATTTACGAAATACATTTACTCACCTCAGTGACTGCAGGGGGGGTAAGTTAAAATTAACTAAGGTAACTATGCCTGCTGAATTGCTATGGTTTTGCCTGTGCAAAATCTGAGCCATACATATATGGTGTTTGTCGGTGCCACTGTGTAGTTATGGTTCAGCCGTACTTTACATTCAAAAAGGATTTTTGATTTATCTATAACTTTTGACCCCATAGTCAGATTTACACAAGTCTTAGTAATGTACTCAGTAATGTACTCAGTCAGCTACATTTTGGAAGGCAACATTTCATGACCATCTGTTACAAAGACGATGGAAAATAAAAGTCACTCCTGATAAAAAAGCATCTCCTTTATCACAAACTGGCAAGCTTTCCAGCTGCCATTTTAGGTGCTGGATTCAAACCCTATTTGGTCCCTGACTTTTGAGTGGGAGTCAATTTGCAGGTTTCATGTATTGTAAAAGAAAATGCAGGGGCATAAGAGACCTTACTTATAATTTAATAGGAACAATAGATGTAGCGACACTAACCCCCTGACCATAATTACCATAGATGCCACGAAGCTATTTGAACTGGGCCTATTTAAAATACATATTAAAAGAGATCAACCTAGGAGAAAATTTCTGCAGATCAATTTCACTGATTAATAAGGCCCCCCACAGCCAGAATCTTAATAAATGGCAATTTATCTAACCTAGTTACAATCCAGAGAGGCACTCGCCAGGGCTGCTAGCTATCCCCTATGCTTTTTAACCTGTACCTCAAGCCGCTGGCTGAAAAGTTTAGAACACATCCAAGTATACCTCCCTTGAAGTTCAGTGAATGTCAGAGAAAGGTGGCATTATATGCCGACGATCTCATGATGCTTACGGGTAATTTAAATATCACAATCCCGTTAATATTCAAAGAAGTACAGAAGTTCGGGCAGATTTCCGGATATGAAATACATGTAGAAAAAACTGAATGCAAGGCATGGAACTTGGGACCCTGTGTCTATCAAACAAAAAAAACAATAAGATATTTAGGAATATTAATCACTCAAGATATTGATAAGATTACAGAAACAAATCTTCATAAAATTGGGAAAGAAATACATAATTCCATAGCAGGTTGGGCATATTTACCTTTGACTCTGATCAGTAGAGTCAACTTAATAAAAAATGATGCTGTTGCCAAAAATAATCTTCTTACTACAAAATATTCCGCTGGTATTCAATGAGAAAACCTTGAAAACTATCCAGTCAAAACTAAACACCTTTATTTGGGCTTCGAAAGGATCTCAAATTTCATGGAGGAAGCTACGCAGGAAGAAAAATAAAGGAGGGTTGTGCCTCCTGGATTTAGTTTTATATGCAAGGGTATTCTCACTGAGGGCAGGTAAAATACTTATGGACTTACCAGACGGCTCGGATATTGGTGTAATGTTTAAGGAGATGCTCCTGGATGTAGAGAGAGGAAGCCATGGTTTCTTATATAAATATGGAGACCCAAGATTTTTTTTAAAGTTCACCTAAAAACATTGCACAGCTTAGTGAGCACTTCGGCCAAGATTAAGAAAACTCTAAAAATTTGCTATTTTAGCGCTCTTGCACCCATCTGGAATTCACCAGGATCGACTAAAGATGCCAACCCCTCTACTCAGGGCAGGAATTCTCCGATGGGGTCAATTAGCACCAGAAGGAATTTTGCTATTCTAGGATGAGATAAACTTATTGGTCGACAAAGGACTATCTAAATTTAATATTAGCAAATAAAAAGCTGGCATCAAACTGTTGGAATGGATGTGGGCATGCCAAATGAACTGGAAACCACACTATCAAAGAAGATCGTAAAAAAGAAAGAGGTGGTGACTCTGTACTGGCTACTTCTCGACCTGGAAGAGGCTTAATTCAAACTACCAACCGCGCTGTGGGGAGAGAACTTGCCTCGCTGCAATCTCGAAGATATATGTCAAGTATCTCACAACATTCTACACACAACAGTGCAACCTGTAAATTTAAAAAGAAATCATATATTTTGTATTCACAGCCCAGCGCCAAAGTGCCCAAAATGTTTCCAGACCAGTGCGGACGATGTTCTTATGTTTTCAATGTGCCCAAAGCTAGCTAACTTTTGGGCGGAGGTGAAAAGAGGTATGGAAGGTATTTTTGGCACAAGTGTTCAGGTAAGCATGAATGTGGTTTTCTTTGGATTGTTTCCACATTATGAGTCTATGATAGGAGGGGAAAATTGACTATGCTTATACCTGATCTTACTTGCACGAAGGGAAATCTGCAAAAAATGGGTTAAGGATATTTCTCCAACTCTTTTGGATTGGGTGATCTTTATGAATTACACGATGAAGCTGGATATAGTTAGATTAAATGAAGATAAAAAGAGTAAAAAAGACTTTTGGGGTCCATGTGAAAAATGGCTGAACAGTTTAGACCAATAGAATGAAATTAGCTTTAAAAAGTCCAATGATTAAGCCTTACACTAATTTACCCAATCTCTCTGGTTTCTGTGAGGCGCCCGAGAGATACAGAACCAATCTGTAGAGAGGCACTGATAAAGCATATCCATCTAAATACAGAGCTCTACAGTTGGTGCCATTTTGAGAAGGGGGCCGCAGGAGCAGTTTGAACTAGCTCTGAATTTATCTGATGGCAAATGAGGAAAAGAAACAACAACAAAAACATTGCAATTTCATTCGACTTCACTTAATTAGACGAATGTGTTTTAATTAGCATTGTTTCAAATATGTAGACACGCGCGCACACGCACTCACAGACACACACACGCACACGCATACACACACTCACAGTTTTCAGCCAAGATTCTGCACACAGAGAATGCCGCAGTGGAGCAAGATGTGTGCCTCTCTCTTCCTGTATTGGAAACACTGATTTAAGTATCCCTGTTTGCTACATCACGACACAAAGACAAAACATCTTCATCTCTTTGCAGGTGACCGGCTTAGCAGTCGGCCAGCCCCTTTTCACCCGGAAACGTTTGTGTGGCCCTGGTGGGTGGTTTACATGCGTCTTGAACCACTTCGTGTATTCATTCTGAATCTTCATCCTGATACCATCGTACTGGCTGTGGACGTCCTGGAGGACGCTGGTCAGGTCCGGCTGTGTTTTAACACTGCTTTTCTGTCCAAGAACATTGCTCTGGACGGTCATCCGTACCTCGTTCAACTCCTGGGTACCAATAGAAAGAAGACAGCCTGAGTTACTCATTGAAGCAGCAATAAAATTAAAATTATTCATTTATTTATGATTTGGGTATCTACTGGGTTTTAATCTGTCACCTCTACATTGCTCGTCAAAATTAACCCAAATAGATGTATTGACTTTTAAGAACAAGCAAAGCAAATCTTCTTGGCCCTTCTATAGTTAAAAGGGTTTCTCAAGCTTCAAGTAAGTAATGGGAAATATGTTCCATACATGCATCGGCATTGCAGGCCCCACTTTCACACATAGAGATGTAATGCGTGAGACGGTTAGAGAGAGTTTAAAGCTGTTGGTGTCATTGAAAGGGCCAAAGACCTTAAAAGATTGGGCTTCCTTATTATGCATTCAAGACAGTGATATATATTTGCATTTTCATTTAAGTGACTCTTGCATGTTTAACTATTATCCTTCGCCCCTCCGTTCAGTTGTGCACTAAATTATTAAATTGGACTTTAACCCTAATGCTGAACCTCCCCAGGAAGGGTGATTTTTTCAACTTTGAAATATGGGTCTACTTCTGATATTTAGCAGGACCCTATCGGACTCCCTGGACCATGGCAAAAACGTCCGAACAGTAATGGGATTCACCGTGGGATGTCAAGATGTAGAGCCTACAGACCAGCTGCAGACAGATGTGCATACCAGCACTCTCTTGCTCTTCCCCCTGAGGCTTGACCAGGCTTGGATAACTCCCTGAAGGTTGAACTTATTAGCTGAAAGCTCATCATAGAACTGGTAACTCATGTACATGTCAAGCTGACCTTCACACTCTGTATGATGACAGTCCAGATCTTCACACCCTGTATGATGAGAGTCCTGACCTTCACTCCCTGTATGATGACAGCCCTGACGTTCACTCCCTGCGATATGAAAACAGAGGACCAGCGGAGAATGTGTTTTGAAAAGCGGCCATGCTGGCCAGAGCATGTGAAGACAATGTCAGCATTAAAAGTGACACTGTCTTGCGTGGACTCTGTGTGCTGCCTTTTCCTAGAGGCCTATGCATTCCTGTAGTCACTGTGAATCATTTGTAACAATTTCTGTAATTAGCCACTGGTGTTCTGGACGAAAATATGGTTGCGCTCCCACTGCATGGCCAAGTACTCCCCTTTAGCACTTGTCTCTCACCAAATAGCAAAGTCAAGTATGCGTAGCTTACTTAAAGAGAGATGTGGGATCAGATAATCAACCTGTTAAACATCAAATAACAAGTAACAAAGTCACTGTCCAGTTCTTAACTTTTAAGAATTCGACGTTATTACACCTAAGTACAAACACACACTAATTCCATCTCTCTATCACTTTCCCTCAATCTTTCATAAATTCAGCGAACCAAGTGTATGAAAAAGGGGATCCAGGTAAAGAAAGTGCTTCAGGGTCATTGTAAAGATTTATGATGATATAGAAAGGTAGGCAACATACTATGGGGCAGATTTACAAGCCCCTTGTGACATCTTTACGGCAGTGTTGCGTCACTTCTGTGACGCAGCGGCGTTGTGAACAATGCACCACAATGCAACAGATTTACAACGTGACGCATCTAGTGAGATGCGTCACGTTGTAAAACCCTGCGCTTCATTATACCTGAGTCAGGTATAATGTATGCAGGGTAGGCGTCCCCTCGCAAGGAAGCCTCGTAAAAGTGACACAGTGAAATCTACACGATTTCACTGAGTCACTTTTACGTCCCCGCTGCGTCAAGCCCTTACGCATGCTTGTAGCAGGCGTAAGGGGTGACGCAACATGTTAGGTATAGGCCGCCCCTGAGCATTGCTGGGGTTGCGTTGCACTTTTGAAACAACTCCAGCAATGCGCCGCCCTTACGACAAAAAGTGCGACACGCATCTGACTATCCTTGACCACGGTGTGCCACATTGTAAATGCGACACATGCGTGGTGGTCCAATGGTAGTTTTACGTGGCGCATCTTTACTGGCCCATCCCTGCTAATATGCAGAGATGTGCCAGTCCTTGTAAATCTGCCCCTGTGTATCCACAGGTTGGTCACGCACGACAGATTTCCTTATCATGAATACACCATGGTTAACAGCAGAACATTCAATGACATGAAATTTACTTCTTTAGTACATATTGAGTCTACCCATATGACTGGTGTAGGATTCGTTTTTTGGGGGACTGTGAAGACTGCATTGCCTCTCCTCGTGCTTTTCCCTCACAACACAACTGAGGTTGACTGTTAACCTCCAAAGCACCACCCAATACAACGCTAATGTATGAAAAGGAGTCTGGTTTTGGACATTATCTAGTTTTACTCTGACTATTCTAATCACCTAACCCAAAACCAACACACAACCCTGCTTTCAATACATTATTGGCAGTCCTAACCCCATGTAACCAGAACACCTCCAGTAACTCATGAGCAAATATTTTTTGCCTTCAGAAACAATTTTTGTGGTGAATATTATATCTTCCCACAGATTCCTCACTTTAATATCCTCAGAACCGCGACTAGATCCATAGCATTTTTTTTTAACTGCAGCTCTCCAGCACGGCCAGCTGACGCCACACACGTCCATTTGGGGTACGCCCCACTCCAGAAGTGACATCATGGCCAAGGTGTAAGGAGCAGAACCAAAGAGACCTTAACCCCAGCAGATCACTGTGCAATCAGAACATAACCACCAGATATCTTAGAATATTATTAAGAACAACACTACACCAGAAGGGGAGGAGGAAGGGTGGCAAGAAATCTGCCAGAGGATATAGTATCCACGAAGACATCACTAAAGTTAACAAAATATTTCCTTTGCCCAAAGCAGTGACTGGAATGATTAGTGACAGTTCACCAAGAAAATTCAGCTGAACTTCTCTGACGAGCAGCCATCACTTCTTGCTTAAGCCACCAGATAATAATAACTAGCAAAGGCATTCAACAAGATCAAGTGGCCGCACAGCAACCACTGAGGCCAAGAAAGTAAAAACTACTAGTATCCCTTTAGATTGGACACCATTGTTTTAAACATTGGTCTGTCCTGGTCACAGAGCAACATATTTTAATGCAAAGTGTGTTCAACAAGAAATAGCGTAATTGGTACCATCTTTACCCTTCTTTGTGCTAGTGAAAGAACCAGTTATCTACTTAATCTTATCTCATCCATTCGATTTAATAGAAGACAACACTTCTTATGGCCATTCAATCAATCAATCAATCAATCATATCATTTGTAAAGCGCACTACTCACCTGTGAGGGCCTTAAGGCGCTGGGGTGGGGAATCCTACTACTGCTCGAAAAGCCAGGTCTTGAGGAGTTTTCTGAAGGTCAGCAGGCCTTGGGTCTGCCATAGTTGGACGGAGAGGGTGTTCCAGGTCTTGGCGGCAAGGTGGGAGAACGATCTGCCACCGGAGGCCGCGCTTCAAGAGCGGGGCACTTTGGCGAGGGCGAGGTCGGCCAAGCGGAGCTGACGGATGGGGGTGTAGAAGCTGAGTCTTCTGTTGAGGTACATTGGTCCAGTGTTGTGGAGTGCCTTGTGTGCGTGGGTGAGGAGCTTGAAGGTTATCCTCATGTTGGCCGGGAGCCAGTGCAGGTCTCTCAGGTGGGGTGTGATGTGGCTGCGGCAAGGGATGTGAGGATCAGGCATGCAGAGGCGTTCTGGATGCGTTGGAGTCGTCTCAGGAGTTTGGCCGAGGCTCCTGTGCAGAGGGCGTTTCCGTAGTCCAACCTGCTGCTGACGAGGGCCTGGGTGACCGTTCTTCTCGTTTCAGTGGGGATCCACTTGTAGATCCTGCAGAGCATGCGGAGGGTGTTGACGCAGGAGGAGGAGACGGCGTTGACCTGTTTAGTCATAGAGAGTTTGGAGTCGAGGTTGACCCCTAGGTTGCGTGCATGGTTGGTGGGTGTTGGGGCGGTTCCCAGTGCGGTTGGCCACCAGGAGTCGTCCCAGGCCGAAAGGGTGGATCTGAGGATGAGGACCTCCGTCTTGTCCGAGTTCAGCTTCAGTCAGCTGTTCCTCATCCATTCAGCGACAGCCTTCATTCCTTCGTGATGGTTGGTTTTGGCGGTGTGGGGTTACTTGGTGAGGGAGAGGATCAGCTGGGTGTCATCGGCGTAGGAGATGATGTTGAGGTTGTGACCATTTTGTCTAGTGCTCCTCTTCTTTGGAGGTAGGAGAAGATAAAAAGAAACATGTAGGAGTTATGGACTGACCCATGTAGAAGTGGGACAGCACTTTAGGCAGAAAAGAGGCATAGGTATGTAGGACCAACTACTCCAGGTAAAATACTGTAAATGGTGGACAGACCTGCAGGGTCTGCAATTCTTAAATCCTGCTGGCAGTAGTAATTGTGAGCAAAGAGGCTGTTTTTCAGTGTTAAAATATTAAGGGATCAGCTGTGTATTGGTAATATTGGTGATACCATAAGGTTATTCAGAACAAAGTTTAAATTCTACTGCAGAACCACAAAAGGGGTGGGAGAAAACATACAATAATCCCTTCAAGGAACATGCCACAAAGGGCAACCTGAACAAGGAAGACTTGTCAAGGAGACACAAGATGAAGAACAATTTAACCATGTATCCTTTCACAGTAGAGACCTCCAAACCAGGGAAAGCACAGAGTGCAGAACATCTCACAAGCAAGTCTCAAAGGGGTTGAAGCTTGTGACCAATAACTCAATTCAATTTCAAATCTTTATTTCAGTCACAAGACCATAAAAGATATGCACATAAATGTTACATCATTAAAACCAAGTGATAAACACATTTTTAAGAGCATAAAATAAAAAACCAAAATGGTTCAAAATGAATTTAAAAGACAGATTCACTCAATCGAGGGTTGATGGGTTAAGTCTACCTCCCCAATCCCTTTAGCAATCTAGCACGTGTAACCCACATTGCAGTTAAACATTTTGACATTGCCAAGACAGTTACCGGGGATAAGTCAGTTTTTAAAACTCTATAAGCTGGTAGGAGTTGTCTGAAACCCCAGTTTTTGAGCAGCGGGACGATCCAGTACTTTCTGCTTTTCCTATAAGCTGGGCACATAAATACTGCATGCACTTCGGTCTCCTGTATGTTGGCACATGCAGGACATGTCCCGGTACTGGATTGACTCGTCCATCCTTTGGTAAAGGACCCCAAAGCTAATGTCCCATACCTCCACTGCAAGAATAGTTTCCTTGTTGAGGGAGGCATGATATCATTCAATACACATTCCATAGTAAAAGTGTCTTTGGATTGAATAAAATGGAAAGTTAGGGATCCTTCACGGACATTGTCCAGTGCTCCGGCAAGCATATAGTCATAAGTTCTAGACAGCATCTTCCTCGAGATACTGATGCTGGCTCTCTCAGGATCTGCCCATAGTCCTGGGATTCCAAGGGACTCACACATGTTCTTTATGTAACTTAACCATGGTATACTGCTTACTTTTGGCGCAGCTAAAAATTCCTGGAGCTCCGCTCTGTAGGTTGTCAGCTCCTGGGTGCTCCATAGGCGGCGCCAAAAAGCCAGTGGTTTGAGGCCAAGTTCCTCGGTAATTGGCCTCACGCCCAGATCCAATCTTAGGGGCAAAAGTGGTGTACTACAGGGGAGGGATGTTAGTTGCCTTAAGAACTTATTTTCGGCAGTTAACAAGCTTTGGGATGGAACGTGGCCCCATAGCTCTCCTCCATAAGTAACTGCCCCCGAGCCTGTACTTTGTAGATTTGAATTGCTGGACCAAGTGGGCGGTAAGTAGATTTGCCAGCAATTCTTAGAATACCACCCGCCCTCTGAGTCAATTTCATGGTCGATTTGGCTTGATGGGTCTCACACGTCAAGTTTTGGTTAAGAGTTATCCCCAGGTACTGGAATGTCTTCACTCTTTCTAAGCTTACTTCTCCCAGCTTTGGGTTTTGGCGGTTGGTCGGCATTGGGTTTAAAATCATGAATTTAATTTTCTGCGGGTTAACTTCTAGTCCCCTTTCCTCGCAGAAGCCCAGAAACCCTTCTAACACCCGCTGGATGCCCATAGGGGATTTGGACAGCAGCAGGGTATCATCCGCAAACATTATTGCGGGGACCCTGCTGCCGCACAGTTTTTGGGCATCAATATTGGCAATCCTAGTCAGGTGCTCTATTACCCCGTTCACGAAGAGGCAAAACAGGGTCGGTGCGAGCACGCAGCCCTGCCTCACCCCTCTTCCAACGGGGAACCTTTTAGTTAGAATGCCGTTGTTCCCGCACCTGACTTGTGCAAAGTTGTTTAGGTGTAATTTGATGAGGATTGCGAGAATGTCTTTTGGGACCCCCAAATCCTCCATAACCGTCCACAACCTGGATCTAGGCACCAGATCGAAAGCGGCACGCAGATCCACGAAGACCGTGTACAGCGCGCCGCCCTCGATCAGCGCTGTCCTCCAGTAGATGAGGCTCAGTCTGAAGACTTGGTCGACCGTTGAGACCCCCCTCCTGAATCCCGCTTGGTAAGGGCTCAAAGTGTTGGTTTCCTCCAGCCAATTCTGGAGCCTATCCAGCACCAGCCTCCCAAAGAGCTTTTGAGAGACATCGATTAGACTGATGGGGCGGTAGTTGGCTGGGAGCAGTGGGGATCCCTTTTTGAATATGGGGACTACCTCTGCTCCCAGCCAAGTGTCCGGTACCCTCATTCCTCCCAGAACCGCATTAAAAATTTGCGACAAGTATGGTGCCCAAATCCCCGGCTCCTGCTTTTATAGGTCGCCTGGTACCCCGTCCAGGCCAGGGGCTTTGCCCGCTGACAATCCTTCAATGGCTTTCTGAACCTCTCTTATTGTGAAGGGTTCGCATTCTATGGCAGCCTCCAGGGTATATGGATTATGGATCGTGGCTTCCTCTTCTAAAGCATATAGGGACTCAAAATGGGATTGCCACAAACTCGGGGCGATGTTTGGCTCGATAGCTGAGGGAAGATCTTCCGAGCCATGATTTACAAATCGCCAAAATTTACGGGAATCCCTATTCCCTAAGGCACCCAAGAGTTTCTCCCAGTGGGCCTCGTCCCATTCCACCCTTGCATTTTCCAGGAGTTTCTTATGTGACCTTCTTCTAAGTTGTATTTCCTCCCTACTATAGCCCGCCTTGATAGCTAGCAGGAGGTCGCATTTAGACTTACGGCACGCGGAATTGTACCAGGTCTTTTTGCTATTCCCACCACGTCTATCATTTCCCTTGTTAAAGAGGTCTGCCTCCATTAAGTTAATAAGATCTTCATGGGTTTGCCACAGTTGAGCTCTAGTTTCTTCGTTGAAGGGGCCTTCCCCGTGGGCAAATGTCTCTTCCAATGCTGGCGTGATTTTGGCATAGAGTTTTGGCAACTTATCATCACGTGAGATCAGTTTCTCCCACCTCACTCTCCTTCTGTTATTCTCGAGTGCCAGCCCTGTCTTTGGCCTTTGTTTGGTCGGTCCCTCAACCGAAATGCCTGGGATGGCATAATCAAGTTCTAGGGCGTTATGGTCGCTGTCCAATCTGTCTATTATCTTAAAGTCGATAACCTGTGACCATGAAGACATTTGGACTAAGACATAATCCAGTCTAGATTCACTTCCAGTTTTGTTAAATGTGAATTTACTTGGGACGTCTGATTTCGTGCGGCCATTACACGCCCTGAGGCCATGATTGAGTGTGAGAGCTGTTATCTGCAGGGCGAGTGGGGTCCGCGCCCTTGCGGGGGGTGCCATCGTTGCCGGAACCAGCCATCTTGAATCCTCCTCTTGGGAGGGTCCATCAAGAAGGCCAGGCAACGGCTCGAACTGTGCATTTAGATCACCTACCACCAAGTAGGGAAGTTCCTTGGGAATTTGGCTCAAGAACACAGAAAGTTCTTCAATTGTGCTTGATTCTCTAGATGTGGGCATGGGTTTCGAATAGACGTTTATTAGTACAAGTTTATGGGAGTTAGGCCATTCTATCTGCACCGCCAGAATATCATCGGAGTCCACGTTTAAGACGGTAGCATTGCAGCCCAAATGGGTAGCCACCCAGGTTGCCAGGCCTCCCGAGGGTCTGCCTCGTCCTCCCCACTTCGCGGGTTTCGTGAAGACTACAAAGCCATGGCGAGTATGTTCTACTCTTGCCCAGGTTTCTTGGAATAGGCAGATGCTTCTCGAGTTAGTAAAGGAAACCCATTCCTCACATTCTAACTTACTGGCCAGGCCCGCCACGTTCCACGAAATCAGGTTCAGTGATAGTGGTCTTATTGATTCCTGTGGTTCGTTTCTTACCGGGTTTGGCTTTGGGGGTCCTAATTTGACCTCATCCCTCATTCCATCCCCATTGATTTTAGCCGGGGTCTCTTCTAGCGGGCAGATTGAATCTTGGCTAATTGCCTGGGTTTTCAGGGCAGCCCTGTGTTCCCCTTGTAGCGGGGAGTCTTCCGAGTGTGGAGACCTATCCCTTTTGGAGTTTACTAGGGGCAGCTCACTAGTCGCCGGCTCTGGTAGTCAATCGACCAAGTCAAGATTGCTATATCTGTTGTAGGTCGGAAGATAACCGAACTGAGGTTTTGTGTATGACCATGGGATTCCTCCCCGTCTTCCCCCCCAGCCGCCTTCAGACCTATTTCTCCTATTGACAAGCTCCCACCCTTCTTCCTCATCATAGGGTCGGAGGTACTCTTTTGCCATTTGCCTGTTATAGTTTTCTCCTCTCGCACTTCCCCCCCACCCCCACCCCCTTCTTCTACCAAAGCCCCAGCTCTCCTCCTCATCACGCACTGGCAAATTATTAGCGATAATGTGTCCATTGTGGTGATTGTCCCACCCATCTCTCCTATTGGACTCCCACTCCTCCCTCTTCTCTTGCTGGAACCCCCATCCCCGATTGTCTGCTACATAGGCACTTGAAGGGTAGAAAAATGAGAGAGGTAAGGGCTGGATGGGGCTATCCTGGTCGTGGGAGGACCAGCTGCATATATAAGCAGCTGTGTCAATGTCCCTGAACCTAACCAGGATGCAATCCCCTGCAATTGTTTTCCTTTGATTACCTACCCAAGCAGCTCTCCGCACCGTGAGGATTGCACCTGTTATGCTAGATGGGAGAGGTCTATATTTGGACAACCAATCGATGGCCTTGTTTTTAAGGGAGGAGCTGTCTCTGTAGTATTGGGTTTTAACTCGGGTACCCCAGCTAGTATTATTGTGTAGGGGGCTGCCTTAGGCGGAAGATTCACAGTTTTGTTTGGGGGGATATTTTTTTTCGTGTTGGCTGGTGGTGGCTGATCTTTCTGTGGTTGACTAGGAGTAGTAGTATTATTGGTCTTGGAGTCTGTTTTATGAACGGGGGGCGATTGACAGTGATTGACAATTGTTAGGTGCGGCAGTGGTTTTCCCGTTCGGTTGTTGGGGAGTTTTGTTTTGGGTTGTTTTATGTTGGGCATTTTGTGTGGAACCTATAGCTTTCTCCTTCAGTGTCGTTACTAACTGAGGGGTCTTGCCAGCTAGTGGTTCCAGCCCCCCTGTATTACCCTTCCTTTCTGGTTTTATCGAATCAGCCAGCTGTACTGTGGATTTTTCTATATTGATCAGCCTATCTTCTATTTTTATTAGGCGAGCTTCTAGCGGACTTAGGAGGGACCTAATAAGTGCGCCTATATCCGCCAGTGTGATTTCCTCACTAGAGGGATCCAATATGGAATTATTAGGCAAGGGTACTGGGTCCAATGCTACTCTTTCAGGGGGTGGAGCCTCATCTCCTTCCACTGGCAAGACACTCAAGATGTTTTCACCCCTCACAGAAATATTTCTTTCAGTGATGGACTTAGGGGTTTTTGGTTTCTTCCCCCCCTTGGTAGCCCCACCTCTCCCTCTTTTTGGGATGGCACCTTCCTTTGCCCCCCTTGTACGATCGAGGATGTTCTCACTTGGGACATCTGATGTTGTGTCTTGGGGGGGTTAGAGATAACAATATGTGGTGTCTGTGTATTAGGAAGGGTCAATAAGCTCATATCATCAAGATCAGATTTAGTGAGAGACTGGTTTGCCCCTGTCACCCCCACGGTATGATCTGTAAGGGTTTCCCCTCCCCTCCGGTGTTTTGGCTAGGGCAAGCGGACCCATTGAGGACCTCCGCACCCAGTCGATTTCCTGGGAGATCCGTCGTTCAAGTACTTCGATATCTTCTATCAAGAGTGCGCCGGCCTTTACAAAATAATTATCGATTGTACCTTGGGCTGCTCCTGCCGCATCCATAGATGATTTGCTTCTAGTTTGCCGCATAGACATTCCCAGTTTCAGGTAATCCAATGCTCTGCTCTGGCGAGTCGGGTGTGCTTGTCCGGGCAGGGGGGGTGGCCCGTCCTCCCTCGTCCTCGAACGGCCTCAAACCGCCCGCTCTTTGCCCGGTCTTCGCCCGCGCTTCCGTCCGCACGCGTCCCGCGTTCGCGTCAGGGGGCTGGGCTAAGTAGGAGGAGGGGGGCGGGAAGAGGCACCAGGTGCGCGCGATGTTCTGGCGCAAGCACCTCTAGTCCTCGCAGTCCCGCTCCCAGTGTCAGAGGCGTAGGCTCCCCACAGCAAGGTTGGTAACCGAGCACACGGGCTCCCAGGTTACAAGTCAGAGTTCAAATGGAAGATGAAAGTCAAAGCAGGGAAGGCTTCTGCAACGCACGACTACGAGCGGCACCGGAGAAGCGGGGGCCGCGAGTCGTTATATGGTCCACAGGGAGGAGCGGGCGGGAAGAGGCACCAGGTGCGCGCGATGTTCTGGCGCAAGCACCTCTGGTCCTCGCAGTCCCGCTCCCAGTGTCAGAGGCGTAGGCTCCCCACAGCAAGGTTGGTAACCGAGCACACGGGCTCCCAGGTTACAAGTCAGAGTTCAAATGGAAGATGAAAGTCAAAGCAGGGAAGGCTTCTGCAACGCACGACTACGGCACCCGGGAAGCGGGGGCCGCGAGTCGTTATATGGTCCACAGGGAGGAGGGGGCGGGAAGAGGCACCAGGTGCGCGCGATGTTCTGGCGCAAGCACCTCTGGTCCTCGCAGTCCCGCGCCCAGTGTCAGAGGCGTAGGCTCCCCACAGCAAGGTTGGTAACCGAGCACACGGGCTCCCAGGTTACAAGTCAGAGTTCAAATGGAATACCCTAGCTAAGAGCTTGATACAAGGAATTCCTAGTTTAGAAAGGTTTTCAAAAGTTTATTCTTGTTGCATCAGGATGGAATTCTCATTCATGATCTTTGATGTATAGGTAGCTGAGTCACCCTCCCACACATTCAAATACCTGCCTCACAAACTGCCACTGTAAAATCCTGATACATTTGTTACAAATTCATGGTCTCCTAGCACAGGGCAAAAGATCTCTCTCCCCTTTGTGTTGAGGTAGTGGACTGTAGTAATGTTGTTCATGAGGACAGCAGAGCAAGATATGGAATGAATAAAAACCTTTAGACACTTTTAGAGCTAAGTGGATGGCCCAAAGTTCCAGCAAGTTGATGTGTAGTCATGGTTTTGCCAGAAACATACAGCCCCAGTCTGTAGTATCCTCCAGATGCGGTCTGAGGCCCTCTGAGGAGGCATTTGTTGTAACAGTAGTCTGCACCAGAGGAGGGCATAAGGAGAGGGGCACATTCACCAGGAGAGATTTTAAAGGACAGTTATCCACACCAGCAGAAAGGGTCTTCTTATGTAGACATCACTACCACATAAGGCACCAGTGGAGGAACGACATCCTTCACAAGACATGCTGCACCAAGAGTATACAGAAGGCACTCAAGTACCATAGCAGAAGACTGTCAGAACAGGAATAGACGTTGGAGTGTGAAACATCAGGATCATAGTTCAAATGCCGAGATACTATGAGGAAGAGGAAAGTCTCTTATGCAGGTTGCATTCAGAATAACCACATTGAAGGCCAGGCTATATATCGGAGTTAGCTATGACTTCTTTAGGCAGATAGACCGAAGACAAAGGAAGAACAAGGTGCATAACAAATAGTCTAAATCCAATGTGGGGGGCACTTCCTTTGCCAGGCAGTTATCCTTGTACAGATTGAAGGAAGTTGTTAACACTGTGGAGGCCCAAAGGCAATTTAAATTGACAGTATTGGGAGCACACTGTGAATAGAAAATAACAATCAGTGGACCCAAAGGTTTTGGGTGAAAGCAGGCATCCTGGAGTATGCAGGGACACAATTAAATTATGTGCTTTCAAGTCTAGGAGGACTGACTCAGGGACTTAATCCTAATCTTGTCCTGGCAGACACAAAGGTGCATAAACCTCACTGCATCTATGTTGAGGAGCAGAAAGTAGAGGGAATACAAATCTGCACACCTCTCCACTTTCGGCCAAGGGTGTAACACATGCCCCTGCAGCCTCTGAGAAGCAGGGGGCCTCCAACTCTGCAGGTAGCCCCTAACCCTTGAGGGGGGCCTGATTGAACCTATGGCACATTGGCATCTTTGAGGTATGGGGAATTCGGGGGCCCTTGTCACATTTGCAGGGCCCCTCCATCATTTTGTGTTACGTCTCTGCTTTAGGCACAATTTCTATGACCTCTTTCTGTAACAAGGTCAGGACATGGAAGGCATGGGTATGGTAACACTTCCTAGTGGGTGGTTGATGTTCTGTAGCAGTGAGCAAACATAGGAGGACTTAACCCTTGCAGATCAAATGGAGGACCCTACAATCTCTGGTGATGGACTCCCAATGGCTCACAAAATCAGAGACCTTCTCCCTGACCAAATGTTGATGGTGCAGAACGGGCAAATCAGAGCATCTGATGAACGAGGCAAATAACATAATCCACACTACTAGAGTAAAAAAGGATTGCACCCTATCGAGTCAAGATGTTTCCATTGAATCAGTGTTTAATTTGTTAAAGATTAAGTGCTGGGACCCAGAGATTTGCTTAGAAGCATGGAGTCAGCACTATCAAGGGTTGGGCCTCCAAATACCCAGGATTTCCAATATTGCTTCCACCTTCTGCTTCTTAAATCCACCACTATATACTCCTTTTCCACCCCTTATTTCTCACTTTGTCACTCTTTTCTGTCTTTCTCTGCCTCCTTCATTCTCCTGTTTGTGTTTTTCTCTCTCTTGCTCTAAATCAAAAGCTGTTGAGGAAAAATAAATGTCCACTCCCAAAAATTGATGTTGTAGAGCCCCACCTGCAACCACCAGTTCCAGGTAAACACTGTGATTCTTGGTTTCAAGTGGGGTAGGGAAAGAGTTGAGGTTCAGTTTCACAAAAAAATGCTTGAATCACCAGACTTAACGGAGAAGGCTGTGAGAACAACAACTTCAGGTTGGATGGCAAAAGCCAGTGATGGTGGGCAATTTGTTTATTAATTGAGAGACCCATAAGGTGCCCCTGTGGGTCTTTTCAAGTCAAGCATAGATCGTTGGGACCCCATAATTACGCAACATCTAAATGTCACCTCAAATGAGCATATCCCTCCTTTATGGAAAAAGCCTGTAATCATCATGTTTTTTTTTTTTTTAAAAGGGAACAAGCAGACCTAGCCTGTTACCACCCTATTTCCTTAATAATTCCTGAAGTGAAGATTGTAGGTAGGGTACTGAGAAACACCTGTTGGACTGGGCAGAGAAAGAGAAGGTTATTTCTGATATCCAGTATGGTTTTAGACTGGGTACAGGCGTGATAGAAAAGAACCTCAACCGTTACCTCCTGATCTCTAAGTACACCCTCGTGAAGGAGGAGTCTATTCATGGACCTCATTACAGCCTTCGACTCTGTTGACAGAATGAAATTATGGGCTGTGCTGGTGGCCATGGGGGTAGATGAAGCCCTTTTTTCCTTTTTATTTGACTTACACTCAGGGTTGGTAGTCTCTGTGAAGTTTGGCTCAAATGGTGAATGCACCACAGACTTTCAGTTGGGGAGTGATTTTTTGGTCACTCCCCAACTGAAAGGACTGTATCGTAGAAACTATGCTTTTTATTTTGTATATGAATCTGTCAGACTCATTCTTGATGTCCCAGGGTAAGGATGTCCCTATGGTTGGGAAAAAGTTGGTCACAGCTTTACTGTATGCTTATGATACTGTTTTAATAGTGCGTACAACTAATGATTTCATTGATCGTTTTGTTATCTTTGTGGGCAACATATGCCTAAAAACGAATCTGCCTAAAAAGTATACAATGGAGTTGGGGCCAAAAAGTGTCAAGACTAAAACCCTTTCAATCCTAGGTCAGCCTATTAGTAATATAGATGTGTTTACGTATTTGGGCAATAAGTATTGATACCTCCTTGAGGCGGCTTAGGCCCATGAATGAATGAACAAACAAACGAATGAAAAGGATTTATTAAGCGCAAACGCCTGCCTGAGGGCGTTATGGCACTGCAAAAGACAGGAAGGTGAGAGTTTGGTCTCCTCTTAATGGGCAATGATCTAATTTTAAAGAGCGAGTCTCTTATTGCTGGACAAAAAGCCAGGTTTTCAGAGATTTCCTGAAAACAGATAGAGAAGGAACTGTTTCAAATTCAAAAGGTAGGCTATTCCAGAGTAGGGTGGTGGACCTGAAAAACCTAGCCAGGCCTTACTGGAGGGTCCTTACTGGGCATGTACCACCTCAGTGTGTCCCTAAAAAAGTGATGGGCCTTGGCCCTGCAGCGTATTATCAGCCTCACAGAGGGCTTTGAACCTGATGTGCTGTCTGTTCAGCAGCCAATGAAGTTTCCTAATAGCTCCCCTTGCTGAATCAAATTTAGGGATTTTAAGAAGGAAACTCACCTCAGAATTCTGCAGGGTTTGCAGTTTCTTCCGAGAGCTTGTCGAAAGAATGAGATATAGACTGTTGCAGTAGTTGAGTCTTGCAAATACAAGAGAAATTACTACTGTCTTCAAGAGCTCAAAGGCCAGATATATCTCTTTTTTAATACTAATCTCAGTAAGCAGAACGAGGCGGATGTAACTCTGTTAACTTGTTCTTTGAGCTTCAGCTCCTTATCTAGCAAATTTCCTATTTTTTTGATTTTAGGTACTAGGGTGGGGAGGGAGCCTAGTTCCGGTGGCCATCATATAGGTGTCCAAAAGGATGAATTATTGGCAAAAAGGATGACCTCTCTTTTTGCAGAATTTAATTTCAGGCAGTTACCATCCATTCAGTTGCCCACCTTTCTCATACATGTCCTAAAGGTATCGCCAGAGTTGACCTTATCCTTTGACAGTGACGCAGCAAATGCGTGCCATCTGCATAGGATGCTAATGAGAGGCCAAATGATTTTATAAGCTTAGCTAATGGCGTTAGATATAAGCTGAACAACGTCAGGTTCAGCGATGATCTCCGTGGCACTACACAGTGCAAGGAACAAGATTTAGAGATGAACTTGCCTAAAGCACCCTCTTCTGCCTGTTCTCAAGGAAGGACTGTAGGAGAGCAAGTGCATGTCCTCTACCCCCCAGCTTCCACATACAGGCAACCAAAATAACATGGTTGACCATATCGCAAGCCGCAGAAAGGTCCAAAAGTACCTATGTCGCACTCCCTCCTCTGTGCAGAGTTTCTCGCATTTCCTCTGTAGCTACTACCAGCGCAGATTCAGCGCATTAACTCAGTAATGAATCTTTATAGTCCCAACAGTGGCTTTTGGTTTTGAAATTTGGGGCTATAAGGCTTGTTGACCCATCCAAGTTGGCGATCACAATCTTCTGTGCCCGCTGAGATGGTGTATGATGAATTGAACACAGGGTTTATTTCTGATTATATACATTTTCGCCCTATAATCTTGTGGTTATCCGTATGGTTAACGCGGAGTTAGAATTTAATGGAACAATTGTATCAGATTATCTGGAGCCGGTCAGAACCTATGAATTCCCCGATTCCATTATGTTAACGGAACCTTTGGCGACGTCGGCAGAACCGAGCTGTTTACTATCCCAGATTCTATCTCTAAAGCTGATGTCCCATGGGTAAAGGTGGCATTTTGTGCCTTTGTGCAGAGAAAAAGGGAGAAACAGCCTTGGTTTAAAAATCGATGTAGAAATTATGATATGGTCAAAACCCTTGGCAAACCCGAATTGTATTTAACCCTAGATATGCCTGCTTTGCATAGACGCCTTTTGACTTACTTATGTTTTAACATGTTCCCACAAATTTAATTTGGTTGGCATGAACCTTCAGAGCCTGTGATTCGCACATGTACCATGTCTGTTGCACTAGACACTTTACACATTGTGCTTATTTATCCTAAATTTGAAAATCAGCGTCATACATTTATACGACCTCTTCGTCTGCCACTGAATTTTAAACAAGTGCTACCAGATTTATTTTACCTTTAGTTATTAGATAATGATACAGTAAGTTTTTATGTATCTTGGTTTTTGGCAGGGATATTTTGTTCCACCGAATGAATTGTGTTGTTTAGAGTCTATTTATGAGTATGGTATTTGGATCGGTTTATATGATTTACAGTGAGAAATCAAATAAAGAGAAATGTTGACTTTGACTTGGAGAGACTCATAAGGGTTTTATCATGCAACAAGCACTGGTTCCAACCAGGAAAGATGGAAGGACAGAAAAGGTCAGAAGAGGTCACAGAAGACAGTTATAGGATCTTCATAAGAATTTGGAATCTACAGACTTAATGGCCAATTCTAGCACCCCTGTTGCTTTATGGAAAACAGCTGTGAAACAGCAAACTTCCTCTGAGAGAGGGCCCAAAGGATAAGAAGTCTCACCTTTTGGTTTCAGCAAAGGCCAGCATTTGTACATTAAGGAGGAGGGAACGTTATCAGTCTCCTAATAATCCTTATCAGTGCACCAGGGTAGCATCAGAATCTCAGAATAAGGCTTCCTCCATACCTGCAAATCTCTGGGCAGAATGTATGCAAGGAGCTGGTATTTAAAGAATGCTCTTAACTCCTCACTAGCCACCTGAAAATTGTCAACCAATTTCAAGGCCTGCGACAATGCTGAACTTTATTCTGACAGTGGTCTCAGAAACAAAGCCGAAATTGTCTTTGAGAGTCGTGCTGGGGACTGGGTGGAAGCAGCATCTGTGCCAGCTGTGTCAGCATCGGTAAGTTGACTTGGTGCTTCGTTAATTATGCCAACCAACATTTTGCCATCTGCACTGCAGTGTCTAATTAAATAGCGCTGCAGTAGTTCATGGGGAAATGCCTATGAGCAGAGGGATAGGGCAGGGGAAGGCACCCCCCATTAAAAAAGAGTCCTTCACCGCAGGACAACCGGGGAGGGCAAACACCGACGTAAACAGTTTGTCCATGAGTGCCATGTGGTGAAATGTTCGCAAATTGTCAGCATCTTAGATTATGATGGCTTCTATTAAAATGGTGTTGATGCTCGTGACTGTGTATGCGCGAGTCCATTGGCACTGGGGTCAGTTCTGACAGCATTTCAGGGTCTGAGAGTTCTGGCCCACCCTTGGTAGAGGGAAGCGGCCCAGAAGGTGGAGACAGTCCTGAAAACGTTCATTATGGCCTGTCAAATAGTCTCAGGTGCAGACGGGACCCGCAAATTTTAAGGTAAATATTAATGTAAATTTATTTTACATGTGTATTTTAAATTTGAAAATTAGAAAACAATTCTAGAGCGCTATTAACTGAATTTTGAATCAAATCTTTAATTCATATAAATATATGATTTGTACTCGTTGGTCACAGGTCCACTGGAGGGTCCGACCACTGTTGCTGTAACTAGAAGGGGGTCGGAAGGCTGTAGTGGTGGTCTTAGTATTTTGGCCTGGAATATTGCAGGTATAATGGCCAAGATGGATCTGCCAGACTGGGGAGCTCTTATAGACTCCTATGGGATCTGCCTCCTTCAAGAGACATGGGCCCTTTCCTGACTAATTCAGAACTTACCTTAAAGGGACCTAGAGGCAGGCCCTCAGGGAGCATGTGTATATGGGTGGGAATTCACCTTGAATGTGAGGTGAAAAGAGTTAACACCCATTCACCAGATATAATTTGTATCCTTTTAACCTTTAAAAGTCGACAAAAATTGGCCCTCATTAATATTTATTCCCGACCTGTCCAGTATAGTGGTACCTCTTCGACCTTGGCCCAATTGGATTCTCTCTTGAAATCCCTACCTGGAGATGTGGCTTTTGCTATTGGTGGGGACTTCAATTGCCACTATGAATCTTTCAAGGGAGGCATGAAACCCATCACCACCGAAGAAGATGCAATCTGGTCAATTCCACCCCCAAATACCTATGAGGTAAAGAGATGCACCTCTTTAGTGCTTCAATTGATTTCCCTTACACTGTCCTTTTCTATAAGGCCGTGTAACGGGCGCTTTCAGAATGATAACCCAGGGCTCCCTACTTTTAAAAGACTAGATCAAGCAACATTGATTGATTATTTCTTAGTTAGTATAGAAATATGGCATAAAGTGACATACTTTAAGGTTGTGGAGTGCTCGGAAAGCGACCACAACCCACTCACCATTATGCTAGATTTCCAAACAAGTAAAAAAGGCCAAGGCCTTCCTATTTCGCTCGACGAGACCTTAGAATAGTAAATGGAGGGAGTTGTATTCGCTGGGCAACATTTACCCTATCCCCAGATTTAGTGGCAAGTATGTATAAAGCCATTATTCCCCTTATGGAAAAGGCAGCCACCGCCCAAGAGACCATCTCCAATAGTAATACCACCTATGATTTAGGAACAATACACCAGGAGATGGTTGCAACATTGGCGGACTTCTTCAATCGTCCCCAGTCAACCAAGCATAAACCCGGTACTGATAAAAACCCGTGGTTTAACAAAGGTTGTAGGGTTGCTAAACAAACGCTTCTATTATCCCTGAAGGGTGGGGATCCCTTACCTATTAAGGCAGCTAGGGCTGATTTAAAAAAAATTTATTACCATTGCCAATTCCGAATGGGAAACACATAGATGGCTAGACATTAGGATCGCCCTTGAGGAAAAAAATCCAAGGGCTTTCTGGAATTTGGTCCACACGGTGAATTCAGAGGGTAAGACCCGTGTGGAACCAAATATCTTTGAGGAATCATGGAGTCAATATTTTAAAGACATCTATACTATATTTCAAAAAGAGCAATATGAGCCACCAGCATCTCTCTTGTCAGTCGATCCTACTTGGATCGACTGACAAGAGCTTGTGTAAGCTCCAAATGAACAAAGCCCCAGGTCTAGATCGGATCCCTGGAGATTTGTATAAAAGTGAGCAGTTAGTTTGCGTTCCTTACTTACACTTGCTTTTTAATGCAATCTTTCAGGGACTCGAACTACCCAGTACTTGGTCCGGGGCTGAGCTCATACCCATCTTTAAAAAAGGGTCTCCTATGGACCCAGCTATCTATAGGCCAATTAGCCTTATCGATGTATCTCAAAAAATTTACGCAAGGGTAATCTTACAACGATTGCAGGATTGGATCTGTGATCACGACATCCTGACACCTTTGCAAGCGGGTTTCAGGGCAAAAACCTCTACGCTAGACCAACTATTCAGGCTCCAGCTAATCTACTGGAAGCATGTAGTGTTGGAAGGTGGGAGCCTATATCTAACCTTAGTTGATTTAACATCTACATTCGGCACGGTGGACCGCAGCGAGCTGTGGACCATCATGCTGACTATGGTGGTTCCCCCATATTTATGCTACCAACTCAAACAACTTCACGAAGGTACATTTGCAAGAGTTAGGTATGGTAGGAAAGGCCAACTGACAGATCCGTTCCCCGTGGAGAAGGGGGTGAGGCAGGGTTGCGTGTTCGCGCCTACCCTCTTCTCCCTTTTCTTAAATGGATTGATAGACAACCTACTCGCTATCAAGGATATAGACTCCCCTAAATTGTCCCAAACTAGGTTTCCCGATTTGATGTTTGTGGGTGACACTCTGCAGTTTTCAAAGTCAGCTCAAGGCATGCAGCGTGTTCTTAACCAGTTTGCATAGTTCTGCAACAAAAGAAATCTCGTGATCAACATTAAAAAAACGAAATATATGTTTTTTAATGCTAGATCCACTAACTGCCCACAACCCTTGCTAGATGCTGGAACACTTGAAAGGATCCCCACCTTTGACTATCTTGGTCTCACATTAACTGAAAAAATGGGGTGGGGCCCCCAGATGGTTAAGGCTAACTTAAAACTTACCCAGCCAGTTGGGGGAATTCTAAAAATCCACAAGAGTTGTATTTTAAAAAACATAAGTCCACCACTGGAAATATACAGGGTCCAACCTAGATCAGCCTCTCTTTATGGGGCTGAACTGTGGGGACATAAGTCTCATAATGCCCTCACAGTTACTGAAATTTTTTTCTTAGACAACGCTTGACCCTGCCGAAAAGCACCCCGCTTGTCCCGCTCAGGATGAATTTAAATATTGTTCCTGTTGCGGACATCATCTCCACCCGACCACTGTTATACTGGCGGCGGTTGTGGAGCACTCCTGAGCTGGTTAGCTATAAGGAGGAGCTAAAAGTGGTGCTGTCAACACTGGGGGTGGGTAGTATACCCTGGTTCTCCTATGTAAAACACTCTTTTAGGACCATAGTCATGGAAAAACTATGGACCGATCCTGAAACATTCTGCCCAACAATTTCGAAAAAAACTCTAACTGATGTATTAAAAGAGCATAAACTAACACAGATATTCCAGTTAGCTAATCCCTCGAGCCTAACGCATAGATATCTTGAATTTAAGTGCCACTATGAATTTGAGAGGGGTCTGGATATTATTCATCCGACCCTAGCAAAGAAACTGTTCCTGCAGTTTAGATACGGAACCCTTCCGCTATTTGCAATAACCAACAAGTGAGCAGGAGGTTGTTCCCACCTTTGTCCGGGGTGTCAGACCGAGGACGAAACTTTGATCCATGTTACGCTCTTTTGTGAAGCGTATAAATACCCAAGGCGTAAATGGATCATACAACTCTGCAGGAACCTATGTGTCAGGAACTACATAGACTTCTTTAGGATTCTAAGGACTGATACCGATCCGGTTTATGTGGTCGCAGTATCAAAATTCCTGTTCTCTATGTGGCTAACCTGCAGAAATCTGCTAAAATCGGAATCATCTACAGTCAATGACTAGGGTGGCAACTATTTACATGCAGAGTATCTGGATACATAATAGATGTATATACATTCATTAGCTGAGCAGGGTGTTCTGGAGGGATTCATACAGGGATCTGACTGATATGAATGGCTCCATATGGAGTTAAAAGTTTTTAGAGTTTTAAATTTGTATGAAATCTGTATTGTAAATTATATTTTTATAATGGATTTTAGAATTATGAATTCCCATAAAAACGATTGTATCTAATGGTATACTTTTTATTTTGCCCAAATGCCATGCTTACTATGAACTGCTTATTTTTGACCTTGGATTGGTAATCAATTGTTTTTATGTGAATGTGCTTTTATGGCTATATCTAGCCGCAATAAAGTTCCAATTGAATTGAATTGAATAAATATATTAAATTAAATACAAATTATTTTACTGAAGTTCAAATTATAAAATAAATTCCCACTTAAAGTAAAAACAATGCATCTCTGTTATGCATTATTGATTATTTAAAATGCTGAACTCTATTCTGACATTGCATCGACATGCAGACTTGTGCTGCGTTAATTATGTCAACCGGCATTTTACCGCTTGCAGTGCAGCACTTAATTAAACAGCACTGAAGTTGTACATGGTGAAATGCCTGTGGGCAGAGAAAGAGGGCAGCAGGAGTATGCGGGAGGTACTCCCACACCGTAAGAAAAAAAAAATCAATCACAGTGGGCACAAACACCGGCACATAGAGTGTGTACATTTTTGCCACATGGTGACATGTCCAAAAATTGTCGGCATCTTAGATTATGATGGCTTCTATAAAAATGGTGTTGATGTTCGTGACTGTGTATGCGTAGGTCCATTGGCACTGGGGTCAGTCAGTTCTGACAGAATTTCCGGGTCCGAGGGTTCTTACCCACCCTTGGTAGAGGGAAGCGGCCCAGAAGGTGGGGACAGCCCTGAAAGCGGTCTTTATGGTCTGTCAAATAGTCTCAAGTGCAGACGGGAACTGCACATTTTAAGTTAAACATAAATATAAATACATTTTATATGTGTATTTTAAATGTGGAAATAAAAAACAATATGACAGCACCCTTTACCTAACTTTGAATGACATCTTTAATCATATAACTATATTAAATTAAATATAAATTGCTTTTCTGAAGTTAAAAAAAAAGAAAAATCCATTGAAAGTAACAATAACACATTGTTATTATGCATTATTAATTATTAAAAAGATGTATAAAATTAGTTAAAATGAATTTAATTATATTGTGATTAAAATTACTGTTACCATAATTTAGAATTTTAAAAAGGGCTGTTAAAATATTTCATAATTAAATAATAAATATGTTTTATTTTTAGACATTATTAACATTAAATTACATTTATATTTTAACTATTTGAAATAGTTGGATTGATTTTAACATTATTTCCTGTGGGTTTTATGATAAGTCCCCACCTCCTTTATTTCTATGGAAGGGTGTTGCATTACCAGTAGTTTGCTATGTGTGGGGCTGGACTTACTTCAGGTTTGACCTGAAGTGATTTCATATTTTTTATTACCCTTTTTGAGCTGTAGTAACTTTAAAATTGCAGTTTATGAATAGCAATTAGTTTCATTTTTTGTGGGTGGGTGCATGATCGTTCCTACACCCCCCACCCCACCCCCCATCACTCCCAAAACTCCTCTTTATTCATCCCACCAGCAGTAAGTATGCTAAGTATGCTCCTCTTTTTCAGCCACACTTCCTGGTCTACCACATTTACTACTAAGCAGTAAATTTACCTGTGTGAGCATCTCCTCATAGATTTCCCCATAGAAAAGATAGGAATGATGGAGTTGAAGATTACACTCACATATTGGTGAATAGCATTTTGTTCTATTACAGTACTACTAAACATACTGCAAAATGCAGTTTGTGAATAGTCCCTGACATTTGACGAAGCTTCAAACAATATGTTGCATGTGGCTATGATTCCTAAAAATTATTTTGACCCAGAGAAGCATGGACCTGTAACAGTGCAGAATAAGAGGTCTATTATTCCTCATTTGCAATGATAGAATGTAGAAACAATTTTAGAGCATTCTTGACTACTTAGAGTTTCACCATGCCTCTGTCGCAAGATTGCCACTTGAATGTCCCATACTCTTGCCCTAGTGAATTCGTTGATTGAGGATTCCTACTCTTCCAACAAAAAGTCCAAGATGATGAGTTGCTTTGGAAATGTTATCCGATTAGGTACTCCTATCACCATGTTGTACCTTTTTACCCAGGCCATCACACAGAGAAATGGTATGGTGTTTGGGGTGGGTTATTCTATCATTCCAGTCTCCGAACATTTGGTACCATTCATCCATCAGACAGACATTTTTAGATGATATACCACTACTATTCTGGCACTAGCCATATAGGAACAGGTACTTTTGGTCCACAGCCACCTCATAACATATTTTTGCATGTATCCGGGTGAAGGGCCACCCTCATGTAACAAATAACTCACAAACTGTCATTTAAAGCATGGAGTTTTGACACCCTAAAAAAACTGCACAGTGATTACAAGCAACCATATATTAAATTAATTGGACAACACGTGTTAATGTTGTTTTTTCTTAACTAAACTACATTTCAAGAATGTGAAACAACTTTGCTGTTGTTTGGAAATCCTGGTCTGGTGAGAAGAAACCTTGATCAATTATCCTTCCAGGTAGCGATAATCTAAAACAATGATATGGCTTCTCAGAAAAAGTTGTTACCACTGCCACACACTTAGCCACCGGGAGCTGACTTCAGGCTGAACTTACCTTGGCTTCGTTCATTCCACAACTTGAATAGGAAACCTTTATTTTGCAATGTATCATACTGGAATATTAAATACTATGTTATGCAGCGCTATGGCAACAATCCATTCCCCTTGTTTATGTTGTAGCTATATTGAGGGAGTGCTAGAGTCCTAAAATTGATTATATTTAAGCATTGTATTAGAGACCTTGAGATCTGGTATGGACCAAAACGTATTCTTTAGACTCTTGTTCTTCACTAGGAAGTAACACTGAACGTTTTTCTACTTTATTTTTTACAAGAGCAACAGAAACCCCTGAGCTAGCATTGGAGAAGAGATGTCAATACCTTCGGTGGAATAATGGATAGCACACTCGGAAACGTGAGCTTGTCACCATTTTATATAAAACAAAGCCCCATTTGTCCTTTGTTATACTATGACAAACAAAAATATGAGATGCTATGTTTCTGCCCAGCAAAGTCCCTAAAGTAGATGGCCGAGTGAGGAAGTCATTAGCAAGAACACAAAGGGTATTTCCTCCAGAGGGTGAAAAGTTGAGGTCAGTTCTGACTTTTATTTAGCCTTAATTCTGAATCCGAGGTCTTTTCAAGCAATGCATTTGAACTGGTTGAGTTGGTGATGTTTTCTTGCATTAAGACTCCAGGATTGATCTTTGAAGGACTTATTATGAGACTCAATTAAAAACATCTCATTTTATACAGTTCATCACTGGATATGCTAAATAAATATGATCTCTCAGTTAATCCCGCCTTTACTATCATTCCAAAGGTTGCAATGAACACACTTTCTCAGCTTCCTGATACACAAAGGGAGAAGAAATGCAATGATCATATGTAACTTCTGGTCTCAACTGTGGTAACGCAAGACTGGTAATTATCAAGAGAAGAGGAAGAACATTGTTTGGTTATCCAGAAGGGGAGGTTTCAAAGAGATATGATTTAACAATTACAAGTAGAGACACCAATAATATGATAATGTCGTAAGAAGTGGGGGGGGGGGATTGACAAACCAGGCATGATCAAAGGAGGGCACACAGAATGGAGAAGATTGGAATAGGAGCCTTTGTCAAAAGAGCGGACAAGTTCAGAGGCACAGAGGGAGTTAAAAAAAACACCCAGGAGAACACCATACATGTGCATCGGACTGGCTGGCCAGTGGAGAGGCACTGAAACCTCTATTGTCACTGTCCTGGGAAATGGCTGTGGCTGGATGAATGACAGGTGTTCATTTCCTCCACGCGCTAGTGGGGTGTGGTGAAGGTATTAAACCTAGATTAGTAAATCCTAATTCAGGGTTATCTACTGTGCCATCCAGATGGAGACTTGTGTACCCATCCTTTATTTAAAACTGGGCCTGCTCCGAAATAAGGCAACATTAAAAGCAAACATCCAACATCCTAGGGTCTTAGTACTTTTATGGAGTGTTACCATGAGAAATGTCAATCGAAGCCATCAGTACAAAAGTAGGCCATGCCACAAAATAAGGACATTCAAGTAAATGTGTACCTAGGCCTGCCATATCCTTTTAAGTACTGATGGTCCGTGCTGAATTACTCATCCTTTCTTTTATATTTTTAGAAAATCCACTTTCCCATCTTTGGCAGAAGGTCTGAAAATGAGCCAAGGATAAGGTCTGACAGTATCATCCAAGCAGGGCAGTAGAAACAGTGTAGGAATGTCAATGATGGACCACTGAGGGACCTCAGCAGTTTTGGGAAACATTTTCCCTGGTACTTGAGCTGGACTGAGACACTGGGGTAAAGGGATAAGACCATTTCCTACAAAGCTAAGCCTAGACAACCTCGCTCCTATCCTGCAGCATCCTGTAAGGCATCTACAGTTATGCACTACGATTGCCCCCACACACAACCTTTGCGTGTTTCCTGCTAGGATTTTTTTTTCAACACATGGAAAGGCATTTGGGAAAACAAATGGCGGGGAATAGATGAGAAGAGATTTATTTTGAGAGAAAAATAAAAAAGAAAACCTGTTCTCTAGCACCAATAAAGAAATTGTTACTAAACTCTAACAAAACTATAGAATAAAGGCAAACCTTTGTATCTAAATTGAATTTTAAGCAAACAATAGAGCAAAAAAAGCTACAGTGTGTTCGAGATCCTTGTTCTGTGAAGCCAGTTTGTAAATTGATTTGAAAACCGTTAAAGGGCATGGTGGGATATGCAACATGTAAAAACCTTAAAAGGAGCAGGTAAAAATGTCTTCTCCTTGTTAAAAGTAATAACTATAGCACCTTTTCCGCTTTGTCTTTCTTGATAGAAAGGATGGCAAAAGAGGTTAGTAGGGCATCAGCCAATTCTAAATTGATAGTTATATTTACAAATTAGCAGTGGGTATGTTAAAAATACTGAGAATGCTGGAATGTTAGATATACAAAAATGCCTTTAGGAAGAAACATTTTCCGAATTATATTATGTTCCAGCATCAGGTAAGTGTAGTGATATTCTACAGTGTATGAACATAAGACAAAATGTCTCAACTGTCTCAGGCTCAGCTCTCCTGTGCTGCTGCATCTCTCTCTCCTGCCTCATTTTACTGCTCTCTCCTTCCTTTCCTCATTTTTCTGAGTGCCTTCTCCCGATGTTCGCCTCGTTTGTACTGCTTTCAACTTCAATTTTTCTGAGTCCTTCCTCCTGCTTTCTCACTCAGTTCAAAAGCTTTTATTCGGTTTGCAAGGCACAACCATATAAGCAGAACAGAATAATTACCTAAACATCATGTTCTAATCCTATTCAACATATCAATGACCTATTTTACGCATTCATTTGTAATATACACTTGTAATAATACAGGAAGATTAAAACCAACTGTACAAAGTGTAATCATCGCTAAAATATTTCATTGCATATTTGGAAAAAGTGGCTAGTGCAAAATTATTTACAAAAAAAGTGCAAATTCCGCAAATCAGTGCCATATACATATTCGGCAGTACTTCACACCCTTGATCAGTCTTAGATATTTAACTAAGCAACAAATTGCAGTTTTTAAGCGCCATATCCAATTTTTGGTCTGATTACGGCTGTGCAAATGTACAATAAAGTTGCTAGTGCAAATAAATAAAAGCTTTAGTCTATCTTAAAAAATTCATGCAACTGTTAGACATACTATCAGAATTTCTTTTTTTTAAACTACGTACATAAAGATAGTAAAGTGACTTGTGCCTAAATCAAAGAACTAACAATTGTTTTTAAAACAAAGCAAATCGGGTCTCCTGAGGTGCTATTATACCGAGCTATAAAGGATTTCATAATATAATAGATTTTCTAGCAGCTAAGCATTTAAGAATGTAAATTGCTACATAAAAACAAATATCCAGGCTTTCCAGAGAACTTATCAATTTCATGGCGTTTATAGTGGATCGAATGTTATACCTTAAAAAGATAGGCTTCAGATAAAATTTTCTTAAAAAGGTATAACATTTACAAAATAGTAAAAAATGGCAGCTACTCTGTTTTGACAAGGTGTCGCATGGATATTCCATACTTGATCCTTTCCTCATGGATGGGAAAGCTACAAGATGATGAGCAATCCCTAACCTGAGTCTTGTTAAAACAAAGCGGTGTGAGCTTCTTGTTACTTCTGTCAAATAGGCCTGGAAACCTTCATATAGACCCAATTGCTGATAGAACACTGCTGTGGGTTGGTCTTTAAGCAGGGTTTTTCGTGCATCTCTTTTATACACGAGAAAGGTACTCTTAAGTTCCTTTTTGGATATCTGGGCTATATAATCTGGCTCTGTGTAAATATTAACATTAAATAAAATCTTGAACCAGTGATGAATATAATTTAACCATAAAATACGGGAACAGTGCTCTAACTTTATACAGTCCATAATTATCGATTTAGTGAACTCTGTCTCATTTTTAGACCAGATAGACCGCCATAAAAGAAGGGGACGCAGAGCTGCAAGGTCAGCAATGTAATCAATGCCAACCTCCTTGTGGATCAATTCAGTAGATGCTGATGTAGGAACACTGAGTAACCGTTTGAGGAACTTATTTTCCTCCTGCTGAATTGATTTGTCGAAACTATGACCCCATACGCCATCCCCCTAAAGGGTAGAAGAAACACTCCTGGCATTATAAATGATTACCATATCCTTTAGTCTACAGTCCCCAAGTTTGGTGGCGAATCTAAATATACTGTTTGTGTTCCTGGTCATCTTAAAATGTAAGTTAGTAAATTCATTGTGCCATTTCCCGTTACCATAGAAGGTTATGCCTAAGTAGCAAAAGGACTTGACCATTTCTGTTTTTGTACCGTCCAAGTAAAAAGACTTTGTGGTATTAGTTTTCTTGCCACATGACATAATAAAAGTTTTAGCTTTGTTAATTAAAAGTTTTCTGCCATTGATAAAATCTGTAAAATTGTTAATAAGCCTTTGAAGTCCGATGGGTGTACGAGAAATTAAAACGGCATCATCGGCATACAGTAGAATAGGTACAGCCTTTCCATCTATCTTTGGGGCGTCTACTGGTAACTGGCCTATAACTTCATCTATTTGGTTAATAAAAAGTGAAAATAAAAGAGGGGCCAGAACACAGCCCAGCCGGATGCCTCTTCTCACATCAAAAAAAGGAGTACGTTCACCCGTTAGCCCATATCTTGTCTTAAAGATATATATAGCCTGTATGCTGTGTTAAGTTAGCATGAGCTTTTTAGGAGTTTAAACGCCATTTTACCTTTCTGCTGCTTTTGCACACGACACATAGCTGCTGCTTTAGCTTTGAGCCTAGTAGAATGTTTTGATTCATGCGAGAATAATATGTTGTTACTCTGATATCAGCCTTGCTTGGCGAGCTGTGTCTGTACAGTGAGTGCAGAAACCTTCAAGGATATCTCAACACAGTGGTTGTTGTGAGCACTGATCTTCGCACGTTCCTAGACATAACATACATGCAGCTGCAGCCAAGTTCTGGCTTTAGGCGTGTTTTATATTGCCTTGCACAAGAGCATACAAACACACTTGATGGTGCTTCGCATGCAGAGAGCTGGTGGAAGATTATGTGATCCCGTACCACTAGGATCTTGAGGTATGGGGCCGCCCTGCTAAAACCCAAGGAGACCTTCTTAGATATAATATAATATACTAGCTAGGGAGGGTGAGAATTAGGTTTTGTTAAACCCTATTAATTTTAGCATAATACCATGCTTTCACCGTTTGTGTTCTATGGACTAGTGACTATGCTGATTACTTTGTTTCTTATAATATGTTTGCTTGTATTAGCTAAGATACTGCGTTTGAGAACACTGCATTAGTGAATAAACATTTCAAATATGCACGTGTCCTCTTTTACTCCTTGTTCTGGATTGAAATGATTGCATAACGAAAGAGTGTTCATATGTTCCACGTTACCTGAGGTGTACTAAGTCTATGTTCTGGTTTGTCTAAGCATTGGGAGTTTGTGATAACCAATGAGACACTGTAGCTAGTCTGGTAGGGGATTTTTGGGTACTAAGGTGAGTTTTGGCACACCCTAATTCACTGAGGTTCCAAGCCTCTATGCACAGTTCTGTCTGAGCACGGAATCCCTGCGACATGGCGCCCAATCGTTGGTGGTCTTATTGCATGATACTTGAGTAGTACATCATTCAGTCCTTAACCCCTTCACTGTTGTTTCCGGTTAATGGTGGTGTCGGACAAACCTACCTGTATTCGTATAGGTCCTTTCAAGCTAGAATCTTTCTAAAATGGTTTCATTGAGTTACTACCCAGTTGTGCTACAAAGTTTCCTTTGTAACCTTTTTCTTTCTGTGTGACTATGGCTGCGGTGGACATTGCACAACATAGCCGCATTACGGTGCACAATAATTTGCAGACCTATAATGTCCACGAGGATGGCTTGGCCGTGATAATGGTGGTGAGTGCAGAGGTGGCTTACCCGTATGAGATTTTTTACTCATGGGTGACCTTCCCGGCTAGGAAGGCAGATACGCGTGTGTTCGACACGTATTCTCCTACGGCTGTGCCAGCAGAATATGCACCATATAGGGCACAGGAGATTCCTATTGATACTTGGCAGCATTGAGTTCGGTTTAATGGCCCATTCATTATCAGCTCCGAGGTTAGGTCCTTTGTCCATTCCAGGCGCAACTTGGCCTGTTTTGGCTGGATTTACGACTCATCCTCAGCACGGAGCATGTAACGTGGCTGAGTTAAGACAACTACATGTGGTTGAAATTAGGGTGATTAGGTCGTTAGTGCAATACATTACCCGCAACCTCCCGGGCAGGGCCCCGGGTGGTGCAGCGCTTCCTGCCGGACAAGGCGGAATGAAGCTCAGTCCCGTTATGGTCAACACTGTGATGGGCAAGCGCCCCCAAGAAAAGGATGATTTTCCTTTCTGGCTTGCCGAGAAGTTTGACCAACTGGAGGCAGTATTTCCTAACACGTCTCCTGGTGAGAAACACAGGATTCTGACAATTAGCTTACCAAAGGACTTGACCCCCGAAGTCGGTGACTGTGAGACCTGGGGAAAGACATTTGCCAGCAGATTAAGCCTTCAACTGCTACGCATCCGCCCCAAACACAGTTGTTCATTTCTAATAAACCATTAGGTTGTGTTTATTTAGATCACTGCTGTCCTTTTTCTTCTGATACTGCGTATAAGTACATCTTAGTAGCAGTTGATTCATGCACACGCTTTGTATGGGTCAGGCTTCATCGCAGCGCTGATTCACGGACTGTCATCAGGGATTTGCGTGTCTTTGTAGGGATTTTTGCCTGTGGTACCTTTCATTCGGATCAGGGTCCTGCTTTCGCCTCTAAGGCATATAGGGATGCCATGGCTTCAATGGGGGTCCAAGTCAAGTTTTCGTCTCCATACCGACCTGAGGGTAATAGTGTTGTGGAACGAATGAGCCGTGACTTAAAGCAATCACTGACAGCTCGAGTTATAGGCACTGGCAGAAACTGGCTGGCCCATATTAATAGCGTGCAGCGTGCTCTTAATAATCTCCCTAGAAGGTCTCTGGGTGGGCGGACCCCATACGAAATGCTCTTTGGTATCAAGATGTATGTCCCGGACCTTGACCATCTAGACACGGTTGGTTCGGCTGCCTCCTTTGACGTAGATGAACATTGCAATGTTTTACAGACTCTACAAGAGACAAGAGACAGTCTTGCAAAGGAACATTTGCCCTCCACTTCGGCTGATGCGTTGCAGTTCCCGGTAGTTGGCTGGCTACCCCAAGTTGGAGAACTGGTTCGGGAGAAGATTGATAACAAGAAGGAATTTGGTCCCTCACACCCTGCCCCGGTTCCCGCGCTTGGTGTGAAGGGCACAAGAACAGTCATTTTACCACCACTTCCAGGTGGTAAAGAAAACAGGTATACCTCCATTGACAATGTCAAAATACACAGAGTGGCCGATTCTTCTTAGCATGACACCGGCAGTCTCATGTCCTTCGATGGTGAGAATTTCTGTATTGGCCTCAGCTTCGGATCCTGCACCGGAGGTGGCCCTTGAGATGCCTGCAGTTTCAAGTCCTTTATTGAGTGCTTTGCCTGGTACTCGCCTTGATGATACAGACTACACCTACCCAACTGACTTATCGATGCCTGATTTACAAACTCGTTTAGCCACAGAATCCCGATTTTCATTTGACACTATTTCACAAACTTCAGGGAAGCCCACGAGGCAAAGGGTCTACGCGACTTTGTTTTAAAAACATTTTTTGATTCCCCCTTGGACTTATATTTGGCCGGGGCTTTTTGCTCTCTATCTTTTTATGTCAATTGGTTTTGTGTTTTATTTTTTCTGATTCATCAATGGACATTATGTCGAGGAGAGAACATGCATTAGACATCTGAATGGAACATTGGCTCCCCACTCCTCATCCCATTCAGCCCACAGATTGAAAAGAGACTTGGCCTTTGTTAACATCACCGCGTGGCCTGTCCTGGATGGAATAGTCTGGGATGCAGTTAAATTTCAAATCCATGGCCCGACTGAAGTTATTAATATTCCTAATGTGCTTAGAGCTAACATGGGGGATGTGGTTCAACAAAACATTTGTTCTGATGATTGGGATGTTCAGGCCTTAGAGGCTTTGTTTGCTGATTTGAAATATTATGCTGCCTTTGATGCTGAGGATTTATATTTAGAATCTGCTAATTATGGTGATGTGTTTTGCTTCCAACATTTTGGCAATCACTACTTACATAAAACTAATTCTAGGCGAAGTACTGTGAATTATACCCAGTGGGAACATTGCCCGGCTTCTTTAAGAGGCAGCTCGAATACATTTTTGAAAAAGTACACTTATTTTACTGACTTTAATCAGTCCAATCCCGCTTCCTTTTATTTTAAAATGACAGATAAATCCATGTCCAAAGTTAGACTTACCGATACTAAGTTATTGTATTCGAAGTCCTTTCTAGACGAGCTAGCTGTTGGTGGCTACGAGTTGTGGAAGGAAACTATTGACCTTAAATCAGTTTGGGGTTCTAAAAGTTGGCAGGTACAAGGCACTGAGGCTTTGCACCGTGCATGTCTCATCCCAAATCATATGTTGTTTTTGAATTATACTATTTCACAGACAACATGCTTTGGATTGGCTACTTCTAAAAAATTAAATGCTCCTTCCTTCCCTGATTTGGAAAAATATTCGGGTTGGGAAAATTCAACTAAATTTTCGATTAGAGAGTTGCAGACCCTAATGCTAAATTCATCCTTTAACATATCCGGTTTGGATCCCAAGGGTTGGTTGATGTGGCACAGGAGGGCAGATTCGTGCCAACATCGTTTTTTGGGCCTGGCTGAGGGTTTTACGCAGGTCAGAGTAGATCCCCGTTTTGAGAATGACCATTCTGTAACCACTTATTCAGTGGGCAAATTGTGTCCGAATTGGCTCAAAAACTCTACATTGGCGTCAATAAAACTGCATTTGTCTAAACTGACTGACGAGGTTGACTTGAATGACTTCATAAAAGGCCCGGCTACTGGTAGATCTAAAAGATGGCTCTATGCCGTTTATAATGAAATTTGGAAAACATCACAGATTGAAGCGGCTACCCGCCTTAGGGCTATTGATCAAGCTAATTTGGAAAAAGTGCTTGCAGTAGTGGATAACAGCATTAACACACTTTCCTCCTGCATTTACACGTTGGATAATATTGTGTCATCTGTTGTTGAAAATGTTCAGGATGAAGTGTCTGTTTTGTACCATGGTCAAAATCAATTGCGTTCTATTATGCAGTTTGCATGGACCCTGCAGACACTGAAAAACGGAAAAGTGCCTTGGAATTACAGTAATGTCTCATCTCTATTTGCCCCTTTTAATTTGACTGAGAAACAAAGTTTGCTTTCAATGAGAGATGCTTCTTTTTCCATGTTACACATTGAACGCTTGGAGTCTTTACCCTTTTCAGTGGCAGAGGCCACTGCTGCAACGTGGTTTATCCACGGATTAATAACTTTACCATTTGAGCTTTTCCAGTTTACAGATTGTATGAAATATTTTGCCATTGGTAGGTACGAGCCTCTTGGTAGCTCCTATTTACATGAAGCCTGGTCACTCTCTTTCCCTTACAGGTGCCTTAGAGACGGAAAGGAAGTTTATCTGAAGGGGGAGGAGTGTACGGAAACACCAGATCACTCATTAATGTGTAGACACATACAATTGCATGGCTCTCGTAATCAGGAACGCCCTAATTTAGCATGTGTTTTGAAAGGTACACCTGTGCCCGCTATTGTCCCGACTTTTACTTTATTAGCAAACGGGAGTTATTTACTTTTAAATAATGAAGATTACTGTGGGTTATTGAAAGGCATAGCTTATGTTGTAACAGTCAGTGAGCGTGTGGTTTGCTGTAAAAATGTGTTGTATCCACCCACGCATGGGAACCTTGGTGTTTCCATCTGGCCGAGGATTACGACCTTGAAGTCAGAGTTCAATAAGATGAGCAGAATAAGAGCCTTATTGTCACATAAAGAAGTTGCCCTGACATCTGCTCGCAAAACATGTGTCCTTCACGTAGCTAACACCCGCACAGAAGTGCATGCTTTATTAATACTGACCTTCCTTTACATTTCGGTGAGATGATTAATACAATCTTTAACGCGTCCTCCACTTCGGGGCTGGCTCATTTTTTTAAAGTAGTAAGCAGTGTTCTAGTGACTTCTTTCCAAAAGATATTTGGAGTCATTCCTGCTTTCTTCCATTCAATCTTTTCCAGCCTATTTGGTGGATTTGCTGTTTTACTGGCGCTGGCTGCTGGCTTTTTGTTGCTATTTTGTTTTATTCAAAATGGATGCCCGTCCTGTGTTCGCAGACGAGCTGGCGCAGTTAGCACTGTTTTGCAACAGGATGCTTGAATACTATGGTGCGCTGCCACTCGCCACCTTAAGTGCAGCATATGGATTATCGTTTCGATTTTCCTATTTCACCTGTGTCCAGCCTGTTTTTCATTGCCTGAGCTGCGATTTCGACTGGGCCCTGGATTTGTGTCTCTGCAATTTGGTGTCTCCTGAAGTGGATTTTAATCATCTCATGAGTCCCTTAGTTACTCATGAATTGCTTTGTTCTGACGGAGGGATTATGGCCTTTGCAGCGATGCATGGAGTACTGGGTCGTTGGAATATATTCGCAGCGGCACAAGATTTCTTGGCACACAGCTTCATTGAAAACCCACCGAGTTCTCCTCTGATGGTACTAGAGGCTCCGGTAATTGAAGAGCATGTATGTTCTTTCTCACTATTGAATTGGATGGCTGAGTTATTTTCGGATGATAACAGTGACTTCCTTTTGGAAGCGGTTGCTGCTTATTTCGCATACTCAGTTTTAGGCTGACTCCTATTGAGGCCTTTGATATCATGATTTTTTTCTCTCTCTCAAATTATTTTTTTCAAAATTATGATGGACAATTTTTTTATTTCAGACCTATTGGCTTTAATAACAGTGGACATTACATTGTCATTCTGGTGAGATTTTGGATTTTTGGGCGGACTAAATTATTTTTCCTCACCTACTCGCACTTGAACTGAATACTTTATTTAACTCTGCTTTCAACATTGAGTCCCTTATCTTATCTTATCTTATCTTATCTTATCCGCGCTCGGATCAAGGGAGGGTGTCATATAGATATATATAGCCTGTATGCTGTGTTAAGTTAGCATGAGCTTTTTAGGAGTTTAAAAACCATTTTACCTTTCTGCTGCTTTTGCACACGACACATAGCTGCTGCTTTAGCTTTGAGCCTAGTAGAATGTTTTTGATTCATGCAAGAATAATATGTTGCTACTCTGATATCAGCCTTGCTTGGCGAGCTGTGTCTGTACAGTGAGTGCAGAAACCTTCAAGGATATCTCAACACAGTGGTTGTTGTGAGCACTGATCTTCGCACGTTCCTAGACATAACATACATGCAGCTGCAGCCAAGTTCTGGCTTTAGGCACGTTTTATATTGCCTTGCACAAGAGCATACAAACACACTTGATGGTGCTTCGCATGCAGAGAGCTGGTGGAAGATGATGTGATCCCTTACCACTAGGATCTTGAGGTATGGGGCCGCCCTGCTAAAACCCAAAGAGACTTTCTTAGATATAATATAATATACTAGCTAGGGAGGGTGAGAATTAGGTTTTGTTAAACCCTAGTCATTTTAGCATAATACCTTGCTTTCACCGTTTGTGTTCTATCGACTAGAGACTATGCTGATTACTTTGTTTCTTATAATATGTTTGCTTGTATTAGCTAAGATACTGCGTTTGAGAACACTGCATTAGAGAATAAACATTTTAAATATGCTCGTGTCCTCTTTTACTCCTTGTTCTGGATTGAAATGATTGTATAACGAAAGAGTGTTCATGTGTTCCATGTTACCTGAGGTGTACTAAGTCCATGTTCTGGTTTGTCTAAGCATTGGGAGTTTGTGATAACCAATGAGACACTGTAGCTAGTCTGGTAGGGGATTTTTGGGTACTAAGGTGAGTTTTGGCACACCCTAATTCACTGAGGTTCCAAGCCTCTATGCACAGTTCTGTCTGAGTATGGAATCCCTGAGACAATCTCACACTACATAACAGTTTTTCATATACTCGAGCCAAGAAATACACTATCTCCTTTGGGGCCCCAGAACTGAGCAGAGTGGACCACAAGAGTGTGTGGTCCACCAAATCAAAAGCACTGCTCAAGTCGGCAAAACCTAAAAACAGATTACCCGCCTTCACAGTTGTGTATTTACTAACGAGTAGATCTAAGTTCATACTTTGTTCTAGTTTACCTAGGCACTTCCTGAATCCATGTTGGACAGGGGATAAGATCTTATTATCGGTGGCCCAAGTTTCCAATCTCATTAGTAAAATTCTGCTCATAACTTTTATTGATGAGTCATGCAGTGAAATAGGGCGAAAATTACTGGCCTCAGAGCGGGAGCCCTTTTTGAAAAGGGGGATAATTAATGACTGGCCCCATGATGGAGGGAAGTCCCCTGTAGCAGCCACATTAAAAATTCTCATTAAAATTGGGGCCCACAGATCCTTTTCATCTTTGTATAGGTCTATGGGTATGGGTGTATAGGTCATCCGGGCCTGGTGCCTTTCCCCCTTTACTTTTAGCAAGACCCTCGTATACTTCATCTATACTAATTACGAGGGGTAGTGTGGGCCATATAAATTCATCATTTAATATTGAAGATAAAATTATCCTATCTGGGTTAAAAATATTAGAAAAATGTTCAATCCAAGCTGAACAATTTACATAAGATGTCAACTCTGGTATGCTATCATTTTGTAAAAAGGGACAGTTTACAGTTTCCCAGAACAATTTACTATTTTTTGTATCGGCTGCCAGACTTAACTTATCCCACGCTTCTGATTGGAGTTCCTTTTTCCGGGCCACAATAGCCTGCCTATATTTAAGTCGAAGGTCATGAATATACGATTGGATACGGTTAGTAAATTCATTGTGCCATTTCCCGTTACCTGAGAAGGTTATGCCTAAGTAGCAAAAGGACTTGACCATTTCTTTTTTGTACCGTCCAAGTAAAAAGACTTTGTGGTATTAGTTTTCTTGCCACATGACATAATAAAAGTTTTAGCTTTGTTAATTAAAAGTTTTCTGCCAATGATAAAATCTGTAAAATTGTTAATAACCCTTTGAAGTCCGATCGGTGTATGCAAAATTAAAACGGCGTCATCGGCATACAGTAGAAAAGGTACAGCCTTTCCATCTATCTTTGGGGCGTCTACTGGTAACTGGCCTAAAACTTCATCTATTTGGTTAATAAAAAGTAAAAATAAAAGAGGGGCCAGAACACAGCCCTGCCGGATGCCTCTTCTCACATCAAAAAAAGGAGTACGTTCACCCGTTGGCCCATATCTCACACTACACGACAGTTTTTCATATACTCGAGCCAAGAAATACACTATCTCCTTTGGGGCCCCAGAATTGAGCAGAGTGGACCACAAGAGTGTGTGGTCCACCAAATAAAAAGCACTGCTCAAGTCGGCAAAACATAAAAACAGATTACCCGCCTTCACAGTTGTGTATTTGCTAACGAGTAGATCTAAATTCATACTTTGTTCTAGTGCACCTAGGCCCTTCCTGAATCCATATTGGACAGGGGATAAGATCTTATTATCGGTGGCCCAAGTTTCCAATCTCATTAGTAAAATTCTGCTCATAACTTTTATTGATGAGTCAAGCAGTGAAATAGGGCGATAATTACTAGCCTCAGAGCGGGAGCCCATTTTGAAAAGGGGGATAATTAATGACTGGTCCCATGGTGGAGGGAAGTCCCCTGTAGCAGCTGCATTAAAAATTCTCATGAAAATTGGGGCCCACAGATCCGTTTCATCTTTGTATAGGTCTATGGGTACCCCATCCGGGCCTGGTGCCTTTCCCCCTTTACTTTTAGCAAGACCCTCGTATACTTCATCTATACTAATTACGAGGGGTAGTGTGGGCCATATAAATTCATCATTTAATATTGAAGATAAAATTATCCTATCTGGGTTAAAAATATTAGAAAAATGTTTAATCCAAGCTGAACAATTTACATAAGATGTCAACTCTGGTATGCTATCATTTTGTAAAAAGGGACAGTTTACAGTTTCCCAGAACAATTTACTATTTTTTGTATCTGCTGCTAGACTTAACTTATCCCACGCTTCTGTTTGGAGTTCCTTTTTCCGGGCCACAATAGCCTGCCTATTTTTAAGTCGAAGGTCATGAATATACGATTGGATACGGGGTTTATTGCTTAAGGCTAACTTCAGATCTTCTAGTGCCCGTGTGCATTTAAGATCAAACCATCCAGGTGTAGCTTTTTTGGGCCTTTAATGTTCCTTGTTAGAATACCTTTAATAGTAAGATTAATTTCTGCAAACACAACAGGCAGTGTCACTCATTTGTAGTACTTTCTCCTTCTTTTCTCCCGATTTTTCTGAGTGCTTCCTCCTACTTTCTGCCTCATTTCCACTTTCCCCTGCTCTTCCCTTGTTTTTTCATTGCCATTTCCTTGTCTTTCCATTGCTGTTCACACCTGCAGACAGTTTTGCAGCCCTCCACCTAACCCCACCCACTGACTCTCAGCACACCTCCCTGCTTCCATGACTTACTTAATAGAGGCTGCAGTGTGGCCGCGCCGCTGGCTTGCTGGTGTACCAAAGTCAAGCCTGTTTGCACCTGTCCACATCTGGACTGCACCCAGAGCCAGGGCCCCTTGCTCTTTCAGAAGATACACCGCCACTGACGTCCAAGCCCTAGCCCCCGGACGCACCAACAACCACTACCGCTGCACATCCACGTGCTCCACCAGAGGACCATCTTCCAACCGTCTCTGCTGCCTCACCTTCAGCACCGAAACAGTCAATGACACCATCAGCACTGCAAGTGCAATTGCACCCGCTACATCAACCGAGAGCTCCCTCTCACAACTACAGTGCATCCTACTCAACGCACGTTCACTCAGTAAACACACCACAGAGTTCTGGGACACTATCTCCTCCCTCACCCCAGACGTCATCTTCCTCACAGAAACCAGGCTAAAACCCTCCTCCGCACCAGACATCACCACCGCCATCCCTGAAGGTTACAAGATAAAAACACCTAGACTGAACCAAGAAGCATGGTGGTGGAATAGCCTTCATCTACAGGAACACCATCTGCTGCACAACATACCTTGATGACCCGACACCAGTAATAGAACACCTCAACTTCCAACTTCACACAGATGTTGCCTACAGACCACCAGTACCACGCCCGAGCTTCTGCGACACCATCCCGGAACTTACTGCCTCGCTCGCATTCGACTCCTAACACTGCATCTTTCTATTGGACCTCAACTTCCACCTCAATGACCCCTGCAACGCCAACTCCCCTGACTTCCTGGGAAGCATGAGCAACTTCGGCCTCAAGCAGTTTGCCGCTGACCCTACCTATTTCACAGGACACATGCTCTACCCCATCTTCCCCTCCAGCAACAGAGTCAGGTACATTTATACCACTCACCTGGTCTGACCACCACAGCGTACACTTCACCATCTCAGGACTCACCTAGTCTGGCATCGTGTTCCCCAGATCCATGCGAAGAGACTAGAAAAAGTTATCAGAGTGCCAGTGGAACTACACTCTCTGCTCCCAACTCCCAGACTCTACATATGACCCTGAACAAGCAGCTAAGAGCTTCTCCCAGTGGATCACAGAATATGCTGACATCATCCCCCCACCCGGACAGCCAAGATTAAAGAACAAAGCAACATAGCAAGATGGTTCATAGAGGAACTGCACTTCACCAAATGCAATTGCAGACAACTTGAAAGGAAGTGTCACTTCAGCAAAAAAAACGCACGGCCTTCAAGTCTACTCTCAACCAGGACCACCCCTTCCTGAAAGAAACCAAGAAGAACACCTACGAAGCCTGCATCAAAGTCAGCATAAACCACAGCAAATAATTATTTGCCATCGCGAAGGAGTTTACCAATCCCGCAGCCACTGAGACCAACATCACTCACTCCCAGGAACTATGCGACAACCACGCAGACTTCTTTCATTACAACATCTCATCCAACTATGAAAACTTCGAATGCCAACCTTGGGTGGTAGACCGCATCAACTCACTCACACCCATAAACACAAACCCCAAGCACCTTCTCACCTAATGGAAACTCCTCACCATGCGAGACGCTATCTCCATCGTGAACTCTGTACACCCGGGAGCATCCATGGAAACTAGCGTCAAGAAACCGCTCGGTGAATGTGCGCTTTATAAATATTTCAATTTCAATTTCAATTTCAATTTCATGCCCATACCACATCTTCAACTTCAGAAGCTAGACAATCGGTAATGAGCTTGTGACGTTCCTGAACCCCTCCATCACTGCAGCCTCCTTCCCTGACAACTGGAAACATGCTGAAAAAACCATCCACCGACAAGCCAAAATAAAGAACTACAGGCCCGTCTCTCTGGCCCCCTACCCAGCAAAAGTACTCAAGAAAGTGATCAACCAAAAACTCACCCAATATCAAAAAGACCACAACCTCCTGAAACCCTCCTGATCTGGAATTCAAGCTAACCACAGCACCAAGACAGTCCTGATCACAGCCACAGACGACATTAGAGCCCTCCTGGACTGCAGGAAAAAACCAGACCTCAGCATTCTGGACCTGTCTGCCATGTTGGACACTGCCTTCCACCACACCCTGATCAACAGACTCTACCACATTGGGATTTAATGAAACGCCCTCAAATGGATCGCCTTGTACCCAACTGGCGGATCCCAGAGGATCCTCCTCCCACCGTTCACCTCAGAGGGCAAGAAGATCAACTGCAGAGTCCCCCAAGGATTGTCCCTCATCATGACCTTCTTCAACAACTACATGACTCCCCTGGCAACCAATGTCAGACCACATGGACCCAACATAATCTCCTACACCAATGACACACTGCTTATACTGTCACTGTCCAAAGGTCCCTCCACTATGGAAGGACAACTGTATCAAACTCAACACCAACAAAATGGAAGTCCGCATCTTTGGGAACACCTCACCATGCACCGCACCTGGTGGCCCGCAGAGTTCGGAACACCCCCGTCCCATTAGACCTCACTCGCAACCTTGGCGTAATCCTGAATAGCAAGCTATCCATGGAGAAGCAAATCAACAGTCTCATCCTCCTGATTCCATACCCTTCACATGCTTTGCAAGATCTTCAGGTGGCTCCAGACAAACAACAGAAGGACCGTCACACAGACCCTTATCACCAGCAGACTGGATTACGGAAACACACTCTATGTAGGAATCACTGCATATCTCTTGAAGAGACTCCAGATAATACAGAACTCAGTAGCAAGACTCATACAGAAACTTCCCAGAAGGACCCACATTACACCACATCTCAAGAAAATGCATTGGCTTCCAATTCAGAAGAGTTGCCAGTTCAAGATGCTGACTCAAGCCTACACGGCCCTGCACAACAAAGGACCATCATACATCAACAAACACATGACACTCCACCAAGCGACCAGACACCTTTGATCAGCTTACCTCTCCCTCACAGACGTCCCATGGATCCGTCGAGCCAATAGCGAAGAACGCTCCTTCTCACACCTGGCAGCCCAGGCTTGGAACAACCTCCTTCTGCACCCCAGGACTGTGCCATTGCTCCAGCAATTTAGAAGAGAATTAAAGGCCTGGATGTTTGAATGATCAAACCTCCACACAGCAGCAAACATCTCTTGTGCCTCGAGACCCACATGGATGATTCACCATGCTCTATTAATGTTTAAAATAGATTGAATATGAAGAGTAATAAGAGAAAATGTGTGTGTGTGTGTGTTTGTGCATGCACGCGTTCATGTGTACCTGTGTGTGTGTGTGTGTGCATATTTAATTAGTGCTTAATTATTGCAAAATAATGAGTGCCGGTGCCAAACAGCTGATCAGAGGTCCATGGATGACGCTATTAAAAGTCAGAGCATCAAATGCAAAGGCTGCAAAGTCCTCAATACACCACAGGCCTCTTTAATACACTGCCAGGCACTCTCTGCCTCTTTACCTCAATCTTGTGGGTTCCTGCTTTCTCCCTTGGTATATTTTTTAAGTGTATATCTTCCTCTTTTTCAATTTGCGTAGTTTTCCGCTCTTGCTCTTGGGAAATGTGTGATGAGGAAACAATGAGTGCCGGTTTTCCCCACCGGCAACCACTGGCTCATATTAAGCACTGTGCTTGAACCACACTGTGATGACTGGACTACTACTCACAGTATTGGTAATCGCTGACAAAATCAGATAAACACCATCCCTGTGAGGATAATTGACCTAAGGGGGATTTTTCCTGTAGTGTGTTGAGGTACTTTCGAGCAAGTGCATCAACAAACTAAAAGTGCAGTTATATTTGCATTGGTTCACTTTCTAATAATCTAGATCTGGCACTGCTGCCCTGTACTGCAGAATGGTATAAGCTCTCAGCCTCAACATACCTTGTCGTGGCCGCTCTTCAGGCACTCCATCTCTTCCTTCAGAGACTGAATCTTTTGCTCCAGGTCCAAGTTATACAGCTTGGCATTATCCATTTCCTGCAATGACGTAGGGCCAAAAGAAGAACAGTGAGAAACAGGTTTTAAAACATGAGAGCGAAGTTTGAGACAGCCAAGCATAGACAGGGTGGAGGAAGAAGAGAGGAAGGTAAATGTAGAGCAAAGAGGGATGAGTGAAGGAGAGAAAAAGACAGAAGGGGAGAGGTTTAGGGAAAGGGAGAGACAAGGAGAGAGGAAGGGAGCAAAGAGTAGAGCGTTTGCGGACAAACTGAAGTGGCCCAGTATTTAAGCGCCTTACATCTCACCAGTGGCAACTGGCACAAAAATACTGCTAAAAGTGCATACAAGAGGTTTGTATTATCCACCATAGAGGATCACATACTGTTTTGGTGGTGACACGGTTAGGTTTGAGAGGCTAAAGAAACAGGTGATTTCTGTTTATGTATCTAAATAACTTTGATTCAATTTGTTTAAGTTGGGAGCAGCACTTGGGGCACCTTTGACAGAAGTTGCATATCAAGGGATCTTCACTATGTCAACGGCAGAGATTAAACCATCTCCGTTTCTGAAATAAACCTCTTATGGCCCGACGGGGTAAGGGCCCTTGAAGATTAAACACATGGCCAGTTTTCATTGTCCATCATGGCCTGGGGGGCATTGGTTTTTTTTTCAAAACAAAATCCCACTTTGGGTTTTTGTTTTGGAAAATAAAAAAACATTGTAAGTTTGCCATGCAGCTCCATCATGTTGATGAATCTGTCCACTGGACCAGTGGACATGCCGGAATGTGGCAGGTGGGGACTTCGCTAGAGCACTTTACTCCATCACCCTGAGAGAGTAAAACCCCATCTGCCGAAAGTCTAAATCAGCCTATACGTCTATTGTCCCTCTCCACCACATGAGTACACTTCTAAAGTGCCAAGGACGTCAGGGAAGGCACTTAGAGACCCACATTGTGTCAGGCAGAGCCCAACAGCAGGGTTCAGCCCAGGTCTAGTTGCCACTGGTCAGCTGCATACGTCAAGGAAAAGGCCTTCCAGTAGCTTCTTGTTTGCCTGTAGCCACACAGGAGTTCAGCCAACTGACCTTTGGAATCTTCTTCTTTGTCCTGGGTACTAAGCCTGTACGCGAAATTGCGCTCCAGTCACGGAGTTTTCCCACTCCACTCTCCACATAGCGCATGGAGTTTTTTCCTTCCTTGTACTCGCCAACGTTAAGTTGGAGAGCGAGAGTGGGAAAATTCTACTCCAGCCCACTTCCCAGTGAGATTTCTCAAAGCGGGAGTCGCTTTCATTGAGAAACCTTTCCTTTACCTTGAGGAAGCTGCCGCTCATGTAGAACATCTACTCGAGCAGCAGAAAGAAGCGGTGCCCTCTTGCGCTTCACATGGTGCCGTTCACGATGATTTTTACAGTGCAGAACAAATACCCAGCACTAAAAATCAACACGAATGGCGTGACGTAACGCACTCCACCGCTTGTGTAGGTCTGCATAGCTTGGCAGAGTTTTTTGGTCACTTTGCAGGGTATCATGTAGCAGAACCCAGCTAAATGTTCCCAGGCCTACAGGGTACAAGAGGGAGAAGGACCAGACTTTTACCGCTCATCTCGAATTATAGACAGCAAGTCCAGTAATTGTTCCCGATCTTCTGCAGGTCTACAAAGTGTTCTGATGTGTGTACCTGGGAGTGTCACATTTATGCCTGGAACAAGCTAGGGATTTAGAGTGACTCCTGGACAAGCCCTAAGCAATGGGTGTAAAAGTTCCTGGGGCAAACCCTACACGCTTTTCCAGTAGTTGCTGTTTGCTTTACTGCAAACAGGCCTAAAATGGCATGTGTCATGGCATTTTCAAGATGGTGAAAGTCAGGAGCCACTCTAATCCTGGGCTCTGAGGTCTGGGGGAGGAGTGGGAAGTGTACTATGGTAATCCTTGCCTCCTCCCACATCCAGCAGTAAGATCCAATGTAAAGCAGGCACTCTAACCACAACAAATCCAGAGACAGAAGTCCGGTAGGATAAAAGCAGGGGCCTCCAGTTACCAGACAGTGGATCCGCAATAATTGACTTGGCATTCTGTTCTATCTCCTTCCAAGTTTGCCCCAAGTGTTCCATTTGCTCAACATACCTGCCAAGCAGGATTTGACACTGGGCTGTCCAAAGGAGGCCCACAGCCCCCACCGTGCATAATCAGAGGAGTCATCTCTTCCCATTCAGGTCAGCCAACTGTTTGCTCCTATGAGTCATTTCGCACCTTTTTCACACCTATTCAAGGCTTGAGCACAGGCTGAGAGCTGGCAGAGTATTATGCTAGTTAGCCTTCTAACAGTTCAAGCAGATAAAGGACAACTTTCTAAAGGTTATTTTTCCTTAATACTTATAAAAAATCCGACTTCACCATTGAATTAGATTTTGAATTACTATAAATTGTGGCTTAATTCTTCTTCTAGCTGGCCCCTTACCCAAGATACAGTAAATGTAATATTGCTTCCCTGTATTTATCTTTGAGTAAGGCAGCCTTCCTACAGTAAATATAGCTTTTGGGGGCTAGTCACAGTAAAGACGTGTTAGCTTTACATTTACTTCCACATGCCATATACCCTGTATTGTGAACTACAAGGTCTACTTAGGGGTGACTTTATAATATTGAAAAGGAAGGTGTATACCTGTCAAAAGGAGTTTACTTTGGCAGTTCACATTCTATGTTTTGCACAGTTACAGTCAGGCTACAGTGGTAGGCCTGATGCACTGCTTTCACTGCCACTTTAGTGGATGGCACAATAGATGTTGCAGCCCACTAGTGGCATTTAATTTACAAGCCCTGAATACATTTTGTACCATATACTAGGATTCGGTAAATATAGCAAGTAGGAGTATGCTAATTCAACCGTGTTAAAAGGGGAGGGGGCCCTGGGGTATTACTACTGGTAAGAAGGGATAAAGTATACAAAGTTTTAAAGCCATCCAAAATACAGAGTACAGCAAAAGGCCAAAAATCCAGGGTGACCATGCGCAAAAGGTGGCTTTTCTACATAAAGCATAACATGCACTTAGTGCCCATGAAATACACACACACCACTGAGGCACCTCTTAAGACTAAAAGAATGAACAAATTACTTACCTTTCGTAATATTCCATCTGATGTGTAGGATAGCTCTGGTAGATTCCTTAAATGATCAATCCCTTTATGGTCAACAGACTGGATTCCGAACATTTTCAGTAGCAGTACTCTAACTCTGACACCAGATTGCACCCTTCGACATTAACAACAGAGCCTCACAACTCTACTCAGGAAAAAGTACAGCATAGAAAGGGCACTCTCCCATCGGTGAGGCCAGTTCCCTTTTCTTTTTTCCACATCATCCCTATTGAGGACAAGCGATATAGAGGACAAAGCCAATAGGAACCAGTCATAATCACAATAAAAAAAATCCTCAAGACGGGAGGTGGGAGGGTCTTCAGAAATCTGGGTGAACTATTGTACCCATCAGATAGGATGTTGCTGATAATAAATAACTTGTTCTTCTAATGGATAAGCGATGCTGAAGATTTCTTAACTGAACTACTCCATTAGTATTCTTGAATGAGGAGGGTTTAGGATGTTCAGATAAAATTGCAATAAAGACTGCAACACTGCTCTACTGAAAAGAGATTTTCTTTAATCTTCCAAAATAAGACAAATGTGGTTTGAGAAGGAGTGGCTAGAGGACCAAATAGCTTACTTTTAAAATGGTCTGAAATGGAACGCTTCTCAAATAAATTACTTCCTTTAAGAATTTACGAGGGACTTGGTACATCTTTTGTTGAAATTACAGGGTAAATGAGGAATTACCAGAGTAATAATACCCAGAAATCCCAGTTGCAAAGTAATTCCTTATTTCTCAGGGGAATCTCGTTGTTTCATCTGTAATCCATTTAAGGCTCACTTGTGGGGTTACCAGTACACTCGGTATGAGACATGCCAATGGGGTGGTGGTTGATGTGGTATTAGGACTGTGGTTGTACCCGGCGCTCTTCCCTTCCCCATCCTTGGCAAAACTCATCCCACTCCACCCGCGCATCCCATAGGTGGCCTTCCGCTCTGCACCCTAATGACCCCTCTTGACAATGCAGATGTAGAGCCTCACTGTCAGATAGTGATATTCACTCTCTCCTACTCTCATATGATCTGGCTCCTCTCTCCTCCCCATCAAACTTCCATATAATTGAATCAATCCCTACTGATCCCTTCAGGGAACCTAGGCCAAGCTCAAGAACTTTATATGCGAACAACCTCATGGTAGTCACCCCCACTCTACCTCCACCAACAGACACCCTTGTTAGTCTCAAATGTGTGCTCCTAAACTGCAGATCGGCTGTTAAACACACTGCAGATATTGCTGATCTCATCCTTGCCTAGGATCTTGACCTTATATTGCTGACCGAAACCTGGCTAAATGACTCAGCCGCTCCTATCCTTGACTTTCTAATGCCTCCCAACTTTGATATAATTAGGTTGGACAGAACTAGCGGTCATGGAGGAGGCATCGTGGGCTTACATCGTAATAATTTATTAGTGAAAGTCATTCATGCCGACCTCCTGTCCTCGTGTGAATACCTATGCATTGATGTGAAGGGGGGCAACAATCACTCATGCTTACTGCACACGTTCTACCACCCCCCTCGCGACAACCTTCCCTTCACAGAACAGTTCATGGACATTATTTCGCCCAACAGGGATTTCCAAGGCACGCAGTTCTTCCTGGGTGACATCAATCTCCACTGGAACGATGTAAACGATGTGCTGGTTAATAGCCTTAAATCCTTCCTACTTGACCTCAACCGTATCCAAATATGCGATAGCCCTACACATACCAAAGGAACCACGTTTTATCATGTCATTGGTAAGTCCAACTCTTTCCGCCTGGGGTTGATCCTCCCATGTGACTGGACAGATCACTATTGCATCACCTTCCTCGTCAATGAATTGGTAAGAGCAAGCAGATCCCAACCTAACATTCCCAAAAAGCTGAAAAGATGTTTAGGGAACATCAACTCACAAGACCTGACTGAGCTCTGTGATAATATCTTGGCCCCCTCTGAACATGTATTATGCCACGACTTGTCAGCCCACTATAACCACGCAGTGCTTAATGTTCTTGACGCAGTGGCACCACTTCAGCTTAAAAGAGTTTCTGCTAAAATCTCCAAACCAGGATTCAATGATAGTCTTAATGCCGAAAAAGAAACGTATGACTTGCAGAAAGGAAGTGGCGAACCTATCCCTCCATGGAACATCTTCTTCACCTGAGATCCTTGCGAAGTTTATACAACAAACGCATCAGATGCTCGAAGGCCATCTTCTTTAGAACTCAACCAGATCAAGCAAAAAAAGTCTGAAAAAGTTGTTTTAACTCATCAAGTCCTAATTCAATAATCATCCTAACCTCTCGGCTCCAATCAAGGGACACTGCTAAACTGTGAAGAATTTGCTGTTTTCTTCAGGGATAAGACTAGCAAGATTGAGTCTGAACTACACCCGGCCAGGGTTCACCTCTCGAGTGGTCCGCTGAACACCCTATGCCCCTCAGAGTCTAACATCTCTGAACATATTCAGCCCTGCCGCCCTAAAAACAATGCATCATGGAGTTTGTTCCAAACTGTGGATGAACCCACTATTCGCAAAATGCTGTTGACCTTGAAACCTTCCAATCACTACAATGACACTCTGCCATCGAACCTGTTTAGGGAAGTGAGATCCGCCTTTCTAACTCTATAGACGATGATCGTCAATGCTTCTTTTTTGCAAGGTGCTATTCTGGATTGCCTTAAATCAGGTCAGGTTCCCCGATCTTAAAGAAACCAAATGCAGATCCCAATGACCTTCTTAACGTTCGACCAATCACTAACATCCCCACCTTGGCAAAAGTTTGGAATATTGTGTGCTTGCCCAACTTTGTCATCACATTGACCATTTCCAACTCCTGGACCAATGCCAATCTTGTTTCTGCCCGGTTCATAGCACAGAGTCGGCGCTAACGCACATCGTGGAAGATGCGCATAGAATGCTGGATCACAATGAGTCATGCATACTGATCTTTCTCTGCCTTTCTTCAGCATTTGACACTGTCAAACATAATTGACTTCCTAGAACACAAGATGGGGCTCCCCGGTCCGGTTTTAAGCTGGTCCTCTTTGTTTGTTCAGAACTGATACCAATGTTTCAAGGTGGACCAATCCTTGTCCCTCCCTGCACCAGTCACCTTGGGTGTTCCACAAGGTTCTGCATGGTCCCCCACACTCTTTAACCTGTACATGGAGCCTCTAACGGAAATTTTTAAATCATCCAGCATTCAATATCATATGTACCTGAAGATCACCACCCCCGAAGACATCCCGTCCCTCAACTCATTCCTGCTGGAAACACAAAGCTGGCTTTGACACGCAATCACCTGAATCTTAATGCTCTAAAAATGGAATTCCTTCTGATCTCACCCCACAACCAATCCCTCATCATGGAACAATTGTTGAATCAGCTGACGGCTCTTAACTGCAGCCACACCTCGTGGACTCAGCATCATCTCTGGGTATCATTCTAGACAAAAGCCTGTAAATGCAGAAGCACATCAGCCTCTCTCACCAAAGGAGCGAACTTTCAACTCAGTTTACTTAGGAAACTCAAACCCTTCTTCCCTGCTCATGACCTCAAGGTTGCAGTGCAAGCATAGGTGATCTCAAAGCTTGACTATGGTAGTGCAGCATTCTGTGGCCTGCCTAGAGCGAGGATACCTCCTCTTAGGGCTACCCTCAATTCCGCTGCTAGGCTTTTAACCGGTACAAAGAAATAGTACCACATCTTTCTGTACTTGCGGGAACCAAATTGGCTTCCTTATGAATCTCGAATCCAGTTAAAAATTGCATGCATGGCTCACAAAGCCATCCACTTCAAAACTCTGCTGTACCTTGCGCAGATACTGGAACTCTCTAGTGGTTCTAGAGCCTCCAAAAGCGCCAGCAACCTTTTGCTTAAACCTCAAAAATTAAAGAAAAAAAGGACCTATAACCGAGCCTTCTCGGGGTTGGTACTGAGGATCTGGAACTCCCTTCCCCCAGAAATCAGGGTGAACCCTTCTACCATCATCTTCAAAAAAGATGTCAAAGGGTTCCTGATAAAGAAATTTCTGCCTTAGCATGGCTCCAACATCGGATTCTGGGTTCATACCCATTGTCTCGGGTTCAGCCACTTGGGTCATGATTAGGTCGGACAATTCTAGACTTTGATTTTGCCTATTGTGTGCCTACTTTTCCCTCAAAAGATTGTTTGACAATTTTAGACTTTGATTCTGTCGATTGGTCTTTTCTGTTTTGTATGTTTATACCCATTGTTGCATAATCTGTAACATACCCTTATGATGCATAATTTGTAAAGCGCTCTGATACCCTCGGTGGTCATGTTCGCGCTATATAAAACTTTCAAAATAAATAAAATAAATAAAGCCTAACCAGGGCACTCATAATAAGCCGCTTTATCTCTCAAACATGTGGTGAAGGGTGCAGATGATGAAATCTTGATGTTCAACCACTCGACTGACAGCTAAAGAGTGTACAAGGGGGAAACATATTTTAGTGGGCAGCAATGCAATGGTTTGAATAGCATTTCGTTTAAAAATGCAAGTACCAAATGCAAGCCCTACCGAGCAACTTAAAACACAGCTGGGGCAAACTGATTCTGAAGTTCATTCAGAAGGTAAATGACGACAAGTAGTTTAAGAAGAGAGCCCTAGCTAAAGTAAAACAAGCAGGCTGAAACAACAGAGATAATCCATCACTGTGTCAAAAATGCGATCTCTATTAGCTAGAAATGCACCAAACTGAAGAAGAAGGGTTCCACCACACAGAATGGATCCAAACAGCTATTCTGGCCGCAAGCAGCAAATATGACCCATTTACTAGAGTACATTGCTTTAGTAGAAAGCTGTCTGGCTAAAAGGAGGATGCTTGAAACCTAGAAGAAAGAGCGAGTTCCAAGTAGGTAAATTCAGAGTCTTTAGACTGGGATGCAGGATCTCTTAATTGCACTACGAAAGAATATCCTCCCAGGGCAGAAGGCAACAAGGCGGAAAGAGACTCAGATGTAGAAAATTATCTTTGCCTAATCAGGTGCAATTAGAATCAAAATAGCACAACTAAATCAGATATTTTTAATGACCCTCTGCAGTACGGGTACAAGACACACATCATAATGCAAGAAATCGAGAAAGCATCACACAAAGAATCCAGTAGAGAAAGCTGACTAGAGATGTACAATGGGAACTTTTTGGTGAAAGTTTTTACAAACAGATATATTTCCAGAAAGCCCTTCACAGGAAGAAACAATATAAGTCCTCAAGTTGAACCTCCCCTTTGTGATTCTGCTAAGGTAATCAGGTGCCAAGCTATATGAGCTGTTAAGAGAGCAATTATTGCCATGCTTGAGGCCCATTACCAGAGCTCCATGGCTTCCTTACTAATGAGAAGCATCCATATTTCTCCTGGCTTATTCATACACTGAACCGTCCAGCTACTGTCTGTGAAGATGTGGGCCTACGTTTCCTGAAGATGTGTAACCTTACTGTTTTGAGGTGGAGAACGTTCATGTGAAGCTTATGCTCTTATGGTGTTCACAGCGCACCAAATAAAAGATTACACCAGCCCTAGACAGATGTACCCATAATTAGAGTCAGTGGTGGCTATTTGTGGTGGAAAGGCTCTCCTATGAACAGATTGAGAAGCAGTGTTTAATAAAGGAGGATAAAGCTTTCCTTTGACTTGCATCTAGAGCCTTTCAAATGAAGTTGGGTACACTGAGAACTATTTTAGTTAATGGAGAACCAAAGACTGTGTAAAAGGTTGGTGCTACCTGAAAGACTGTCCTACTTCAACTCTGGAGAAACAGCCCAATTATACAAGTATGTCTGCATCTAGTTTTGCAAGCTCTTTTGCTAGCTGATCCTCAACTATGTGTATGTCCTTTTAGTTCTTGCCACTCAGGCTATGAATTTCCCCATCTGCAGTGCCTTACTGATGTCCCATATGGTGGTTAGGGAAGTGTCTACAACTTTATTACCTTCAAAGAACTTTGTCACTGCCATCACTGGTTGCGGCTTATTAAATGGGACCCTGACAAGTTTAAGATGGGGCTTCAAGTAGCGAAGTAGACATTCCACCTGCCTGTGTCGATTTATATTTGCGTATGATCTAAGGCCAAGATACCCAACATTTTCACTCACTGAAGGCCTACAAGCAAATTGTGGTTCACAAAAATATAGGGCCCAAATACGATGGTGGTTAGACGAGCATCTGACCACCATTGCAGCAGGAGTAGGACCAATCGATAAGTTGTCTGCGGTTCCACACGTCAAATTATGATGCTACCTCTGTGTAAGCGGTCAGAATCATGGCTTTTTCCATTGGGGCTTGTGCTGTGGCCCAAAGAGGGCCACAGCACAAGCTGCAATGTATAAAGAGACTTTTTTAAACATCCATTCTTCGTGTGCCAGGGATAATGTGGTGCCTGGCACACAGGGTATGGATGTTTTGGTGCCTCCCAGGCCTAATAGCAGAGGACCACTGGGGACGGGGGACCACTAGGAGCCCCAAAAGACCCTTTCCGACAGGCTTTCTATGGTCGTCGGACCACCATGGACAGGCTGTTGGAAAGGGTAATCGGAATCTCTATGGTAGTTCCTGTGCAGATACCTCCCCTATTGTAGGGAATACGATCCGACTGACAGCCCGATGGACTCCTTGAGTGTCGGTTGGTCCCTCCGGCCGATGCGGGCTGACCGACCACATCATAATGCAGTGGGCATGCTCCTCTGGATGTTGGACTGATCCCCACTGCCGGCCTGTTGGTGGCGGTCCAACCTGAATCCTAATCAGGCCCAAAGGTGGGGTGAGTGACCACTGTATGGAAGCGAGTAAACAAGGAAAAATCCATCATGACAAGATGAAGACGTTTTTGACTTTTGGCTGGATGCAACTACTCCAGTGGCACACTGCACACCAGGTGCACACCACCCATCACATAAGATGTAATTTAACGTTACCAGTAAATTGTATTCCCAACGCAAACACCTATTTGTACAGAGGTCTCAATTATAAGTTTGCTCACATTTATTTACTGTAGCAGGCAATTCCTGAATGCGATAAAGTCTGACTCCCTGGAGTTATACCTGCTGAATTTTAACATGTTGAAAATGCATTGAAAGCATTGGGATTTGCACATATTACTGCAGAAAACGCACACATTTGCATGTTATACATGTTATACGTTTAACCGAATTCCCCAGGGAAACGGAATTTGACAGGTTAAACAATTATCATATTTGGGTCAAGGCCACTCATATTGTGAACCTAAGTCGAAGCAGCAGTCACAGTAATAGTGACAGAAGTTGGTGTGATAAAATTTGGAGCAGTTGGAGCAGTGCCAGTGCTGACAGGAGTGATTTCATCTGTGTGTGCTAGCTCGTCAGTTTCCATCTCCAGACCTTCATAAGAGAGATTCTCAGAAAGTATTGCAGCTTGAGCTCTCAATTATCCCAATGAGTTTTAAGTACAATTTACTAAACAGTTAGGGAAGTTGCCAAACTAGGAGCTCTTTTGGAGCAAGAGATATGAAGGAAAGAGACAAGAACAGGAGAAGACTGCCATGAAAAACTCAGTGTTATATCCCCGAGGTAGCCCATGTAGCGAACAAGCATATTTCTTACATTGTCCTCATGAACACACATTTTTCAAGCTGTAACCTTTGGCATACATTTGCTCGCACGTCAATGTTGGATTAGCTTCTCTGAAACTAAACTTGTTTTACATTTTGCTTCACACAACATTATCACAATGACCTGAACATCATGTACAAGGTCTTATTTTATACTGCAGACAAATAACAGCACTATCATCATCCATAGGGCAACAAGACTAACTAGATATCGATAACACCACTAATCTATGCATACATTGAAAGGCTGCTTTCTATTATAAAAGATGAACATACTGATAGATTGTTAAAGGAGGCACTTCCGCTGACACTGAGGTGCCGTGCTTGCTGAGAGTTCACCACACAGCGGCCTGACATCTCGTGAGGGGTGTCCAGCTCATGACCAAGACGGGGATCTTCGCTCTTTCCCATCAGGTAATTGGGTTGGATCGTCCCTTGGGGGGATTTTTGGCTATAAACCTACATACTCTCTAGGTACACTTAGGGTTTGCCTTGCAGGAATACGCTATATTACTGCTTCATTTTTATGCCTGCATATATCCAATTTTATGTAGCCTTTTTGTGCTCAAGTATTTCATGCAAGAATAGCATTGGTTCAATAGATGTTATTGAAAAAGTCCCATTGTGTATTCTCTGCATATTTATCTGAGAACTAGTGAGCACGAGTGACTGAGGAAAAGGTTCTGTACTGTTTCCATGATCCCTGGGGGATCAGGGTTGTCATGTTCAGTGGTTACCAGAAACCATTTGCTCCCTGGTATGGTTAGAGGGCTTATGGTGGCACTGGGAGCTAGCTGGTCAATAGGTCGACATATCCTGTGGGTGTGTCTGGAATCAGTCTTGACACCAAGCCCTTAGTTAATATTGTCAAAATAATGTGCAGGTCCTAAAATTTGGTAGGAACTACACAACATCAGAAGATCGTCATTGCAGATTTAATTTAAAGTGGTTTAGATTCTGGAGCGAGAAAAGGTTGTGAAACCACAGAAATGTATGCCTAAACTTCTGTCTCATTCTTTTCCGGAACATACTGCCTGGGACTTCTAAAAAGAAATACAGAGGGCACATCATCTTTCATTATCTCCAAGTCCAGGTGATGGCGGAGTACCATGCCTCCGCATAGTCACCTGTGATCCCCAGCCCCACCCCCGTGATGGCGGATCGATGCCGGCATGCAGGTCTGCTTATGTACCTGTCCTGAGGCGATGCAGTGATTCTGCGGCTTTGTTCGGCTGTTGGGCTGTTTGGCGGTGAAAATGAAATGATTTTGAGGTCTCTGAGGTGCTCCTACGCTGCGGCTTTCTTTCGCTCCGAGGTGTGGGCGTTCCTGACTCCGGCATTTGTGCCCGTCCGAGCTCTCCTGGCGGGGTGGGAGCCTGCGGCAGGTGAGAGGGGAAAATGGAGGGAGAGGCTGATCGAAGGCTGCAGGCTGCCGCGGCGGTGGCGTCTGTGCTGTGCTGATTTGTAGCCATAAACTGGAGGATTAAAGGAGCTGATAAAGCGCTGCATATAATATCCTGCATAGTATGCTGCCTTGAAGAAAGTGTGGAGACCTGTCAGCCAAACTGAATTTTGTGTACAGTGTTCTGCTTTTGGGACTGTAGACTGCTCATGTGTTCCGGCGGTTAGTGAATCGGCCATAATTCCTGAGGCATTTTCTAGAGTATGTGGAGCCTCTCTGGAATGGACAGTGTCCTTTATTTGTAAATGGCTTGGCCCCGAGATTGAGCTTGAGTTTGAGCTGGGGTGGCAATGGAAAACTTACAGTCTGTCTAAATGCAACGGCTGAGGGGGGGGGGGGGGGGGTTTGCGCCCCTGTTGAGGTTTATAAGGATGTCGCCCTGCGGTGGTACCTGTAGAGTGAAGTCAGGACATCTGGGCAGTCAAAGCAGGAATTAACTTAAGCAGAGTACAGGGGCACAGGAGAAAATAGGCAAATTGTTAAATGCACGGATTAAAGCTAGAACTCGCTGGCTGGCAAAAGAAGCAAAAGAGGCAGCCAAGATGACGGGCAAGGAATCCCCTGGGAAGCCACCCAGGGTTAACTTCACATTCAAGCGCTCAGATGAGCAAGAGGCACCCTCCATGGAACGTTTAAATCAGACCAGTCTTTTAGCAAACACGATACTGGATGATATGAACGAGATAATTGCTAGTCCAGAAATATCTCAGTCGGATAATACTGGATCTAACGGCCCTAAAAAAGAAAATACTGCTGCTGCCAAGATGCCAAAGCAATTCCCTCTTTTTATTAAAAAAATTAATGCGCAAACTCCTGCAAGTCCTGTTCGAACTCTGCAGCCTACAGGTGAAAACTTAGGGTTTAGTCAATCTGGGACTATCTCATCACAAGTAAAGCCGGTTATAGCTGGCCCTGCTATAGCCGGCCCTGGGTTAAATACCGCACCGCTGCCGGGTCTGATACTCTACCAAGACGAGAAGTCATCGTTGCTGATTGTGCAAAAGGACCCCTGTCCTGGAAACATCGAATCAACACAAGGCTATAACCAGTCTAAGGGTAGCTTTAACATCCTCGATCCTTCAAAATCAAATCCTCTTTTTGCTGAAACCCATATACACTGGTTACCTGCCCACCCCTTTCCTAACTCTACGCTGCCACGTACAATTCTTCTAAATTTTACAGACTGTCGCATAAAAGAAACAATACTATCTAAAGCGATTCAGCAAAGACAATTTGCAGTTAATGCAACAACTAAGTGCCGGATTATTTCAGATATGTCAGCAGCGGCGGCGCGCAGGAGGAAGGAATTTGTGAAAATTCTCCATCTATTCAAAGCCAAAGGTGCCCAGGCCACTATTGCTCAACAATCCAAATTGAAAGTGTTGGTGAAAGGCAAATTCTATATGCTGTCAGATTTAGATGAAGCTCAGGAATTGCTGAAGGAAATTTCACAGGGCCATAAGGGGTGAATGAAAGGAATGGATATAATGAAGCTCTAAGAATCTGGAGTAATCAATTATTCACTAAATGCTTTGAACGAATTACTAAATGTTACTCGATGTTAAACATGCCAAGGGTTTTTGCACATTATGCACTGCGGGGGCGGGGGAAGAAGGAGGGGTCCTAGGGGTGTAACAACAGGACACCCGAGTTGTTAGGGGAAAGGGAACTGTGGCTGGCGTGGGGGAGGAAGGGGCACAGGGGTAGGCATAGGCATAGTATCGGCATAGGAGCACTATGGGGGGGTTATGCAGGAGGGTTCACTTTTCGGGGGGAGGGTTACAGCATAAAAAGGGGGAAAATGAAGCCTGTTATTTTTCAAGTTTGTGTTGATTATATGCATCTCCTGACTAAAATGACTCTAGGTAAGATGGTGGGTGGGTTAAAGTTTTGGTTTTGCTTTATTTATGGCTAATAAGCACCTGTTGAAAGTAGTTTCATTTAATGTTAACGGTCTGAATAATCACAAATAAATACGTGCAATTGAAATGTGGTTAAAAACTGAAAATCCGGGGGTGATTGTCTTGCAAGAAACCTATATTCAGACCGTAAAACTTCCAGAATTTCCAATGTTTAGATCTTGGGCAGCTTATAGGGGATTTTCGTTGTCCTCGGCCTCTCATAGAGGGACTGCCATATTTGTGAGCAAAAATCTACAAGCTGACTATGTTAATTTTGGTAAAAATCAACATGGGCACTGGTGTTGGGTTACATGTTCATTTAGAGAAAGATATAGACCGTTAACATTTATTAGGTTTTATGCACCAGTGGAAGACAGTCCTAAAGCCTATGAGGAATTGTGTCAATCTTTGATTCAGGTTCCCGGTGACAGAATTGTAGGGGGGGACTTTAACATTCTTATGAATCCTCAATTCGATTCTCCGGTGCAAGGGAAAAGACAGGCAAAACCGAAGGCTTTTATGGTTTTGCAAAATTATGGAGCTATTTTAGATCTGCATGACCCCTGGCGAGCAGCGTTTCCTTTGAAAACTCAGTACACGTGTTGGTCGGGTCGGTTTCATTCTTCTTCCTGCATTGATTTTGTTTGGGTTTCTCAGTGCTTACATTTATTTCAGCAAAAATTCTTTTATAACGGGTTCTCCGATCATGCAATGCTGGCACTGGAGATAGACTTGGGGATTGGTGCTAGACTCAAGAAGCGTTGGATATTAAATAGACAATATTTCAATGATGAGGACTGGGTGAAATCTATAGGGTCAGAAATCGAATAATTTCTAATCCGGAATAATCAGTCTGCTTCAATAAATGTAGTCTGGGACTCACTCAAGGCTTTTATTCGTGGGTTAATTATTGGAAAGGATGCAGCAATTTCAAAAAAAGTTAGGGAGGATAAGAAAAATCTGGAATATACGATTCAAGTACTCCACGAGGCCTTTTTACATAATTCCTCTGTTTCTAACAAAAGCCAGCTCGATCAGGCCAAACGTGAACTAAGTTCTGCTTATTATGCTCAAGGTGAAACTGTTTTTCAACAGTGTAGTCAGAAGGCATATGAGGAGAGCAATTTCACAGGCAGACTCTTGGCGTGGCAGGCCAGGGAGCAGGCGGCCGCAAATCAAATTAAAGCATTAACTTGCCCCTCGACTGCCTCGTGTACAGAGGACCCGGTGAAAATTGGGGAAATAATGCTCAATCACTACGAGTCCATTTATGGTAAGCTTCAGACGGTGGATGGGCTATTATTGGAAAAATTTCTCTATGACAATCAACCGCCAATACTCTCGGAAATAGAGAAATTACTATGGCTAATCCCTTTTCTATGAAAGAGTTGGAGGATGTTGTCAAGAATTTACCTAATGGTAAGGCCTGTGGTCCAGATGGGATTCCATCAGAATTTTATAAAGTTTTTTTTGGCTCATTTTCAGATTTTTTTTCAATTGGTAAATTCTATGTTAGAAAGAGGAGTGTTCCAGAATCCTTTAGATAGGGGAACATAGTGAGCTTTGTGAAGAAAGGCAAGAATAGTAGGGATCCTAATTCCTATTGCCCAATAACGCTGCTAAATTCTGATTACAAAATTGTCACCAAGCTTTTGTCACTCAGGTTTAATCAGCATGCGGCAAATTTGATCCATTCGGATCAAAATGGTTTTATCACTGGCAGACAATTAGTTACGAACACACACTTTTTGTCAAAAGCCTTGGATTATTTTGATATACAGAGGATACCAGCTTTAGTTTTATTGTTAGATGCCGAGAACGCTTTTGACCTTGTGGTATGAGAGACATTGTTCACAATCTTTCAGCATTTCGGTATTCCATTGCAGATTATATCTGTGATCCTTAATCTTTATGCTGATGCTGTAGCTAACGTAGCTATCAATACGGCTGTGGCAGGGACGCTCAAAATTAAATGAGGCACAAGGCAAGGGTGCCCTTTATCGCCAGTTCTATTTGCCTTTTTTATCGAGCAATTGGCGATAGCAATTAGGAACTGTGCTGATATTTGTCCCCCAATTCCATCAATGCCAAAATTGAAATTGTATGCAGATGACATCATGCTTATAATTAAACCAAAAATAGAGGTCCAAGCCAAAGTCTTCCAACTTTTTGAAGACTTTGAGGCCTTAGGTGGCTATCGTATTAATAAAGGAAAGACCGAAGTTTTGCAATGCGGGAGGGTAGCTTTAGATCTGCACACGGATATTCCTACCTCTCTCAATACTAATACCTTGGGGTATTTTTTACTGAATCTGTCAGTGATTTATATCAATTGAATTTTGCTCCTCTTCTTAGGAAAGTTCAGGGTTTGTTTTCTCGGTGGAGCTTTCTGCCTCTTTCTACTTTGGGGCGAGTGGCCCTAATTAAAATGTCTGTTCTTCCGTTATTTAATTTTCTTTTTTCTACTATTCCATGCACTTTATCAGGTTCCTTTTTCACTCAGGTAGAGTCTATGTTTACAGCCTTCCTCTGGGCAAAAAAACAAACTCTCGTATAGCACTCAGCACTTTATATGAAGATCTGGATCAGGGAATGTTAGCTCTCCTAAATCTTAGGGATTATTACCATGCGTATTTTGCACAATATTTATCTAGATTTAAATTTTCACCGCAATCTAACTTCTTTTGCAATAGCTTGATGAATGCAATGTATAAAGACAGTCAAATTCATTCCCACTTGTTGATTTTTAGATCCCCGAAACTTGTTCGTTATAAGTGCCTTCACTGGTTTCTTAAAAAACAGCAGGCTATGTTCAAAATATATTCAATCCCTGTAATTAATTCAGCTACATTGTTAGAAGGGATCCTGCCTCTGGCGGGGGTTAAACAATCATTACATCTTGCGTCAAAATGGGCAGCGGCCGGATTCGTTAAAGTTCTGGATTTCTTGAGAAATGGGAAATGGATGACTATAGCTGAAAAGTCACACTTGATTTTTAATGATTTTATTTTGCTAAGTTCATACAGTATACTGCATACATTTTTTTCAGCAATAGATGTTTCTTTTTTGGTTTAACGGAACCAGCTGGTTGATGAACTACTAGTGAGGGCATCGGATAAAAAGCCAGGTGCCTGGGAGAAATACCTAGCCTCAATCAAGGGAGTGGATCTCGAGCCAAAGACAATTAAAAAATGGTCGGATCATGAAAATTTAGAGATGTCATCTCATGTTTGGTCAACTATTAATAAACTCAACTTTAGTATATTGAGAGGGGCGAATTGGCGAAGGATGCTGTTTTTCAGCAAATGGTTACTGTATCGAACTCCCTGTTCTCTATCAGAAATGTATGCATGGTTATGGCCTTGTATCTCTCCCCATCCGCTCGCATTGCCATAAATGGCTCATTATCGGATCTATTTGACCTGGAACAGGGGACCAGACAGGGCTGCCCCATCTCCCCGTAACTCTTCCTCCTTGCAATGGAACCCCTTATCGCTGACATTAAAAAGAACAACAACATTAAAGGAGTGAGTTTTGGATATACCCGAGTTAAACTAGCCGCGTATGCGGATGACATCCTGATAGTATCTGAATCCACGGAACCCTCCATCGCCGCCTTGATGTCCACCATTGAATCATACTCCACCCATTCAGGGTATAAACTCAGCCGGGAGAAATCGGAGGTCAAACCTCTGAACATCCTAACCACTAAAGACATGCTGGGGAATTCTGGGCTCTGCTGGCAATCAGGATTTGTCAAGTACCTGGGGATTGAATTTGGGGACTCCCTTTTGGAAACCCTTCAACAAAATGAGAAGACTACCTTAACTAAAATAAAAAACCAGCTGGAAGGATGGTCCCCTCGCTTCATCACATGGTGAGGCAGAGTAGAGACCATCAAAATGATGATCTCCCCCCTGGTGAACTATTTTATTTCAATGCTTCCCCTAACCCTCACCCAAGATTTCTTCCACAAACTTGACCAAACTCTCGCCAACTTCTTATGGAAGGGGAAAAATGCGAGGATCAGCATTAAAAAATTACGATTAGACAAGTCATTAGGAGGGGTCAACCTATCGGACTTCAGGCACTATGAGACCGCTTTCCTAGCGAGACAATGTGCCCACTGGTTAGCCCCCGAGGAGAACTACACCCCGGTTTGGCTGGAAGTCGAACAAGCAATCCTAAACGGAATCACCCCCGCTGCGGCCCTCTCACTCAATCTAAACATGTTATCCCATTCAAAATCAATCTTTGTAACACCAAAGCAGCACTTCTTAAAATCTACAAATTTCTAGATCATAGCATTAGCCGCTCAGGTTGGGAGTCTTTATGGTATAATCGATCCATACTATACAAGGGCAAACCTCTGCAGAACTCGCAGTGGGTTAAGAAAGGCATCTTCTTCCCTCACCAACTATTCAAGGGGTCATACTCTATCCCGTTCAGAGACCTACAAAATGCGTATAGTCTTGCGCCTCTTGAGTTCTACACCTTCTTGAATATAAAAGCCGCACTCTCTAAAGCGAAACTCTCTCTAACACCACCTTCCCTCCCATCTTACCTCAGCAGGTTAAACAGACTAGGACACCAAGTGTCCCATCTCTACAAACTTATTCGCCCCCAACAGACCAACCTCACCGCACCACTCACACAGTTCTGGACTGAATTGCCATCTAGACCAATTTCGGAAGCAGACTGGACCAATACCTGGGAGTCTTGCATGCAACACAAAATTAGCCCGACTTTATCCCAGACCAAATATTGGTTCCTCCATAAAACCTTCTGGACTCCGGCGCGTCTCTATGCTCATAACATCACCCAGGACGCCTTCTGCTGGAACTGTAAGCGGGCGGAAGGCGACCTAGCACACATTATTTTGCATTGCGACTGTGTACCCCCCTTCTGGGACAAGATATTTGACTTTATCAGTAAACTTTTCCCCATCTCCCCGTCCAGAGATCTGCCGTACCCAGCCTTCGGATTCACTCTAGAGCCCTCCCTCCACACCGACGACAGGGCACTACTTGATCTCATGCTCACTGCAGCTGTTAAAATTGTCCCTAGTAATTGGAAGGACTCTAGCAAAGCTACCTTTGCTTGCTGGCTCAACTGGATAATTAGCCTCAGGGGTGCGGATAACATAGCCCTCCAACAATCACCTTGGCGCCCCCCTATGAGAAGGATGTGGTCTACCCTAGACAGTTATTTCACCACCCATAAACCACCTTAGGTATTCTCTCCCCCCCGAAGCTCTTGGCCTGTTCTGACACCACCTCAACCCGACAGTGTGGAATTACCCTGTTAGATCATTGCACTCTACCTATAATTTACCAGATAAGCCGACTAATGATGTTTGTATGACCGATGATGTATATATAATGATGTATGTATTATTATTATGTAACCTACTGCATATTACGTTTTACCCCTCTCGCTCTATTGTAATGTACTGTTCTTCTGTAACAATGTATGTCTTTAAGTCTGTACTACTTGTATTTTATTTTACTTTATACTGAAGCATCCAATAAAAATGTATTTGAATAAAATAAAAAAGAAATGAATGCCAACCAATCTTCTCAATGTTTTCGCTGTATGAATTATCCATTAGCTAATTGGTCTCATATTATGTTGAGTTGTCCCAAAATTCATAAGTTTTGGGTAGATCTATTTAGCTATTTGGAGTATGAATGTAACATCAAATTGACAGTGAATGACAAATTAATTCTTTTTGGGTATGATCCTGATCTTCTGCTCACGGATCCAATGATAAGATTCATATATATAGCAATGGCAGTAGCTAGGTCGCTTTTATTGCAAACATGGCGAACAAATTTGATTCCCTCTGTTTTGGAGGATCACTGACATAATATTGACTACAAAAATATAGGCATTTAAAATATCGACTCCAAAATATCGACTACAAAAATATCGAAGTCCTATCTACAAACAGATAAGTACAAAAATATTGAATCAAAAATATCATTTAAAAATATGTACTTTGTAAAAATATCGAATTTATTAAAATTAATGTAAAATTAAAAAAATATTAAAAATAAATAACTAAAATATACTTAAAAATACTTAAAATTATTAAATAATTAATTTAAGTTATAAAAAAAATTTATTTGCTAAAACATATATATATTAACATAATATTATAAAAAAATATACAATATTATTACCGTAGCATAGCAAGAGTGTTAAAATTACTATTCCCACTCCAAAGAGTGCAACAGTAGGGAAAGCGTTGGATAGCGTAGGGGTTAAAATTACTATTCCCACTCCAAAGAGTGCAACAGTAGGGAAAGCCTTGGATAGCGTAGGGGTAAAAATTATTATTCCCTCTCCAGTGGGTGCAACAGTAGGGAAAGCGTTGGATAGCGTAGGGGTAAAAATTACTATTCCCACTCCAGTGAGTGCAACAGTAGGGAAAGCGTTGGATAGCGTAGGTGTTAAAATTACTATTCCCACTCCAAAGAGTGCAACAGTAGGGATAGCATTGGATAGCGTAGGGGTAAAAATTACTATTCCCACTCCAGAGAGTGCAACAGTAGGGAAAGTAAATAGTTCATATCATATTTAAAAAAAATATGAATTAATATCTATAAAAAAATAATTAAAAGTAATTATCAATTTAATATAATATAATAATTATTCAATTAAAATTACAAATTAAAATTAATTATTACAATTAGTTACCTATTAATACAAGTTAATTACAAATTAACAATTAATGAATTCACAATTAAAAATTAATTAGCAATTAATTCAAATTAAATACAAATAAATACATTGAATTATTTATTTAATTATAAATAAATTACTTCCCACCCTATTCCTCTATAAACCCAAAACCCGCTACAGAAAATAAATTAGTAAAATTAACATAATTAGCAATTAATCAATTAAATAAAGTTAATTGGCAATTAAAATTTAATTAATTACCCATAAAAAATTAATTAACAAATAATTCTAAATAAATACCAATAAATAATTTTACATATTTAAATAATTATGAATAAATTACTTCCCACCCAATTCCCCTATAAACCCACAACCCGCTACATAAAATAAATTAGTAAAATTAACATAATTAGCAATTAATCAATTAATTAAAAATAATTGCCAATTGAAATTTTATTAATTACCAAATATAAATTAATTAACAATTAATTAAAAATGAATACCAATAAATACATTTACATATTTAATTAATTATAATTAAATTACTTCCCACCCTATTCCCCTATTAATCCACAACCCGCTACAGAATTAAATTACGCAAAAATTTAAAAAACAACATTCATTATTTAGAATAAATGATAACATAAATACACACTTTTCACACATATAATAACATAAAAACACTATAAAAAAATTCGATATTAGTAAAGATTTGATAATTTTAATAACCTATATTATATACTTCGATATTTTACCTTTCTATATTTTTAACATTCAATATTACATTACTTACCTTAAAAACGATATTTTCGATGTCTATATTCTGTCCATTCGATATTTTGTCCATTCTATATTTTAAACTCGATATTAAGTCCATTTGATATTTTTTACTCGATATTTTGACTGTTTACCGTTTTGGAATGGGGTCATAAGATGAAAATAGTTAAGAAAAGTGAACGCATTTTTGCATTACGGGTGGGAGGTATTAAGAAATTCAACAAGGTATGGGGTATTTATTTTGATTAAAACAGGGTTGAGAGACTGTCTTTTATATGCTTAAGTAGGCAGGTTTGGGGTTCTGGATTCTATTATTGTGTAAATGCATTTATTGATCCTTGCTGTGTGTATTAATTCTTGTTTGCCCTAAGGGAGATTTAGTAATGGTTTAATGATGCATAGATCTTATGTTTATGTTAAAAATTTCTGGCTTCAATAAAATTGTAAAAAAATTAAAATAAAAAATCTTTCATTATCTCATCTTCAAAAATAATGTACCATGATTTAGGATTATTTATCTGGATAATCACTTGCAAAATTAACCACTGCCTACCTCTCAACTGAAAATCTGTAAAAGCATGGGGACCCGGGTGGGAAAACTTAAAAAGAGTAATGAATGCGACCTTAACTGTGGCCTGGCAGTGGTGCCATGAGGTTGAGTTCCCTCACCTCCAATTGGAGCTGGGGAACTGCAAGTATAGAGAGGCGGAAGCACTGCCAATTTATGGCAGTACACCCATTCCACCAATCTCTAAATGTCCACCCAAGTTGTTTTATAAAAGTTTCACATTAGGTTTGTATGTATTCTTGTTGAAGTCAGAATCTTTTTTTGATCAAGGAACCAAGATCTTATGAACTATGAACGTCTTCAAGACTTGCACTCAGAAAGCGATGTTAATTAAGGAATGCAAGTTTCATCTCATAGAGAAAGCCAAACATCTAGATGTATTTTAATGTGATTAGGCAAACAGACGAAAGATCAATCCTACAAAATCTAGGAATGACTGCCATTGTTTTCAGATTCCTGATATCCCACAAACTCTTTTGTCTTCGGAATTTGCTTACTCATTACTACACTCTTCTCACATAGCAAATGGTAAACCATAAAAATCTCATACAAAAGTTTATGTATTATTTCATGTTGAAATAATTTATTGATCACAAAAGAAATGTTTGTCTGGAAAATTATCTGATTAATCGAGTAACATCCAAAGGCATATTCGGAACAAACAACTCACTCAACTGACTTTCTAGAAGACAATATATATTAGTTGTGCTAGTTTAATAAGTTGTTTCCACTAGCCTAATGAGTGAATATATGTACAGAATAATTGCCAAAACGTTTACAATGTAACACTCTTGCTGTGAGATGTAAAGTATTAAAAAGCACATAGAAAAATATATGAAACAATTTGGGAGAGGTGAGGTAAAATTCCATTTAAAAAACTGCTAAAATCTTCTCCTTTTTATGATCACTCAGTGGTAAACTTCTCATTCATTCACTTGAAACAAGTAAACGTTTCGACCCTAGTGACTGCACATTAAAGGGTTATTGTCAGGGCAAACTATATTTTAATGAACACAACTGCTGTAGTGGTATTGAAGTTCCCCTGTGGTAAAATACCTCAGCCAGGTTAGATCATGCTGTTTCAGTAGAGCACTTTATGTGAAAATTCCCCACTACAGCAGAGATTAACTCTAATTTTGAGAGTGGACACCCACATGGCTGGTGAGTGGAGGCACAGTCTCTGTTCGGTCTAGATGTATGACAGCCTGTCCATCTAATTCTGGTTGAAGTAGTAGTCATGCAGGAAATACACCTAAAGGTTTAATCTCCATGAGATGTGGCCACCAAGATGGCCGACAAGACACGTTCCTAAGAAGCTCCCTGTCTGCCCTGGCCTAACCCTTTGGAATCCTGCCACCTGTAAGCTGGAAGCTGTACCATCAATTTGAGAGCTTGAACCTGAATCACCCCTACACACGTGGGCGGCCTTTCAGTCCTGGTGCTGATGCCCTGGCACCAAAAACCTTCACTGTACAGGACTGACTTGCATGTGGCGGAGTGGGCCCAGACACTAAGTGGCATCTCCGGAGGTATGGGGATGCAAGGCAGGTGGCCTCTTCTGAGAGTTACAGGTGTTCCCTTGACCATGTGTGGGCAACCTGTGGGCTTGGCAGTCCTAAGGCCGAGAGGACAGAGGAGGCTCCCTCTCTCCCTTTTGCCCTGAGGTGCTGGCGGATCATGGAAAGAGAGTGTTGTGGATCGCTGGGCTTCTCTGCAACGGGCCTGTCTTCTGTGCTGTGACAACTGGGAGTTCCGAGTGGACCAGCCCTGCCTGCTCAGATTCTGAATCAGGCATTGGCAGCCCACCCCTCTCCTCCTTGCTGATCCAGTGAACCTCTGGGATTGCCGTCTGTGATTGGACCGTGAGGCTGGGGTAAAACGAGCTTAGACAATGCCAGCTGCATTGTCTAAAGCTCTCACTTGTTGGTAATGCAGGGGGGTCCCTGGTGATCAGGTTGTCTTAGGCATTGGAGGCTCACCATATTCTATGGATGGTAATACTTGTTACCTGCCGGACTCGTTGCAAGATTGGACACCCCCCACCGCTTCCTTCTCTCTTGATTGTACAACTGGAGGTCCTCCATCTGCGAGATGCTATTTTTGATGGCTGCCCTGTGGTCCTTTTGGTGGGCACCAGCCATCTAACCCTCCATCAGTTTATGGGACGTGCCCCCTGATTGCAAGAGGGCATCTTCTTTTTATGGACCCCACCTGACTCATGGACTTCTGCTTGGGCCTCATGGGTGACAGGCAGGTCTGGATGCTCGTACTGGGTGGAGGCCCTCAATATGGATAAAAATAATTTTTATGAAAGGATGCAGGACTTACTGGAGGATAGTCCCGGGACTCCTGTGATCTGGGCTGGAGACTTCAGCTGTGTCTTGGATGGTAAATGGGTCGCAACCCACCAAGGCTGGGAACTAAGCCACTGATGACTGGCTCACTTGCTACTTGCTACAACCATATGAAATCTGGGGGTTTTGGATGGATGTCGAGTGCTTCACCCAGAGGGCTGGGAATACACCTGTCATTTTCTAAGGCATAACACTTATAGCCACCTGGACCACATATTGGTGGCAGGTGTAGCCCTGTGGGCTTGAGCACGATTCCACACCTGGGGTGGTTCCTCTCTGATCATGTCCCGGTATTGCTCCAGTTGAGGTGAGGTGTTGGTCCTTGACTGGTTCGAAGTTGGCACATGCCCTTTGAGCTCCTGATAGATGCAGTATGCAGGATCTCACTTGTGACCACACTTACTGACTATTTGGAGGCTAACTGGGGAAACGCCATCACCAGAGCTAGTGAAAGAAAGGCTCCTAAGGCAGTCTTGAGAGGGACAATCATTTGTGGGGTCTGAAAGTAAATGGAGGCTGACATTAAGGTGCAAGATCAATCCCTGGTGGAGCTTCATAATTTCAAGTTGGATTCAGCGTAGGGGTGAGCCATGGTGATTAGCACTCAGCGTCCCCTTCAGGGCAAAGTGGGACACCATGGATCAGGGTTCTCTATAGTTAATCCTGGACGGCCAGATCTGGCATGGATCCGGCCCTCCAGGTCCAACTTTGGAGAACCCTGCTCTGGACAAATGTACTCTTAAGATGTTTTGCCAATGATTGCAAAGGGAAGGGTGATAAGTCTGGTAGGCTTCTAGCTTGGATCCTTAGGTGCGAATTAGAGCCCCCCCATCCTGTGTCTCCGTGCCCCAGATGGTACACTGGTGACAAGCAGGCAGGAAATTCTTTGTATCCTTGGGGTGTATATCCATACTGTGTACAGAGCAGGAGGGGTGGGTGGTCTGGGAGTGCTGAAGATGTTTCTTGCAGGTGTGGGTCTGCTACACCTGGCACCAGAGTGTGTGTGAGAACTAGATGGGGATATCACCCTGGAGGAGTTGGGAGTGGCTCTCAGTGATTTTAATAAATCTAAGGCCCCCAGTAGGGATCTATTCCCTATTGAATTCCTGTAGACTTATTCCTCTGAACTTAAGGGAACATTATTGGAAGTTCTTACAGAGGCACAGAGAGGTGGATCCACCCACCCTCCATGCATGAGGGTATAGTTTGACTCATGCTAAAACCAGGGGGGACACAGAAGACCCCTCTTCATACCGGCCACTCACCATGCTTAATTCAAATGGCATGGTTCTCTGTAAGTTGTTGTTGATGATACTATGGGGGTGTGATACGAGGACTGGTGCATGAAGACCAATGTAGGTTCAAGCTGGCTTGCAGTTGGTGCTTAATCTCTGCCGGCTCAAGCATGTGCTTCACAAATTCATTGCTGACAACTGGGAAAAGCTCTTGTATCTATAGACCTGGAGAAGCCTTTGATACTGTGGAGTGGGATTATCTGATGGCGGTGCTGCGGGGGATGGGGTTTGGGTCTATCTTCTATGACTTTTGAAGCTGCTGTACACAGAACCCATGATGCGTGTTAAGATCAGAGGTGAACTATCAAAGGCCTGGTTAGCAAGGGACCCACGTCTGGGCATACCCTGCCAACTTAGGGCAAACAAAGCAAAATCAAAGGGGATGATGGACGGAGTGTTGAACATTGCAAGCACTCACCCCCAGTCAACTGATCTGGGTTTAATCCATCATCATTCTTTAGCTCACTCCGCTGAGTTGGCAGGGTATGCCCAGACGTGGGTCTCTTGTTCACTTTGCCACTGGATTCAAGCTAGACTGGCTGATGACGGTTGATTAGCCAGAAACTGGTCCCAGGCTGCTTGTTTCTGGTCCAGGGAAGACATGGCTTGGCAGTTCGGGCTGGACTGTTCCCATGAGGCACAGGGTTAGACTGATTTGCATATGGCCATTTCTGAACAGGGGTGGTGGAGTGAGCTAAAGAATGATGATGGATTAAACCCAGATCAGTTAACGGGGGATGAGTGTTTGATTTGCTCAAGCGCTCCGTCTATCATCCCCTTTGGTAAAAACTGGAACAAACGGCACCACAGCCCTCACAGGTTTTATGGAGATTAATTAAATGGGGGAAGTGAAGTCACGTAATTACTCTCTTTTATAAGTATTTTAAGGGGGACGTGATGCAACCTCCCTATAAGGCCAGGCAAGCATGGGAAGCGGATCTGGGGAACTCATCGCATATATGGACTGGGTGCATGCCTGCTAACTTGTGAGAACAGTGTCCTGTAATAACAGGTTTAAATTACTGCACTCTAACTCTTTGCACCTCACATATGTAACCCCTTACCAACTCATCAAGATGGATCCCACTAGGGCAGTGAGATGTGCATGGTGTGGGGTGGTGAGGGACTCCTTTCTGCAACTTGCCTGGGCCAGTACTATAGTTCAGGTATTTTTGGAGAGAGGTGGTTCCTAGGATAGAGGCAGCGACTGGCATCAAGTTTCCCCTTGCACCCAGGGCCTGCCTGCTGGGTATGGTGAAGAAACCTAACAGGCGGAAGATCCCATACAGACTCTCCCAGCTTGTACTTTTGCTGGCTAAACAAAATGTGGCCATTGGATGGCTGAGAACTAAACCGCTGCAGATCTCCTTTTGGTTTAGGGATTTACTTGTGTGAGGGGAGGTGGAGGAGCAACACATGCATCTTTCCTGAACAGATGACAAGGCTGCAGAAGATGTGATGACCAGAGGGAGGCTTTTAGAAAAATTTACTGACATGGGGATTTCAGATTTGGATTCTGGATTGGAGGATCAGGCGTGACTTCCACGGGTTGTGTATTTTTGTGACCAGGTGATGTGACAGCTGAGTATGGTAAGGTTCAATCTCCTTCTGTGAGTCTTATTCGGAGGCTTAGACAAAGTACCCTGCTATCCCTTACAATGTGTTGTCTGGTTGCATTAAACTGCCTTGTTTGGAAATACTTTCGTACATGTCTATTGCTACATTCCGGTGGGACACACACTGCTTGTGCACAAGACCTTTGCACTGCTTGTTATGCTGTTTTTTTATCTTGTTGCCTATTATGAAAATCCATAAAATAAAGTTTAAAAAAATTGTAATCTCCCTGGTATTCACTTACCTTTGCACCAGGAGTTGCAATTTTATGAACAGAGCTCAGATTGTTGATCCTCACTTTAGTGAGGAAGTTAAGATCACTCATCCTGTTTACCAGAGAAGTACGATTGGTTTATGCTTAGCAAGTAGAAGAAGGAGTAAGAGCAGCACTAAGATCAACAGTGTAAGTAAAACCAGATTTGGAAAGAAGACAAACATGATAATATTATAATGCCCCAGATTTGAGGAAACACAGACATGTCATTAAGGGGGAAAGGAATCAGTAACTGATTTGCAGAGTTACATGAACAACACAAGATCTAAATTCTGCTAACCAGCAGAATACTTTACAGTACACAAACTGTGTACAATGCTTGGAAATTTGTATTGTTTTCCCAACACCTCTGATGCTATAATGACAACATAATGACTTGAAAGAGGAAGCAAGAATGTGCAAGGTCCAGGGGCCGAAAGAAAGACAGAGAGAGTGGGATAGAGGGAAAGATAGGAAGAGCAAAGGCAATTTGTGATCCCTGGGCTCACCTTCTGCTGCACGTCAGAACTGTTTTGGGTTTCTAATCGAAGGCGAACCTCCTCTTCAAGTCTAAGCAAAAAAAAGACAATGACGAAGGAGTAAGGGCAAATCAATAAGCTTTTGTAGCCACACTTCATCTCGCATTTATCTGCTACATACAAATGAAGCAAAGTAGTTATTTTGCTAATTATTTTCTTCCTCCAACACATAGAAAGTCTCAGTATATCCCTTAAACCTAGTGCCTTGGAAACAAAGGTCACAGCATCTATTCGAAACACATAAGTGTCTTCAGTGCAAATGGAGAGCTTGGCTTTGGGGAGCTTGTTTGATTTGTATTATTTGTATTGTATTGTATTGCAACATTTATATAGTGCTTACTACCCCTATCCGTGGTGGTCAAGGGAATGCCATGCCATATCATTAAGGGTATATGGTTGGAAGACTGTTCTCTTATGTAGGAAAGTGCCCCTTTTACCATGGTTACCCCCTAACGTTTTACCAGATACCTGATGCCGAATTGACTCAGTGCGTGCTGGGATTCTGCTAATCAGGCCCCAGCACCTGTGTTCTTTCCCAAAACTGTACCTTTGTTACCCACAATTGGCACACCTCTGGGCCACCTATAAGTCCCTTGTAAATGGCACCCCTGGTACCAAGGACCTTGTGACCCAAGAGGGCCTCTGAGGGCTGCAGCATGTATTGTGCCACCCTCAGAGTACCCTCACCTTAACACCCCCAACCTGGCATTGCAGACTGGGTACCTTGGTACATACCAAACTGGAGAGTCGACATGGCACACATCCTTGTATGCCATGCTCACCTACACTGCCTGTGTCATGGGTAAGTCACTTCTCTAGCACGCCTTACAGCCCTAAAGGAAGGATGCACCATACCACAGGTGAGGGCATAGCTGCATGAGCACTACACCCGTACAGTGTGTGTGCCATTCACAGACATTGCAAGTGCAGTGAAGCTATTTTGAGTACATGGGTTGGGAGTTGGTTAAACACGAACTTCCCAGCTCCATGGTGGCTTTACTGAAGTCTGGGAAGTTTGGTATCAAACTTCCAAGCACATGAAACTCACACTGATGTCAGTGTTGGATTTAATGAAAAATGCACACAGAGGGCATCTTAAAGATGCCCCCTAAAAAATGAGCAGCTCTGGTGTGGTTCCTGACTGGCCCCAAGCCATCTGCCACCACCTAACACGTTTCTGGACCCCTGGTTAGAGAGTCCTCCGCTCTCTGGGTTCAGGAACAAAGCACATCCTGGGCAGAGATGTCATGCCTCCTCCCTAGGTTGGGCAGGATCCCTGAAGAGAGACCTTCAAAGACCTGCCGCCTTTTTTGGCTGCCCCAGGTTTTGTTGCTTTCAGCAACTGGCTCCTACCAGTTCTGACTCCCATTTTGGATGCAAGAATTAGTGAATACCAACCCAAGCCCAAGACTCCAGATGCAGCCGGATCTGTGAGTCCTCACCACTCTACACCCGACGCCCACAGCCTGAGTAGATCAACACCCCAGCAAGATCTACCCTGAAATCCTGACCTATGATCCAGTTTTGGACAACCTACACTGACCTTCTCCTCGAAGCATTCAGCCTAATTTCAAAAGATCCCACCAACCTCGACCTGAACCGGTGAGAAGAACCCGACACGAAAGGACACTCTTGCATCCGCTGCTCCTGTGACCTGAGGTGTCCGACCAACTGTGTCCTGGTGTCCAGCAACTCTCCAACCTCCTTCTCCCGTCATTGGTTCCCCTTGTCCAGTCTTTTGGGTCCAGCTGGCAGCCCTTTTCCGCAACTGACACCCTCCATTGAAATGCATGGGTTCCTGACACCTACTAAGCAATCTGTGCCCAACAGCCCCTGCGCTGCTGGTGATGTGGACTTGGCGCTAACCAGGGAACCCTTTTGCCCTGATCTTAACCCTAGGAGCTTGGCTCTTTAGACTGAGTGGCCTGCCCAAGAGCAGTCCCCAACCAAGGTGCCCAATTGGCTGACACTGGCACCTTGCACTATGCACCCTGCCGCCCTAGTGCCACTGGTGGTGTCCCTTGAGTGCCAACCTGAACTTTGGGGAATCTTGGTTGTACCCCCCCAAAAACCCAATTCCAAAACCTTTTTACTCGCCTGTAACTTAGCACTTTGTTTTCCCATAGGACTGAATGGTGTGTTTTCTCTGAAAAATCTTCTGTGCTGAACTGTCTTGTACTGCACAAAAAATAGCGTATTGCTTGCACAAGAGGAAACCTGCTCACACATGCCATGTGTTGTGGAAACTGTGTTAGGAGTGTGTTTCGTACTGAACTAGAACTGTAATCTAAAAGTAATACATGCATTTTTGAAATGTACAAGTAGTTTTCGGCACTGAAGACGTAATCTGAATGATCCTAAGAACCCAGTATTCACAGTATTGCTAAAAGTAACATTGTATGAAGAGTTCAACTTACCTGCTAGTAAGTAAATCTTGGTTCTAGAAACAAAATAACAAAATAACTTTTTATACAAAGATTTTGTCTGGATTCAGTCTTTGAGTGTGTGACTTCATTTCGTGCCTGAGCATGTACAACAAATGCTTAACATTACCCTCCTAATAAGCCAAACAGCTCAACCACACTACCACAAAAGAGAGTAAGGTATTATCTACTTTAGTCTCTGCTATACCTCTGGGTATCCACTGGACTCTGTGCACACTATAACTTACATTGGTATAGTATGTACAGAGCCAGACTCCTACATCTTGGTTCTGCTCCTATGTGGGAAGTGTTTCTATGTCATGTGTGATGACCACTGAGATGCGGTTATTTTTGCATCAAGACAACAAAAGAGATGACTGCGCTGTTCCTTAGGGAAGGAAGAAGGAAAGGGTCACTAGGGAAAAAGGGTTAGTGCTCAATGGAGGACAACCCCTGGTTATCCAATTTGTTGGATATAATGGCCTCACACACCCTTGCGAGTGTCATGCTTCATCATCGGCAATGCTCCTCGTTCGGCAGGCGGTGCAATGCCCAAGGGGCTCACCTCAAAGAGGGGCTCTTTATCGGAGATCTTTTATCCAACTGCCTATGGGTGAAGTGGGGGTGAGGGGCCAGGACAGAGTAGATAGTGTGGGTGAGGTTAAAATGTGGCACAAGGTACCGGAAAGCAATTTTATTCTGGTGGTCCTCTGCCACAAGTAAAATCAAGGATAGCCGGTGCTCATGGGGACTATGGTTTCCCAGAGTGGACTAGGGCTAAAGTGCAAATGGTGTGGTCAACATGTTTCTCGCTTCTAGTACATTGACTGCGATTCTTCAGGACCTAGTAAAAAACTACAATCTACAAAACATGACCTAATGATTAGTATCAGTTTAAATACAGCACATAAGTTGTACTACCTGTATGACACTGCTCTTGCCTAAGGGTTAGAGTTATAGGGTGTCAACAGTACCCGGTGGGTCTGACATCAAGGGAGAAGCCATAAAGTTTGAGGTTTCTACTGCTCATGTCAGGGCCAGTCAAGCCTACCCATCTCACTGGGTCCGGATATTTAAACTGATACTAATCATTATGTCATGTTTTGTAGATTGTATTTTATTAATAAAATTGCTTTCCGGTACCTTGTGCCTAATTTAACCTCACCCACACTATCCACTCTGTCCTGGCCCCTCACCCCCACTTCACTCATAGGCAGTTTGATAAAAGATCTCCGATAAAGAGCCCCTCTTTGAGGTGAGCCTGTTGGGCATTGCACCGCCTGCCCAATGAGGAGCATTGGCGATGATGAAGCATGACACTCGCAAGGGTGTGTGAGGCCATTATATCCAACAAATTGGATACCCAGGGGTTGTCCTCCATTGAGCACTAACCCTTTTTCCCTAGTGACCCTTTCTTTCTTCCTTCCCTAAGGAACAGCCCAGTCATCTCTTTTGTTGTCTTCAAATCTGGGGCTACGGCTGTGGCCGGACCTTCCATTCCCCTCTCCTGTGAATGGCAATCAATGCCCTACTGGATCACAATTTATCCTTGTCTTCCCCTACCTACTGTTACACGTTATTTTTGCATCCTAATGAGGCGGGCAGGACTGCCGACTGGAGGTCAGTCGGTCCCATTTACGAGACGGTATCTGGCAGACGTAAGTCCTCCTGACATCATGATCGACCTCTAAGTTTGGTGGGTCCAGAAAGGGAATACCATCCAGGCCTCATTGGTTGGTATTTAAATACTGCCCAGGGCAGTGCTCTACAGCTGGGAATGCGGTGCCCTCTAGAGGATGAGTTTATGACTGTTGGTTCTGTGGCCTAAAGATGATTATAAAAGATAAAGTCACATGGTACATTCTTGAAAATTCTGTATTCATGATGGTCTGACCATGCTTCATGGTCCATGGGTGGATGCAAGGTAACGCCTATGTTCTACCAATGGAATGCCTCCCAGAATGAAATGTAACACAATGCATTACATTTTTATGCAAAGCCATACAAGGAAACGTGAATCTCCTACGTGGCTTTGTAAATATCTACCAGCATTTTGCAATGTGGCTGTGCCACAAAATTGGAGCAACCACAACAGAAAATGTTAGTAAATCTGGCCATGGGTGTCAGCCAGCACATTTTGAATATTTATGTACGGACTTACAGCAAGTCTTCGGTAAAGTTCCAACTCCCGCCCATCAGCCCTGGTATGGATGCACCTTCCCCATGAGGTGTCACCCTGGAAAGAGTGAGTGGAGAAGTGGCAACCTACATGTCTTGTGTATACACATCATTGGGTTTGTAAGTGTCATTTACTTCTACTTCAGCTAATGCTGCTTGTCCAACTACCCCCGTGACTCCGCTGATAGCAAGCTTTATCTAAACTAGTATTCTTCACCGTACCTCATCCATGCAAGACTGCCAAACTGACTACAGTACTCTCAGGTGACTCATCATAAATTATACTGGCATATATCGTAAATGCTACTGTCCAAATATCAATATTAATTTGTACTCTAAAGCATCTACCTAGTTCCCGCTCCTCCAACATAGACACTACTTAACATTTTGTCTCTCTATGCAATAGCTTCAATATATACATATATTCATTTGCCCAGATTTTGGTTTTGGTGCTCTCTTCTAAATGGAGCCCCAATGGGTATGCTACCCCCAGGTATAGCAGCTTTCCGCATTTCTCTGTATCCATCCCAACTCTTTTTTTCTCAGCACTTTTTCTCAGTTCCATTACTGCCCCTTCTACTTGTTTCCCAACCCAACTGCGAGAAGCACTCCATCTCCTACTTTCTCAAACCATTCGGGTTCCATTGCATCTGTCTCCTTGTCAACCCCATTCCCTTTATCATCGCCTCTCCTGTTCCCCCTGCTACCGTCAAAGAACTTCTCCCACAAATCCCACCATCCTCTCTGGAACCTCTTAAACTCCACTCTCTCCCATTGCCTTCTACGCTTCCTCATCCCTTCCATCATATTCCCTCTGTTCAATTCTCTCTGTTCCCTTTCTTTGTCTTAATCATTCCACTGACTTCCTCTATGCCCATAGTCTGCACCCACACGTCTCTTCCTCTCACTCTCCAATCTCTGAGGTTTCTTGACCCTTGCCCATCTCCTCTCGTCTGCTCTGCCTCTAGAGAATTGTATTTTGTTCCAACCTGGCCCTTCTCAGATTCTTTTCGGGCTAACAGAGGTGACCCTCCTTGGCCCTGCAAGTTTCTGCTCCTCATCAGATCCAACCCTGAAGATGACCATTGTTGCTCCCTTCCTGCTATGTCTATTGCTACCTTTGCCCTCCCTTGGGGTCTTCTCTATCTATTTTACTCTCCCAACTCCTTGTTCCTCATTCCCTTGTAATTTAAATCCTCTTCTACTATCTCTCAATGCTCATCTTCCTTTCTTGCCACACACCCTCTCCCTTGCTCACTTGTTTTGTCTGTCTTTACTGTCCGAACCCATGTCCCCTTCCCCAGGCCCATGGCCCATCCTGTACACCTCCACAACTATCGGTCTTCGAGCAGTTCTGTGCTCCACAACCATGTTAGCGCCCTCAATGTTCAAATGCAATTCCCCCAGTCGCTCTAGTCTCATTCTTGTGCCACATCCCTTGTTGAGGAGGGGCACATCGTGCATCATCGACCCTCTCTCCTCTCTCTTCAATTCAACCACCACCTGTGGACCACCTTTGTCTGGGACAGTGAAGGCATGCTTTGAAGTTTCACCTGGCATGTCTGCCAACTGCCCCCGACTGGACAGTGCCAGTTGTCTAGTTCCATAGTACTACTCCATGCAACCTCTCTTACACTCCTTCCATGCTCTGTCAAGTCATGCTCCTAGGAGGTCTGGAGCCAAGTGATATCCCTTTCTATACTCCTCACCCCCTGCTCTTGCTCCTGACCACTGGAATTGACTACTCCTTGGCTTGCACTTATTATTTCTGCTTCCTGACCCTTGTCCTCTTTCCATGTCTTTTCCTTTGCTGCCCTCTTGCATTTTGCTACTTCCCCATCTCTCTAGCTTCTGGAATGGCTCCTGGTCCCTCATGAGGAAATAATCCCGCCATCAAGGAAACAACTCATTCTCCTATTTGCCCAAACCCATGCCCTGCACATAGGCTGTCATTACTTCTGTGGCCCTCAGGGACTCATATTTACGAGATGCTGTGCATTCCTGTCCTTTCTGCCTGCGCTGTTGCACAAATTGATGCCTAGTGCCAACACAGGCACCCTTGTAACACGGTGAAAGGGTGTCTGCATTGTTGCCATGATTGGTTTTGTGCAAGAAGGGACACCTCCCTGCACAAAAACTATCAATGGAGGTGTTTTCCTCTTTGTATGTGTGATCCCCTGGAGAGGTGCACAGATTTGACACATTCCAAGGTTTACAGATCCTTGCAGATCTGGGAATGTGTCAAAGCTGATGGGTGTTGTGTGGGAAAACCCACAGCAGCCTCCATTGAACACCTCCTTGACGTAGAGTAAGGCAACACAGCACTTTGCGCTGCCTTGCCTTACTCCATATATATGAGGCCTTGGAGAGTCACTCAGGGTGGCTTTGCGTCACCATACAGATATAATTGAGAGGCCTGCGCCACCGGAGCATCATAAAAAGTGGCCACTGGATTCAAGCAAGCCTAAAAACCACCACCCCCTTTTGTACCGCTTTGTTCGCCATAAGTTGGCAGGCTATGCTCAGACGTGAGTCCCTTGCTCACTTTGCCCCTGCATTCAAGCAAGCCTAAAAACCCACAACCCCCTTTTGTACCACTTGTAAATGAGGGGCCTCATTTACCAATTTTTGACACATTAAGGCACTTTGCTGCCCTGCCCAGCATCAAAAGAATGTGTTGTATTTATGATACACGGCGCATTCCTGTCCTTTCCCACTGAGCTGGTGCCATTTTGGCTGCCATGTGCCAAAGGGTATCTGCATTGTAGGAATTCATGTTTTTGTGCAGGCAGTGACACCTTTTGCACAGGAAAAAATAAATGGAGGCATTTTCTGCTTCCTTTTATGTATGCCGCAGAAAGAGCAAAAAGCAAGGAAAAATAAAGTGGCGTATATACAAGCAGCTTACTCACTGGCGGCGCTTTGTTTGCAGCACTATATCAAGGTGACGCATCTAGAAAGATGTGCCAGTTTTCATCAGCCTGAGTCAGTTTTTACCTTAATTGAAATCACCTGCATTGTGTTGTAATTAATATATGCAAGCTAGGCGTTCCCAAGGGATGTATGACGTTACAACGCATGCCATCACAACGCAACTATTACAACGCAGGTGCCATTACAACGCATGGTATTACAACGCATGCCATTACAACGCAGGTGCTATTACAACGCATGCCATTACAACGTAAGTATAGGTAAGTATTTATTTTTATTAATATTTATTAAATTTTGAATACATTTCAAAACTTGTTTATTAAATCATTTTAATAACATTTAAATGTATTTTAAAAAATTAAAATTTACAAATCTAACTCCTTGGGTGTGTAATAGTAGGGTAAATGTTGGATTGTGTAGGGGTAAAATATACTATTCTAACTCCAGGGGGGTGTAATAGTAGGGTAAGTGTTGGATTGTGTAGGGGTTAAATTTACTATTATAACTCCAGGGGGGTGTAATAGTAGGGTAAGTGTTGTATAGTGTAGGGGTAACAATTACTATTCTAACTCCAGGGGGGTGTAATAGTAGGGTAAGTATTGGATAGTGTAGGGGTTAAATTTACTATTCTAACTCCAGGGGGGTGTAATATTAGGGTAAGTGTTGGATAGTGTAGGGGTAAAAATTACTATTCTAACTCCAGTGGGGTGTAATAGTAGGGTAAGTGTTGGATAGTGTAGGGGTAAACATTACTATTCTAACTCCAGGGGGGTGTAATAGTAGCGTAAGTGTTGGATAGTGTAGGGGTTAAATTTACTGTTCTAACTCCAGGGGAGTGTAATAGTAGGGTAAGTGTTGGATAGTGTAGGGGTAAAAATTACTATTCTAATTCCAGGGGGTGTAATAGTAGGGTAAGTGTTGGATAGTGTTGGGGTAAAAATTACTATTCTAAAATAAATTTAATAAAAAAATTAAAAATGTATTAAATAAATTAAATTATCATTTAAAAATATTACATGTATTTAAAAGGTTATAATTATTTTAAATAAATTAATTTATAATACAAAGTTACATTAAATATATAAATATTTTTTAAATTTTTATTTTTTTAATAAAATTAAAAGAAATTAAAATTAAATTAATAATAAAAAAATTAAATACTTATCTATACTTACGTTGTAATGGCATGCGTTTTAACACCACCTGCGTTGTAATGGCATACGTTGTAATGCCATGCGTTGTAATGGCACCTGCGTTGTAATAGTTGCGTTGTGATGGTACTGCGTCGTAAAAGTTGCGTTGTTATGGTTGCTCCCCGTTCCCAAATAAAATCCTCCGTAAAACGGACAAAGTAGTATTTATGACTTTTGGGAAAAGTGACGCATCTTTGAGAAGCGGCCTGCTCCGCTTGCAATGCGTAAAAAAATCCTACGCTTCTAAAACCCAGGCGAAAGAATGACACATTGGCTGTGACATAGGTATCTGACCAGCTGAGGTCACTTTCAACAATGCAATCTGCCAAGAAATCACATCCCCTCAACAACTTGACTTGTTTCCACACACATAGTAGTCTCACACAATATGTCAAATATACGTAGGTGTAGTGGTACACATAGGTACACTATGCCCACTTGTATGCAAGATATACAGGACCAATGCAATAGAGTCCAAGATGAGTTTTTCACCTTTTCACACTCTATTACATTGGTTTCCATACAGTAGGCTACTTTTGTCAGTCATTCCTGATGCAGCCACTCTGTTTTTTGATGCATTGCTGTAGTGTCAGTCTTATGACCAACTACATCAATGTGCCACTTTTGGACCTGATGCCTTGCGGCACCCTACCCACAGATGCGTCACTATTTCTGATGCATCTGTTGTTCCTTGTACCATGGATTCCCATATTGTAAATCTGGCATTGTAAGATTTTTTGCCTCAGTCGCAAGTAATTTTGACGCCTTGCTGCTTTACTACAGTGTGATATGCCATTTCTTGTAAATGCGGTCCAAAGTTATTTCTCCTCTTTGGGCCTCCCCTGGGGAGGCATAGGTTTTTGACACATTCCCAGGTTTAAACGTCCTTGTAAATTTGGAAATGTGTTAAAATCCATGGGCGTTGCATGAGAACACCCACTGCAACACCAATGGAATGCGTCTTTGATGCAGAGTAAGGCAACATAGCTGCCTGCGCTGCTTTGCCTTAATCCAGTGGTTCCCAAACTGTGCGCCGCGGCACCCTGGTGCACCGTTAGAAGTAGCCAGGGGTGCCACGCACAGCTTGGGACAGTGGAAAAGGTAGCAGGTTAAAGTTTGTAGATTGTCTTTGTGGCGCTGAATAACCCATTTGGGACTGTCGTGGGGGAGTTAGGAAAGCCCCCCTGTCAGCATCTCACTCACACACAGCTCTGGTGCGTCCACCTCCCAGCAGGCACTAATGAGCCATGAATAATTGTGAAAAGCACAGCACCGTGTCCCATTCACACACAAACACTGGAGCTCTACGGAGGCTGCCTCCCAGCAGGCTTACACTGCACCATCCACCCTCCCCAGTCCTCTGATAATATAACATAGCTGCCCATGGACAAGAGCTCGGGCACGGATGGGCCCACATTCACTATTGAAGTGCTTTAGCATGAGGAGCTCCGACTAGTGCCGCTCAGGACCACCTCGCAGATTCCCTGTGTGAGCCACCGTGCTCCTGAATGCCTCCATACTTTCTGCCCCTGAGAAGTAAACTATTTTGGAGGGTTTCTTGAAAAACACAATTTCCTCCGGGTCTCAGGGGCATGGATCTGCAGGGTGGCCCTTGGCAATGTGATCCAGATCTTAAATCGTCTCAGTGAAGAAGAGTCTGGTCCCTTACATCGCCCGACAACATCCCACCGGCACCAGTCCCTCCCCTGGACCCCTCAGCAGCTGCTGTTTGAAATGGCTTGCCCAGGACCCCAGATGCCTGGAACGCAGAGTTACTGACAATTCGCTACAGTGAGCCTGCGCATTAACAGCACTGATCAAGCCAATGAAATGGTAGCTTAATTCTCACAGCAAATAGACTCACATTAGCAAAATGTAGTGGTATGACGATGTTTATGTTGACTTCATTTTACGATTTAGTCCCAAGCTTGAAGGACTAAGGATCTTTTGTTTACACAAGGAACAATATATTTGACGACGGTCTGATATATCGTTTTACCACTGAGAAGATGTCCCAGTGGTACATGTGTTCTCTTCATCATTAGTGCTTCAATTCTAGATTAATAAAAGCACAACAAAGCAGCTGGGTTGTGTCTGTTGCAGGTCACTTTTCATGAACCAACTTGTTTTCCCTCCTTAAGAGCCCCGATTTTATTGTGTGTACTCAGCAGTACAAACACACTACTATTTCATGGTGAATGAGTTTCGTACAAAAGTTTAAGTGCATGTTAAATGTTTAGAGTGCATTCCATAAATTGAGATATATGCATAGAATACACTGTTCGAGGCATAGATCAGAAATTGTGCATAAGGTACATCAGTTGGAGGTCAAGACGTTTTCATAGACATACGTATATCTTGTTAGCATACTTGACATTTATCATTGATGACTGTTGGACCTGACCATCTCTGCAGGGTAACCCCAGATTGTTGCCTTCTTTGCTAAATCAGATTATTTTGGCTTTTAGGACTTTGTGCACATTTTCCCTGCACATCAATGGTACAGTACCCTCTTCCTAAATCATGGTAAAATTGACCCACCTAATTGGCACATTTAATTTCCTAGTAAATGGTACTATCTGTACTTAGGGCCTGTAAATTAAATGCCACCAGTGTGATGGAGCACTCATTGTGCCACACCTTGTAAAAAATGTCACAGGCCTGCCACTAAAGCCTGTATTGTAGATTTAAACTGCCATTTCAACCTGGCACAATAAACCCTTTGCCAGGACTAAAACGTCCTTTGGCCCTACAGGCTTATAGGGCAGGTGCACAGTATTTAAAGATTTGGACATGTGTACTGCAGAAGAAGAAGTTCCCTCAGTGGCCACAATTTTTCGTTACAGGTATGCATCACATTCTTAGTATTAAAGGTGACAGATTCACAACAGACTTTTTATTTTCTTCAAAAAATATATGAAGCTTTTAATTTTTTATTTTTAGCATTGCTTTCAAGTTTATATATTTTTAATTTGAATTAGAATTCATGAGAAACATGTAATCACAGTATTAACATTCCATAAATAATTTCATAGTTCATACAAAGAAAGAAAGAAAGTGACAATAACTATATGTGAAAAAAACAATTTATACCAATACATATGCCCCTGATATCACACAACCAATCACAACATATTAACACATTCATACTCTCATTGCATTCACATCCACAACGTCTGAAAAAGGAATCTGGGTACTAATCAGCAGGGAAACTCCTGCCGACTAACGAGTCTCAAAACTTAGTTTGAGACCCCGCACTATGGTAAAGTTGTACTGTTCTGAAAATGCCACTTTTAGAAAGTTGGCTTTGTTCTGCCTAAATGATCTTTGCCTTTCTGCCAGTGTTCAGGGTTACATGACTGTGAATGGCTGTCCTGTGGTGTTTTGCGTATTCCTTTGTGACAGGGGGTGCTAGGATGAGGGAGGTAGAGCGCAGGTGTCGTGCGGGCGGGTGGAAGTTCAGCCCTTGATCGTGTAGAGCTTTGTAAGCATGCTTGAGGATCTTGAACTGCATCTCATCTGGATGAGAAGCCAGCAAAGTGGTTTGAGGTGGACACTAAAGAAGGGAAGTGCTAGAATTGATGCTTGGGGTACTCCTGGCAAAATATTAATAGGGCTGGAAAAGGAGTTGCCAATTTTGAACTCATTCAGGATGCTAATGAGAGTGGAATGGCTGACTGTGTCAAAGGAAGCACAGAGGTAAAGAATGTGATGTGCATTTTCAACAACCTGGAGCGAGGCAGTCTCATTACTACAGCCTGGTTTAAATTCTTAACGAACTCATATGAGATTACTGTTAGAGATGCACTGTTTAAGTTGATATTCTACAATACTTTCAATGGCATTTAAGAGAAAAGGAGGATCTTAGATAGACCGCAAGGTTTTAATATCCCCATAATCAGATGTAGGTTTCTTCAGTATTTTCAGAAACCACAAAAGCAGAGCAGGTTTTTCAAAACACATAACTTCATGAGATAGTTGATGTATGAAGCTTAATATGTTGAAAGATACAATCATAGAAAGGACTCCTGCAGAGATAGGAATCCAATCTAAGGCTCTTTTAAAATAGTGACACTGGGCCTAATTCACAAAGGTAAATTTACACATTTGTGTAAGTTTACACTTTTTCGGTTTCAAAAAACTGCAATTTAATAGTAACTTTGTGACCGCGGAGAATCCGCAGTCAGTGGGGTGCTGGGTGGAGAACTACTCAAAAAATAAACCATAGAATGACCCTATATTTTTATGTGAGGTGTACTACGCCCCAACTGTAGAGTTTCTTCAGTCATAAAGTTACTATTACATTGCAGTTTTGTGAATACAGAAAAGAGTAAACTTACATGAATGGGTAAGTTTACATTTGTCAATCAGCCCTAAGTATATGTAATATTGGATGCCCCTTATTATTACTGTCACACTTATCCCGGAGGCAATGTGTAAAGCGTTTGCGCAACACACACACACAGCTGCAACACACTAGGCACACCACAAAAGGAACTACAGACAAGGTTATATAAAAATAGCCTTTGTATTACCATAAACACATTAGAATGCAATCACATACATATATACACTGTGCCCACTGGCACGGGCAATATTCACAGGGGATTATATACAGGACCGGGCCAATTGGGCCATGGTCAGAGCCATCAGAATGCAGGTAAGTAAATGCAAAACACAACCAGTATCTACTGGTACCATAATGACCTAAGCATTATCACATTAGCATTAGACACCATCCGAGCATATCATCACATGACATTAGGCAATAACACGTTAGGCCCCAAACCTCCTTAGCATAAACACTTTACCCAATAATCATGGGGCATAAATCACATTTGTCCCAGGCATCACAGTAGGCATAAAAATACCCTATGCATAAATCACTTTGGGCAAATCATGATATCATGACATTTGTATTAGGCATGACCCCATTAGACAATCGCAGTAAACATCAAACGCATTTGGCCCAGACCTCATAACCATAGACCGCCTTATGCATCACAAAATTATCATGCCCCCTAGACAATAGCTCAGCATTGCACGTAGCAATCTCATTTGATTGCACTCAGCACATTAGTCCCTCCTGGGCGTAAATATCACTGTTCCAGGGCCCAACCTGCCACCATGTCACCCAAGAGCCCACGGGCCTCTAAATGGCAGTCCAGCACCTCTGCGCTTTCCAGTTGGACTGCCAGGTAGTTTATTGCGGAGACTCCTTGCTTCACACAGGCTCAGGGCCTCCGTCGAGGTTCCACCTCCAGTCAGTGCCTAATTAAACGGGGACAGCTGCGGGGCCTCTCCGGGAAATGTAGGTAATGCAAAGAATGCCCATAAATGGCCGTGGGACCTAGGGTGACTACGGCAGCTGCCCGCTAACCTCTGGGGCAGCCGCGACCCTGGTCATGTATTGAGAGGCAGATACAGCTCCTCACCTTGTCTCCCTTACTGGAGATCGCCCCTGGTGAGGAGGAACGGCTGCAACTGCCCGCGACCATGCGGTGCAGCTGCGGCAATGCAGGAATGTGCCTAGGACTCCTCCGGCCACCCCCCACAGGCACTGACAATGTGCCTCGCTTCCAGATGCAGCCCCCACTCACCGGGCTTCCTGCTACATCGTCTCTGCTCTCTCCGTGGCTCGGACAGGTATTTTTCACCCGGTCCCCCTCCTGGGACCGGGACTTCTGCAAGGAGCCTGCAAAGCTCCGGACGTCCTGGGCTGCTCGTGAGGCTCCTCCCAACCACATGGGAGGGGTGCTCAGGCTGACAGCGGCTTCCGGCTCTCCTTCGGCACCGGAGTGCGGGGTAAACTCCTGTCCGCTCCCTCTCTTCTTTTTGGGCACCAGAGCACGGGTTAGGCTCCCATCTGCTCCTTCTCTGTTCACGGGACCCCCTCTCGGCCAGCTGCACCGCAGGCCTCATTTCCGCTCCCGCCCGCGTCCCAACACAGGGTGCCTGACTTCCTGTTTCGCAGTGGTGCTTTCTCTTGGCAACTCAGCAGGGTAGGCACCCGCTTGTTAACTCAACACGGGGTTAGGCACCCGCTATCATTCCAGGAGACCATAAAAAACATCTAAATAAAGCGGGTGGGCACCCGTGATACAGCACAAATGTGGGATGAGCTCCCGCCGATTTCAGGAGCGCAAGGGGGGAATCCCACACGCCGGGCACTGGGCCAGCTCCTCTCTCCTGGTGAATTTAAAATAAAAGCGCTCACGGGGAGCTAGCAAGCAGGCCAAAGAAATAAAGGGTCCTTGGTGCTGGGGGGACCACAGCACAGCACAGCCAGGCAGGCCAGCACGCAGGGACCCCTAGGGGTCAGCAGGTGGGTCCTGCGATGGTTCCTCCTGGCAGAGTGTTCCCCCCCCAAAGTAAGCACAAGCACAACACTTTCATGAGGTCACAGTCCCTTCATTTATAGGACATTTTCCTTTGTAGTGTACAGGGCTTGGGGGAACCAGTTTCAACTGGTTCTGGAACACTCTGGTTACTAGGCTCCTCTTCCTTATTGTTAGGTGGGGGATCATCATCAAAAACACCACTGGGCGTGGAGTCAGCATTCACTAGGGCAGACACACTCCTATTCAGGGAACAGGGACGTCTCCTCCCACCACTCAAAATGTAGATGTTCCATTCAGCCTAGCGCTGACTCACCCTGCCCCTCTTGGAGCCACCCACACCTCACCAGCCCCTGTCAGTCAAAAGCTAGACATGCAATTCACATCAGGCAGGCAGACCAATAGCACACAGAAAAGCCAACTTCTAAAAGTGGCATTTCTAACATAACTACAATAAATCTGCGCACACCATTGTGCAGCATTTATTAATACCATTTCACACATACCAGATTTGACCACTCTGTGCCTCTCATATCAGGATTTACCACTGACCCACATTCATCAGGGAATCCCCCATGCAATCCTATGGGAGGGCAGACCTATCTCAGTAAATGTAACACAGAGCACACACACTTTACACTGGACAGCAGTGATAAAGTGCCTAGATGCCGCCTAAAACCACCAACACTACACAGGGAAAAGGCTAGGAGACAGTCAAAAAGTTTAGGGGTGAGCCTGCCAAAAGGGCCAAGTCCAACAACCAAGATCACCCACACAACCAGCCCAAGATGGGTTTCATCATCCAAGAGTACCCTTGGGTGTCAAATTCATTCCAAGTATTTCTGTTGACAGTCTTACTTACCCTTCAAAAGAGGTGACCAAGGATATGTGACTAACATGTCTCTGAGAAATGCTCAAAATCGTTTAAACACACATTTTCAAATATACCAATAGTCGTCAATCAGACGTATCTCCAAAAGATTGATGTCTAAAGTAGCCATTTTGAAGAAATACTGTTGTTGTGAATCATACATAGTCTAAAAATTGCCCTTCAAGACCTATCACAGTCATCTTACACACCAATCTCCCAGAGATACCACAAGTGCCTAACCTGCCAGTCTCTTGGAGATCGAGAGTGTCTGTATTTGTTAGCAGGTGTCTAGATGTACTAACTTTATCTAGTCCGGGGAAGGATTTGAAGGCTTTTTTCAGATTTTCCTGAAAATCTACTGATTTTCTTCAAAGTGCCAGCAGTAAAGACAAGCCTAGCCCAAGTGGATCTTTTTTCCTGATGCATACTGCTTTATTTTAGCTGAGATCCATGATTAACAGGCATTTAGGACTATATGGGATAAAAGTAAAATGTATAATTTATAAATGTCTATAGGGGAAAGAACTTGACTCGTGCTATCACATTTCTTGCCACTTGTATATGACTGAGCAGGGTATCGCACTCATATTTGAAAGGTTGGAAAGCTGGCAAAGTAGCAGAATTTCGAGATGTATCAAAGCATCATATTTTTGCTAATCCATGTGTAGGCATTTTTCTGATTGGGAGGATTGGATTTCTCCAAGGCAAAAATAAATGTTCCATCAGAAAAGTGCTTCTTCACACAAATGTGAGTCTTAAAAACTAGTAAATGATAAGCAACACTGTTGTCACAGAACTGAACACTATAATCTCCCCAGAAGCAGTTGGCTTGGCCAGGTCGAATTACAAATCTTGAAGAGGTGGTTTAAACACAGAGAGTTATGTGTATGTGTGTTTTGTGTGTTCTGAAGAGGAGAGTGAGTGAACAGTCGCTCCTGAATACTTCTTCAAAATAGAGTTTGAAAAGTTCATCATTGTGTATGTTTAGTGTTTAATTTGTGAAAGAAAGAGTGCTGGTTGCCGAAGCTCTGCTCAGATGCTGGGGGCCGGTGTAATTAAACATCCGCATGTGGAATACCAAGGCTGATAGTCTATAACCAGGGGCGCAACTAGACCTGAACTTCCGTCGAGGGCTAACACTCCTAGCCAGGGCTGGCCCTAGCACTGGTCATACATAGTGCAACAGTCTTTTTTGGCACCCCTCCCCCATTTCCTTCTTCTCCATGAATTCCCTAACTACCACTCACCAACAAAGCACCTCATCTCTCTATAGCAAATATCTGACAAACATTTTATTTCTTTATTGCGCTGCTCATAGTTTAATCACACTCAGTTCTGTGATGTGCACGGTACATGTTCTGTGTAGCAGGCACATTAACCCTCTGCACTGTGTCGGGTGGCAGGAGTGCCCATGTGAGTGCACGGTGAGTGATGCGACAGTGTGAAAGTAGGGTAAGAGGAGTTACTGCAGGGTGAGTGAGGTGACTGTATGAATTTGGGAGCGGATGTAATTGCAGTATGGGACGAATTACTGCAAAGTTAGTGATGGGCTTGTTTGAGTAAGATTGCAGATTGGGCAGTGTGGGGGGACAGGTGAGTGAAGTGTCACATGAGTGCAGGGTGAGTAGTGTGCTTGTGTGACTGCAGGGTGAGGTAAAGGGTGAACAGCACAAGTGCATTGTGAGTACAGAATGATCACTGTGAGTGCAGGGTGAGTGGGTGAATGGTGTGAGTGCATCGTGATCAGTGTGAGAACACTGTAATCGCTGTTAACGCAGGGTAAGAATGGAAGTGAAGGGTGAAAATGAGGAGTAAGCTGTCTGAATGCACAGTGCATTCCCAGACACTTGAAGTAACTCAGCATGTTATTGATGGCGGCGCAGGGTTTCTGATATTAGTTAAACTATTGCTATTATAGTATTAATCAGGTATCGAGGGTGGAGGAAATAAATAATGTGTTGATCCTGCAACAAACTTCCACTCTTATGATTAGGGTTGCCAGCTCATGATTTTGATGTCCTAAATGGTACAAAAATAAACGGTCACCCAAAGCTTTTTTCAGCACTTATCTGTGCATACTTTGAACAGCAAATATAAATAGAAAGCACTTTTAATTGTCTTCTAGGGCTGCCTGAATAATCCATGACTGATAATTACAGGGAACAAAGACAGACAAGTCAAATTACAAATGGATATACTTTTTTTTATTTATAACTATATTTAATGTCAATATAGGTCTTTGCAGGCTCTTTAAACAACACATGGCTGGTATTTCTTTTCGGGCAACCCTACTTTATATTCCTTTTCACGAAATGTATTCTCACACTACAGCTGTAAATGTTAAATACAAATGTAAGGAATAGCCAGAGTGGGGGCCCAGGGGGAATGGAACCAAAAAAAACTAGGCCTCTGTAACCAGTTTACAAAGGTGTGTGAATATGCAAATAGTTTTTAAAGATATGTGAAAAACTTGGGTGTGCCAGAGATGAGACTCCAGGCACTTCCCAGCTGAGCCCACATCAGCTCGAGCTGCAGCAATCTGGGCTGAGTCACAAGACGGGGGGCTGTCTATGACGCACTAGCAGACACTTCCTGCCTCTGTTCCTCACTCTTGAAGGTTCCTGCTTTCTTCCTCTGTGACGGTGTTGCCATCTTTCTCTTTCTCCGTCGTTCCAGTTTGTGCTTTTTCACTTTGGGGACATAAGTGGCAGTCCCCAAAAATAATCGCGGTGTCCAGCAATAGTAAACACCAGCTAAAATTAAATTCTGTGTACGTTTAGAGCCACTGGGCTTTCCACGCCTTGCTCACACACTGCACTTGAACCATGTCCACATATACAACATTTGCCGAGTGCATGCTACTGAAATGTACTCTTCCTTGTGGTAACAAACTTACAAAAAACAGCCGAGGGTCTTGGAGCGAAAGTAGAACGACCCTGGAATGGTACGTTTTTAGCTTCTGCAAAATATCTCTTGCCCCATGTCCTCCAAACCAGTGTCGGACTGGGACAGAAAACTGGGACAAAAAAATAGACCAGGCTCCAAAATAAAAGTGGGCCCCATAAGTGAATTAGATAGCTAAAAAAGTGACCCATGTTTCTAATTTGGGACAGTTGTGAACTTGCAAAGACACATTTTATGAGTGTTTAGCATAGTTTGAAAGACTACATGCATGTGTGCATGCTGAAGGCAGTGTCTGTTTTAATATCAGAGAAAGCAACATTAAAAAGCGACCGACCAGACCATAAAACAGATAGTGCCACGTAGATCAGCCTGTGGGCACTACCTGATTGCCTCATAGGCTAGCCTGATCCTGCCTCAAACCCTACATATACTCATGAAACCCTACAGCAAGTTTAAACTTCACCCCAATTTCCCATACCTCTCTTGGGTCTCACCACCTGTTTCCCTTCTGAGCTTACCTTTGCTCCAGAAAGTCCTGCTGCTCCTTCAGTCTATCCCTCTCCAGCTTCACGCGGTTGTAATCACTGGTCAGCTGCTCCAGCTGTTCCCGCGTCTTTTTGAAGCGCTGCTGGTACACGCCACCGCTTCCCTGGGCCTCCCTGGACTTCAGAATGTTGAGCTCCACCAGCAGCTGCGCGTTCTGCTGCTCCAGGCTGCGCACCTTGTCTATGAACGTGGCAAAGCGCTGGTTGAGCTGCTGCAACTCGGCCTTCTCACTGGAGCAGCGGTTCCAGAACTTCCAGTTTTCCTCCTGGGTGCCGGAAAACCTCAGTTCATGGTAGGACGGCAGCAATTGCTCTGAGCTGCGAGTAAGCCAGTTGGCGGATATGCGGGAAGACTCAAGCTCCAAAGGTGTGTTCAGCATCTCAGCGGACGCCTCAAATTCTGCGCGAGAGAAGCTCGACGTGGCCACGTGGGTCTCCGTAGAACTCACGGTGCTCTCGCACACGGAGGAAGTAACCTCTTTCTCAGAGGGCACTGAACTGTGATGCAGGAATGAACGGAACGTCTGAAGAACAGACATGGTACAGAATGGTCGATCTGACAGGTCTTTTTGCTGCTCGGGTATTCTTAAAGTGCACCACCAAGATGTTGTGAGGTGAGGTTCTCAGAGATACCAGGTGGTTGACGTAGCTAGCAATTTGGAGAGGGGTAGTAATATACTGAAGGAGAGCCACAAGTTTTTGCTCTTCTGGAGAAAGGGAGATCTTTTATACAGGGTGACGCCCAGCTTCAGGCACCATTGCAAAACCATAAGTTATTTTTTCACAGGAGTACCTCGTTCTTTCATACAACAGCAAAGCTACTCCACCCAGCGCCTATGGCAATGCATCCTATTCCTTCATATCAGCATCCTCCTTCTCAACGAAGCAGACCAAACCGGCCCTAGCTGCAGGCATTAAACCTGGTGTTCATCAGAACATCATGTATAGCTCAGCACAAATCTGGTGGGAAAAAAACACATTCCTAAATGACAAATGTATATTAAACACATTAAGCCTTGCAGCTGATGTAGCTATTTTTCAGAAATGTAATGCTTAACGCAAATGAAAACACAAACTCTGGCTAACATAGAGATTTGAGACCTCAGACTCCTACTTATTGTGACGTTTCACTGCACCACATGAATAACCTCGCAAATGTCATGTCTCAGTGGAATAAAGTTTGAACGTGTTTCATGAGCAAGGACAGTGACCTTCACACACTGTTCTGACAAATTTAAGGTTGTGCTGGCAGAATCACACATAATGTAATAATATTTGTTCGTGCACAGGTGGTGCCCCTAAGAAGCTCCATATTGTAGAGTTATCAGAGTTTTTCCAAATAGGTTCATCTCCAAATCTTTCTCTCCATTTTGTTCTAATTCTTAAGACCACGCAAACCATGTACCACTTTAGTAAATGTTTGAAATTCTTTTTTCAGAACCCTATAAAAGTATGATCTTCTTCGATGTATGTATTAAGAGCTCCCCTTCCACTGACCCTAGAAGGCGAAGCCATGCCGGATTACTCTCCTATTTTGTGTGATGTATTTTGCTGACCTGAACTTTATTGAGTTCTTTAACTGATTTCTGTACTTTACATGAGCTTTTCACTCTGATTTATTGATTAACTGATTCTGACTATTCCATCAATTTCTGTACAACTAAATTCTGCAAATAAATAATGTTAGGTTTTAGTCATTTTGGTAGGACCAAATAGATTCGACGTAATGAATTGAAATTGTAATTTTAAATGTTCTCATAGAGAAACAGGTCCAGCACGAAGCACTAAAACCCATATATAGACGCCACTGCTCCCGGTCCATCAGTCACGCATAGGTTAAGAGCTGTAGTACTCTGTCAAACTCTGGTAGCAGAGGAAGGTTGTAACTGGGCCTGTCTGGTACCAGTTGGACCTACATAGGTAAACTTGTTTTAGAGACTGGGAACTGTACCTTCATGTTTCAGCTGGTCTTGCCCTGAGATTCAAATTCACCCCAATCCACATCCCGATTCCTGTATTCCTTAAGGAGATGTGGTCGATGCCAAGAGGTTCCTAAACTGGTTCCGCTAAACTATGGGCTGTATTAAGTGATCTAGAGGTCCCTTCTTATTTATGCCGTCTGTTCAGGCGTTTACCTGAAGACAATTATGCCATAATTAGGTACAGAAAACATAGTAAACTCACCACACCATTAGCAGTAAATAAAGGTGTCAGACAAGGATGTATGCTTGCACCCACCTTGTTCTGCGTCTACATCAATGTTTTGGTTGAAGCATTGAATAAAGAGAAAGGCATTGATGTACCAAATATAGCTCATAGCACAGTTCCAGCAATGATGTTTGCTGACGACACACTACTGCTTTCCAAGTCACCAATGGGTATCCAGGGGATCCTTGTCAGCTTTGATGCCTTTTGTAAACACAGGAGGCAAGAAATTAGTATCTAGATGTCAAAATGGAATGGGGGACACAAATAAACAAAACATGCCTCAAGCTGGCACAAACAACAGGGGGCTGGTCAAGTTAATTTGGAATTCTTTTCCATAAACCCGTCAGACCGATTGTGGAAAATTCTAAAGCTCAAGCAAGGGGTGCTGTAATGTACGGGGCTGAACTATGGGGACAATTTTCTCTAAGGAATATTACCAAGTCTGAAATCAATTTTACAAGGCAGCTATTTGGTCTTTTTCTCGGCTCTCCACTTATTCCTTTGCCTTTGGAGCTTCGGGTGAGACCAATCGCAGAGGAAACTGCTCTTAGACCTTTAACCTTTGGTGTCGTTTAGGGGTGACCCCGGGATTGGCTGCACATAGGGCGGAGCTAAAGGGGGTACTGGGACTATTGGGTGCAGGGAAATTGGCATGATTTGTACATATCAGGAATATACTCTGAAGTATAGGTAGATCGATCCTATGAGACAATCCTGAGGTAACATGTTCTGCAATCACCAGAAATTATTTGGTCGAGAGCTATAGGGAGGGCAAACATGACCACCTACAGTAAAGCTCAGCAATAGGTACTCTAACAGTTACATTCATGAGAGTTAAGGAATATTATATTTTAGAGTCTTTCCTGGATGACATACAACCAGCACTGGCGAGGAAGTTATATATACAATTTAGACATGGGACCCTTCCCCTGCGCACATTTTCCAACAAGTCGACAGGCACATTCGCTTTAGGATGTCTAGCTTGTAGCACTGAGGTGGAGACAGTACTTCATGTATTTTTTTTCTGTTCCAGTTACAACTAAGCCAGCCATCGATGGTTAATTTAATTGTGTATAAACCTGGGGTCTAAATGTTGTGTAGTGGCTTTTAGCTCCTGAAATATAATACTGAAAAGCCCATCGTTTTGTGGTGTCGCGTTTTCTATTTTCTATGTGGTGTGTGCACAAGTCATTTTTGGAAACCAACCCTCAGATGTAAATTGATGTATTTTTCAATGGGACTATTTATCACATATTTAGTTAGTTTTAAATAGTTTTACTGAATTATTAGCCTGAGAGAGAATTGTATACAAATGTTAAGTAGTTTATTTAATACAGGGTTTAATGTTTTGGGATTTTTTTTATAAAATGAATTTTTCAATTTTGTATATTATTAGTATGTTCTAACATGGCACTATAAACCTGTTAGATTTCGTCTTGGCTACTCAATGGGGTTCAGGTTTGTTAAACTGTAACTGTAAATCAGGTCTTTGCTGGATATGTGAATGTGTATTTTATGATTGTTTTTTTTAATGCATTGTATGATTTATTGCACCTGCACTTTTATGGTATATTGGCCAAAATAAAGTATTCAAAGTAAATTTAACCCCTCCAAAGTCCAACACTTTCCCTACTGTTGTATAGACTGGAGTGGGAATAGTAAATTTCACCTCGCCAAAGTCCAACGCTCTCACTGCTATTGCTTAGACTGCAGTCAGAATAGTAGATTCACCCCTCTGAAGTCCAATGGTTTCCCTGCTGTTGAACTGACATGAGTAGGAATAGTAAATCTAACTCCTCCATAGTCCAACACTTTCCCTATTATTGCGGTGACTGGAGTAGGTATAGTAAATTTAATGTCCCTCCGAAGTCCAACACTTTCCCTACTGTTTCATAAACGCGAGTGGGAATAGTATATTTAATATTCTTAGACTCCAGTAGTTTCCATAATATTGGTTAATTAGATTTTACAACATGAATTGTTTTATATTTTTATATTTTAAATCATGTGTTTTAAAAATTAATTTTAATATTTCCAGATGTTGCCAACGGTTTTTGTATTTTTCAATTTTTAATATTATGTGCATATATATGTGTGTCTGTGTGTGTATATATATATAAAGTTCAAAAATACGGAAGAATGCACACTCAGAGTAGGGTTGATAACCACCAGTTTATTCCGTGATACCGCTACGCGTTTCGACACCCGGCGGTGTCTTGATCACACGATACAGACGTGCATAAATGAACTTTGAGTGTAAACACAAAAGAAGTACTGCATTTCACTCTACAGGGTCTGAAAACGTGGTAGCCATCTTGAGACGGGGTTGAGGCAATATGTTACATCCATACTGACTACAATTCTGCAGCATATTATTTGATATACATGCAAATGAGATTGAATCATCTCGCTGTTTACCCAAAATTGTAGTAGTTACCATTTAACACATCGTGAAGACGCTAACGAGGTAATCTTGAAAAGTATAAATTTAAATAAAGTACATTTCAAAAGGCTACAGTTACTGCGTTTATAAAACTAGCCAAAACGCTTACTGTGACTGAAAAAAGGTGCAAGCATATGTCTCTACTTGCATCTTGTGATATGTTACACTTGGTATAGTACCGTTTAGTTTATCTCAGACTAGTGCCCGTACTGGTCTCATCCTACCGACAGACCCAAGTATTTATTGTTTCATTGCCATGTGGCTGTACCCAGCAGTAACCTCTAGGAATTTCTAATAGTAGCAAAACCCGAGTTATCCATGGTGCAAGAGAGAGTGGTTTTAAACAAAAAATCTATATAACAATACAATTTACATTCCTTCTCTGCAAAAGTGCTCATAATGTGCTTCCTATCTTATACCAATGAGGGCTGAATCTCATGAAGAAAAGGGTAGGGAACAATGCATCTACAAAAAGTGAAAGTGAATGGGTCCCTTCTTTTCCTCCTGTAAACAAAACAGAAAGGAAAGAATAAGTATTAAAACCATGTGTTAAAAACCTTCTACAATATCTTACAATATTCAGAACATTACATTACATGTTATTATCAATTTTTCTAGTAGCATTTGCAACATTCATGATTAAAGTTTTTTACATTATAATACTAGTTCTCATGGAGGTGTGTGGCTAGTTCTTCGTCCAAATTATGCCCACCCGGGGATCTGGTCTCGAGCTCCATTATCCATTTGGATTCTCTTTTTCTCAAGGCTAATGTTCTGTTACCCCCTCTATTGCTTATATTCACCTGTTCTATGGCATAATATTTGAGCAAGGCATTGTTGGGCTGGTGTTTAAGTTGGAAATGGCGCTCTATGGGTAATTGGCATCAATAACGTTAATAGCACGGAGGTGTTCCTGTACCCGTTTTTTTACCATGCACACAGTGCTCCCCACATATTTAAAAGGCACGGAAATTCCAGAACATAGACAGCAAAGTTGGTACTGCATGTCAAAAATGTTCCTAAATTGTAGTTTCTGCATTCGCCAGGTAACTCTACCTCTTTAACCATTGTGCTAAATCTACACGCACGGCAGTGACCGCATGGGTAAAACCCTTTAAGGTGATGAGCACTGTGACTGCCTCTCGGACTGATATCTCCTTTCACCAAAATGTTCCTCAGGCTTTTACCCCTACGGTACGTTATTGATGGTCTTTCACCAATTTTAGGGCCGATAATGTTGTCAACTTTAACACCTTGGGTGCTAAAGGCAATTCCCGCTGGGTGCTGCTGTTTACATTTTCCCATTATTCATGACAAGGTCAACTCGTCATAAGCACAGGGCAGGTAAAACCCATGACGAGTTGACCTTGTCATGAGCACTGAAGGGGTTAAGTAAATTCCAACTGTCTGCTAGCACTTTGCCTACTTTTTTGGAATCCTCATTGAACGTGGTAATGACTCTGGTGACCGGGTCAGTTTCAGTTATTTTGATTTTCTGCTCAAGAGTGCTTTCTCTAGTTCTTCCACTTATTTTGTTGACAGCTTTCATCAAAACCCATTTGGGGTATCCACTTTCACAAAACCTTTTGAGCATGTTCGTCTTTTCAGTCTCATAGAGACTGTCATTACTACAATTACGCTTTGCCCTGAGTAAATCCCCAAAGGGGATGCTCCACTTGAGGCTGTCCGGGTGAGCACTATGGGCGTGTAAAAGACTATTGCCCGTCGTTTCTTTTTTATGCAGTAAAATCCTCTATAAACTATAGAATATGAGAAAAGTCACATAAAACAATGGAAACATGGACATTTTACTTGGAGAATATATATTTAATGTTTATAAAGCAATTTTAAAATGGAATTTTATTGATTGATGAATTTTATGATTGAGTTGCATTTTATGATAACACATGGATACAGATTTTTTATACATAAATTTATACATTTATATTTATATATTTAAGTGATTATTTAACCCCTCCCATGCTTATGACGAGCTCAGCTCGTCATGAGCCTCGGTGCTCCGCTGCTCATGACGAGCTGAGCTTGTCATGGTCTGTGGAACGCTCGCACGTTGGGCTAATTCCCCTGCTGTGCTGAGCGTTCCATTAAACGGGCGTGGTCGTGACGAGTTCAGCTCATCATAAGCACCGGAGCACCGTGGCTCATGACGAGCTGAGCTCATCATGAGCATGGGGGCGCTGTGCACGCCCCGCCCCTCCAGCACAGCAAGGGAATAGCCCCAGCAGCCAAGGGGTTAAAATATTTAAATTATATGAGGTTGTCTAGTTTTGTAACCATGGGAATCAATCGCATAATGAATCTATCAATCGCTCCATGTACAATTGCTTATTTGCACACATCAATATTTGCACTCAAAAGCTATACCCGTATGAATAGAATTTCAGTATTAGTTAGAGACATGATGTCGGGATAATGCAAAAAATATGGGTATGCACGATGAAAACTTTATGTTATATTTATTTGTCACTTGCACTTTAAATATAGAAAGGCATTTAGGGCCTTCTATAATTGCACCAAAACTTGGGTTATTTACTTTCTGTTTTTGGTATGCACACTTATTGAGCACACATTTCAGACATAAAAACATACAAGTAAATATGTGCTTCACAGAAAATTCTAATAACTGAGTAATAAAATGCTTTTAAGCTATGAATATGTGGTCAAAATCTTGAAAACATTGTTGCCAATTGAACCATATGCTGCAAAATCAATGATTCATGAAAGGGCCTTTTTTAAAAAAGTTACAAATCACATTTATGCAAACAATTATAAAATGACATCACATGTACAAAGCATTACAGAAAGTATTATATAAGGACAAACAAACGCAGTATCTTTACTATGTCTATGATGGAATGTGAATGCACTTGCACTTTAAATTTGAGAAAGTGATCCCATAATGTTGTCATGTGATCAAGGCAGGCGACTGCCGAAACGCGTTCTGGCTGGAACAGTTGAAGCGGTGAATAAAGAATAAAATTCACCTACTGAAGGGTCCGCTCTCGTTTGTTGGTGGGAGTCAACATCCGCAAGGAACAGCGAGCACTGAGAATTTATATATATATATATATATATATATATATATATATATATATATATATATATATATATATATATATATATATATATATATATATATATATGTATATTACCTCCTGGCGTTCGCCAGGACATGTAGTTATAGTTAGGAATATTTTCAATAGAAAATCTCAACATTCTATTGTGAATAACTTTGACGCCGGTTGAGGAATCTGCCTGAAAATTTCCTCAAATTTGCCTCTCGGCGCCCCGGTCCTTCCCTGAAAGGTTGGGGGGGGATTTGTCAAGCGGGGGCCGAGAAAAAAGGGGGGTCCCAAAACGTGTTTTCCCCATGTTAATTTCCACAGGGCGGTCGACCTCACTTTTAGCCCGAACGGCTGAATGGATTTCCACCAAACTTGGCAAAATTGTAGGGACTGGTAGCCCGATGTGCCTTTGCTATGTCTCAAGATATGTGCTCCAGTGGATTTTGAGTAATTTAGGTTAAAAAAAATATATATATCTATAAGCGCTCCCCGGTACGCGCACCGGGGTGCTAACCAGCGCGCTACGCGAGTTCGCGCGCGGGAAGCTGATTGGCTCTCGGGTGTCTGTCAACATTCCAAACAGTCTGGAGCGGCCACCATCTTGTGTCTCGGTAGGATCGAGACACAAGAGGTGGCAAAAATAAAGGGGGTAATGACCATAAGGAGGCAGAGTAGATGCCCCTTGACCCCTTAGGTTTGATGTGGGGGCTTTAAAAGGGCCCGCGGGACAAAAACAATTTTTTTTTTATTTGTGCGGGGAAGCGCCCGGTACGCGTACCGGGGAGTGTACAATGGGGGAAAAAAAATGATAGTTTTTAAAAAATTTAGCCTTTTTTTATAAATTGGAGGTAGTTCTAAAAAGAACTGTTTTTTTCTTCTTTTTGTTGTTTTATATTTTTTTAATGTTTTTTGAACATTTTGTACTTTTGTTGGCTTTTATGAACTATTTTATCTTTTTTTGTTATTTTTATGGGGAGAAACAAAAAACAGGGAATTGATAACGGCTCAACTGGAGCAAAAAAAAACATGAAAAAATTATGGATTTTTGGGGCATTTGTGGTTGTCACCAGCATGGTTGATGAGTGTTATGCTTTGCTCACCATAGGTGATGGTCTTACCACAAAAAATACAAGAGATCTTGTATTGCCCAAACTTTTGTTGAATGTTTGGGACCATCTCCCTTGTTTCTGGTCCCAATGGAGTGGGTTGCTTTCGTTTGGAGGTGCTGGGTGAAGATTGGGGAGGGTTGCTGGCCAGTTCTCTCACCTCTGCCGCAGCATAGTTGTTGGGATGCTTGCGCTGCATGTGTCGAATCATGGTGTTATTACCAAATGAATATTTCTTATTAGGGTTCCCCCTTGAAAGTTCAATGCCACAGATTTGGCAAGTCACCTTTGGCGCATTCACTTTCTTCTTTCCCTCTGGGATGGAAAAAAATTCCCATACAATGTGCTGCTTTGGCCTGTATGGGGTATTATCTTCTGGCAGCCACCTCCTCCCCTCCTCCTCCTCCTCCTCCTCTTCTTCTTGACCACGAATGTGATGTTGTGGTGGTCCTCTTGGTGGTGGTGGTGGTGGTGGTGGTGCAGATGCTCTAGCTGCTGCTGCTACTGTAGCCATTTTAAAGTACAAACTATTACTCAAAGATCTCCAAACAGGTCTTCCTCAGTCAAAGGACAAAGTCAGAATAAGGAAAAAAGGTGGGGGCTTTCATCATTTGGAAAAAAACTGTCCTGAACCAATGAAAAGTGTTATTTTCAGGTCACATGACCTGGGCTTTCATCATTTGGAAACCAAAACTGTTCTGCACCAATAAAAAGTGTTATTTTCAGGTCGCATGACCCGACGCGCTTACGCGACGAACCCCGGGCGCGCCTGGAGGCGCACCCCGGGGCGCGTCACGTAAGCGCATCGGATGCTTACATTGCACAATCGTATTCGCTCGAGTGCTTCCGGGTGCGCTTACGCCGTGCGTATCACGCGGACACGGCTACGCGATACGTCACAATGATGTTTTCGTTCGCGGCAATAGCGCTAACGGGAAGCTCAGCGGTGCGCGCCGGAAAACTGCGCTTTCCAGTGCGCGCACCGGGAGCGCTCCAGTGCAAAAAAAAATAAAAAATAGTATTATATATATATACAATATAGGATTCATTATAAAAAATATTACATTTCATAGGTTTGAGGCCCTATATATAGTTAGGAATTAGCATTTTAAAAATCTATGAAATTCACTGAAAAAACCATAGGTTTCACACCAGTTATAGTTAGGAATTAGCATTTAAAAAACCTATTAAATTCACTGAAAAAAACATAGGTTTCACACCAGTTATAGTTAGCTGGAAATTTTACTGACATAAAACCATTGAAATTCCAACGTTATAGTTAGTTGGACTCACTGTGGAGAAGTGTGGCTCACTGGTTAGAGGAGGCAGACCTGGAGGCAGAGGTCAGAATGGGACCAGGGTTCAATTCCCGGCTCGGCAGGGTCTTGAGTCCTAAAATGTCCATGGACTCGACAATTCTCGCTCCGGTGCCTACTCGATTCACGGGTACACACTCTGCAACTCTGGGCAATAGCTTGCTTAATCTCCACAACGGCCCCTTGCGGCGGGATGCCTGGCTTTCACCTTGCGGATACCCTGCTGGGGTTATCTCACAGGGGAATACCAGGATGGGTTCCCTAAGCAAGCGCTTAGAAACCGCTCGGTGATTTGCGCTATATAAATTCCTGAACATTTACATTTACTCACTATAACTTGCGCACCTGCAATGCACTGCTGATGACGTCACATATTACATCACTCATGACATGGTCAGTGACATCACTGATGACACCATCCAGTGAATTTCTTTCTTTTTTTTCTGAAAAATAAATATGTTTTATATATGTATATGTAAAGGTCGATGGAAGAATGAATGTTTAAATAAGTGTCTAAAAGGATGTTTTTAAAAAAAAAAAATCGATTGGTTAACTGGCTTATTAAGTGTATCTTAGTGAATACATATATTAGCGAGTAATGTTTAAATATTTAAATATATGTATCAGTGTTTCACTTTGTGTATAAGTGGCTGCATGGGTTGGTGAGTAGCTACATGTGTGTGTATATGGGTTATTAGATTTTTTTAGTATCAGTATAAGTGTCTGTATGGTTTGGTGGGGGTATTACTTAGCACATAGATGCATCAATGACTTACTCACTGTTTGTATGTGTTTTGAAGACAGCATATGTGCAGGACTGTATGGGTGGATGAGTGTGTATATGTGTGTGTTAGTGAGTGAATGACTGTCTCACTAGTGTCTTTATCAGTAACGACATATGTTTGAATCTAGTATATGTGAGTATTGATGTATATAAGTGAGTATATGTGAGAGTGAGAGATTGTAAGAGTTCCTGTTTAAATAAGTATGTGTTTCTATAAGTGATTGTTAAAGAGAGTAAGTATGTGTAAGTTTCCTTAGAAGTAAGGTGGTAGTGTGCGTATAGTTGTATATGCAAATAAATGAATGTTCAATAGTTTATTTGCATGTGTGAGTATGTGTGTGAGTAACTTTTGGATGACTGTCGGTGTGTAACAGGATGTATAGGTGTATCACTACATATGATGAGTGAGTATATGTATGAGTGACTATATAGAACTGTTGTTGAATGAGTGGATGTGTATATAGATGGTGGAATTACTGAATTGGTTGTTGTAACTGGTATGGGTATCTCCATTTTTTTGAAAATGTTAGTTTCTATTTTTGAAAATGTGTTTCAAGGGCTACATTACACTGAAAGGAGGTCTCTTACTTTGTCACAAGGATAGTGTCATCAGTGATGTCATGAGTGATGTCACTGACCATGTCATGAGTTATGTAATATGTGATCTCATCAGCAGTGCATTGCAGGCGCGCAAGTTATAGTGAGTCCAACTAACTATAACGTGGGAATTTCAATGGTTTTATGTCAGTAAAATAAATTTCCAGCTAACTATAACTGGTGTGAAACCTATGGTTTTTTCAGTGAATATATATATATATATATATATATATATATATGTGTGTATGTATGTATATATGCTGCACGCTCCGTCCACACCAACGAACTCCCAGTTACTCGGAGCTTACCGACGATGTAGGAAAGAGGAGCCGACCTAAGGTTCCAAGTGAGCAATTAGTAATTTATTGTTAGAGAAGCTCGCCCTGCCAGCATAACGTTTCGGCCTGCCCAGAGGCCTTGGTCACATGACGCCAGCTTGGGAGGGGTTACTATTTAAAGTGCAAATACTGATTTGACATGGTTTACAATTGGTTAAATCAATAGAGGTCAAATACCACTGACAACAGACTATGTACACATAAAAAGATCACAATTGGGGATTTAAAAAGTTTTTTTGCGTAAAGTTCATTTCACACTACATAATGACCAATGATAAAATCATTTCATTGTTGTTGATACAAAAGATGCTCGTAAAAACTGTAATAAAATAAAACAATATCATAAATATAAGTGACTTAGGTCATGTGCAAATGTACAAATATGTAAGATAATAAGTTACAACCTTCAATCATGTATATGACGGGCATAACTAGCAGCAATATTCAATCAATATCATCAGCATGGATTACTTTTTCAGCCACTAATCCCCGTCATAAATCCTTGCGATCTAATATTCTGTCTAATAAGCCTATGTTGGCTAAACTAAAGTTAACCGAATACTGCCCAAGTGGGCGTTTTGTTCAAGTGGACATATCAGTGTTGAAAATCTGTATGTACACCATGTTAGTGCAACCAGTGAATTGTGTGACTGTGAAAATAAAACCATTTTTTTCTCTCTTTTTATATGTTGTTAAATCGGTAACTGCGGTCAACTGACAAGCAGTGATTAGCACCTTACGTGATTAAGCAGGAAACAGCCTTAAGTGTACAAATTGGTCTCACTTGACTTGACAGCCTTTTAACAAAAATGGACTTAGAAGTGTTATTTACATATAGTCAAGTCAAGCTGAGGCTGAAAGATATTTACAACAGCTTACAAACACGTGTAAAAATCCTCTGAAGCATTGAGCCCAGTTGGAGTCTTGCTATCTAGTTCAAGGATGTATCTGGTTTCTGTCGCTCGTAGGATAGCCTCTCCATTTCCCCCTCTTCTAAGTGGACCAATAGCATCAATCACGTAATATTGCAATAATTTGCTTCTATTATCGTAAAGCTCTTTGAAATGATGTGCGACTGGGTATGCAGCAATCACTGGCGTTGATGGCTCTTATGTGCTGGAGTATTCGTTTGTGGACCTGCAGCTTAGTGCTGCCAACGTAGCGCAGGCCACACGGACACTCCAGCACATATATTGCAATCTCGGTCTTGCAAGTGAGCTGTTTGGTTATTTTTAGAGGTGTCTCAGAAAAGGGGGTAGCGACCTTGGTCTTGTTGACTCCGTGCTTGCATGGTTTACAGCTTGCACACTTGCGAAAGCCTCTGCTGGTATGCAGCCAGATGACAGGGGTGATAACTTCCGGGCTGGACTTGACCAGGGCATCACTCATTGAGCGTGCTTTCCTGAAGGTGATTAAAGGTCTAGGTGGTATGTGATCTCCGATTACCGGATCATTGCGAATCAGACTCCAATGTCTGTTGACAATTCTCCTTAGAGCTCCATGTTGTTTGTTAAATGTCCAAATTAGCCTGGTAGGCTGTTTAGAATCACTTTCGACCTTTTTCCTGCCTTTTTTTATAAGTTAGAACCTCCTGTCTGGGGAATGCATTGGCTTTGTTTATGGCCTTACTGATGTCTCTCTCCATGTAGCCTCTAGCTAAAAACCTGATTTTACTGGCTTGCTGAGCTGCGAGGCATTCCTGTTCTGTGCTGCATATACGCCTGATACGCAACATCTCCCCGTAGGGGATGCTGCGTATTAGATGGGCTGGGTGGTGGCTAGAGGCGTGCAACACAGTGTTGCCAGCCGTGGGTTTTCTGAAGAGCTTGGTTTCTATTTTACCATTTACAATCATGATTTCTACGTCCAAGAAGTGTGCTACAGTTTGGCTAATGGTGGAAGTAAATGCCAGATTGAAATAATTGGAATTAATGCGATCTACGAAGGCCTCTGCTTGTGAAAGGGAACCACGCCATATTAAAAATATATCATCGATATATCTGACCCACTGTAAAATGTGATTACTGCAGATCTCGTGGAAGTCGCCCGGAGTACCTGCCTCTACCAGTAACCCATATGGAGACAGGCATAACTGGGAGAGAAGCAGGCACCCATGGCAACTCCCCGGATCTGTTGATAGTATTGATTGTTGAACATGAAATAATTGTTGTTCAAACAGTGGTTAATCATGGCTACTAGCATTCTGTTGTGGTTTAACATTGCAGCCGGTCTGTGATCCAGATAATACTGAATTGCCCTGACACCATCCTGATGGTGAATATTGGTGTACAGTGATGTAACATCTAGGGTGATAAGCCAACAATCAGCATCCCAAATCATGTTGTTAAATTTTCTCAGGAAATCTCCAGAGTCTTGGATATAGGATGGTAGCTCACTCACAAAACTTTGTAAAAATGAATCAATATAGATGGTGGTTTTCTGCAACAGCCCTCCACGGGCAGAGATGATGGGTCTGCCCGGCGGTGTAGTTGCATCTTTGTGTACCTTAGGTATGAGGTACAGGACTGGTGTAGTTGGCTGATCATTTTTGAAAAACTTGAGCTCATCTAGGCTCAAAAGACCCATGCTCCGCCATCCTATTAACAACGTGTAGAATTCCGTCTGTGCCCTCCTCATTGCTGTGATATCACAATGACGGTAGCACATTTGATCACTTAGTTATGAGTTGGCTTCCTGTAGATATAGTGCACGGGGCCATAGAACGATGTTGCCACCCTTGTCAGCCTGGAGGACAATGATGTTACTATCTCCTTGAATTTTTTTGACCAGACTCGTGTATTGATTGTTGAGCATGTAATGTTGTTGTATGCTTTGCAATGTTTTAACATGCAGATTCATAGCCTCATGGATGCTGAAGGTCTTCTTGTCCAGCGCTGGGCCATAATGTTAATAGTGTACTCATGACGAGCTCAGCTCGTCATGAGCACAGCTCAACTGTGCCTCATGACGAGCTGAGCTCGTCATGAGCATCAAAGGTGTTAATCTCTTTAGTGGCCAGTTCATGAAAAATGTCGATGTTATCATGAAGGATCACAGGCGTGTAGGTTGATCTGGGTTTAAATTTGGAAATGCCAGTGGTGTTGCAAGTAGTAGGTTCCTCTGGGCTCTGTGAGCTTGATTGTTCCGCTCTTAGGGACTCCAGATTGCGCACTAGACGTAGATCATGAACATTGGTGTCCAAGGTGTTGTCTCTAGGAGTTGTGGTTTCCTGAATGGAGTGAACTTTGTTGCTTGAAAAGTATTTTTGCAACTTTAAGTTGCGTGTAAATTTGAAAAGGTCTATCCTTGTTTTCGCATAATTAAAGTTACTGGTAGGGCTATATGACAGTTTCAGTGAATATATATATATATATATATATATATATATATATATATATATATATATATATATATATATATATATATATATATATATATATATATATATATTCACTGAAAAAAACATAGGTTTCAGTGATGTCATGAGTGATGTCACTGACCATGTCATGAGTGATGTAATATGTGACGTCATCAGCAGTGCATTGCGGGCGCGCGAGTTATAGTTAGCTGAACTAACTATAACGGGGGAATTTCAATGGTTTTGTATGAGTGAAATGTCCAGCTAACTATAACATGTCTGAAACCTATGTTTTTTTCAGAGAATTTCCAAGGTTTTTTAAATGCTAATTCCTAACTATAACGTGGCTGAAACCTATGGTTTTTTCAGTGAATTTGCAAGGTTTTTTAAATGCTAATTCCTAACTATAACGTGTATAAAACCTATGTGTTCTTTCAGTGAATATAAATATAATTACTTATAAGGATATCCTGTTCTTAAGTTTTTTTAAATTTTGAAACCAGTCACTCCTTATGACTATAGGAAAAGACTCAGGCTATTATAGTAAAATGCAGTACTAAAAAATGTAGAATATGTCTATTCACCTTACCCATTCCAAAATAGTAAATGTGTTTTAGTAAAATGCAAGCGATGCTATTGGTTGTCCAGAATAACACTGTGTATCTGTGTATATTTATTCATTCATTTTCTACACGGCCTCCCTGCCATGGAGAGGGCACCATCTTCAGCTGGACAGGAAAGTGCTAAACCAGTTGAAAGAGGCTGAGATTCCGAACTTTTCGTGATCAAGACAGCACAGGACTCGATATGCGAATTTAGCTTGCCACAACGCACTGACACCAACTTAAGGTTTGAATGCGGCTGAATGCTGTGAAACGCGTTGGCTTAAATAAAGAATTCAGAGCAGAAGAGCAGGCTGCATTACACTGCCGTAGGGCTGAGAACTGTCGAGTGCTCCCTCATCAGCTTGGGAACTTTGTTCATTCATTTTCTACTTAAGGTTTGAAATATTGTGCTTTTAAAAACAAACACACTGTGAACTTACTATAAGTGATATTTATTTTTGCTCGCATTTGGGAACTAAAAAGTCCATCATGCATCAAAATGAACTTGCTTTTCAGCAGACGCCCCTTAAGGGCGAGCATGCAAATGAAATAACAGAGCCGGAAATGGTAACGAATGCGTGACTCATTTTGTGTTTGGAGCCGCCCATGAAGAAGCGGCTGAATGCTGTGAAACGCGTTGGCTTAATTAAAGAATACAGAGCAGACGAGCAGGCTGCATTACACTACTGGAGGGCTGAGAACTGTTGAGTGCTCCCTCATCAGCTTGGGAACTTTGTTCATTCATATATATACATATATATATATATATATATATATATATATATATATATATATATATATATATATATATATATATATATATATATATTTATATTACCTACTGGCGGTCGCCAGTAGGTATATATAGTTAGGATTTTTTTGAATAGGGATTTCTGCAAATTCTATGTTGAATAACTTTGGCGTTGATGGATGGAATAGGTTGAAATTTTCAGGAAAATGGCAGATTTTGTTTCTGAGCGTCCCCTGAAAGTTTGGGGGGGTTTCGTGAAGTGGGGGCAGAGAAAAAAGGGGGGTCCCAAAAATGTGTTTTTAACATTGAGTTTTCCATAGGGCGGTTGGACTCACTTTTAGCTCGAACGACTGAATGGATTTCTATGAAACTTGGCAAAATTGTAGGGACTGGTAGCCCGATGTGCCTTTGCTATGTCTCAAGAAATGTGCTCCAGTGGATTTTGAGTAATTTAGGGTAAAAAAAATATATATATCAGTAAGCGCGCCCCGGTACGCACACCGGGGAGCGCACCGGGCGCGCCACGCGACTTGCGCGCGGAAAGCTGATTGGCTCTCGGGTGTCTGTAAACATTCTAAACAGTCCGGAGCGGCCGCCATCTTGTGTCTCGGTAGGATTGAGACACAAGAGGTGGCCAAAACAAAGGGGGAAATGACCATAAAGGGGCAGAGTAGATCCTCCCTGACCCCCTAGGTTTGATGTGGAGGCTTTAAAAGGGCCCCGCGGGGCAAAAAAAAAAAACTTGTTTTTTTTTGCGGGGGGAGCGCCCAGTACGCGCACCGGGAAGCGGTCCGGGGAGCGTACTATGGGGAAAAAAGAATGATAGACTTTTCAAATATTGTATGTTTATTGATTGTTCTTTTTCTTGTTTTTTTTTATTTTTTTTATTTAAGTAGCAACATGTAGGTACCAATGCAGAGTCTAAAAATGAATATACACCGTCTCCTTTGTAGATATCTTGCATGTTGTTTCAGAAGTTATTGTTGTATATGGAATTCATACCATAGTCTGTCAGGAAAGCAGAAACAATATGGAGGCAGGAGATGATAAAGAGATGTTAAATACACATTGGAGATAATATAGTTGGAGAAAGGAAGTAACTATGAGCAAACTTACTATGTAACACAAAAAAGTTGCACAGTATATTTTAAGTCTCACTTTATATTATATCTTTTTGGGTACTATTTCATAATTTTCATATAAAAAAGAATAATGTCTCAAACAATTTTAACTTTTAAAATTTAAATTTATTGTTCTGATTTTTCAAAATCTAAAAGAATTTGTAACATTAATTCATCTGGTATGTCCTCCTTTTCATTCCATGATTCACATTCTTCAACACATTTAATTAATTCTTGGTCTACAGTGTCATCCAAAAAGTCTATTTCTTCTTTTTCTTCCTTAGGATTGTTTTCAATCTTAATTTCAAATGAAATATTATTTTCTTTTTGTTGTGCTTCCATTTTCTTGCTGTAAATTGCATAAAAAATAAATATATCAGTAGAGATAGGACACTGTTGGGTTTAAGTTCAGACAGGTACTTGTGAGTTTTTAACAGTGAAGTTATCTTTGGGCACTGTATGGTTTCAGGCAGGAAGTAGAACTATTAAAAAGTGCCTGTAATGAAGCCTAAGTAAATTCATAATTATACCACAGAAGCCTAACTCAATCAATAATTTAAATAATTAAGCCTTTCTCAATGACTAACTCTTATAGAGGGACAGTATATAACTATCTGAAAATGTTTTCCTAAATTAATTTAAAGTGCATAACATAGTTCTCCTTTCAAATTTTTAAAATAACATCTTACCTTTCAAAAAGAAGATTAAGTTGTCAGTGAAAATGCTCTTGAAATGTACTTCAGGAAGTAGTAGTCAAAATGGCTGTGTTTCTCTCTCTTTCTTTATATATATTCAGGTACATAACCAATCAAATGTCATGAAATAATAGTAGAAAATGAATGTAACATTTTAATTGGTTGTCAATCCTAACACTTCATATGTGTTTTTGTCATGTAATTTACCTCAGGATATTTAGTCAGGCCTACAGCATAAATGTCTCAATGGAATTCCATCAAATTTGGGTAAATGGTAGGGACTGCTATGTAGTAGGGCCTATTCTATATTTGATGAAAGTGTCTCCAGTGGTTTTTCTGTAAATTACTTTCCCACCTTTTTTTAGCGAGCGCTTACCAGTGCGCGCCCCGGTACGCGTACCGGCAGCGTTACGGGGAGTCCTCCATTTTGTGTTTCGGTAGAATTAAGACACAAGATGGAGGGCAAACAATGTTCGGAATGGGTAGAAGGGGGCACGGTAGACACTTCCTGACCCTCTAGGTTTTCTGAGGTGGGCTTAGGACGCTCATATAGGCAAAAAAAAAAAAAAAGAAATTCGCATGGGGAGCGCCCGGTACGCGAACCGGTAAGCGTACCGGGGAGCGTACTTTGGTGAAAAATAGTAAAAAAAGTTAGAAAAAGATAAACGTTTTGAATGATCAGAGGTAGGGTAGCTCTGAAAAGAGCTATTGGGTTCTGTGGCTGATTTAGGTACCTACAAGTAGGTTCCAATGCACAGTCTTAAATTCAGGAGGAATATTCTATTCCCCTCATCTGAGAAGTGCACACCATCTCCTCTGTAGATATCTTGCATGTTGTAACAGCCACCACGGACTCCCAAATGCTTGCAAAAGCAGTATTTTATTTAGTTATTGTTGTATATTGAACCCATTCCATAGTCTCTCATGTAAGCAGAAACAGATTTATTCACATGTTTCCGTGCTTTCTCAAATTGTGGACAAAATTGGTTGGACCACTTCCATTTATGTCAACCCCAGTCATAGTGCCCAAATCATTTCCACCACAGTGCACTATTAAGAGGTCAAAGTTTGGCAGATGCATAAAAAAATTATATTAAAAACATAAAAAATATATTTTTCCTTTAAAAGAAGAATACATTTTACAGCTTTTGATATTTGCTAATAAAAACCATTGAAATTCACTGAAAAAAACATAGGTTATAGACCATATATAGTTAGGAATTAGCATTTAAAAAACCTTGAAAATTCACTGAAAAAACCATAGGTTATAGACCATATATAGTTAGGGATTAGCATTTACAAAACCTTCTTTTACTCACACAAAACCTTTGAAATTCGCATATATAGTTAGTTGCACTAACTATATATCGCGCACCCGCAATCCACTGCTGATGATGTCACATATTACATCATTCATGACATGGTCAGTGACATCACTGATGACATCACTGTTGACAACTCAAATGACATCGCTGACAACATCACTGATGACATAATTCATGTGATAATACGATGAACCTCTTCAGACTCTAATATAACCTTAGATACACTCAGTGTAAACAGACACTCACAGATTGTCACTCATCCATGGAGTTACTCATACACCTAGTCAGTCATGCAAAGAATCAATCACACCTCCATTTCCTCAACTATACAGTTATACACACCTTGCTTATTCAAACATATTCTAACACATATTTACTTTCTTATACAATCACTGATACAAGTTTTCAGTGATCCATGCAGCCGCTCACACATTCACTGGCTCTTATACACAGTAATTTATATATGTCAACTCTCACATGTACTGTGTTTTACATACGTAGTTACTTTGACATGTAGCACTGAGATATCCATTCACTCACCAATACACTCATGCACACAGTCAACCACCCATACAGCTGTTTCCACATGCAGTTTTGAACCCATACATCTAGTGAATCAAATGTTCACACATCTATGCACAGAGTCACACACCTCCCAGCCACCCACACACACACACTCACTCTCCCATACAAATATTTGGGCAACCAATCAATAACCCATATAGTTACTCATATAGCTACTGATCAACACATGCAGCAGTTTACAGAACAACAGATATAATGATGCACAAATTAAGACAGTTTAGTCACTAACCCATGCACTCAGTGAGACACATTTAATCACTCTCTCATACAGTCAGTCATGCACCTACTAAATCCTTCATCCAGACACTTATACATCCACTCATTCTTAAATATGTAAGACATATTTTAACTTTACAGAAAAATACAGTCACTGAATGATGTCATCAGTGATGTCATCAGTGATGTCACTGACCATGTCATGAATGATGTAATATGTGACATCATCAGCAGTGGATTGCGGGTGCGCGATATATAGTTAGTGCAACTAACTATACATGCGAATTTCAATGGTTTTGTGTGAGTAAAATAAGGTTTTGTAAATGCTAATCCCTAACTATATATGGTCTATAACCTATGGTTTTTTCAGTGAATTTTCAAGGTTTTTTAAATGCTAATTCCTAACTATATATGGTCTATAACCTATGGTTTTTTCAGTGAATATATATATATATATTCACTGAAAAAAACATAGGTTTCAGTGATGTCATGAGTGATGTCACTGACCATGTCATGAGTGATGTAATATGTGACGTCATCAGCAGTGCATTGCGGGCGCGCGAGTTATATTTAGCTGAACTAACTATAACGGGGGAATTTCAATGGTTTTGTATGAGTGAAATGTCCAGCTAACTATAACATGTATGAAACCTATGGTTTTTTCAGAGAATTACCAAGGTTTTTTAAATGCTAATTCCTAACTACAACGTGGCTGAAACCTATGGTTTTTTCAGTGAATTTGCAAGGTTTTTTAAATGCTAATTCCTAACTATAACGTGTATAAAACATATGTTTTTTTCAGTGAACATAAATATAATTACTTATAAGGATATCCTGTTCTTAAGTTTTCTTAAATTTTGGAACCAGTCACTCCTTATGACTATAGGAAAAGACTCAGGCTGTTATAGTAAAATGCAGTACTAAAAAATGTGGAATATGTCTATTCACCTTACCCATTCCAAAATAGTAAATGTGTTTTAGTAAAATGCAAGCGATGCTATTGGTTGTCCAGAATAACACTGTGTATATGTGTATATTTAGGTACCATTATCACACTAGTTTTTGAATATTTCATGTCTTTTCACACAAATAAACTCTTAAAGACCTATCCAGTACTCACCTTTTACCATAATTAGAAAGTAGTAATTCTTTATATAAGTCGAAAATACTCACAACAACAGGTATAGAACACTGGTACACTCAGTATATAATTTTTTTAAATGTCTTTAAAAGATACAAACCATCTTTACACACTTATGTACTCCATCCATGTTTTGTAACTTCAGCTCGGTAGAAGCACATTCCATAGACCATTTTTAACAATTACTTGTACTTACCTTAAGCATAATAAATAATAAAAAAATTATATATTATAAAATTACAATCTGTGGAAGACACAAAAAATACAGTTACAATATATCTTTTACAACACAAAATAATTTGTAAAGTATTACATTTGCCTTTTTTGCTGTTCTCAAAATATATTGAATTTCACTCGAAACAGTGAGTTCAATAGTACTCATCGCATAACAGCTGGCAAAAAAAAAGACAATCAATAAGATTATCTTAAAAGAAAACATTCACCATTCTCAATAACAATCTAAAAAATAGAAATAAAACATATCTTAAATGTTTTTTTCTAAGCGCAATTTCTTACGTAAATATGACACATCTCAAACAATCATAAAATAACAAAATTATGATTAATTTTCATACACTGTAAAGAATGTTACAAATATATGCTGACCAAATATTTCCGCACGGCCAAATAGTATGCGTCAAATTCTTAGTTTGGAAATTGCTCAATAGTAATCCTCAGCGTCTGCCTCCCAGCCTTCTGATCCAAAACCACCGACATCATTTGGTCCGTCCCCCAGTGCTCATCCCTCAGCCCAACGCTATTCAACATCTACATGGCCACCCTCACACAAGTAGCCCACCATCCCAACCTCAACAACATCTCCTACGCCAACAACACCCAGCTCATCCTCTTCCTCAATAAGAAGCCACATACCACCAAAAGCAACCTCCACGACACAATGAAGAACGTCACCAACTACATAAAGAGCAGCTCTGTAAACATAAAATCGCACAAGATGAAGGTACTCATCCTCAGACCCACCCCCTCAGCCTCGGACGACTCCTGCTAGCTGACTACACTGTGAACAGTGCCAACACCTACCGACCATGTCCACAACCTAGGATTCATCCTTAACTCCTCCCTCTCCATGTGTAAGCAAGTCTACACCGTCTCCTCGTACTGCTATAATACCCTCCACATGCTCAGGAACATTTACAAGTGGATCCTAACCAAAAGAAGAAGAACAGTGACACAGGCCCTCATCAGCAGCAGACTAAACTGTGGCAAAACACTCTGCACAGGAATTTCAGCCAAACACCTACAACAACTACAACAAATCCAAAAGACCTCCACCTGAGTGATCATCAATGTCCCCTACCACATCACCCACCACCTGATACACCTACACTGCCTCAATATCAACAAGAGGATCACCTTCAAGCTCCTCACCCTCACTTGCAAAATACTCTACAACATCCGATTAACCTACCTTAACAGTAGTAATCCTGAAAGGCCACATTTTGTTCCTAAAATTTTGGGTTTAAAAATATTAGGTAAACATTTGGTAATTTTTCAGGCAAGCGTTGTTTAACAACCAATTGACTATCATTACAATGTATCCAACCTTTCATTCACTTTAAATAAACAGTGTAATGTACAGATGTTGTAGAAGATCCATCATGAAAAATAATTGCAACAGCTACAAAAGTTCTTCCTGATTTTGAAACTTGACCAGCTACAACATTTTTAATCAAAGTTTCCAATTTTCTTCCATCAGCTCTACAAAGTTGCAGCATTAAAATTACATACTGTTCATTACTTTGTATAAATAATGTTGATGACATTTCTGATTTACATTGTCTACACACCATGTTTTGACTTGCTCCTCTAATTAGATTGTTAAAAGACACTGATTCACATTCAGGTTAAGTAAAATATATGAATCTTTCACTGTCAATGTTACTGCTACATGTAAACAAACAATTTTCACAGTTATGTTCCCATTTATATCAAAGGTCAAAAAGATTTTCAATATGTATACCTTGATCTTCCAATACAACAAGCATATATATTACAAATTCCTGGCAATCTTGCTGAATATTCTGCGTAATTTGAGTAGAACCAGAACATATGTCCAAAACATTTCGAATATCAGAAACACTTTGTATTTTACTTTTATCACTACTACATTTCTCATAAACAGAATACAACAACGAACAGAATCTTTCCGATTTTCAACAATTTGCTGTAGCAAACTTTCAAGAAAAAAACCAATAACAACTACATTAGCATAGCAGTTGATGCCAGAACTATTTTCAAACTGATAACCAACATCTCTTCAACACTGTCCTTTTTCTTTTTGCCTCCAATCACAACTTCATCTTGTTTTTATTCTTTCTCTACAGCTTCACTACAGATATTCTCAAATCTTCTTTTACTACCTACGACATGCTTTTCAAATATTGGATATTGACCTAGATTGGGTGCATATTCTCTTCTTAACCTGATATACTCTTTAACACAACTTGCATCTGCACTAATCTTTGTCTCATCAAAATCAATCAAGTACAATGCAGATAAAGTTCTCACTCGAGACAAAGCAACATATGCCATATCATCTTTGAAGACAGTACTTCCAATATTTACTAAATCACTATCTACACTTAAACCTTGAGATTTATGAATGGTCACCGCATAAGCCAAACAAATAGGAAACTGTTTTCTGCGAACATACAAATCTTTTACAAGCAAAAACTGAGATGAACAACGACTAAATTGTTGTACTTCTTCAATTTCATCAAATTTGATTTTCAAAAATTCTATACCATCTCTTTTTACGTAATTAACAAAATTAACAATTTTACCCATTGCTCCATTTACTAAACCTTTTTCCACATTCAAATTACGTCGTAAAATGTCCCCACTGTTTACAGATGCATATAAATTCTTTTCTAAACCAGCAGTTTTACTTATCGACTTACTTATCGATTTCTCTAAAGAATCCAATTTCCTCTTCAACTTTTCAGTCAAAATAATAGTGATTCCTTCATGTTCTATTTTATCAATAGCTTCTAATTTTATGATTTCTTCATTTCCCAACTTTAACATTTCTTCATTAAATATAGAACATTAACGCAGTGTTGGCATTAAGCAGATTACAGATTTGTTTTCTGCAAATCTAATGTATATTTTCTTTGGGACAACATTTTCATTTGGAAACAAATTGGAAAGTAATCGTTTCTGTAAAGCTTGTTTGCCATGTTCAGTCACTTTTCCAATTCTCATATCTTGAAGAATAGTTCCATAATCAGCATCATTTGCCTGTAGCATATTTGTAATAAGTTCCTTATACTCCAAATATGACCAAATGTTTACATTTCCAATGCTCCCCCAAGACTTTCTGATTCAGAAAAGGGGGTGGTGACTTTCTGGTATCTTCATGTGCCAGTGTTTTAAACACTGGTTGTCCTTTTACAGGAGTAAGTTGTAGAAGATCTCCAAAAACTAACGTGTTTTCCTCTGAATAATACGTCATACTCTGTTTTAAGAATTTGCTGCATTCTTAAATGCACAAAGGCAATAATTACGTTTGATACCATGCTCACCTCATCAATAATGAGAAGTTTCAATATGCTCAAGACTCTTGAAACTTCAAAACAAGCTTCTCCAGATAGCTTGTGGTATTCTAATTTCTTTTCATGCTCAAATGCGACTCAGTTGTGTTCTGTAGAAAAGTTGTGATTACTTTAATTAAAAAACTTTTGCCTGTTCAAGTTTGTCCACTCACGTACATTTGGATAGGTTCAAATGATGAGCAAGAGCACTCTTTCTTCTCATGAAGTAATCCATGGTCAATCTGTTCTCTCACTTGCTCATATATTTCTTTCTGCTCAAGATTTAGTTGTTCTTTCAAGTTTCCTAAGTTACATCTTCTTGAGCTTGATACATTGCTGTTTACACCTCTTCCATAGCAGTTGCTGCTTCATTTTGAACAATTGGTTCTCCTAGTGGGTCCTGACTCAACGGAGCAGAAGTTTGACTCTCTTGAGAACTGTCTCTAGCAATCTCAGCTGCAATTGTAGCTTCTTGCTCAATTTCGTCGTTCAACATTCTCACATAGTGGTCGATTAGAATGGCAGACGGACACCCCCGAGGTGGAGGGGCCGACCGCAGGGGCAGCGGAGGTCCCTCCATAGCAATTAGGATGTGACCGCCACCCTGGCGGTCACATTACGTATATTTTACATTGCGGGGGTGCTGTTTTGAGCAGCACCCGCCGCAATGTAAAATATGCATGTTTAACTTTGGCATGCACAGCTTTACAGGCACCGCATGGTGCCTGCCACCTTGTGCATGCCAAAGCAGGGGGGTACCATAGGTACCCCCCATGTGCACCCCCCACCCCCCAACACCCCGGGGGCTCGCAACGGGCCCCAAAACACAAAAGAACACATGCTTTTCCACGGCGGAAAAGCCGCCGTGGAAAAGCATGTGTCCGCCTGCATCATAATATGACTGGCGGTGTCTTGCAGACACTGCCACCATATTTGGGTACACACACCGCGTATCAGCGGCGGATGGACTTGCCATCCGCCGCTGATCCCACCGCCATCCTAATGTGGCTGGTGGTGTTTTCGCAGTCCAAGGCGGTGAATCCGCATCATCCAGGCCAGCGGTGGCTTCCGCCGGCCCGGAGGATGCGGATTCACCACCATCCTAATCGGCCCCCTAATTACCAAAAACAGGACATTCTATACTATCTTTACTTGCTTTGAACGAATCTTCATAGCTCCAAAAATCTCCAAGTAATTCCATTTCTGAACGCCACGGCTTGAAAAGTTGCAAAAGAGCTAAATAGTAAAATTCCCTTTTGTCAGGGGTTTCGCAACTCAGTTTATGGTGATTAATCAAATGTCCTTATCTTTCTTTCACCAAACATCCTTCAGAACCAACCATAGCATATTTACCATTTTTGATGTTTTCTATAATATTCTGTTTAAAAATATAGTTTTGAAGCACTTCATAGAGACACATGTTTTCAAGATGATGACTTCTATTTGGATAATATGTATCCAACATATTTGTTTTCACAATATCTGTACTTTCTGGCTCTTTTTTAGCGAAATATTTAATTTCATGTACAGATTTAAGTACTCGATTTCATGTTGCAGTAAGACCCAAACTCACCCAAATGATTCTTCTAGATTTGGAGTATAGACTAGCAGATGATAAGCGATCTGAACATTCATACGCTCCAATTTCTCGATGAGATAACATATTCAAACTGTAACTATATAATTTCTTACTTAGACTCTTCTCGTGGGAAATCTCTTCTCACATTTCCTTCAATTCTGTATTTTCTGATTTGGTTATGCAGGATGTTACATATCGAGCAACAGCAATGGAATTGTCTGCAACATATTGAATATCCATGTTAGCATTCCACATGGACAAAATGACTTGGTTGTAGTCATTTATGCATTTTGACTCTTCATTTCTTTTTAAGTTGTAGGTATTTTCTGGAGACTTTCTTGTGATAGTATGTCGCAAAGATGACATAAAACTGTTCACTCTTCCTTTCGATATTACAGGACGTGGAAATCCAAAACGACATTTGGTGTAGAACTTGTCCTTAGATTTGTACTTTCCACAACAGTATTTCCCACAACGATGGTTTTGGTTTCGTAAGACTTGTCTTAAGTCCTTATCTTGTGTACTTTTGGGTATATCACATGTAGCATATTCTTCAATAAAAGATAGTACAGTATCATCTGACTCAGTTACAAATTTAGGAGCATCTTTGATCCATATTAGCATATGTATGTGATAAGCACCTCTCGCTTGATACTCCTTTCTCCAAAAGAAATCCAGAACCTCTCCAAGAAGAGGATTTTTTTTATTGGTGATAAAAGACATCATAGCTTCGAATCTATGATTGAAATACCTGCATACGTTAACTGGATCCAAAGAGCACAATTCTCCAGGTGTCTTGCATTCAATATTTGGTATATTTGGATTTGCCTCTCGAAGAAATTGAAGTAAATCATCCCAAGCATATTCAGCATAGCTTAGAGTAAGAAACCATGTAGGAGTTCCTAAGTGCCTTAGCATACATTTCAGTTCTCCATGCCGACGGTACCAGTACTCATTAGTACCACGCTGACATGTCATGGGATTTATTAGCTGAGATTCCAAAACATTATCTTTCCGCAGTACTTTACCCATAAATTCCTTTGCCGAAACATTTTGCAGATGTACACCTGTTTTCAATATATGGTTTACTGCATAAGAAAGTCCAGACAAATTACTCTCAAACAAAAGATGAAACAAATACGGAATACATTGTCGAAATCTTGGATCTTCTGCATATAATCTTGATGTCCGGTATTCAGATGCAGGAATCTGCACAGGTCGGTCATCATATCGTCCTCCTTTTCCTGTGGAAAACCACTGAGGGAAACAATGAGCTTCCAAGTTTTTTTCCCATGCACTAATGGGACTTCCTTTTGCTTCTTTCATTTGGAATAACTCTATAGTATTCCCCATCACTTCTTTAGAATGCAGTGGATGAACACTGTAATGTTCGTGGATTTCTTCAGTTCTTGACACATCCACTTTTTCAATTTGTCCAGATGGCAAGTCACTATATTCTTCTACAGTTATTTCTTCTTCTCTCACATACACATTTTTATAATATTGATTATGTTTTACCAGATACAGCGTTGCCTTTTCCACTTTCCTATGATCCACTAGTTCTTGCCAGATTTTCTTACTCTTAGTAGGAACGCCATTAACAAGAATAACTAAAGGTTCACCCTCTACATTTTCTACACCAATTGTTTCAATATTTTTCTTTAAATCTGGAGGCAAATATACAACTCTTCACTTTAACCTTAAACTTTTTTAATTTCGTCCTCAAAATGTTCTATACTACAATGTTGTACATTCTCCTCTACATTTCCTTCTATTAATACCTCAATTTCTGCACTGTCTTCCTCAGTTCCAAAATAACTAACCTCAATTTCATCACAAACATTCATTACATTTGATACAGATCCATGCGAAAGAGCACTTTTCAACTTTTTTAACATTAGTGCTGGACTTTTTGCCTAATACAATCTTCTGACTAATTTTCTCATTTCAGAATGATGTACTGCTAACATCCTGAAATGATGAAAAACACTTCGACATACTTTTTTAGAAAGACAAGCCAGAGAATGACCTTGCAAACCAGTATTTTCTCTCACTCTGCAAGGGTCTAGTCCTTGCAACATTTTAATCTTTTGTTTAACACTTTTCTTAGTGTAGTTACGTAAGAAATTGCGTAAAAAATCAATAGATTCTTGCCGTACACTACAAATACTACTACAATTCCAAGTGTACACTGGAGCTTTAGGACGTCTCCCTAAAACTTCATCAGCTAACACCTGTTCTGCATTTTTAGGAACAATTTTCTATCTCTCAATAGGAAAACCATTTCTGACCTCATAAGCATGACCACTATTTTTTTATTTTTTTTTTGTCCTCATTTGCCATTGCCAGTGCAAGTATCCACCGACCACCATTATATGTCTATATGTCCGCTCCCGTAGCTCGAAATTAGAGCTCAGACCAGGACACAGATGTCTTTTTGGCGGAAGAGGGAAAAACAACACAAACAGGGCGACCTGCTGTACTCCATCAAGGTATATTGCAACCTGTTGGACGTCAATATAACCAAGGGAAACCCTTGCCATAGGTCCATGGAGCAGAAAGAAGGCATAATCCTAGGACCCGGGAAAAAAAAAAAGCCCGGAAGTCCTAACTCCATTGTACCAAATGTCGCAAAAAATAAGCGTTTTCCTGCTACAGGATCTGGCCAGGTCCACCCGAGAAACTTCGTATAGGGACGTCAGCCACCCTGAGTATGAAGGAGGTGTAGTATCAATCCAGGACCTGCAAATCTGTCTCCTTGCTAGGAGAATTGCATAGAACAGAAAAGATCTAGCATGCCCGGAGATGTTTCCAACAGTCCCAAAGATGATTAAGGGAAGAGTAATGTTCAGTGTACTATTAAGTATAGAGCACAGGGCAACCTTCCCTTCCTCCCAGAAATGACTATTGGCGGGTCAATCTTTGAACATATGCACATCTGATGCTTCTGGCAGATCACATTTATTGCATTTTTTTCCTGGCTGAAACTTTGCTAGCCGTTGGGGGGGAAAGATATGCTCGATGTAACATAAAAAGGTGGTTGCGCCTCAACCATGCTGGTTTCACAATCTTATATAAAAGGCCGAAGGAGTCCAACCATAACTGCTCACAGTGGACGCCCACCTCAACTCCCCATAGCTCCTCATTAAGTTTGAAGTCTCCATCTATCTCTTCCAGGATCGCCCAATACCAACAGGAGACCTCCTTGCCTCCCCCTGGCCTTGTCACCAGTTGGTTTACCAGGTTGCTAATTTTCCCCAGAGGGACCCCCTTCCTACTCAGTGCCTGAGCCCACCTAATCAGCTGCATGTGCTTGAATCTTGAGAGACCCGGCCAAACTCTCTCCCGCAGCTCCTCCCATGACACCATTGAGCCGTTTGCCAGAAGGTCTCCCTAATACAAGATTTCAGCGTCCTTCACCGGACCTGCTAGTCTGTCTTTAAGACACGCTGGAGTACCTGGCGAGTCCCACCTAGGTGCTAGATTTGAAAAGTAACTAAGCCCTATACGCCTTCTGATTGTAGACCAGCTTCTGGCCAGTGATTGCAGAATTTTTAATTTTACTTTTTTAAAGAATTTCTGGTCCCCAAATTTAAAGAGAAAGTCATCAGGTGGAAGATCGGCGCCTTCTAGCATGGCTCTAAACATCTCTCCACTGGAGGAAACTGAAGGTGTCTTTAAAAGCATTCTAGAGTAAGAAAGCTGAAACACCCATGCATAGTATTGCAGGTCTGGTAGTGTTAGCCCACCCTTTTCCCTCCTTCTCCTCAACTTCTTCCAAGCCAGTCTTGTGGCTCCATATTTCCAGATAAAGGAATTTATCTCTTGTTGACATTTGTTTATTTGTTTAGTATCGAAAGCCAGAGGAATTGAGTTAAAAATAAAAGTATATTTAGGCAGGATTGACATCTTTACTAAATTTGTCCTCCCCAAGATGGATAAGGGGAGGTGAGTCCAGCCTTTAGCTGTTTCTGACACTCTTTGGGGTTGATTCCGATTCAGGGAAAACTGCTCCGAATAGCCGTTCGGAGCATTTTTCCCGTACGAATCGTACCCTTCAACGTCCACCGTACGTACGACGAAGTACGATTCGTACCAGGAGCAAGACTCCGTACGAATCGTACAAAGACCATGCGACTCGAATTTCTGCACGAATCTCCCTCAGAACCCGCTGTATGCGACATCTGTACGGTTCGCGGCTGCTTTTTCCGACCCGGCAAGTGCGATTCGTCTCGGGTACGCATCGTACGACCCTTTTTCTACGGGAGCTGAAAACAGACGTAAAAGCAGAGTTCGCCGTGAAACAGGTACAGAACGCACCCCCCCGGGAACGGCGCGTACCCCCCATGATCGCAGGGGTAAGGCACGTACCCCTGCAAACACGGGGAGTATGCACCGTAGCCCGCGATCTTGGGGTGTACGCACCGTACCCCATGTTCGCTGGGTGTACGGCGCGTACCCCCCCATGATCTCAGGGGTACGCGCCATACACCTGCGATCATGGGGGGAACGTGCCGTACGGTGTGTATGTGATTGTGCACTTTTCCGTACGAATCGCCCTTACCTGACGTGGACCGTACGAATCGTGTCCTGATTCCCCGGTCCAGGTTGTACTCGTCGGGTCGTACGGCATGTGTACGAGTCGTACGGTTCACTGTTTCAGCCCTGCAATACGTACGGATCGCGACGATTTGGACGGATTGACAGAATTCGGATCGTACTACGCGACTCGGACGGACGGGTACGAATCGTACGGCGATGGCTCCGGATGAAAATTGTACGGACGTTTTATTTCCAGGATCAGAATCGGCCCCTTTATGTACTCGTTCGAGATTATGAACAGCAGTTTTGCTAACATCTTGGATGATTCTGATTCCAAGGTAACGCATGGATGGGGCAACATACAGATAAGTAGTGTTGATATTCCAGGCCATCATTTCAGTTTTATTGGCGTTTATCTCGTATCCAGAAATCTTGCCAAATTCCTTGTTCTCTTAATCACTATTGGAAAAGCCAGGTCCAAGTCGATGTCATTATGAGAATATCGTCTGCATATAAAGCAACCCGCTTTTCCCACCCTCCAAAGCTAAAAGATGGTATATTAGCCTCTTCTCTAAGAACCTGGGCAAAAGGCTCAATGTAGAGATTAAAAAGGAGGGGAGGAAGCGGGCAACCCTGCCTTGTTTCCCTTGTAATTTTAAAGGGCTCTGTCAGGGAGTTATTTACAGATAGCCTGGCAGTTGGAGCATTATATAGGAGAGCTATCATACGGCAGAAGTTTATAAGGTAGATTGAATTTCCTCATGACCGCGGACAGATAGGCCCAATTGACCCTATCAAAGGCCTTGGTCGCATCCAGCGGAAGAGCAGCCAGCGGAAGAGAAAAGGTGGTTGCAATCTCAATGGCCCCAACTAGATCTTGCGTGAGGTCTGCTCGATGTCTACGTTTAATAAAACCATTTTGGTCTTCATGGATATTCGAGCTTACAATACCCCCCAACCTAATAGCCATAATAACAGCAAAGATTTTATAGTCGCTGTTGAGGAGCGAAATTTGGCGATATGACCCACATTCTGTCAGATCTTTCCCTGGCTTAGTTATTAAGACTACCGTAGCATCATTCCAAGACTTTGGGGGGTCCATTCCCTCCAAGACAATCCTATTAAAAACAGTAGCCTAAACTGGGGTGATCTCCTCGCTAAGGGCCGGATACAGTTCCCCCGGAAGACGGTCGGGGCCAGCCACCTTCCCACACTTCACTTGCCCCATTACCTTACTAATCTCTTCAACAGAGATCTCTGCCTCTAGAGCCCTACTTTGTCAGGTGAGAGACTTGAAATAGATTTTTTTCTAGCCAGGCATCTCTCTCTACCTGATCTTCATAGGTGTCTTCTTTGTAGATGGCCTGAAAGAAATCCTGGAACGCACATCCTATTTCCGACTTTGAAAACCGAGAAACTGCTTCCCCTTCCACCCTAATCTCCCTAATGTAATTCCACGCCTGGTCGGCTTTGGTTTTCCAGGAGAGAATCTTACCAGCGGCCTCGTCAAACTCAAAATGGGAATTTTTGCTCGCCTCCCATCTCCTAGCGACCCTTACCTGTAATAAATTTTCCAATTGGGATTTTAATGTATCTAATCTTTCTTGGTCCGCACCTGAGCCAATGTGGGCACCTAAGTTATTCTCAATGCCTTTCATTTCCGCCTCCAATTTCTCAATGCTTTCCCTATAATTCGTCCTTCTGTAAGAGGATTGGCTTGTCATGCAGCCCCTCCAGAAGGCTTTCAAGGCATCCCACACAGTCAGAACATCAGCTGACTCTAAATTGGCCTCCAGAAAGTGCTGGGTCTCTGAACGAAAAAAGATGACTTCGTCCTCTTCTAATAGAATGGTGCGATCAAAAGACCAAGAAGCATGAGTATGTTGCTGACCTAACTTTAGAGTATATGAAATGGCTGAATGATCGGAAAGATGTGGAGGGAGATAGATGATGTCTGTCAATACATCTTTAAGACTGTAACTAAATAGAGCATAATCAATCCTTGACAGATGTTTATATTTGAAGTTTCGGAAAGAGACCCCCAACTTGGCCCCTGCCCTTTCCCTCCAGACATCTGTGAGGCCTAATTGTACCAATATTGTTGAGAGGACTTGCTTGGATTTAGAAAGAACGCAGGCTCTAGAGTTAGCAGTTTTATCCAATTTTGGGTTTAACACGATATTAAAATCACTAGCCCAAATTACGGGGTCGAAAAAGTTTAATAGGTGGTCTCAAATAATATTCATATAAGAGGGATCATCCTGGTTTGGGCCGTAGTACCCAACCAGGGTATATGGAAGGTCATCCAGCACGACCCTTACCAAGAGCCACCTGCCACTCTTGTCCTGGCCTGTTTCTTAAAAATAAATAGAATCCCCCTAATATTTGCTGATTGATCAGTACCCAAAAAGATGTCTATCCATTTTTCTTTCTTTAATATCTCTACTGTTTCAGTTTTAAGGAGATGTGACTCCGGTATGACAATGACCTGTGCTGGGGAGTGTCTCAAATATTGGAAGATTTTTGTTCTTTACCATTAACTAGTGAAAAACCTTTAAGTGACTATACATATTCCATGTATATAATTACTACATTTCAGTGAACAACACTGACTAATTTTCCAAATACATATGCAATTTACTACATTATTTCTGCCACTATTACATCAATAAAATTAACACAATAAAACACCAAAGACGCACAAGGGGCTTGTAAATCTGCCCAGAGTATATACAGAGGGAGAGAAACGACAAAGAGGACAGAATAGGGAGTATCAAGAAAAAAATTAAATGTGAAGAGAGAGGGAGGAAAATGAGGAGACAGAAGGAATAAGAGGAGAGACAGGAAAATATAAAGACAAAGAGGGCAATATGAGTACAGAGGACAATATAAGAAAAAGAGAGTAGTACAGAGAGAGAGGAAGGAGTAAGAGGAGAGAGAGGGGAGTATAAAAAGAGAGGCTAGAAATTATGGAAAAGGGACTAATATAATTCCTTAATGTACACAGACGCACAATGTGATATTAAACAAAAAAACATAACAACATGCATTATAGCAAAACACATTTAATACTATAAAACGTTTAAAAAGGGACGAATATAATTTCTTAATGTACAAAGATGCACCACATACATTCCCATACAACTTATCAACTCACCTTTCAAAGTGATTTGTAGATTAAGAAGAATGCCACTCACACAGTAGATATTCTTATACAGAATCTCTCTAGTTCAGTGTTTGCAGCAGAACCACGAAATTGAACATTTTCCCTCTCATTTTACACATACATACATGTAAATAACCAATTAAAATCCTTCACATTAATTCAAAACAAAACACACATTTCTATTGGTTCAACATTTCAAACCTTTCCAACTGACATAACTTTCCACCCTACCCCCAACAGATCATGCAAAAGTCAACTGTCAACAGAGGTGAAAAGTTCAGCACTCTATAAAACACTGCTCCTCAACAAATTTAGACTATGCATAAGCACTTACTTATAAGTACCAATAAAGAGAAAAGGTCTCATTAGAAGCAACCAACATATAAACACATAAACTTGATAGATATCTGTAAAATATATATTTTAATAGATTTTTTCTTGCTTACGTATGCTTATGGAACGACTTTCAGAATTCGCACTGTACGCGTAAAGTAAATATACCCTAAACAAAAATAGCATCTATCCCTAATTTTTTACAATCCCCGGGGACCCCATCTCCCGGGGCTCAAATATAACGCTCAGGACCACGGGGGGAGCCCGAAAACCCCCACGGTCCCAGCCGGCTCCCTGCGTCCTTCGGGAGCCGGCATTGCTTTTTGTCAGAGAGACCAGCTTACATGCTGCTCTCTCAGACGAAAAGCAATCTGCTTTCCTACTTGAAAGAGAACTCTCGCCCTACCATAGCAAACAGCAGTGTCCCGGGGATAGGCACCTGCTCCCCAGGGCCATCAAAGGCTCAACAAAGGCCATCAAAGATTATTATTATTTTTTTAATTTTAAATTTTAGTTTATTAGAAGGAACAAAGAGAAATAACAGCGGCAATCCCGCACATCGTCCCACGCAGGGGCCATAAGTATAGGCAGTTAGCAATGGCGTTAAGCAACAGCAGGCTGCTATCAAACAGAACAGAAGGGCAGAGCCACAGGACCAGGAAGCAGTTTAGTCGCGAACACATTACCAGAGGTCCATCGGGTTAGGCATGCAGCTGTAGGAGTAGTAGCCGCTAGTGCACACATCCTGTCATGTCCAGTCTGGTATGCCTTATCAGCTGTGTGGGTGCCTCAAACAATTAAGGAACAAAAGAAAATAAACCCCCCCGCTCCCCTCCCACCCCCCGTAGTGGTGGTGACAACAACATTCATCAATCGTTCAGTGTGGGTCCTCTATTAGATCTGAAATAGATGGAGCGCGCGTATGGAGGATGGGCAAACTGCAGATGGTAAACCTTTTGAAAGAAAGCGGACCAAGGGGCCCCAGCGGAATTGGAAGTTTTTGAAGTTACCCAGGAAGATGTCCGCTACTCGTTCCATGCTAAGCAGTTTCCATAGTTTTGCGTGCCAGAGGGAAATTGCTGGAGCCTCCGGTTTTTTCCAGGCTGAGGCCAAGGTAAGTTTGGCAGCTCCAAGACAGAGCCATAGGATTTGTTTATCCGCACACGTCTGATGTTCAAGAATGGGGTCTCAGAGGCCCAATACCACATAGGCTATAGAGTCCTCCACCGGGTAGCCAAGGATCTCCTTAATATGGGAAAGGATCTCTTCCCCAAGCAAACCACAGCCCCCCCACCATCTGTCAGAAGTCGTAGGGAATATTCGATGGAGCTTGGTTGGGTATAAGTACCAGTCCATGAGCGTCTTAAGGTGGGCCTCTCTCAAGTCCAACGAGTGGTTGTGCGCGGCAATATCGCACCATAGAGCCGACCACTCCTTATCTGAGATGTCCCTTCCCAGGAGCTCCTCCCATTGCCCCATATAACGGGGGCGGGGCGATACTGATGAGGTAAGCAGTAGCTGGTAAAGAAAGGATACAACACCTTTCATGGCCGAGGTGCGGAGGATGAAAGCCTCAAAGGGCGAAGGAGGCCTCGTAGCTGCATCGAGGACCCAAGGTGACATGGCCCAATGAAGCAGCTGAACATGGTGGTATCGCTCTGACGAAGGGACTCCATAGTCCCTCATGCGACTTTCGAAGGTGAGTGGAGTGTAGCCGTGGAACAGATGGGTTAAAGCTCTACAACCCCCCTCTCTCCATACTTTGAAGGGGCCCTCCTGCAGTGCCGGTGGAAATTCCGGGTTAAAATGTATAGGTGTGAATGGAGACGGAAAGGTAGTCCAACGATCATCAGTGGCTAATGTATCCCAGACCTTTAAGGTGGTACTGGTGGGAGTACTAATGTAGGCTTTCTGGGGTCTGTCGTTCTTGGGTTTCCAGGCCAAATCCCAGATTGATCTACCCGCGATACTCCTATCCATGTGCAGCCAAGGTTTCTCCGAGGTTTGTTGGGACCATTCCACCATTACCCGTAGTTGTGCCGCTTTGTAGTACAGATGCATATCAGAGAGACCCACTCCTCCCTCCCCCCGTGGCCGCCGCAAGGTGGCGAAAGAGAACCGCGCTCGACCCCCCTGCAAGATGAACGGGAGCATCTGGGTTTTAAGGCGTCGAAAAAAGTCTACGTCCAGAGGAATGGGGAGAACCTGAAATAGGTACAAGTATTTGGGGAGGAGGACCATCTTGATGGCGTGGATTCTGCCCAGCCACGAAATGTATTTAGGCTTCCACCGCTCCAAGGCTGCCCGGGTCTTTGCCAGCAGTGATGGAAAGTTCGCTGAGTATAATTTCCCAATCGTGGATGTCAAACGGACTCCCAGATACACGATGGAGCCAGAGGCCCAGGCTAACGGGTGAGAGACCGCACTTGTTCCACCTCCTCAGGAGAAAGCGTGAGGTTTAGGACATATGATTTGTCAAATTTAACCTTGAAGCCAGCCACCGCCTCAAAGCACGATAACACCTCCTGGACATGTAGGAGGGAGTGTGTTGGGTCCGTAATAGAGAGTAGCACATCATCCGCAAAGTGGAAAATTTTGTGCTGTTCCCCAGTGAAGGGAAGACCCCGTATTTCCTTGTGTTCCCGCACTGCTAACGCTAATGGTTCGATGCTCAGGGCAAAGAGCAGGGGAGAAAGAGGACAGCCCTGCCTAGTGCCACGGGAGTGCGAGAAAAAAGCAGATAGATGACGTTCACTGATACTCTAGAGCGGGGGTTGCTGTAGTTTGCTTTCACCATTGAGAGGAACTTATCCGAAAAACCAAAGGCGGCCAAAGTATGGAACAAAAAGCTCCAATTCACGCGGTCAAAAGCTTTTTCAGCATTGAGGCGTACTAGTACTGCCGGAATCCGGAACCTGTTAGCTTTCTCTATTAAGTGGACAACTCGTCTAGTATTGTCATGGGTTTGACGGCCTTTAATAAATCCAGATTGATCCGGATGTATGAGAGCCGGCATCAGATCTTGGAGCCTTTGAGCAATAATTGAGGAGTACAGCTTGGCATCGATGTTGAGGAGGGCTATTGGGCGGTACAAAGAGCACTGAGCGGGATCCTTCCCAGGTTTAGGTATAACTGAAATGACGGCCTCAGCTAGCGAGCCAGATGTTGCGCCTGCTTCAGCCATGTCATTAAAAAGGGAGACTAGAAAATCACACACTTCGGTGGCAAACGTCTTATAGAAGAGGGCAGTGTAGCCGTCCGGCCCCAGGGCTTTATGCAGTTTCAGGAGTTTAATGGCATCAAGTACTTCGTCGCGGGTGAACGGGGCAGCCAGAAGTTCATTCCATTCTTTAGAGACCTGCGGTATGGGCAAACCCCGTAGATATTCCCGTTGGGTGTCAGAGTCAAGCGTGTCTCCCGTATAAAGTTCCGCATAGAAGCGGCCAAATAAGTCTGCCTTAATCTCATCACAGTGCTGCGGCTCTCCCATCGAGTCCTGGATCCCTCCTATATAATCCCGTTCCCTTTTTTCTCTAAGTTGACAAGCCAGGTGTCTCCCCACCTTATTCCCCTGGGAGTACGAAGGTGTCGCAGTCTCAGCAAGGTGAGCTCTGCTCTATTGTTATAATGGGCCCTCAATTTCCCCCTAACCGCCGTCAAGGGGCGGAGGGTCAACCTAGATGGATTAAGTTTGTGCGCCTGCTCAAGGGCTGTAAGTTCCATTTCCAACTCCTCACGTTCCTTTCGTTGCATCTTATTGAGATTAGAATTAAGGGCCAAGCAGGAGCCCCTGGTTGACGCCGTGAAGGCGTCCCAGGTGGTGGATATGGGCGTATCGGACACAGGGTTGAGTGTAAAAAACTCCCTAACGGCCTTCGGTCATTCTTTGCATGATGTGTCATCCCTAACCACGGCTGCCGGGAAGTACCACTTACGGAGGCCGTCACCTACTGGCGACCAGCGAAGTCCAAGCACGAGTAGACTATGGTCAGAAACAGATAGTGGGAATATAATAGAGTCGCGGACATCTCCCCTGAGGGCCTGACTTAGAAAAATGTGATCTAGGCGGGAATAGGACTGGTGGACGTGGGAGAAAAAGGTGTAGTCTCGGGACAGGGGGTGTATGGAGCGCCATCCATCTATTAAGCCCAGGTCACCCATAAGCCGCTGTGTCTCAGCAGAGAACAACCCAGCATCAGCCCTTTGGGTGCCAGAGCTATCCATCTCCCTACTCCACACTAAGCTAAAATCCCCCAACAGAAACAAGTGCCCCTCAACAAAGTCACCTATCTTGCTCAGCAGACCCTGGAGAAAGCTATTTTGTCCCGCATTGGGAGCATACATCACTACAAAGGTGCTCAGTCTACCATGGACCAGTCCCTTCACCATCAGCCAACGGCCTTCCTTGTCGCTGCACACATCCATAGGCTGAAAATGAAGGGCCGCCCGAAAGAGAAGAGCCACCCCCCTGTGCTTCGTGGAGGCAGATGACCTATATATAAGAGGAAAAGCTTGTTCCGGAGGCAAAGTCCATCTTTACGCGCCAAGTGAGTCTCCTGAGGACCCACTATATCAAGTTGGTGGTCATTCACATACTTCCACATCTTCTGACATTTTTGAGGGGAATTCAGGCCCTTGACATTCTATGTCCCAATACTAATAGGCATCATTAGGCAACAACCCAACTACTGCTATTCCCGTACCATCCTGTCCCACCCCTCCACATCCACCCGCCACCACCACAACCCCACCCGCTCCCCCCCTTACCCCAACAAGCCCCTTCAACACCACCCCACCCCCCCAAAGGACACCCAGGACTGCCCCCAAACCAGTAAAACAATAGGAAGCAGCAAAAAGAGAAAGAAAAACAAGGAGGAGCAATGTACTTAGCAGTCTTAGTGCATAGAAGTTTGTGGAGTCCTCCAGGGGTTGAGGATGGGGCACCACATGGTGTGTCCCAAAGGCCACGCACCGGGGTGCCTTCCCAAAAAGTACAAATTTACCCACGGTACCTGAAGATACGATTCCCTCCGGCGCCAAGCCACCTTCAGTCCAGGGCTCAGGCCGCCCCGGAGCTATGCTGTGAGGTCGCCTCCGTCACCGAGGCTACGGAGGCCAGCGCTGCCCCCCTTTCCTGTAAGCTGGTCGTACGATCTGGTCGTCTCTGATCTGTCTCTCATCCCACTCTCTGCCATGAGGAGGACCGCCGTCTTCTTCGCGCCGGGGAGCTTACGCCCTCAGGGTAGGGGGCTGTGTCGTCAAGGCCCAGGAGGTCCCTTGCCACCTGTAGAGATCGGATCTGTGCCAATCTATTCTGCCATCTGAAAATGATGCGGAAGGGGTGGCCCCAGGAATAGGATATATTGTGTTCCCGCAGAAAGGTGGTCACAGGCCGAAACTCACGCCGCTTTTGGAGTGTCGAGGCTGCTAGGTCTTGGTATAGTTGGGGGTGGTGATCCCGGAACTGCAACAACGAGATCTCCCGTGCCTTTTGGAGAATGCGTTCCTTCAGCTGAAAGTCATGGACGCAGACCAAAATGTCGGGCGGAGGACCCCCTCCACTTCTAGGCAAACCGACCCTGTGAACTCTGTCCATCTTAATGTCTTGGAGATCCTCAACATCCAGGATTTGCAAGAAGAGCGCTAGAACATAGCCTCATAGATCACCTGCTTCCCCGTCCCAGGGCACTGCACGGATGCGGATGTTGTTCCGGCGGGAACGATTCTCCAAATCCTCTGCATGTGCCTGGAGGTCCAAGTTCTGCTCCGTGAACCGAATCACATCTTGCTGCAATTGATGAACATCGTTAGCTATACTCAGGTCGTGATCCTCCAAAGTAGCCACCCTCTCTCTGATGCCATCCACGTCCCTCCTCACCTCGCGGAGGTCCGAAGCCAGTTGGGAACGAAGTTCAGATATGTCCTCCTTAATAGAAGCGAAGAGCTCCATCATAAAAGCTTTGGTAGCGGGGGCCTCATCATCCCTTGGCTTGGGCAAAACACTAGGCCCAGGGGAAGCCGCCTGTTGGGATCCCTTCGAAGGGCCATCTTTACCGGGATTCCCCTTGCGTTGTGTGGAGGACATTGCGATGCCTCTGCTCGCTCATGTATTCAGGGCGAGGGATCTCCGTTCACCACCACCGTTACGATCCAAACTTCACCCTGCACTGTCCAAGTCCTGGCCCAGGAGCAAGAGGCCTGTACCGGGAGTCCTCCGGCAGAGATTGTGCTCCCCACGCAGGGTATGGCGCCCGGGCGCCGTGCGGTCTAGGAACTCATTCGAACCGCCGCCGTTGATCGCTCTGCGGCCTACACCCCTCAGGCCCGCTCCAGTCTATGCTTCTCGACAGGCAGGATGGTTCCGAAACACAGCCCCCAAGGGGAACCACTCGGCATCAGGGGGCCCACCGTAGAGTCGTATTGTCGGGCAGGACTCCCTGTCGTCCCGCGGGAGCGACGTGCGATCTGCCGCCAGTGTAGCCTAATGGCGGTCCCCCGCCGCAGCGTGGCCCATCAACCGGGGAAGGGGAAGGCGGCACATCCGTACTCCCGGGTGTTCCCAGCTGGTCCGGTAGCCCACAGCGGCGCTGCTGTTCCAATGGCAGACTTAGTTCATGGGCCAAAGATGGGGAGAAGTGCCGCGCAGCAGCGGCTCATGTCGACTCTGCAAGGCGTCGTGCCCGGCCTTTCCCGCAGGCACCGATGTAGCCAACCGACGGAGCTTCACAGGTCCAGGGGCACCCGCGGCAATCTCCTGGCGAAGGGGAAACACAGCGCCAGTCAAGCCGGGAGCACCTCGGCAACCGGCACTCCGATGGCGTCCGCCCCTCGTGCTGCATCGCTGGAGATCCGGCACCTTCACTTACTCGAGGCCGGGGATCTCTAGGCCGCACTCCGTCGCGGCGCACGTGGCACGATATCACCGTCACCACACCTCCGGGGGCCAAAACTTTGCTACCCGATCGTGCTCCCTAGCAGCGGGATTCACAGCAGACAGGAGGGCATCGATAGCTCGCTGCTCCAGGGGCTAAAACAAAGCTAAGCAGGTTTCGGCACCGGAGGGTCTGCAACACACGTCTTACTCCGACGCCATCTTGGCCAGGCCCCCCATCAAAGATTTTGACCTTGGGGATCATTGTAAAACCCCCTAGCAGCCTTAGGGGGTCAGGAAGTCCTGTAGCAAATAGCAAACTTTTCCTGTCAATCTACACACTCAATCTACACACATATACAATTAAATAAAAAATTACATTTATTCCCATATTAAATCAAAACGAAACACACTTTTATATTGCTTGAACTTTTGCACCCTTTCCAATTGACAAAACTTTCAACTCTTTCCCCATTCCACATTCTGCCAGTTACCATAGAAACACTTCAGGGAACACCTAACTGAGCACACAGGTGAAAAGTTCATCATACATTGTTGCAAATTAAAACAGCAAGTGTGCTTGACTTGAGAATATACCAGCTTATTTTATGTAACATTCTTTTCTATTAGTTTTTATTAACCAATAAAAATCAGGCTTTTAAAAAACAGAAACATGCATCCTAACTCTGTGTAGAATGTTGTCAAACAATTAATCATTTCTTTTTTTTTTCAAAACTACATGTTGTCCACCATTTTAGAAAAATCTTACTTTTCAAACTGCCATTTCATTTACAGAGACCATCAGAGTGCATCCAGGCCTCTCTTCAAGATGCTTACAGTGTGGATTGTGGGACACAGCTATATTTTCTGGAGCCAAAGGTACGCAGAACAGAAACGAATTCACAAAGACCTAGGTTTACCAAATGTAGACATTAAATTGATTGGACAGAGAGGATTAAAGTGGCACCAATTGATGCCATTGGTGAAATCCTTTTTACATCTCCAGCATCCTTACCTCATAATTGTGCACTGTGGTGGCAATGACCTAGGAACTTTGACGAGGGTAGGTCTGGAAATGCTTATGAAGGACACCTTTGCACAATTGATGACACTTTTCCCCCAACCTGCCTTTGTCTATTTTAATATATACCAAAGACAGAAATGGAACTGGTCCAACCACTATTGTCAACAGATTGAGAAAGCTAGGAAACATGTGAATACATTTTTTTCTGCCTTACTCCAAGACTATCGGATGGGGTCTATCTACCACAACAATCAGCGTTTCAATATGCATTATATCTATAGGAGAGACGGTGTGCATTTTACAGCTAAGGGTAACAGATTCTTCCTCTTGAACTTTAGACTCTGCTTTGGTACTTACTTGTAGGTACTAAAATCTCCTAATAAACACAAGGGCTCTTTTTAGAGCCACCCAACATCTAAACACATACACTTCATAAATATCTGAAAAATATTATTTTTCTTCCTTCAGTACGCTTATGGGACGACTTACAATCTTCGCACCGTACGTCGTCCATACGTGCTTGGCACGTGTACGATAAATCTAACATAAAAAAATAGTCTTTATCACAAATTTTTTATAATCCCCGAGGACCCCATCCCCCGGGGCTCAAATGTAACGTTGCGGACCGTGGGAAGAGCCCCAAGGTCTCCATGGTCCCAGCTGGCTCCCCACTTCCTGCGGGAGCCTGCATTGCTTTTTGTCACAGAAAACAGCTTACATGCTTCCATTCTTCTTTCAAAGATGATTTCAACAGTTATACATTTTATAAAGTAATATAGTACTGAACGCTAAAGGAGAAAAGTCAGCACAATTATGATAGAATAGAAAATAGAAAAAAAATACTTCTACACTCAACAAACAGAGTACACAGTTTAATTTAAAAGCACCCTACCACAACTAGTTTTTGAAACGCATTGTACAATAAAATGCGTCACAAAATAGGCTACATACATGGTGACTGCATCGTAACGTCACATAGAAAAAAGAAAGCCACTCTTACGCTACAAGGAAAACACAGCAACAGTACAAGGCCCAAATTTCCATTGTAATGATTTCTTAGTTGCAGGTCTAGTTGTCAGATCGAACCACACACTCCCTCATGGCTGGTATACACCCACACCACACCCATTCAGCGTATCCATCACTACACATGTGACCCTATGTATAAAAAAGATGGAGCACACGTGTTATGCGCCATTTTAGAGTTTTTCCCAAAGCACCGAACAAGGAGCCCACTACTACATGCGTGGCCTCTTTGGTCACTGAGTTAGTGGTTCCCGAAGCACTGAGCGGGTGAATAACCTGTGAAGATGCTGATGATGGGAGCACAAGTATGTTGTTAGCCATAGAGATATCAAGACTTGGCATCATATATGACACTTCTTTGTTGGAGATCGGGACTACATCATGAAGAAGGTGTCTTTTCCATGAAAAGGTGAGCAGTGAGACTTGAGTACGCATCGGAATGAGTGAAAGCGTTGTAGCTGACTAGATACAAAAATGCGACTTAGTATTTTAGATGAATGCACTCCTATATAGTGTATTAATTTACATGCATACATTTTTTTCCCAATAGCAGTAACGTTTTTAAAATCGCTGAAATGTCCGGAATATTACCAATACAAACAGTTGGTAGAAATGTGAGAATGAACATGTATAAAAGCGCGATGTTATCTAACTCCAAATTAATATAGGAACAATTATCAATCATAACATCCTTCTTTTAATATCTTTTAGATGTACAGCTTCACAATGGATTATGTAACAAGGACGACGGCAATAGCACAAGGTGAGCAAAGAAGCTTGTTTCTGAAACAACAACAAGTTATCTGTGAAAGGAGAGAATGTGTAATATGCAGCAGGCACGCAAAACACACATTGGGCTAACGGGGCTTCAGCTACGATGATATAGCTTCCTTGGCCCACACACAATAGCACCCGAGTACATCACAGGTCTTTTAAAGAAATTTTGCTTGTTAATGAGGCTTTGATGTCCCCCGCACTTATAGCCCCTGCAGCTCCACTCTTCTTTTTGCTTGAACTTTTGTTTGTTGTGAACTCAGGTGGCCGCGCTGTTTATACAAGGTAAGCACAGCGGCCTAGATATACAATGCCTCCATTGCAATGCATTAGAAATAAGTCAGCGTATTTACAATCCCGTTGTGCCACTTTTGTGTCAGTAACGCAGTAGGCACTTCCATATAGACACCACTTGAACGCGGGACTATAATAGAAGTGAAATGTACTAGACACACTGCACACGTAAAATCGTAGTGTACCTTCACTTAGATTAGTTACAACAGTCTCAGAAACAGATCTACAAGCTTATTGCGCTACTTTTGTGTCACTTTTAACATGGGAAAAGTGGCGCAAGGAGCTGGTAAATCTGCGTCTGACTTTCCAAGAAAAAATCTCAACTCCGGACTCTGCGAGACAGTTTTAATGTTCTTTTCTCTCTCTTTCTCTCTCTCATTCTCTGTGACATCATGTCTCTTTCTCTTTTACAGTTATAGACACTGCTGTCTACTTTAACGTGTAGAAGCACAGTTGAATTCAAGTTGTGAACCCCAGTGGACGCAGTGTTTATACAAGGTAAGCACAGCGGCCTAGATATACAATCCCTCCCTTGCAATGCATTAGAAATAAGTCGGCGTAGTTACAATCCAGTTGTGCCACTTTTGTGTCAGTAACGCAGTAGGCACTTCCATACAGACACCACTTGAACGCAGGACTAGAACAGAAGTGAAATGTACTAGCACACTGCACACATAATATTCTAGTGTTATCTTTATTTGTGAAAGGAGAGAGTGGGTAGTGTGCAGCAGCTTGACTGTGTAGAAATGTATAATTACCTCCAAGCAGTGACAACAGATAGGTTACAACAGTCTGAGAAACAGATCTACAAGCTTATTGCACCACTTTTGTGTCACTTTGAATGTGGGAAAAGTGGAGCAAGGAGCTGGTAAATCTGTGTCTGACTTTTCAACAAAAAATCTCAACTCCACACTCTGCGAGACAGTTTTAATGTTCTTTTCTCTCTCTTTCTCTCTCTCACTCTCAGTGACATAATTTCTCTTTTAAAGTTATAGACACTGCTGTCTACTTTGACGTGTAGAAGCACAGTTGAATTCAAGTTGTGAACTCCGGTGGCCGCAGTGTTTATACGAGGTAAGCACAGCGGCCTAGATATACAATGCCTCCATTGCAATGCATTAGAAATAAGTTGGCGTATTTACAATCCCATTGTACCACTTTTGTGTCAGTAACACAGTAGGCACTTCCATATAGACACCACTGGACTATAACAGAAGTGAAATGTACTAGGCACACTGCACACGTAAAATCGTACTGTTACCTTCACTTGTAAAGCTTCACCTTATTTAGTCACATCTAAATAACTTTAAACTTTTTTTTTCTTTTTTGTTTTGCAGATTACCTACCCAACGTCTTTTGGAGTCCACATCACAATTTGTTTATAATACTGTTTTTATTAAAATTATTTTTCTAGTTGTTTATTACATTATCTTTAACTTAGGTTTACAGTTGTTGTTTTAATAAAAGTTAATAATAAAAACTATATACTTGGTTTTTTTTTGGGGGGGACGGTCCACAACAAAAATAATATTTTAATTTGAAGTACTATAGTCAGATGTTTGATAGTAGGGTTGAAAAGTACTGGCTGTACAATAAGTTATATTTCCTCTGGATGGACGACAACATAGAAAGGAAATCAAAGTAAAACAAAAAAATGTGTACCACATTTACAAACCTCTTGCAACAATTTCATGTGCAAACCTACCCCCCTACAAAATTAACTGTGTGAACCTCAATGACGCCCCTCAAACCACGAAAAGGACCACCCCACAGAGATTTCTATATTGTGTGAGGGAGGCTGCGTGGCCCACCGCCTAATGCTTTGGAGTTCACCACACCCAGACCCAGTTCCTGCAGTGTCCTGGGGGTAACAGCCATAACAACGCTGTCATAACCATGAGTGACCGTCACCACAAATTCATTAGCAAGCATATATCTTTACCACGCACACTTTTACAACTAGTATACATTTACCACGCATAACAAAGCCATAAACATCCTAATGGCTTTGTGGTGACGGACACGCGTTGTAATGGCTGTGGCTTACGTGCTTTAAATTAGATTTTAGGTATGCTTGTGACCAAGTCTGATAACATCAGAGTCCAAGGACAAACACTGTGGTGTCTGTGGCAGGAAATCTCATCGATCACAGAGAAGATAGGCGGAGGGTAAAATGAAACTAACAGGTATAATAAAAATAACGGAAGAAAACTACTAAAATGGCGGTGGATGGAGTATGCAATCAACGTTTGGCGCCTCGGCTATACGTTTCAAATAAATATACATAGAATATGATTATTAATATATTACAAAAGTATAGCAGCGGATGACACACACGGCACGGGAAAAGAAACCGGCAAATTTAATACTTGAAATGAGGACAGCTTTGCTTGGCGAACTTGAAGATAAAAAAAGAAACATGGGCTTGGAAACGAGGCTGCGCATGCGTAGAGAGTACAACTGGTACACAAAAAAAAACGGAAAGTTTTACATACTATCATAGAAATATAGCTCTTTTTTTAACCGGTAAAGTTAGTTCTCAAAAATAACTGTTTTTTTTTAGCCGCAATGCCCCCACGATCCCAGACGACTCACCGCATCCATAATTCAAAATAAAACTCCAGGGGGTGCCTTTCCCCAGGTCTCGGAGTGCCTTACAAGCCAAGCCCCCCATTATGGAAAAAAATGCCCCCGGGATTTAGCCCTCCCCGGGGGCTAATTAAGAATAAAACAGTCTTCTAGTTTTTTTTCCCTTTTCCACCACGTACGCGTACAATACCCGTACCCCGCGATTTAAAATTTTTTTAAAAAAATCATTTGGGCCTAAAGGTCCATGTGGAACCCCCTGAGCAGGCCTAGAGGGTCAACATGTTTCTACCCTTCCCCCTTTCCTTATTTCTCAAGGTTGTTTTACTGTTTTCTTGTGACTCGGTTCTAGCGACGCACAAGTTGGCTGCCAACACTTCCTGGTTTGGAGTGTTGACAGACAGTTGACAGCCAATGAGCATGCAGCTTGTGCTCGTAATTGTATGGTTTTCCATACTTGTGCGGTAATTCGTCTCTAGATATCGCTATGATTTTACTTTCAATTTTCTCAAAAACTACTGGACGGATTTACATCATTTAACAAAAAGCACAATCTGCGAACCAAACTCTACCTCTCTGCCAAATTTGGTGTAATTCCGTTCTGCCGTTCGGGCTGTAGCCCTGGCTAAAGTTTCCTATGGAAAATTGCATGGGGAAAACACATTTTGGGACCCCCCTTTTTTCTCGGCCCCCACTTGACGAATCACCCCCAAACTTTCAGGGAAGGAGCGGAACAGAGCAAGCCATTTTCTTGAAAAATTTGCGAAGATTCGCCCACCTGTGTAAAAGTTATTCCAAACAGAATGTTGTGGATTTCCTATGGAAAGTAGGTCCTAACTATAACTACCTACTGGCGACCGCCAGTAGGTAATATGTGTATATATATACATAAATACTTGGACAACAAGAATCCGGCAACACCTACCTTCTACCATCTTCCGAAGGTCCATAAAGACAAACACAAACCCCCAGGAAGACCGATAGTGTCAGCCAAAAACTCTCTGATGGAGCCCATATCCAACTACATTGATAAATTCCTGGCACCCTTGGTCAAACAATTACCAGCATATCCTAAAGATACGACGGACTTTCTACAAAAACTCAAAACAATTACCTGGTCAGAGAAGTACATACTGATCACAATGGACGTGCTGTCATTGTACACCAATATTGAACACCACATAGGGACAAAAGCATGCAAGTTCTTCCTAGCAAAAAGGAACATCCAATACAAGGACCATAATAAGATGCTGAATGAAATGATCCACCTGTGTCTGAACCAAAACATCTTTCTGTTCAATAAAAAGCTATACAAACAGACAAAGGGATGTGCCATGGGCTTTTCCTTTTCGCCCAATTACGAAAACCTAACCATGGGATGGTTTGAACAGCATTTAGCGTGGCATACAAATAACTATCAATGGAGCACGAAGATCATCCTATGGCTCAGATTCATTGATGATCTGCTTATTATTTGGGATGGCTGCAAGGAGGACTTTCTCAAATACTTTGATAATTTGAACAGCACCGCAACCAACTTGGAATTCGCTGTGGAAATGAGCACTGAAAGGGTGGTGTTCCTGGACACAGAGATCTACATAAAGAACGGCACAATACACACCACGTTGCATCGAAAAAAGACAGCCACCAACGCGATTCTCCATGGGGAGAGCTTCCACAATAAGAAATTGAAATGGAGCATCCCTTATGGAGAGTTCTTACATTTCAGACGCAACTGCTCGGAGGATGAAGAATTCAAGCGCCACAGTGCCAACGCGACTACTAGATTCGCGAAAAGGGGATACCCCAAGAAAGTGGTGGAACAGAGCCTCAATAGAACACAGGCACAAGATCGCAATGAAATCCTACAGAAACCGGAAAAAACCCCAGCACAAGAGGAAGTGATCTGACTGATCACCACCCACAGCGCGGAAAATAACAAGCTGGCGAAGATCATTCAAAAACATTGGCCAATCTTAAAAACTGATCCGACTCTAACACAAATCTTAGGCGACCACCCAAACATAACATACAGACGCACAAGAAATCTGGGAGACCATCTGGTAAATAGCCACTATAGAGAAGTGCCAAAAATTGATTGGTTACAACGAAAGGGCTTCTTCCCATGCAGACACTGCAAGGTGTGCAAGATCGCTAAAGCAACCAAGGAAATTGTGATCAGAAAAGGTACGAAATGGACAATACCACAACATCTGACATGCAAGAGCACCTATGTGGTATACCTAATCGAGTGCCCCTGTAACAAAAAATATATAGGGAGCACCACCTTTGAATGCAAGAAGCGAATCCTGGAACATACAAGGGCAACAACGAATAAGGATCGCAGCTATGCAGTGGCGAAGCACATGGAGCAAGCACACAGCAATAACTGGGAACTCTTGAAATTCTGTGCAATAGAACAAGTTAAACAATCGGAGAGAGGAGGTGATCGACTCAAAACCCTGAGACGCAAAGAATCCAAGCATATAATCAACTTCAGAACCTTGGAACCGACAGGCCTGAACTTGACTGAAGAACTTTACGTTCATCTCTAACGCATTGGTGTTGAACTACACATAACGGTCCCCGAACGATAACAAAAACGCCCACTAGAGGGCAACATATACAGATCTGAATGCAAGAACAGAACTGATTAAACTGGGTGCAAGAAGGAGTACCACGGAAATTGAAATCCAATGGGCTCATTGGAGAAAACCTAAAGGGTATGACAAATACTCACCAAAGAGTTTAAAAATAATGTCTGCAATTCAAGAAATGCACTCACCCCTTCCCTTCTTCCCTGTTGTCATAAACTGTGAACCACAACAGATAAGTGTATACTGGTGACAATATTGTAATTGAACTAGATTAACCAGCATGCATATACCAACAACATAGGAAGTCACATGACCTGGTGTTTAAAAGGAGGACTTAGAAACTGGCTCAACATCCCATGAGCAAGCTTTGTAAGAAGCGAAACGCGTTGGGTACTGGTTACTAAATAAACCGCTATCACTTAAATTGAGGCAAGAGAGTGCGTTTTCATTGCCCCCTGTGGGTATTCTCAGCTATATATATATATATATATATATATATATATACTAGCAGCCCGCCCAGGCTTTGCCAGGGGCAGAAGGGGGCTGGGGGCAGCATTTTAAGCCTCTGTGCACCCCCCCACATTGCCCAGACCGCATCCCTCCCGCCTCCTGCCCCGACATTGGCCATACCGCCTCCCGCCTTCAGCCTTGAGCCTCCCGCCCGCCGCCCGCCCTAACATTGGCTATACCGCCTACCCCTACCGCCTCCCGCCTCGCGCCTTGCGCCTTGAGCCTCCCACCGCCCGCCTCCCGCCTCCCGCCTCTCACCTGCCTTTGCCTTACCGCCACTCCTTGCCGCAAGTCTACTCCTCGCCGCAAGTCACCGCTCCTCCCCGCATATCGTCATTACGAACCGCCACTCCTCGCCGCAAGTCCACTCCTCGCCGCAAGTCACCGCTCCTCCCCGCATATCGTCATTACGTTACGTGTAGGTCGCGATCAGCGCTACGTCGCGGCCGGCGCTTGTTTTAGGGGACTACTTTGTTTACAAATTTAAATTTTTTTCATTTACGTTTTTTTTTTATTTAATGTCGCCTATGTCCATCTACACACCCTGACATTTTCATTGATGTATCGGGTGTGCAGATTGGCGCTGTGGTTCCCGAGTTTACCTGGCCAAAAGGTGCAAGTTCTCTCTTTATAATAGTGGTATAGATATATGTGTATATATATATATATATATATATATATATATATATATATATATATATATATATATATATATATATATATATATATATATATATATATACTACCAATCACAATTCATCTCCGAATTGGGTATCCACGCCGGCAAAGACACATATATATATATATATATATATATATATATATATATATATATATATATATATATATATATATATATATATATATATATATATATATATATATATATATATATATATATATATATATATATATATATATATATATATATATATATATATATATATATATATATATATATATATATATATATATTGAGCACTCTACCCACCGCTTGTAGATCCTCGACAATGACTGGGGCATGGACCATTAGATAAGTGCTAGCAAAATTCTTTATTATTCCGTTAACAGTCATCAGCCATTACACGTTTCAACCCCGGAGGGTCTTGTTCACATGACGAGCTCCACAGCTTCACTTTGCCTTTTCTACCATTTTTTAAAAGTGACAAGTGCAATTATTTAGTGGTCATGCACAAAACAATATACTTCATGTATCGTACCGTGTCTGGTGCTGAGCTGAAAACAGTCCTAATATCTGTCAAAGCATTAAAATCATGGTATAAATACATAAAGTTTCATGATTCAATGTATCAATACAATAAACTTTAGCTACTCTAGCTGTGCTTTATAGTAAAAATCGGCAAGGTTTTCTTATTGACATTAATGATATGTTATATTACGTTAAATTATACTTATGGAGCGCAAATCACTAGAAGGTCTCTAAGCGCTGTAACATAAATCAGAAGATCCAGAATCCTTTTGAGCAGCTATAATCAACACACAGCAGAGTAAAGTTATCCAAATGCCTCTGTGAACAGAAGGGTCTTAAGTCTCCTCTGGATCAGTAGTAACCTGGCTTCCTTCCGCATACCGTCCGGTGGCTTGTTCCAGATCTGGGGGATAGTAATTGAAAATGACCGGCCCCCTAGAGTCGATCTATTGAACTGTGGGCAGACTAACAAGCTAGACTCTGACGACCAAAGACAGCGTTCAGGCGCATAAGGCCTCAGGCGGTCTTTGATGTATTTGGGTGCCTCTCCATACTGAGACTTGTGTGCAATGCACAACCCCATATATCTAACCCTTTGCTTAATGGTTAGCAAGTGTAACTGTTGTAGCAGAGGGGTGGCATGGGCTCTACTTGGCAATTCATAAATCAGCCTTGCAGCAATGTTCATAACCACTTGGAGCTTCCCCAGGAGCTTTTCAGGAAGCCCAGTGTAGACTGCATTGCCATAGTCTAAGCGTGACAAGATTAATGTCATCACGACTGTCTGCATAGTGGAGAACGACTGCAGGGTCACCAGTTTCCGAAGTTGCCGCATCAAGCCAATACAGCTCCCCACAACAGCAGATACCTGGCAATTTAGGGTCATTCCAGAGTCCAACTTAACCACATGGATGCTGAAGGTCTTCTTGTCCAGTGCTGGGCCATAATGTTAATGGGTGTGCTCATGACGAGCTCAGCTCGTCATGAGCACAGCTCAACCGCGCCTCATGACGAGCTGAGCTCGTCATGAGCATCGAAGGTGTTAATACCCAGACTCTTCACTGCTGGCACCGGTATTGGGGTGGTGCCCAGCTCTTGATGCCAAAAAAGACTGGACCAGGGCGAGACTCCTGAGGTAAGAGCAAGCACTTCTGTTTTATCTGGATTTACCTTCAATGAATTAGAGGGCATCCAATTCATAGTGAACCGGAGAATATTCTGGACATTACGCTGTGAGTCACGGGAATTGTCAATTCGTACGATTAACTGGGTGTCATCAGCTTTGTTAAACACCTGGCAATCTGTTTTTATCAGTGCATCTATCAGAGGCTGCAGGTAAATATTAAAAAGCAGAGGGGACAGCGCGGAGTCCTGTGGCACCCCCATCATAGGTTGCCCTGCCTAGACGTACGATCTCCTAGTTGGACTCTTTGAGACCGATCTTCCAGGAAAGAGGTAATCCATTGGAGGACCTTCCCAGTGACTCCCAGCTGCCAGACACGGGCTAACAACTGCACGTGCTTCACAGAGTCAAATGCGGCTGAGAGATCTAATAAAATTAGAGCTGAGGGGTCTTCTTATCAGCTGCAAGCCTCAGGTCGTCCAGCACTGAAAGCATCACCAACTCAGTGCTGTTGTGAGCCCTGAACCCAGCATGCTGAGCGTGTAGCAGCTGATGTTGTTCAATGAAGGACGAGAGGACTCTGAGTACGTGTTGTTCGAGAACTTTAACCAGGAAGGGGAGTCTGGAAATGGGTTGAACGTTTATAAGAATCCTGGTGTCCGCCCCTGACTTTTTCAGCAATGGGATCACCAAGGCTTCCTTAAATTTCTGTGGTACCTTTCCTGTCACCAAAGAAAGATTTAGTAGAACCAGCACCTCAGCCTCAGCACCTCTATCATGGGAATGATCGTTTTGAACAACTTCGGCGGACAAGGGCCCTCAGGTGACCCCGATTTTACTTTGGCCACAATGTGAGCTAAATCATGTGGTTCAAGCACAGGGAATACAGAGAGAGCAGTGCCCTGAAAGTCATGAGTGTCCCCCACTAACAGCGGGCAGGGGGTGATGCATGTGTTGCCTATATCTGTGGTAATGTCTTCAACTTTAGTTAAGAAGAAATCCTGTATCCTTGTCACAGTCAGCTTGACTGACAACCATCCTTGGTTCTTTTAGACGATTCAGCTCCCTGAGTACATTAAAAGTCTCTTTCTGAGTATCTATTGCCTCACTGATCCTTGCTTCATAATGCGCAGGTTTAGGAGTCTGATAATTGAAGCTTTATAGAGGGCCAATTTTCCTTTGTATGCCTCCTTCGACTCTGGATCGGAGTATTTCCGCCATAGTTGCTCACATTGACGGAGAGCTTATTTTCCCCCTCTAAGTTCTTGTGTGTACCATGGGGCCTACTTCATGCTATTCGTTATTCTTTCTTTCCCTGCGGGCAGGGGTTACCTTGTCAATGGCTAGCCTCAACCAATGTAAGAATTCTTCATACTTCAAATCCGGGTCCCCAGACTGAGATCCAAGAAATATTGTCTCATTCAATACTTCCCTCAGCTTGACATCTTCTATCTTACGCCAATTCCGTACCACCCTCCACACTGCGGATAAGTGTTTGGGGCGACTGTCTATAGGGAGTGAGAGACTGACCAAAAAAGAATAAGACCAGTTACATGGACTGCAATCAGTATTTGTTTTAGCTGATGACGTGGTCCAAATAAGGTCCAAGGTATGGCCCTTCTCATGTGAGGGGAACTCCATGATTAGGTGCAACCTCTAGCATGGTCATAGCCTCATCAAACCTGCTGGACATCGCCATTCAAAGGCACTGGAAGACAGGGAGGAGAACCGAACCGGGGGTGACGCTTACTTGCCAATAAACTGTTATGGTGGCAGGAACTGTTAAGGCTGTAACGTGCCTCCAGGCGCGGTTGCTGCGGGAAGGTCTGCGCCCCCTGGAGACCCTTAAGACGAAATGGAAGGAGAGCATAGGCCGCCCGATCCCTGATACAGTATGGGAGCACACTCTCAAGAGGGCGTGGAAGAGTACTAGGAATTCTCGGCTCCAACAAATTCAATACTTTTTACTTCATAGAGCCTACCTGACCCGAGGGAAGATCCGGAGGTATTTCCAGGTTCCCAATGCGATGTGCCCCAGGTTTCATGAGGAGGGTGTTGAACTGGAACACATGTTGTGGTCATGTCCACGAATGGAAGGTTATTGGGAGGATGTGGGGGAACTTTTGAATGTGGTAACGGACAGACAACTCAAATATGATATGGCCACCTGCTTATTGCATTGGTTCCCGCATACTGCTAGGACCAAAGTAACCAGCAAATTTATTGATCTAGGGCTGCTGCTGGGCAAGCGCGAAATCACCTGGCATTGGAAAGCGAAAGAGGGGCCTTCAGGTGGGCGCTGGCGAAGGGAATTCTGCAAATGGGTGAGCTGCGGAAGTATTGTGAGGCTCAGACAAGCTACCCGTTCGGGCAACAAAAAAGCGCTGGAGGTAGCTAGAGCGTGGGAAGGCTTAGTTCAGACCATGAGGGATTATCAAACGTTAGAAGAGGCGGAGTAGGTGCTCCACATACATGTGAAAAATACATACATACAATATATAGCTTCGCTAGCCCTTTGAAACACTGTTATGATGTTTGCTGAGATTCTGCAATTGCTCACACCACTGTTATTGTAAGGGGGGAGGGTACTGAGGGGGGGGGTTGGGTATTGTTATAAGAACATATCTGAAGGCAGGGACATGTTATGACATTGGCTGCCTCCGCATATATGACGACTACATTGAATTCCTATCGTATGCTTTGTTGGTGCGGGGCAGGGCAGTGATACTGCAAGAGGCGGGGTCTCATTTTGTTTTCAGTGATTTGTTCCAGTTGGTATGTTGGGGAGATGGGAGTAAAAGAAAAGCGGATACCAGGCATCCTTATTGACCGATCAACATTACATTTATACGGTGCATAGGCCAACACCACTTTCCTGACTTATGCCGCCCGACCTCTGGGATGCGGGCTAAATGGCCGTGTACAGTGAATTGCGATGCCATACATGTTATACATTCTGTCTGCTGGGTAGTTGATCGGACCAGTTGTACATTGTATTAATCTGCAATAAAAATATATTTTCCCCCCAAAAAAAATCAAACCTGCGAGACATACAATCTCTAGGTATCCAATCCCAAGGGTAGTTAAAATCCCCAAGAACCAAGATCTATTGATATATTGAACACAGATCACTCATGACTTCGTGAAACAGGTCATTGAACTGGGTTAACCGGGGAGGACGGTATACCACTACCACTATCAGACATGAGCATGTAAGTCCCAACTTAATCCCCAGGACCTCTGCCCCATCTAGACTCTCCTCTACTATTTTGTCAGTGGCGAATATCCTGCGGCTAAGTATTGCAACTCTACCTCCTCTTTTATTTCCCTGCCGATTAAAAGTCAAGGCATTGTACTCAGGAGGAAGGGAAGCCACTATATCAGGCCCTGAAATATCCTCTAACCATGTCTCTGATAATACGAGGAGGTCAGGCCCACTCTCGTGAAGAAATGTAAACATTTTTAGACTGTGCATTGTAAGGGACTGAGTGTTTAACAGAGCAACCTTTAAACTAGAGGGTACCTCTGAACCCGTGTCTCTAGACGAATGTCTGACAAAATATCGAAAACAAAAATATCGATATACAAAAATATCGGAACAAAAATATCGAAGTCAAAAATATAGGAATCCTATCCCTATCAAGGTAAGTACAAAAATATCGAAAATAAAATATAGAATGACAAAAATATCGTTTTTTGTAAAATATTGTTTTTTTTAAATATAATAAAAATGTAATATTAACAAAATAATACTTATACATGTAATAAACATATTTAAAAATGTACTATAATATTTAAAATTAATACATAATGTAATACAAATTAATGTTAATAAATATATAATACATAATATATTTTTCATTAATAATAACTCTAAATTAATTATTGTCATAACTTAAAAACAAATAAAAATGTAATAAATTACTAATACATTTATTTACATAAAATATTCACATAAATAACAATTAATAACAACATAATACTAATAAAAAAGCTAAATACATTTTAGATAGCGTATGAGTAAAAATTACTATTCCCACTCCAGAGAGTGCGACAGTAGGGAAAGTGTTGGATAGCGTAGCAGTAACAATTACTATTCCCACTCCAGAGAGTGCAACAGTAGGGAAAGTATTGGATAGAGTAGGGGTAACTATTACTATTCCTACTCCAGAGAGTGCAACAGTAGGGAAAGTTATGGAGAGCGTAGGGGTACAAATTACTATTCCCACTCCAGAGAGTGCAACAGTAGGGAAAGTGTTGGATAGCGTCAGGGTAACAATTAGTATTCCAACTCTAGAGAGTGCAACAGTAGGGAAAGTGTTGGATAGCGTAGGATTAAAAATTACTATTCCAACTCCAGAGAGTGCAACAGTAGGGAAAGTGTTGGATAGCGTCAGGGTAACAATTACTATTCCAACTCCAGAGAGTGCAACAGTAGGGAAAGTGTTGGATAGCGTAGGATTAAAAATTACTATTCCAACTCCAGAGAGTGCAACAGTAGGGAAAGTGTTGGATAGCGTCAGGGTAACAATTACTATTCCAACTCCAGAGAGTGCAACAGTAGGGAAAGTGTTGGATAGCGTAGGATTAAAAATTACTATTCCAACTCCAGAGAGTGCAACAGTAGGGAAAGTGTTGGATAGCGTAGGTTTAAAAATTACTATTCCAACTCCAGAGAGTGCAACAGTAGGGAAAGTGTTGGATAGCGTAGGGGTAACAATTACTATTCCAACTCCAGAGAGTGCAACAGTAGGGAAAGTGTTGGATAGCGTAGGGGTAAAAATTACTATTTCCACTCCAGAGAATGCAACAGTAGGGAAAGTGTTGGATAGCATAGGGGTAACAATTACTATTCCAACTCCAGAGAGTGCAACAGTAGGGAAAGTGTTGGATAGCGTACGATTAAAAATTACTATTCTAACTCCAGAGAGTGCAACAGTAGGGAAAGTGTTGGATAGCGTAGGGGTAACAATTACTATTCCAATTCCAGAGAGTGCAACAGTAGGAAAAGTGTTGGATAGCGTAGGGGTAACAAATACTATTCCCACTCCAGAGAGTGCAACAGTAGGGAAAGTGTTGGATAGCGTAGGGGTAACAATTACTATTCCAACTCCAGAGAGTGCAACAGTAGGGAAAGTGTTGGATAGCATAGGGGTAAAAATTACTATTCCCACTCCAGAGAGTGCAACAGTAGGGAAAGTGTTGGATAGCGTAGGGGTAACAATTACTATTCCAACTCCAGGGAGTGCAACAGTAGGGAAAGTGTTGGATAGCGTAGGGGTTTAATTTACATACTTATAAATTACATCTATCAATTAATTAATTATTTAAATTTAATAACCAATTAATTAAATTTATTTACCAATTAATAAAAATAAATGTATGCTTCCTACTAATTAATAATTAATTCTACATAATGAAATTACTTCCCACCCTATTCCCCTTAAACCCATAACCCGCTACAGAACATATTTATCAATTAATTAAAAATAATTACCAAAATGATTAAATATAATTACCAATTATTTTTAATTAATGTATTATTCCTACTAATTAATAATTATTTAAACATTATTACATTACTTCCAACCCTATTCCCCTATAAACCCATAACCTGCTACAGAACATAATTATCAATTAATCAATTAAAATTATTTACAAATAATTCTCAATTAATTAATTAATAATTCCTACTAATTAATAATTAATTTAACATAATTAAATTACTTCCCACCCTATTCCCCTATAAACCCATAACCGCTACAGAACATATTTATCAATTAATCAATGAATTAAAATTAATTAAAAATTAATTCTCAATTAATAATTAATAATTCCTACTAATTAATAATTAGTTTAACATAATTAAATTACTTCCCACCCTATTCCCCTATAAACCCATAACCTGCTACAGAACATATTTATCAATTAATCAGTTAATTAAAATTAATTAAAAATTAATTCTCAATTAATTAATTAATAATTCCTACTAATTAATAATTAATTTAACATAATTAAATTACTTCCCACCCTATTCCCCTATAAACCCACAACCCGCTACAGTACTAAAAGACAATATTTAATTAAATTACATTAAAAATAAATAATAAAACATAATAAATACAATATAATATACACAAAATGTATTTAAAAATCGATATTAGTAACATCGAAATTATTTATTTCGATATTATTGACATCCATATTTAAAACTTTGAAATTACTAATATGATACTAATATCGATATTAAGACTGTTGATATTACTTACCTTCTATATTATGTCCCATCGATATTTAAACTTCGATATAATTGAATATCGAAATTTAAAACTCGATATTTTGTCTGTGTACCTCTCTAGACATCTGAGCCGGCACACGGGTCATCGGAGGATTCCTACTGCCTGCTAGCAAGTTTTCTGACCAAAGCTGCTCTACAACTAAATCCGGGAGGGGCGGCAGGTGGGGTGCACTCTTTAATTGGCTAAGTTCTTCTTCGGTATAAACCAATTTTGGACCAGGGGTCCAGGCCCCTGGCTCTTGTTAGGCGTGGACGGGCTTAGACTGGCTTGCCTTAGGCGCGCCTGCTGCAAGCGTGCGCTGCAAGCGTCTGTCGCGGAATTGGTTTTAAAACCGTGGGTGGGCAGGAAACTGAAACGCTAACCTGCCTAGAGTGGAACTGAGTCAAATGCTTTCACCACTCAAACAGCACCAGCTGCGATGGACAGGAAAGCTGCTCGACAATACGAAATGCAGGCAAAACTGGCAAGTAAGCAGAAATCTGGTGCATGAAGGTACAAAGTTTAAAAATACAATTTATTGACTTAAAAAAAGAACCATTGTAGAAGACTCACTATTACTGACATGAATTTTAAAGCTGTAGTGTGGTCAGCGTACATAAAGAAGACCAGCGTCTGATTCCTGATTTAGTTGCTCAGTGCCATAAATATATTTTGAAATCATATTCGTTGTTATGGTACAAAATAGCTAAAGAACCAGTTGCATAGTTCATGTATAATACATCTTGTACATAAAACATGTTGGGTATATCATCAACATTCATATTGTAAACATCTTGACTACTTAAAGTGCTGGTGCAAAAATTATGAAAGTGCATGTAACACCAAAGTGAAAAGACTAAAATAGTTTTAGAAAAACAAAAGATTAGACTGGAAGGGCGGCTAAATTTACCACTTTGGTTCATTGTATGAATAGCTTGTGTTAATACACTGTCTCATTGACATAGTAACACCCTTGATTTGTGAACTTCACTTCACCTAACCTTTCTTACAGACATGTGTAGAGGTATTCCGTGGCATTTAGTCCGCCTGGGTGTTTGGAATCTAGGTCTAGGATATACTGGGTTTCTAATTGATGTAAAATCCATTCCAGATTCCCTCCTCTTTTGTTAGGTGGTACAGAATCAATTAGATAGTACTTAAGATCCCTTGGATCAGAGTTGTGGCTCTTTCCAAAATGTTGTGCTACAGGATAGGACTGATCCTGATTTTTGGTGGCATGTATATGCTGGAGTATCCTTTTGTGGCCCTGAAGTTTGGTACTTCCCACATACCGTAGGCCACATGTGCACTCCAGCACATAAATTACATTATCAGTCTTGCATGTTTATTCCCTAGTGATGACACGTTCCTGGCTGCCAAAAAGGACCCAGTAAGTTGTTTTGTTGTTTTGTTGACGCCATATTGGCAGGCTTTACACATTTTACATTTGTAAAATCTTTTATGTTGTGTCAGCCACGTAGTCCCTGTCTTGCTACCGGGTTAGCTTCTTACCAAACAATTCTTTATTGATGGGGCCCTACTATTAGTGATAGCTAGATTAGTTTGCAGCAAATGGCCCATAAAAGGGTCATTAAGAACTATAGGCCAGTTTCTCGTGATGATATTTTTGATCGCCTTTTCCAGTTAGCTGTAATTTAAAATCATTTTAAAGGTATCGTCACATTCACTTGCTTCCATATTGGTCTTGGATGCTAGCTGAGTGTATTCTCTCCACTTTAAATTCATAAGTAGATCCAACCTGGCTAGTATGTTGCTTTTGGTGTTTTCCAAATTGTGCACTTGTTTGAATAGCTTCTTTCTAAGAAATCTAGTTGTGCTTGCCTGTTGTGCTGCTTTGAGGTCATTCTTATTGCAGCAGATCCTTCTTAGTCTTAGCATCTCCTGGTAGGGTATACCGTGTACTAGATGTCGCGGGTGGGAGCTGGTTGCATGCAACACCGAGTTGCCTGCAGTCTGCTTCTTGTGTGTTTTTGTTTCAATCTTGCCATTGCTGACATCATTGTGGACATCTAGAAAGTTCACTGATTCTACACTGATGATTGCTGTAAAATTCAGGTTGATGTCATTACTATTGAGCCTTTCAACAAATTCCTGTGCGTTCGACAAGGTCCCTTGCCAAATTATGAAAAGGTCGTCCATATATCACAACTAAAGTTTAACATTGTTATCAAAATACATATCATGTGTTTTTTTCAGTACCAGCTCCTTCCACCAGCCCATCTGAAGACAAGCATTGCCACCCCTCATAGTTGTTGATAAAGTACATTTTGGAACATAAAAACATTGTTGTATAAATAGAACTCAACCATGTTGACAAGCAATTCTTATGGTGTGCCATCTGAGCAGGTGTACTATTGAGATAATGATGTAGAGCCCTTAATCCGTCTTGATGGTTTATGCTTGTGTAAAGTGCTGTTACGTCAAGAGTTATTAACAGGAAGTCCTCATGCCACCTAAAATCCTTAATTTTGCCCAAAAAGTCACCTGTATCTCTGATGTATGACAGAAGTTGCCAAAAGTGTTCTTGAAGAAAATAGTCTACATATTGAGACGATTTTTCTAGTAAACGGTTATGTGTTGATATTATAGACCTACCTAGTGGCTTCAATGGGTTTTTATGAATTTTGGGTATGGAATAAATAATGCGCACTGTCGGATTATCATTCCTCAGAAATTTATATTCCTGCATTGTTATTAATCCGGCACTTTCCATGTCAGTAATTTTGTAAAATATTCATTATAGATGGCTCTAAGAGATAGTGCGTGATTATAGCAGGGGAAACCCAATAAACCCTTGTAGGCTTGGGCGCTAGATCATTGAGGTCAATAGATGCTACAAGGGAATTGATTTCTGGGGAGATAATTACTAAGTTGGGAGTCGTATTTAATATATCACACTCCAGTGTACCACCAGGATATCACATATGATGAAAGCTTAAGAAAAACAGAAATCAATCTATTGGAAGGAGAAAGATACACGGAGAGAGCTAAAAGTATATTCAAATTTTTTTTTATATGAGTTATGTAATGTAGATTACAAATAAAGATATGGGGAAACAAATAAAGAGCAAAAAAGTAATGAACAGAGGTATAAGTAACATCAACACATCAGTTCAAAACTTAAATATCAACTCCAATTGGTTATGGCAGACAACCCAAGAAATTAATTAATAATGGTTGTTTGCTTGTGCCCGTGCAGCGTAGATGGAGATGATGAGAATGTCGACGTTTCGGTCTATAGTGCTTCCGTCATGAAGACCATCATCAGGACCAAACCATTCATTGCAGGTAAATAAAAAACCTGAAAATACACGTTTGAGACCTTCTCTTAAAATGTGAGAGGTATCGGGCGGTGGATTTCGAGAAGATCTAGACTACAGCGTGTATGTACCGCTGATGATGTATCAGGCTGGTTGAAATACGCGTCAAGACAAACTCTACCCGTCTCCGCTGGGCGCGTATCGTTCTGCTGTTTATTCAGGAAATTAAATTTCCTTTGGTTGCATACCTTGGACTTATTTCAACCAGCCTGGCATACTATTCAGTATCAGCCAAATGGTGCAACGTGACATATTCAATGGAATTGTAGCAATTCTCCTTGCGTCCAGGTAGTGGAGGCAAAATCACAGTTGAGTGCCTTTTAATCCAAGAACTGGGACTGGTGCTCAGTAGGAGGGACCAAACTCTTTTTTATTCTCTATTCTCCCAGTACAGAACTCCAACTTTAGGAAGCCACCCAGTTAATGGGATCAGCACCGCTATGTCTTCGGATGAGTACAACTCAGCTTTAGCAAGAGTGTCTCAAGTTTTTTGTAGATCCTGTACAAAGCACAATGGTATCTACTTTAAATGCTGCGGCCGTCGCCACAACATCTAGTCCATCAAGGTCTGGCACAAACATTTTGATACCAAAGAGCATTTTGAATGGGGTCCGCCCACCCCGAGATCTTCTTGGGAGATTATTTAGTGTGTGTTGAACCCCATATAAATCAGTCAGCCAACCCCTGCCACTACATGAGACTCTAGCTGTCAAAGATTACTTTAAGTCACAGTTAATTCGCTCCATTATAGAATTGCCCTCAGGGGTGTATGGAGATGAAAACTGAAATAGCACCCCCAGCAACCTCATCACATCCTGGTAAGCCTTAGAGGTAAACACAGGACCCTGGTCAGAATGGAAGGTACCACAAGCAAATGTTCTGATAATGACCCACATCAGTTATGGTTATACAGGATAAGATAACTACAATAGAAAGCAATGTGCGCCTGAGAATTATTGAGGGAACTGGTCTTCCTTTTATAAAACAGGCCAAATTGGGTGCTGATACGTTGCAAGCGCCGTGAAGTTGAACTTGTGTACAGACCAATGCATGTCCCACTGTAGAATCACAGTCCTCCTCAGTCAGGAAAACCTCTTTTTCCTCACGTCGACAGTGAACAGTAAATGGTAAAGACAACATTTTGTGCAGGAAAGTACTACCCAGGGGTTCAAATCTCCGGATAGGAAATTGTTTCATACATGCACTAAATTAAAAGAGGGAAATGGGCAAAGAAATAACTCTATGTATTAACCATACCAAGGAATCGGTCTCTGCTATTGAAGTTGGTATTTGTTCTAGCTCCTCCTTCTTTCAGAATCGCTTCCAAATAGTTAAAATCAAATCCTTCACATCTGACCCTCTCCCCGGGACAAGAGGTGTCCCCCAAGGATCCATTCTCTCCCCTCAACTAGTCAACCTATATATGGTACCCCTCACCTCCATACTGAAAAAAGCCAACATCCGTTTCCATCTCTATGCAGATGACAACCAGATCTACCTGGAAACCTCCTCCTTTAAGGACATTCTATGGCTCAACAACACTCCAAGACTGGTTAGCAACGAACCACCTCAAACTCAATCAAGGAAAAACTGAGATCCTCCTCATCTCTATCAAGGAGGATAACCCACAAATCACTGAATGGGTGAAAGCAATCAATACCCTCAATGGGAATCTCACTATGACTAACTCGGTAAAATCACTTGGAATCACCCTTGACCACAAACTATCAATGACGAACCACATCAAGAACTCCGCTGAGAGCGCCTTCTTCAATCTGAAGCTCCTCAATAAAATCAAACCGCACATTCCGCAGAGAGATCTCAAACAAGCCACCCAATCATTGGTGCTGTCTAGACTGGACTATGGGAACGCAACCCTCTCCGGAACAGCTCTCTCCCACCTAGCGCCACTCAAAACTACCCTCAATGCAGCTGCTAGAATGGTCTCCGGTGCAAAGAAATTCGACCACATATCTCCCGCACTCAGAGATCTAAAATGGCTCCCAGTGGAAATGCGCACTAGCTTCAGAACACTCTTTTTTGTTTTCAAGCTGGCTTCTGGAACATACAGAAATTCTTCAGTCAGGACCCGAGGGCTCTGACGTTGGTGGCGTGGAAGAGGGGGCTTGATTTTTGTATGGGGATGGAGAAGCCCATATTTCTTGCCCGGGGTTGCCCTCGAAAAATTATAAAATCTGGAAACGTTGGGCTGATTTCAGGGGCATCTGGATTAAGCCTCCGCTGGAACAGGACCCAGTACTGGATGTTTGAGCGTGCTGTGCCAGTGGCTATGTGTACACAAATTGCTGACATTGTATGGAACAGTGCTGGGGGGGAGGGATCCGGGAGGGTTAGGGGTGGGAGGGGTGTTGGGGGGTGCGGAGGGAGGGTGGTTAAGTGCATTCATTTTATACTTATTTTGATGTCAAAAACATGATGGATTGCAATGCGTTATATACATTAAAATGGTTGGCAGTTGCCTCTGGGGAACAAAGCTCTGCGATTTCAATGTGTTCTACCAATAAAATTTGTTTAAAAAAAATATATTAATAATTAAAAATTGATTAACAATTAAAAAATGGTAAACAATACATTTATTTTTAAATCAGTTGTTGTTATGAAACAATAATTACCAATTAATAACAATAATTTCCAATTAATAAAAAGTAATAAACAATTAAAAATATGAATTACCAATTGAAAAAAAGTAATTACCAATTAAAAAAATTAATTGCCAATTAAAAAATGTAATTACCAATTACAAACATTAATTACCAATTAACAAAATTAAATACCAATTAAAATAATTAATTACCAATTAATAATCGATTAAAAATAAAATAATTATCAATACCAATAAGACAAATTATCACTTAATTACAATTAAATTACTTCCCACCCAATTCCCCTATAAACCCACAACCCGCTACAGAACTTAAACGCAAACATTAATTAAAATTAATTTACAATTGCTAAAAATTAATAATTAATTTACTATAATTAAACTACTTCCCAACCTATTCCCCTATAAACCAACAACCCGCTCCAGTACTAAAACATACAATTAACTTAAAAACATTGTTATTAATATATAAAAAATAATACACATATCATTTAAAACAAATAAATTACTTAACAAAAAACATATAACACATACATATAAAATATATAATAAAATACATAACAATAAACACATATCAATATTAGTAACATCGAAATTAGTAACATCGATATATTTGATATTTGATATCGATATTACTAACTTCGATATTCTTTCCAACGATATTCTCGACCTTGATATTATTCACCTTCGATATTTCCAACTCGATATTACTGTAGGTAGATATTTCGGAATCGATATTTATAGACTGTGCACCTAATTGGGATCACTATCACAGAGGGCGAATGGCTAGCTCACTATTCTAATATCTATTCAAACCATGTGCAGAGCTTAATCACACCTACCGGTGCCTACAGGCGATCCTTCCATGATGGTTTTCCCTCATGAACATACATACCCTCATTTCACCCTTGAAGAGATCACTTAGGTCCTAAAGGCGAGTAAAGGGGGTAAACCACCATGACTAGACAGCATCCCTGTCAATCTTTATAAATCTAATATTGACCCAAGGGGCCCCCTTTTGACACTCCTTTTTAGAGCCTGCGGGAGTGTTGGATTTGTAAATACTTAGTCAGAATCCCTCATAGTACCTATTTACAAGAAAGGTGATCGCAACATCCTTGCACAATATAGACCCATCTCTTTGCTAGATTCCTTAGTTAAAGTGGCTGGTCCTATTCTTTTGTGTAGACTACAGGATTGTTGAACTCCAACAATATTATCTCGGACCTTCAATATGGATTCCACCCAGAAATAGGGACAATCGAGCCGGCTACTAAGTTGAACTTATTTATTGGGAAATATTTGATTAGTACATTTGGTAACTTGTTTTTTTTGCATTTGTAGACTTAACATCTGCATTTGATTTTGTCATGCATGATAAACAATGGACTATCATGCTCACGATAGTTAACTTCCTTAGGCATATGTACTTGTCAAGTAGGGCTAGAGTATGCTATGGTCTAAAAAGAGAATGCTCACAGCCGTTCAATATAGAGAGAGGGGGGTCCGGCAATGCTGCATACTTGCCCCTTTTTAATTTAATTATATATTAATACCCTGGGCAGTGTCCTAGTAACAATATTCCCCAAGTTGGGCACCGACCCATACTGGCCCTCTAAAGCAGATGACTCTGGTGTTATGGCCCGCACCCCGCTTGGCTTACAGCGTTTACTCACTTAATAGCTTAAGTACATGCAGAATCTGGGTCTAGAAATTAATATAAGTAAAACATTTATAATGAATTCAGGGAAAAGAGTTATAAAATGCCGTGACATTTCTATCAAGAGTTCTTAAATTACTCATACATCATCTTTCTCATATCTAGGAATTTTATTTGAGCAGAATGAGAACTGGAGATGTGCAGTGAATTCCAGGAGGCTCAAATTTGTTAATACTATTTCAGCACTGCTTAAATTCTCTTGGAAATTAAGCAGGAAGTCACCAAGAGAGATGATGACCATATAGTAGGCCAAATGTCTTATTACCACCATGTAAGAGTCAGAGTTGTGTTAACGTCGAACCACTGCAGTTGGTAGAAAATGCTTACTGAAAGTTGTTCCACCTTTGTTTGTCACTCGGACTGGGTGCCTCCCTACTTATCAGACCTGATTAAGATTCAGCCTGTCCTGCTCTGGCATAAAATCTGGTCATCTGAGTTTACAGAATTCAACTGAGATATTATAAATGATTGTCTCAAATCTGTGCACGCCTTTACAATACCTTGGCTCAAGTATGTCCAACATTTCTTGGCTGGTAATGGCCACCCTGAGTATTTTGACCAGCCTGGGCCTCTGAATAATATCCCAAGGAAAGCACTAAAATCAGAGTGCCTATTACTGCTTGATGATCTGAGGCTGTCTACTGAGATAGTGAAACCTTCTGTACTCAAGAATCAATTGATACAGACCTCATATGATATGCAACCTTATATATTTAATTAATGTATACAATACTTACATAGATTTGTATTCAGGCAATTTATGTTGGACATCTTTCATCACTTAACCAGTTTCCCCAACATAAATATTTGTTCCCATGAATAAAAGAACTTCCCTTGTGACAATGTATCCATGCAGAATACTATGCACACTGTTTTTTCTGTACATATTATTCAGATTCATGGAATCGCTTAATTAAGCCAGTGCTAAAGCCTTTAAACTTTGTGCAATGGCAACCAGCTGTTATATATTTATAATCTCTTCCAAATGTGTACACCTGTGTTGTCCTGTCATTGTATTTATTGGCTGTTTTTACCCGTAGTAAATCTTTTTATTCTTCTTTTTGTCTTTTAACTGATAGTGGAAAAATGCACTTTGCCCTTTTTATCTGAGCTGAACATGTTTTTAACAATCATTTGTGGATAGTGTTTTTATTTTTTTCACATGAACAATGTATATCCTTTTTATTTATGCTTTTATGATTCATATTGTGATATCGAATAAAGCTTATTTTCGATTCAATAAAAAAGTGGGCTGAATTCTGGGAAAATAACCGTAGTTACTGCCTCTTCTTTTCAACATATTTTTGGGAGAGATTAACTGTCCCACTAATATTTTTTTAATTTAATTTTGTTTATTTCTTATATCAGCATCCAGGGGCACCAGGGATACCACCACCATGATATCCCTGCTGGTCGGGGAGCAGGAGGCGCCTCTACGAGTACTATTGGCTCTCCTGGGCCCAGTAAGTCCTTCTGTTAATATTATTCTTATTTCCCTATCTTTTACCACTCCACATTTAGTATTCTTCTTTTTCTTTTTTACTGTGCCTGTCTCCTGATTTTTTTCTAACTACTCGTGATCTGTTTCCTAAATTCTTCTGAACTTTGCATTATCCTATTTATTACTTATTTTCTATATTTCAAGTTTCTGTACCTGACTTCATACTGTCTGTACTAGTCTGTGGCTTCTTTTTTCTTCTGCTTTGTCAATAAGCTTTCTCTCTCCCCTTATAGACTGGTGGTACTGTAAGACTCAGAGAACCCATTTCCGACCAGGTACTCTACTGTGAAGATTGAATGCCCAATTAAGGTATTCTATGCATGTTTTTTGAGAGGGCTTTCTTTTTCTTGCTAATGCTCAAACAGATAAACGAGAGAGTGGCCAATAGCAATGGTCATGGTGGACCCCCAATGTTGTGTATGTATTATTATTAGAGTATTACAGTAGTTAATGACTTGCTGCAAGGCTGGAAGCATGAGGATGACGGCACCATTGCATTTGGCAACCGAGACCCTATGTCCTTCATTAACCAATTATTGCACCCTTCATTGCGTTTCAACAAATCTGATTCATCATAGCTCTGGCCCTCTATTACAAAAATATTTTGGTTAGCTTGCCTACCTGACTTTTCAAACATTGTCAACCAACAAAATGCCCAACTCGATGTTTTGAATTTTGATACAAGATTGAGATACTGTAACTGAACTGTAGTGATGTATTGCGGTTGTATTTTGCTTAAAAAAATAGGGGGAGGCATATCTGGCCTCTAAAATGTTTAATGTTATTTCTAGCAACACAGATCACCGGTGCCGGGGCCGGCTCTGAGAACACCAGCGGAGGAGATATGGCAGCAGTCACTGAGGGGAGAGTACCAGCGACAGCAGGGGTGGGCAGTGGTAAGTCACTTTGCTTCCTTATTGACAGATTGTAATATACTCACTGCAAGGGTGTTGACTCATGAACACCCCACTTTAGCAGATACAGCGGGAGTTGAGTAGTTATGTCTTCTTCTATCTGCAACCCAACAGACAAAGGTTTTTAAATGAACTTTGAGAATGATGGGTTGATGGGAAAGGGAAAATAGGATGGAAGGAGAAAGGATGGGTGAAATGCATGTAATATATAGGTGAAAGGATGCATGCATATAGGTGGGTGATGATGATATGAATCTGCTTGGCTGGGTGAAGGATGGATGAGAGGATATATATGTATATGGAAGCCTTCCTGGGTTGTGAAAGGAATGCTTTGGTGGGTTAAAAGCAAAGCAGGATGAGTGAATGGGTGAAAGGATGCATGGGTGGGTAAATGGATGTTGCTGAAATGTTCTTTGGGAGCTATGTTTGAATGGATGGATTGATTGAATATATATGATTGATGGTTTTCTATGATAAAGAGTGGAGGAGAGAATGTAAAGCTTAAATGGAGCATACCAAAGCCAAGGTGAAGATTAAGAATACTAGAAGAACAATGCAATGATAAATGGATAATTACTTGACATTTCTGGATAGGATTGTCTGTTACGAATGTGCCAAAGCTATATCCCATTCCTTAATCCTTTCCCTGTACTGCAGTAGATCACTTTTTCCCACTGTCTGCTTACTGCAGATAGGATGCCCGCATGATTGATTTATTTTATATGTGACGTGTATTGTTCATATTATTTATCTGCCTTGTAGTCAGAGTAAAATTGAAAGGGATTTTGGAGAAGAGCAGGGCCATTGGAATAAGATCATTGTCTATTACAGATGCCCCAGGTGCAGACTGCAGAGACTAGCAAAGTGCGACTAACAACAAGTACAACTAGGGCACCAGCTTAGGTATAACTTAGTTAATTAATTTAGCATAACAAAAGAGAGAATATTTGTACTCCATAGTGCATAATGCCTTTCTCATTAATAAGAGGTAATGAATTTTTATTTTTCCACACAAAGGGGCCCATTAGGATGGCTGGCGGATTGCCCCTGCCAGGCTGGCGCAATCCGACCGCCACCCGCACCTAAATTCCCCCCGCCATATTAGTATGGCTGGGGGGACCGCGGCGGATGGAAAGACCGTCGCCGCTTTTCCACCCCGGTCGCCTTGCGGCCGGGGCGGAAAAGGATTAATATGGTGGTGGTGTCTATTAGATACCGCCAGCCATATTACAATGGGCTGTTTCAGATGCCTTTGCGTGGCGGCGATGCCGCCAGAGAAAGGCATGCGGTCTTCACTCAAGGGGGCCCCTGCGGGCCCCCAGAATGAAGGAGAGGTGGGGGTGTGCACATGGGGGGTACCTGTGGTACCCCCCAGTATTTGCATACACGAAGCAGCAGGCACCGCGCGGTGCCTGCAGCTTTGTGTATGCAAATGCATACATTCATTTTTAGCATTGTGGCGGGCATTGCAGAGAGCATCACCCGCCACAATGTTAAAAATCAGGATGCGCCCGCCACTGTGGCAGGCGCATCCTAGTACCCCCCAAGGGACCCCACCCTTATGGGGGGCGGTCCCGAATTCTGATAGGATGGCGGGCCGACTAAGTCCGCCCGTCATCCTAATGACCCCAAAAATGTCTGTGTAATTCCATTTTTGTTCTTACTAGGAAACCCTTCAAAAGAAAAAAACTGCAGTTTTCTAAAACTGGTGTGTTGCTGTCTTTATTCTGCCTTCATTCCTTTTAGTCAGTTAGTGCATTTGCCATTTACCTTTAGTTTTATGAGTGGCATGTGCAGTTAATGACTGTGACTGTAACCCCATCAAATCAAATGGCCCTAGGGGACCATCAATGTACTGTTACTGTGCTACAAACTACATAACTTTACATATGTTTTTTGCACAGAGCATTGTTAGCTTTTTTTTTTCATTTGAGCTACTCCTGGTCACCACCAACATCAATCTTGCCAGGATGCAGCAGCCTGGTTGTGGCAGGAAGAGCTGGAGGTGATCATGGCCGAGTATCAACGGCTGGTGGCCCTGGAGGAAGAGGAGGCAGCTGCCCATGGCCCTAGCCAGGCCCCAATACCAGCAGCACCTCCAGCTTCTTCACAATCTCATTGCTGCCGCAGTCCGCTGGCAGCTTCCCACCAGCAATCATTATCATTCACTTTTGTCCCCACTCAGACCGCACATTACTATGCTGTGTCGTTTCAAGGCTGGCGCAGATGGAAGCCTGGCAGAGACAAATGGAGAGCCATATCAAACGAGTTCCTGAGCCTGGCCGGCCATGCCTAGTGCCCTCTGCCCCTTTTTTAACTTTTGTTTTGGTGGGACGGACTTGGTTGTTGTTTTGGGAGGGGAGGGTTGTGTTGTGGGATTTGGGATCTGGGTTTATATTTTTTGAACTTTGGACTTCTTTAACTTTTTTACCCTAACAATGGGCATTTTGATTTTGGTTGGACAATGGTTGAGGATGAGAGGATTTTATATATTTGGGCAGAGGGGTGGGCCAGCAGTGCAAGGAGTGTTTTTTTGGTTTGGGTTGAATAAGAAATATTTGTTTTATTAATCATGCCTCAAATCTAGGTTTTTGGGGGTGTTTTACTTTTCACAGCTGCCTTTTAGCACACGCTATTTTTTATTTTTCTGATAGAGTATATAACAACAATTAGGTATGTGCTATGTCTATGTGTTACCCTTGTCCTACTACTCTCCTAGTCACTCACGTCTGCAACTGTATTGACCACTAAAGGGGGTGTTGCCAGCATATTTTGTCTACAAAAATTCAGTAGAACAACAAACCATAGTACTCTAACCGAATAGAAGATGCGACGGATGCAGGGTATCCCAAGGTGCCATGGTGGTGGTAGTAGTAGCAGGCCAGCTCACTAACAACAGTGAAGGAATCAGAAGTGATGTCCCAGTCCCACCTAGGTGAACTCAAACTGTAGGATTTTAAACAGAAGGATTATTCTTCGCAGGCTACTAAATTGAAATAAATTCTGAGTTAGTGGATTACATGTTTATGTATCATAGCTTTACAAACAATTGAGACCAGACTACTATGCAACAAAGGATACCTGAGAGGGAGAATAAATAACAAACAATACTAAATCATTCAGAGCAATGGTGAGCTAGTATTTCGATTAAAGCAAAAATGACACTCAAATTGTGATTCCTGAAGAGGACTTTAAAACTGGAGTTGAAAGAGGTATTGGTTAAACATTTACATAACGCAACACACAATGCCCTGAATGACGATGCTGACCAATGATGTTCTTCTATATCTAAAATATCAATCACTTTTATGCATGGGTGGACTATTGTTTCAATAATAGAAGTTGAGCTGAAAATCCTGCACTGAGTTGGTTTTAGTTTGACCACATCTGCCCCACCAAGTGCATGATCAACTAATGGTGTAAATTTTTAAGGCACACATCAATAAATCATTCAGCCCAGGGGAAGAGTGTTAGGAGTTTGATAAATGGATGGGAAAGGTGTGACAAAGACAAGCACTACACAAAGACACTATTCATCTGGGCATTGAGCAGCCAACCATTATCAATCTTTTGTATGAAGAACAGGTAACAAAGGAATGACTATGACAGTTAAGTTACAGGCAATGCAAACCAAAGAGTCCTTCAGCCACAGAGAGACCCAAGTTATATATTATATATTATTATGTATATCAGGGGCATATGTAGGTAATTTCCATTTTGCGATTCCCAAAGAGCGATTTTTAAGGAATCGCTATTTGAGAATAGCAAAATGGAATGTAGGTAAAAATTCGCCATTTTTTTGCGAATCTCTAACATTCCTTAATTGCGATTAGCAAATTGCGAATCGCAATTAAGGAATACTCATCGCCGAACCATGTTCCAGGAGGAGCGTGGCTTCTACAGGTACAAAAGAAACTCCTGGGCTTGGTTGGGAGGCGGGGAACTCCTTTGGTGTACAGTGGGACTGCCTTAAGCCCCGCGTACCGATTCAAGCACTGACTTTTCTTCCCCTGTGCACTAATCACTCACTCACCATTCCCCTCCCCCGTTTTTTTGAATACCTCATTTTTTTGGCATTTCATTTAAACCTGTGCACAAGTGAAAGTGGTGCTCCCTTCACTCCCCGGTCCTTGGGCTATATCCGTCCCATTGGACGCCGTCCTGACAGTCTGTATCTTTACTCCTACATGCCGTTTCAACTGCGACATGGCTGATACATCACAAGAGCCAAGAAAGGTGAAGAACAGCCATGAATACTGAACCAAGAACCTGACGACATCACAGATCCTGCCAAGTTCGCCACAGAAAGACTGACAAGTCGCCATAAGCAAGTGCTTGGAAAAATAAAGCCCTACCTAACCCGACCTGGTCTCCGTCCAGTCACTTCTACCCCGCCACACTCACTGATGCCAGCCACCACATGATTCATCTCAACACACTCACAAATAGCAATCACTCATAACATATATCAACCTTTGGTGTGTGCATGCTATTTACCTGTTCTAATTTAAGCGGATGACGGTGGTACATTGCAGATCCTCTTTGTTTCATGAAACACACTTGCCAGTCTTGAACATCAAATAATGTGGGGCAATCTGGCTAGAGGAATAAAGAAAGGATAGAAAGGCATGGGATGGAGGCAGGCACACATTTGTCTCTCTAATATCCTTGAGGGGAACTGGATGTGGAGAGGCTTCTTCACTGCACACTGGTCCAACTCCATTTTGGCAATACAATGCGTCTAAAACAGTTGGGCTGCTTTAGTCAGTCAGACACAAACAAACAAAATAATATAATGTTCCCCTAGCTATATCTTTTTTTTCTTCTATGTGGTTCGGTGATAGAAAAAAAAAGTTCTTTGGTTTGTGGTCCAGGCCTTGTAGTCAGGGAAGTAGAGTTTGTCCTCAGGTTAAAGTGGTTCACCCAGGAGTATGTCAGCTAACACACTACTATGTGTGGGTATCTTCCTAGACAGTTAAAACAATACGTTAAGGTGTCATGCGAAGGCCTACAAATACAATGTCAAGCAGACAAAGATATATAAAAATGTTTTAGATTTGTTTTTTTAAGTATTATCTGTCATAAAGTACAGTACATATGGCATTCAATCATAATACACAAAATACATTAAATCAACATAAAAATTAAAAATTAAAAATTAAATTTTTGAAACAGTACATTTATATAATCATATATTTGGGAGTGTGGCGAGTTTGGAGATATTTACGACATGTGATTCGGCGCTATACCAGCGCCTTCTTCTGGGGAATCGAGCCAGAGGAATCTGTGGCTCGATTCCCCAGAAGAAGGCTCCCGCGTGCGCAAAACAACATTTTGAGCATGCCAACTAAAAAAAGCTCTGCTCTGTTGCAGAGTGTGAATTTTATCAGTAACTGTGTTCTCCGCGAAACACAGAGTGGCCAAATTCCTCAAACTCTACGAGTGGAATGAAGTTTTGCGCCATGGCCTACTGAAATCATCATTTTAAATGTTCTGATAGAGAAACGGGTCTGAGGGGAGCACCAAAATGTGTATAAGGATTGCAATGCTCTCGGTCAATCTGTTGTTCAAAGGGTAAGAGCTGTAGCATGACATCACAGCGTAAAATGGATGCTGAGATGTCATTTTATTAAGTACAAAAATATATTGTAGTACATTATATTCAGGGGCTTAGCTACCAGTGGTGTAGAAGGCGCAGTGATGGCAGGGTCCTTTGAACTTTGACAATTTCTGTATTTTGTTACACCAACAGCAGTCAAATAAGTAATTTTCCTTGTCTTCACCGGGACCCATGGCATTCTTGCTAAGCTAATGATTATCTTGCATAAGAGACATAGTAGTGCACCAGTTTGAAGAGATGGGAAGGCAACCAGCAATGCACGGGAAGAAGAGAGAAAGCCAGTCAGTCAGTCAGACAACACACCTTGGGCCTCATTTATGAAAAGTGACGCATCGCTGCGTGAAAACAGCGATGCGTCACTTTTCACTGCGCACTCCTTACGACATTCCTGATGCGTCATATTTAATGTATGACGCATCATGTCGCAAGGAGTTACAGATACGTCAGTATTTCTGACGTATCTGTAAGCGCAAAAGTGACGCATTGCTGGAGTGTGTCACAAAAGTGACGCAACTCCAACAATGCGTCCTTTCACATGGGGCAAGCCCCATGTGAAAGGGCTTGCGTCAGTCTTACGCCTGCTGTGAGGCAGGCGCCAGATTTTGACGCAACAGCGTCCAAAAAGTGATGCAGTGAAATCTCATAGATTTCAATGCGTCACTATTACGAGGCTTTTTGCGGGGGAACGCCCCCTCTGCATACATTATACCTGATGCAGGTATAATGTGGCGCAGGGGTTTAAAAAGTGACGCATCCACCTAGATGCGTCACTTTTTAAATATGGCGCAACGAGGCGCATTTTTTACACCGCTGGTACGTCACAAAAAGTGACGCACCGGCGGCGCAAAACTGACGCAAGGCCTTCATAAATAAGGCCCTTTATTTGGCCAATTTCGACCATAAAAGCACATAAAAGAACATCAGCATAAAAACACTAAAAAAGCAATACATAAAAGAAAGATAGGTTCCATTTCATATACAAATATTTCATAATAATTGGTATTGCACAATCTACGGGGTTAAAACACGGCTATTGTGGTAATGATGTGGTACAAACTGGGGGTTTCCCTCTCAAAATCCTAATGACAAAATATCAAAAAATGTTCCACTATATTATAAGGAAGAAGAGGGCCTTCATCTCGGTTATAAAATATAATACATCAAACACCTTAAAAGATATTTGAAACTATTCAGTGATTTTCTTTAATTGGGGACAGTATCTGAAGAGAGGGAGTGATCAGCAGTGCACTGGGATGAAGAAGAGAGCAGCAGCACTGCAACGGGGTGGGGCAATGTAGCATGGGTGAGAAGAATAATCACAAGAAAAGCTTGTGTCCACAAGTGTTTCTGTTGAATATTCAAAGTCACCACAAAAGGCGAGGTTTGGTTTTTAATGTAGGGTGGGCAATGTTTGAGCACTAACCTCAGTGACAGGAGATGGACTAAATCAAGGCATGTGTGAGCAACAACAGGGAGAGTGAAGGGCTACGTGATAGTTATTAGAACCCGAGGAGAGTGGTGGTGAGTCAGCAGTTTCAGAAAAGATGACATTTTGTGCTTGTGGAAGAAGTGGGTTAACCCGGAATTGATAACTTTAAGAATATTGATTGAGGAGTACAGTGAGTTGAGAGATGACACACATGGGCTCAGGGAGAGAATGTTTCTGGAAGAGTCACATAATCCTTCAAGGCGAGAATAGAGAAGAAAGACACTCTGGGGTCAAATACTTTGGTCCTGGGCCCACCAGTATCCACCAGGTGATCACCCAGCATGTGATTTGATTTTGGTACCAACTTAATAAAAGACAGACTCTTTGTCAAAACTGATGCTTATCTCTAGCTGGTGTGTGAGTGTAGGATATGCATAAGAGAGTGAAGGCGCAGGCGCCCTTCCCTTAGCACTAGCAACTGTTGGGCAGTAACTAGAGTCGTTATTGTGTAATTTCTTCTTGTGGGAGCCTCCAATGCTCTTAGTGGACAGAGGAATTGTCATGGAAGTATTGCCCCATCACACCAATGCATATTGTCTCTACATTTGAGGACTGCAGACGCCGTGCAAGATTGTGAACACGAATGTGTAAGGCTGAAAGACACCCCACTTGACTTATTTCTGACAACCTGGCATTTTTTCCTGCACTAGAGACTTGTGCCATGAGTCCTTGGAGAGGGGTTCTGCTACTATATTACATGTCCCTTCCCAGCAAAGTTGTACATCTTTCATCAAAGCAGGCTGCTGGCCCCTACTAAGACACCTCACGATGGATGGTGACAGCTGATTTTAATTATGGGGGGTTCAAGGATTTCCCTGCAGTCCTGTTGGGAAAGCTCATCCTATGGCAATGACCATGTTCTATGACCATGGTGAGGCGCGTGCCTCCCCAGTGTGTAGGCCTCTACATGTGTTGGGTGGGGTGCTGGCTTGTACAAAGTACAAATAATTTTATTGTGATGATTATTTAAAATCTTACAACATAGCACATAAAAAATAAACGTTAAAAATATATGTTACAGCATAAAATCGCATACAATTATCATTGCCGGACCTTTACAGACAATTAAGTTTAGCAGTAATTACGTCTCCAAGTTTCCTTTTAACCAGCAGTAGGAACTTTACGAAGGATGCGTTTAGAGCAGTATCATTTGAGTCCATACACTTAATCACTGCCTGCCTGCATGACCGTATGCCGCGTGATTTTAGAGGAAACTTGAGTATTGATTTTCTCTCTTGCAGGAGTACAGGGCAGATACACAGAAGATGTTGAAAGTCTTCTTCGCCCCTGTTACATAGTCTACATTTCGTTTGGGTTTCTTGAAATTCCCATGGCGGAAGATGACATAGGCCTGGCAGGGATCCAAATCTCGCTTTAATGAGCACCTGCTTATTTTTTTCCGTCCACGGGGTTTTCAGATATTGTTGTTTATCCAGTATTATGGGTATCTTTCATAGATTCACATGCCTGAATCATTCCCCGTCGTCGGGGTGGGAGTCCCCGGTAAATAATAATAGTAATGTCACATAGACATACACTTAGTACTAGGCCAGAGGCCTTACATTAGTAGCCTATCTAGGTCCTTATGTAAAAAGGACCAAACTTTGGCCAGGAGCCAATCAGCTACTATCACCCTCCTCACCTTCCTGGAAGGAGCCCTAGTCCCTCAGATTTTCTACCGCACGTCGTGCTAAGGGAGTCTCCACTGAGCTCTGCTCAGGTTTTTTCCCAAATCTTTGGATTTATTCTACAATCTAAGGGCTCTCCCTCTTTGAAATATGCTTATACACACGTCAACGTCGGCTTCATCGTCGACGAAGATGAAGCTTTCAGCGTCAACGAAAATCCCATCGTCGACGAGGAGATGACCTCACCTAGCAAGGTCCAACAGCTGCTGCCAACGCAGTTTCTAGAAAGCGTCGACGAAGATCCCATTGTCGACGACGACCCCACCGTCGCCGAAGACTACAGCGTTGATGAAGACTACGTCGTCGTCGAGGACTCCGTCGACGAGGACACCGTCGTCGAAACCATCGACGTCGACACCACCGTCGACGAGGACACCATCGACGTCAACACCACCGTCGACGAGGACACCGTCGACGAAGCCATCGTCGTCGACACCATCGTCGACGAGCCCGTCGACGACGAGACCGTCGACGAAGACATCGTCGTCGACGTCTACGCTGTCGACGAAGGAATCGTTGTCGTCGACGACGTCGTCGTCGTCGACGAAAACATCAATGGCGACGATACAGTCGACGATGAGAATTCCTGATAAGTCTTCAAGATTAGTAGATGCTCCACCGTCGACGGACACCGCGTCAACGCCATGTTTCCCATAGCATCCAGTCCATCTCATCTTAACATAAAAGTTCATGAGAGTTCGGACTGTGAAGAGTTAGAGGAGGTTACAATTCAAGAGGAAGTTCAAGAGCATACCACGGTCCAGCCTATGGTGTGCCTACCAGCGTCAATTGTCTCTGACCTCCAGTTTCTAATTGCGGACTATAAACTAAGATTCCCATCATCTTCTCCTACATCAGGAGTACAGGCACAACAGGAAACGCTGACTCCTCAACATCAGCAGCGGCCATCTCCGCTGGTTGTGCGTCAGGAACCAGACAGATTTCCTCCTCAAATTTCTTCGGATGAGGATGAATATGAAGAAGAAATGAGAGGTGACGAAACACAAGAGGAGGAAGGTGAAATACATGATGATGATGATTCTGAGGATAACGCCAACGTGGATTCAGCATCATTTGACCAAGGACAGGACGATTCCACCCCTGAAGATTTAGGGGGATTCCATAATATCGTAGGGAGAGCGGCTGCAAGATTCAACATCCAAATAGCATCGGAAACACAGGACTGTTTCCTTCATGATTTTAAAGAACCCTTCAAGAGATCTGCTCGCTCCATTCCAGTAATTGATTATATATGGGAGCAAGGACTTAAAATAATGAAAAATCCTGCCTCTCTTATTCCAGTGCCGGCTAGACTTGAAAGGAAGTAAAAGCCCCAGACACTGCACCCGCATGTTTAACTGGCCAAACTAAACCTGACTCGGTTATATCTCAGGCCGCTCAGCAGAAGTCCAGCAACCCGTCAGCGGCAATAACAGCGCCCCCTGATAAAGAGGGAAGAAAACTTGATGCCATCGGCAAGAGATTTTCCTCCATGTCCGCCCTATCAGTCAGGGCTGCAAATTCTCTGGCTTTACTAGGTCGCTACAATCGCCAAATATGGGCAGATATAGCCCCATATCTAGGAGCGATCCCAGAAGACCAGAAAGAGGAGGTTAAGAAGATTTTGCTGGAGGGCGAACGTTCGGCCTCAGAGATGATCTATGTGGCCTTGGACATCGCTTCCACAGGCTTCCGTCAATTGGCAGGAGCAGCAGTTTTGAGACGCCAGGGCTGGCTTAAAGCCACCGCATTCCGGCCTGAAGTGCAAGCCAAAGTTCTAGACATGCCATTTGATGGAGACCTGCTCTTCGGTGAGCATATAGATGACATGCTGCAAGGTATTAAGAAGGATACCGACACGGCGAAAGCCTTAGGCACCCTGCAATACAAGACTAATTCCTTTCGAGGATCCAGAGGTAGAGGGCAACAGAATCGTGGCAGCTATCATGGTTACAAGTCCGCTTATAACTCTTCCCAGCAGTACAAGCCTCAATATCAGCAGAGGCAGCAACAAGGACGAGCCTCATACAACAAATCGTCCTTTCGAGGAAAAGGAGGAAAGAAAGACAATTACAGACACCAATGACTGCTTTCTCCAGCAGGCCTCCACCTCTTCTCCACAATTCGTAGTTGGAGGAAAAATTACCAACTTTCTTCACAATTGGAAGCAAATTACAACAGATCGTTGGGTGTTGCAGTTAGTTCATTTCGGACACATGTTGGAGTTTGTGGAGCATCCTCCACCGAACCCACCATGTCCTCTGCAGCACAAGAATCTGAACCTACTTCAAAAGGAGCTCTCTCTAATGCTCCAGAAAAGAGCAGTAGAGAGAGTTCCTCGAGGTCAGAAGGGGAGAGGATTCTATTCCCGATTCTTCCTGATCAGAAAAAAGGAGAAAAAGCAGTGGAGACCAATACTGGATCTGAGAAACCTAAACAAATACCTCAAGAAGCAGTCCTTCCGTATGGTTACCCTCCAGGAAGTATTACACCTACTCAATTCAAAAGACTATATGGTATCCTTAGACCTCCAGGATGCCTATTTTCATATCCTCATTCACAAGAGTCATCAACAATTCCTGAGGTTTGCAGTGGCGGGCAGACACTACCAGTTCAGGGTCTTACCATTCGGCCTGAAGTCAGCTCCACGCATCTTCACGAAGTGTCTGTCTCCGGTAGCGGCATACCTTCGCCAGCATCATCACCAAGTCTTTCCTTACCTAGACGACTGGCTCGTCAAAGCTCCTACTCGGACAGGCGTAACCAGGTCCTCTACGGCCTGCCTTCATCTCTTCGAAAACCTGGGCCTAACACTCAACCAGCAAAAGTCAACTCTACAACCGTCACAACGTCTCAATTTTCTGGGAGCAACGTTGGATACACAACAGGAAAAAGCCTTCCCTTCCAGAGAACGTCAGGTCAAGCTGAAGACCCTGGCCGTCCACATTCAGACCAGAAAGAGAGTCAGAATTCGACTCTTCAAGTCTTTGCTAGGAATGATGTCTTCCAACATCTTTCTCATTCCGCACTGTCGCCTCCACATGCGGCCTCTACAGGAAGCCTTAACAAATCAGTGGATCCAAAGTACAGGATCTTTCGACGACTGGATCAAGATCACTCAGGTCATGAAGAAAGCTCTGAGATGGTGGATTCAGGGCGACAACTTAAACAAGGGCCTTCCTTTTCTACTCCCAGTCTCTCCTCATGTGATTACCACAGACGCTTCACTGGAAGGATGGGGGGCGTTCTTTCAAGAACTGCAAGTACACGGTCAGTGGTCAGTGGCAGAAAAACAACTCCACATCAATCTGCTAAAGCTACGAGCAGTGCGCTTGGCGCTTCGGGCATTTCTACCCCGAATCAGGAACTTCCCAGTGCTTGTGAGGACGGACAACACCACCACAATGCACTACCTGAACAAACAGGGGGGTACTCGATCCAGGACGTTGTCTTGAGAATCTCAGATAATTTGGATCTGGCTGTTACAACACAACATTTCTCTGCGGGCAGAGTATGTTCCAGGAATAGACAACACCCTGGCAGACTCGCTAAGCAGGCAGCGCTCCATTTGCCACGAGTGGGAGCTCGACCAGACGACGCTCGACTCAGTGTTCTCCCGTTGAGGCAAGCCTCACCTGGATCTCTTTGCGACGGAAGTGAACGCGAAATGCCAACATTATGCAAGCTGGCTTCCCCAGAAAAGGTCCCTAGGGAATGCCTTTTCGATGACATGGTGCAACGTCTTTGCTTACGCTTTTCCACCGTTTCGCCTGATCCCCAGGGTTCTCCGGAAACTGAAAGCAGAGAGTTGTACCATGATCCTGATAGCCCCAGCGTGGCCGCGCCAGCACTGGTATACAGAACTACACCTTCTATCACTGGAACCTCCAATTCAATTCAGGACATGCCCACATCTCCTCACAATGAACCAGGGACAAGTCCAACATCCGGATCCAACATCTCTAAAATTATCGGCTTGGCTCCTGAGTTCCGAGAGTTCCAGGATTTAGATATTCCACAGGAATGCAGGGTCGTCTTAGCCCGGGCCCGGACTGAAAGTACTAATAGGACGTATTCCCTCAAGTGGAAAAGGTTCTGTTTGTGGTGTAAAGCTCAAAAATTACATCCGTTCACTTCTACTCCAGCGCAAATTCTGCCCTACTTGCTCCACCTAGCCAATTCAGGGCTGGCACACGCTTCAATTAAAGTCCACCTGACGGCCATATCCAGGTTCAGACGATCTTCGTGTGGAGCTTCACTATGGACCAACAGACTAATCAAACAGTTTCTGAAGGGATTATTCAGAACTTTCCCTCCAGTTAGAGCGTCTCCTTCTACATGGCAACTAAATGTGGTACTAGCTCAACTAATGAAACACCCGTTTGAGCCAATCCACAGAGCAGATCTAAAATATTTGTCATGGAAAACAGCTCTATTACTGGCGCTCACGTCAGCAAGGAGAGTGAGCGAACTGCAGGCTTTTTCTGTGCAAGACCCTTTCATCCAGTTCAAGAACGACAGGGTCATTCTACGGACTAACCCTAAGTTTATACCGAAGGTTCCGTCTTCTTTCCATCTCAACGAACCTATTGTCCTGAGATCTTTCTTCCCGAATCCATCATCTGCGGCTGAAAGATCCCTACACTCATTGGACCTCAAACGATGTCTCAAGTTCTACTTACACAGGACGGAGCAATTTAGAAAATCCAATCAATCGTTTGTTGCATTTAGCAGGCCCAGGAAAGGCCTAGCATTGACAAAACAGAGCATTTCCAGATGGATTTCAGCGGCCATCGCCTTCTGTCACCAACAGGCGGGCCATCCTCTGCCTTCAAAGGTTCGAGCACACTCCACTAGAGCGGTATCCACCTCCATGGCGCTCTTTGCTGGGGTACCCATTGTCAACATCTGCAGAGCGGCGACATGGAAGACACCACATACGTTCACCAAGCACTACTGCTTGGACTCTGAATTCATGAAGGATGCAGCAGTGGGACAGGCGGTCCTACGTCATCTATTTCATTAGTGGTGAGCCTTCCTCCTATCATCCCACCTTCCAGGTAATTTATCGCACATTTCTTATCAGGTTGTCAGTATCATGTAAACTGTGTGCAGCTTATGATAAGATTATTATGTCTTGACGAATGTATTAGACGAAATGTGCTCATTATTGCTTGCTATTCTGATTCAGGCATGTGAATCTATGAAAGATACCCATAATACTGGATAAGAAATGCGTTACTTACCTGTAACAGCAGTTATCCAGTATTGGTACCTTTCATAGATTCACATGCAACCCACCCGCCTCCCCTGGAAGGGCTCACCTTTACCCTCTTAGTAAGTACTACTTAGCACTGTGCTTACGAAAATCTGAGGGACTAGGGCTCCTTCCAGGAAGGTGAGGAGGGTGACAGTAGCTGATTGGCTCCTGGCCAAAGTTTGGTCCTTTTTACATAAGGACCTAGATAGGCTACTAATGTAAGGCCTCTGGCCTAGTACTAAGTGTATGTCTATGTGACATTACTATTATTATTTACCGGGGACTCCCACCCCGACGACGGGGAATGATTCAGGCATGTGAATCTATGAAAGATACCAATACTGGATAACTGCTGTTACAGGTAAGTAACGCATTTCTTCTCCTTCTTTTTATAGCCATTTAGCACCGTCCAGGCATGTTTTCTGTTGGTAAGGGTAGCCTTGTCCTTTAGAATGGATAGGTGGTCTGCAGCTTTATTAATGATTTTCTTAAATGAAGACCTGGTTATGTTCATTTCCCATATCGACATAACCCCAAATTCATTAATCACATCTCTAAGGTAAAGAGCTGCACTAGAGTTAGTGTCCTTCTTTATTTCTCTCCATAGGAGCAATGATATCTCATTTTGATGGTCACTTTTTATTTGGTTCCAAACTTTAATAAAGTGGCCTTGCCTTGCAACTTGTTGATTTGTTAGGCCAAACTCCATCCTTACTTGCGCTGGGGAAGCGTTCACTGGGAGATGGAAAAGCCCTCGGTATACTCTGGTTATAATTTTATTCAAAGTATCACTATCTTTACCCATTAGTGCTTCACTCCCATATGTAATAGTGGGTAAGAGTTTTGCACCAACAATGCTCAGGAGAGGATCATAGGTCAGGCTAGGGAGAGACTTTTGCACAGTTCTAAATGCAGCAATTAATGTGTTTGCTTTCCTTTTAGCATCAGCTTTTTGAGGATGGTAATTGCCCTTTGCATCGAATAATACCCCTAGGTATTTGTAGACCTCAACTTGTTCGAGCTCGATTTTATCCATGAACCATTTACTTTTTTGTTTTATCTTGGCGTTTTTAGCAACTACCATAATCTTAGTTTTAGTCTCGTTTATAACCATTCCAATCTCTTTTGAGTAGGTATAGGTCCTTTTCATTAAACGCTGAAGGCCCACTTTTGTGTGGCTCATAAGTATGACATCGTCCGCATACATCAAACTTGTGAGCCATCTATCCGCTATTTTCGGCGGATGTGCTTTTTCTTTGTCCAATAATCCTGGTAGGTCAGCAAGAAACAAATTAAAAAGAAGGGGGGCTAAAACATAACCCTGCTTCAATCCTTCATTTGCTGGGATCTCAGTAGATAGTGTGTGCCCGTCACCCATCTTCACCCTCACCCATGTCTCTGAGTATAGAAGGCGAATTAGCTTGAGCAGTGGAACCGGAATTTTCATTTTTTCTAGTTTTTCCCAGAGTAATTTTCGGTTTACGCAGTCAAATGCCGATTTAAAATCTATAAAGCAAAGATATAAAGGTTGTTTTAATCTAAGCGATTTGTTCATAAGTAAGGCGAGAATCATTATGTTAGTAGTAGTTCCTAGTCCTTGAATAAAGCCTGTTTGGTTTAAAGGCATTCTTTTTCCTTCCGTCACCCAGTCAGTTAGTTTAGTTAGTATTAATCTGGCAAATAGCTTGGCATTCGAGTCTTGCAATGTTTTCAACCTGTAATTTTCCGGCAGTGCCCAATATCCTTTTTTAAAGATCGGGGTTATTAAGGATCCACGCCATGACTTAGGTACCCTTCCAGTCAACACGACTTCTAAGTACAACTTCTGTAGGATTGTTGCCCATAGATCTGGATTTTCTTTCAAGACCGCAAATGGAATTCCATTTGGTCCTGGAGCGCCGTTCTTCTGTCGTTTTATGAGTTTAATTAGCTCTTCTTTTTCTATGGGAAATTGCATATCCGTATCACTATCTCGGTAGGTAAAGTCATTCCTATTGTCAGTTTTACGCCCCTGTTGCATTTCCATTGAGGAAGTGTGTATAAGTTCTTGATTCAAATGTCTCCTCAGGAACTTGACCCATTCCTGCTCAGTTAAGGGAGATGAGACTACTTGCTTGTTGGGTCTGCATTGATAATGTACCAAAAGTCTCTTGAGTTCTTCTGTTTATTGACGTGGAATATTTTTGCCCAAATAGCTTGTTTCGCTTTGTTTTTCTCGCTCCATATTAATTTCTTCAAATTCTGGTTTAATAACTTTAGATTTCCAAGATTTTCCGTTTTTAGATACGGTTTTTTGCTTAGTCTGATAATCCTATTTCGTTCTTTCTTCAGTGATCTTATTGTATGTGGGAGGTTTAAATTTGCTTCGTTTTCCTTCTTCTGGTCATTCCCATATTTAGACCTTTTTTTTCCTGTTTGCCCTTGTGTTGTAGTCAACATCCCAGTCAGATTTTCCCATTGTTCACTTGCTGTTTTTGTTGCAGTATCTTTCAAGCATTTTTCCACAATCTTTTCCACTTGCTCATTCATTTCATCTTTATTACCTAAATTTCAGATCAGTTTTTTATAGTTAATAGTACTGCAATGCCCTTGGACCGTCTGATAGGTCTTTTTCATAGTTATTCCAATATCCATTAGTATTGTCTGCTGGGCATGATCACTCTCGTTTACTTTCGTTAGTTGGTATGAGGTGATGCTTTGGAACATATATAGGGTTGTCATGGTGTGGTCAATCCTGGATTTTGTCTTGTGCCCAAAATAACTGTATTTTGGTGGGACATCTGTTTTTACTCTGCCGTTAAGTGTTCGAAGACCCATAGCTTCCATATCCTTTACAAATTTCTGACCTATTTTATTTTTATTGGAGTTATTATCAATCCCTAGATCCTGCTCAGGTATTAGCCATTGATGGTTTTGCAGCTGCGTGGCATCATCTCTTAAGTGTGGTGACATTAAATTGAGGTTAAAGTCCCCGGTAATCAGAAAATCTGCTATCGGGTCCTCGAGCATTCTATTAATTAGTACATTATTCAGCGTTCCACATGTTTTCTCCCTACTCTTGTTAGTGGGCAATATATAAACAGTAATCAAATATATTGTTCTACGTTTTTGATTATTTATTTTGTAGGTAAGTTTAACCATCAGAATGTTCGAATCATCTATTTCCACTTGCTCATGGTCAATGTGCAACGCATTGGAAATGAATATTGCCTGCCCCTCACTGGCTCGCCCGAACCTTTGCTCTTTTTTTGCGTTTTCATAGTAAGCTGCATAACCATGTAGCATAAATGGGTTAAATTCCCATGTTTCCTGCAGCACTACGATATCTGGGTTTCCCACTATAGAGTCTATACTAGCAGCCCGTCCCGACCTTGTCCGGTAACAACAGGCTTCCCCGACCCCGCCCGCCCCGACATTGTCCAGCAGCCCGGGCCCCCACCCGGCCCGTCCCCCACCTGCCCCAACCCCCGCCTGCCCCCGACCCCCGCCTGCCCCGACATGGGTCCCCTTACCTCAGCCACCGCTCCTCCCGCCTGTCCGCTGGTCGCACCGCCGCTGGCCTGTCCGCTGCTCCTCACATCACCGCTCCTCCCCCGCGCCATGTCTTCTGCTCCCTTACCTCAGCCGCCGCTCCTCCAGCCTGTCCGCTGCTCGCACCGCCGCTGGCCTGTCTGCTGCTCCTCACGGCCCCACTCCTCCCCCGCGCCATGTCTGCCGCTCCTCGTCGCGCTCCTGGACACTGCTCCTTCCCGTGCTCCTGACGTGAGCACGCACGTCGCGGCCGACGCTACTTCGGAGGGACTACTTTTTTTTTTACTATATATTGTTAAAATAACGTTTTTAAAAAAAATGTATATAGCCATTAACCATCTACACACCCTGACGATTCCAACGGTGTATCGGGTGTGTGGATTAGTGCTGTGGTTCCCGAGTTTACCCGCCTCAAAGGCTGAAAGTTTTTCCTTTATTATAGTAGTATTGATACATTTTTTAAATAACGTGTTTTTTTAAAATGTATATAGCCTATAACCATCTACACACCCTGACGATTACAACGGTGTATCAGGTGTGTGGATTGGCGCTGTGGGTCCCGAGTTTACCAGCCTCAAAGGCTGAAAGTTCTTCCTTTATTATAGTAGTATAGATATGCGTTGTGAATTTTCCCCCTCAAACCGTTAATGTTCCATGAACATAGACTTATTATTTCTTTGTTTATGCTATTAGCTCCTATTTGTAATGGACTACTGTATCATTGTGTCTGATTACTATGGAGTGCCAAGTTGATCCATTTTTCATTTATTTCTGTGTTTCTTTCTACCTCTTTTTGCAAGGTATGACATTAATTTTTTTCTGGTGATCTGCCAAGTGCATTTTTTAGGACTGATACAGACTTTGCCCCTACCTTTTTTTGTTTCAGTGGAGTATCAGCTTTTATAAAAGGGGTAGGGTAAACCTCTGGGATTGGTTTGGTGAGTATTATGCCCCAGGTTTTAAATATCTTTTGCTCCTTCATTATCTGGTCAGCTATGGATGTTGATGATAGTGAGATTAAGGTTGGGGTCTGGCAACTCTGGTCATCCTCCATAAATTGAAAAGATATAATGTCATTACTTACAATGTTATTGAGTGAAGGTATGAATTTGAAAAGTCGCAGTAAATTCCCTCGATTAAGAATGTTGTGTCTACCTCTAGAGCGGAATTCTGGTGTAAATTTGAGTTTCTCACTAATTTCAGTAGTGTGTTGATTTGTGGCCTCATTTTTCTTAGTTTGTTTCGTTGTATAGCTTACTGTTTTATTCCCATCCACGCTTTTAATCTGCAAATAGTCTCGTTCGGATGTTATATCATGGCTACTTTCTGCCCTTCTCTCTATCAGGACAATGTCTTTTTTTGTATCTTCCTTCATACCTGCCTTGTGACGAGGAATCATTGTTTCCGTCTCTTTAATAGAGATGATTCTGTTTGTTGTATCAGAGTTATAAGTAATTTGATCTCTTTCTTCTTTATTTCGGTTTTCATCCTGGTTAGGTTCCATTTGCAGACTCTCTGGCATACTTTTTATTATTCGTACTTCCACTACTCTATTTTCTTCCCATACCGGGATTTGTGATTCGTTTATTTTGTCAGATTTTTTTTTTTTTTTTTTAATTTTTGAAAACCTTTATTTCGAAAAGCACACAGCTATTCAGCCTAACATCCCGAAGGCAAGGCAGCATGGTAATCGGAGCATAGTAGTGCAAAACAGTTACGTCAGGAAAATACAGGTTCGTTTTATTATTTTATAACAATAAAGAAAGAAAGAGGACGCCAACTGGCGCCGAAAGTAGCAATGGGATGGAAAACGCAGCAAGGAGCAGGAAGCTGGGAGGAGAGAGAGAACAGCAGCTCAGAGATACAGAAGAGTGGAGGATGATAGGAGGGGGGGAGGAAGAACAGGATCAATCAGTTATCGTACATAGTCGGTGTCATGGGTCACGGTGACAAACGTTCGTCCAAGGAGACAGGCTCAGGTGGCAGACATACATCTCCTCGATAGGAGTTCCAGGCCCCCCACACCTTGTTCCATTTGTTAGGTTTGCCCCTGGCAACATAGACCGTCTTCTCCCGGAACATACACCAATCCATGTTGGCTTTCCATTGTACCACAAGGGGCGCCGTAGTGGCACCCCACCTCTGAGCAATGTCTCTCTTAGCCACCATATTGCCTAAGGTCACCCACTGGGTCTGAGCCGTGTTGTGGTCAGTCGGCTCCCAAATGTTGAGGAGACACCTACGAGCCTCCGCCGTGATCTCTACTCCAGACACTTCACTCATGACCCTGTGAATTCTTCTCCAATAGGAAGCTATGGCAGGGCATTCCCACAGGATGTGCAAGAAGGTGGCGAGGGCGCCACAGCCTCGACGACAAAGTCCGTCGGGCGAATAACCCATGTGTACTAGGCGGGGGCCAGTGACGTATACCCTGTGTAGGATCTTAAATTGGACCAGTCGAAGACGAGAAGAAATGGCAACCTCCTTAGGGGAGGACACTGCACTCTGCCAGTCCTCCTCGTCGATTTCCAGGCCATCCCTCACCCACTGGTCACGCAACCCAAGGAGAAGGTCAGTGCGGACATTAATTAGTTTTTTGTAGGACAACGAAATAGCGCTGTCAGGCATATGGCCGTCCAGCACTCTGTCCTCCAACGGTGAGCTCTCCGGAACAGCCTCCCCGGAAGGCATGGCAGAAAGCAAAGCGTGTCTCAGCTGGGCATAACGGAAAAACTCCGAGCCACCCAGCTGGTACTCAGCCTGTAACTGGGGGAAGGTCTTGATAGTCCCCTTGGAAATCATGTCATCAACTCTAGAGATGCCAATGAGGTCCCATTTGTCAAAGCCCTTGGTGTGCCATAGTCTGCCCAAAATGTCGGACTCATACAAAGGAGTGAATCTGGTCAGTCTGCCCTGCCATCCCTGCGCCTTGGTGATCGTACGCCAAATAGAGACTGCCGTCCTCGTAGGACCAGACATACGCCGATCAAGGGATCTTGAGTACAGTGCACGGTAGTAATTACCACCACCTAAGAGCCACCTGTCCATGGCGTAGCCGGGGCTAAGTACCGGGCCATAAAACCCGTGATTGAGGGCTGCAAGCTGGGAGGCCCAGTAATACCTGCGTACATCCGGCAGTGCTATGCCCCCGTCATACCACGGGAGCGTAAGCTTCGTGACCGCCACCCGAGGCCGACCATCCCAGAGCAGGGCCCGCTGGAGACCCTCAATTTCCCTGAAATATCGGGCCGGTACCGGGTCTTGGGTATTTTGTAAGGCGTATAGGAACCTGGGCAAGGACATCATTTTAAACAGGGCCGCTCGGCCAAGCAGGGAGAGCGGGAGCTTACGCCAGCCCTCCACGTCGCGCCGAAGACGCTGTAGTGGGGGGAGCAAGTTCTGGTCGTATCGAACCTTCGGGTCCCCAGAGATGTAGATCCCTAGGCACTTAAAGCCCTGTGTGGCCACCTGAATATTGCAGCCTCTGGGGAGGCGCGGAGTGTCCCCTTTCAAGACGTAGAGGGAGGACTTGGCCCAGTTGATAATCAGGCCAGAGTATCTCCCAAATTGTCTAAGAACGCCACAGACAACAATGAGAGACTTGAACGGGGAAGTCAGGTAAAGGAGGATGTCATCAGCGTACAGGGAGATACGGTCCTCGAAGTCAGGTGCCCAGGTGATGCCATGAAGGTCGGGGTGGAAACGCAGCGTGGCCGCAAGAGGTTCGAGAGCCAGTGCAAAAAGGAGAGGCGACAGGGGGCAGCCCTGCCTGGTGCCTCTGTGAAGGGCAAAGGACGTCGACAGACGACCGTTAACTGATACATTGGCCATTGGGCTAGCGTAGAGAAGTTTCACCCAAGTAAGAAAGACCGGACCAAATCCGAGCTTAGCTAACACTGCCCAAAGGTAATTCCACTCGAGGGAGTCAAACGCCATAGTGGCATCAAGAGATGCCAGCACTGCCGGCTCCGCAAGAGTGTGCGCCCTGGCTAGGGCGCCGTGGAGTCTTCTCAAATTGAGGGCAGTGTTGCGGTGTGGAATAAAGCCCGACTGATCCGGGTGCACCAAGTCGCCAACGACCCCAACCAGTCGGTTAGCAAGCAATTTGGCGAGTACCTTGGGCTCGGCGTTCAGGAGGGAAATGGGCCGATATGACCGACACACATCCCTCGGTTTACCTTCTTTGTGGATGACCACAATGGTGGCCAGCCTTTGGTCCAGGGGAAGAACGCCGGCGTCTCGCGCCTCCAGAAACATAGTACGGAGGTGCGGGGAGACCACATCAGGTCGTATCTTGTAAAGCTCAGCCGGGATGCCGTTGGGGCCCGGCGCCTTGCCAGATCTCAAAGAGCGGATCGCGAGGGCGATCTCGTCAGCAGATATGTCTCTGTCTAAATCATCGCGGTCCGCCTCAGAGAGACAGGGAAGATCTACGGTCGAGAGGAGCTCTGCCGAGTCAGCCTCAGAGCAGTCAGATGTGGAGGTGTAAACACCTCTGAAATAGTCGGCGAAGGACTCGGCAATGGCACTGGGGTCAGTGAGAGGGTTCCCGTCTACCCCCAGGATCTCGGGTACCACACGACTGGCCATCTCCCTCCTGTCCAACCAGGCCAACAGCTTGCCAGCCTTGTCACCCACGTCATAGATACGGCCTTGTTGTTCCCTAGCCAAGGTCTGGGCGGCATTTGTAGCAAGATCTTGATATTCCATTTGCTTTAGGGAGAGCTCATGGAGGAGATCTGGGGCAGGTGCGGAGTCCAACTGGGCGTCGAGGTTTAAAATCTCTTCCTCGATGCAAAGGAGGTTGGCATCTCTATTCCTACGGGCCTCTGCTATTAAGGCAAATGCCTCGCCCCTTAAAACGGCCTTGAATGCATCCCACAGGGTCGCAGCCGACCCAACCGAACCCTCGTTTTCGGAAAAGTAGAGGTCTATAGCCTTGGCTAGAAGAGCGCGGGTCTTTGGGTTACGAAAGTACCAGGGATTGACCGTCGCCGGTCGCTCCGACAGGACGATGCCAAAGTCAAAGGAGACCAATAGCGGCGAGTGGTCAGAAACCCCTCGCGCCAGGAAGCGGGCTTCGGACACGGCCGTAGCGTGGGCCGCCAAGGTAAGAACATAGTCTATGCGGGACAAGCTGCCATGCGCACCGGACAGGAAGGAGAACTGACGAAGTGTGGGGTGTAGGAGTCTCCAGCTATCTACAAGGCCCATTGATTCTATGAACGAGGGCAACCACAGTTGGGAGTTACGAAGGTCTCTAGACGGGTGTCGGTCCAGGGAGCCAGAGCAGACTGAATTGAAGTCACCCCCAACAATCAGCAAGCCATCAGGCAGGGCTAAAATGGCGCCACCAAGGTCTTGGAAAGTACTGGTCTGTAGGCCAGGCGGGACGTAAACTGAAAGTAGGATGAGGGCCCGCCCCTCCCACCGCCCAGCCACCGCCGCGTAGCACCCTCTAACATCTATCTTGGTAACGTCAATCTCCAGCGGAAGGGATGTCCGGACCAGAACGCCCGCCCCCCGAGAGCCCGAAGAGAACCCCGAGTGTGCCACCATCTTGTACCCTTTGCGATTGAGCGCTTTACATGAGTTCCCAATCAGGTGTGTTTCCTGTGGAAAAACAACATCAGGCATGTGACGCTTAAGCATTTGAAGCACAATCCCCCTTTTGATTCGGTCACCCAACCCATTGACATTCCAACTAAACACTTTTAATTTCCTACCCCCCATCATCGTGCCTCCCTCCCCAGCCACCGCCAGAAAACTCCTGCAGAAACAATAATGCAACAATATACACAACCCATTGCCGAAAGAAAGAAAGCAAGAACACGCAAAGAAACAATTGAACTTGTCCAATAACACCCCCCACCCTGCACCCCTGCATCAGACTAAAAAGCCACCCAACCAGCAGTGTGCCTGTCGCCCCATTAACTAGTCTACAAAAAGCCCCAAAAGGAGTAAGGATTCCCCGCGGACACCTCCCGCCGCCCGCATGAAGCAACAGGAGATTCAATTACTGTTACACTGGAAAAAGGACGATAGTCACATATTGCGGGACCACCAACCGCCAATGTCCTCGTAGTAGAGCCAAGTCTCAAAGATCATATCCACCAGCAGTGCCCCTTTCGCTGTCCTCCCGGCCATCGCCACGCTGTGGTAGGGTGTCCAGCCATTCGCTAACGTCCGGAAAGTCGAAAAACAAAGCCATCATGTTCAATCCGAAGCTTGGCCGGGAACATCATCGAATACTTGAGACCCATGTCCCTCAGCCGCCGTTTCACACCCGCATAGCTCTGGCGTTGCCTCTGGACCGTCCTGGTAAAGTCAGGATAGAAGTGCACCTCAGAGTTCTGGAACTGTAGCGGTCCGTGACTCCTGGACGCCTGTAAAATTGCGTCCCGATCCCTGAAGTTGAGGAACCTGGCAATGATGGGTCTAGGTGCCGCGCCCGACTTCGGCGGGCCACCTGGTACACGATGTGCCCGCTCGACCGAGAAGAATTTACTCAGCCCGGGGGGAGTAAGATGGTTCTGTATCAGGTCCTCAACGAACAGGTCAGCCGATGCCTCTTCTGACCCTTCCGGAACGCCAATAATGCGGACATTCTGTCGCCTGGCACGACCTTCAAAGTCGTCCAGCCTCCTGGAGAATTGGTCAGAAGTGAGCCGTAGAGTCCGGACCTCGGTTTGCAGGTCCGAGACGTCGGTGGTGAGGCTCGAAGTTTTTAAGTCCAGCGATTTCACCCGATCGTTGGTTTTACCCAGGTCGGCTCTGATAAGGGTGAGTTCCACTGCCAACGTGTCCACCTTGTGGGTCAAAACCTCGTGTTGCTTCTGTAATTCGGCTCGTATGCCCGAGATGGCCCCCATAATGTCACTGAGGGTAGGTTCGGACCCATCGGGCGAGCCCGAAGAGGAGAGGTCTTTAGCAGAGGCCCCCGGTGCAGGCGAGATGCGCAGCTGAGCATATCTATCAATTCTGTTCTGCTGCACTTGGGACTTGCCACGAACGCCTTTGTTCGACGTCTTGTCCGGGTCACCCTTGCCCGCCATGTTGGGTCCGATGAAGGCGAGGGGCCACCTCACCCAGGTCCGAGCCTTAGATATAACAGGCCGAGGTTGCAGGCCAGCTGTCCAGTCCAAGCTAGTGGTAGAAGTCACAGCAGGGTCGAAGATTCCGCCAGTGGGTATCACCACCCAGCACTACGCATCCCTGCCTTGCGGAGTGGCGGAGACCGAGGAGACAACGGCGCTTCCTTGGCAAGGGGTATCACACGACGTAGCATAGCGTAGGAACCACCGATTCGGACGCGGAAGGCAGGTTCCGCATCAGTGACCCGCAAGCAAGCAGAATCCACCTACGTGGAGCAGGATTTCAAGCAGGATTATTGCGGAGGGCCGGAGGGTCCACGGAGCTCCGAGCTTACGCGGCCATCTTGTCTGCCCGCGAAGCTCCTCCTCCCCTTGTCAGATTTTATTGAACTACGGTCGTTTAGTGGTTGATTGTGTGCGTGTTGGTGTGTAGTGCACGATGGTGCCTGAGTTACAGTCAGGATTATTTTTCCACAGGAAAGGACACCTTCCATCACAAAAACAAGCCTTAGAGGCATTTTTAGTCATTGTATGTGTGTCATGAAAAGAGAAAGTAAGGAGAGGAAATTAACTTATTTTTCCTTGTTACGCCTGTCGGTTAGGTGCACCATTTTTGCTCAAACACAGGTTTACAACTGTTTGTAAACCTGTTGGTAAACCAGAGTTTACGTCAAAATGCCTGGGTGCATGCATTCCCTCAGACTGTATATGAAGTGTATATGAGGGTGCACAGTTACATGTGAGGAGTGGTACTCAACCCTCACATCCCGTGATTTCTGTTACTGAACAGATGGATTTCAAGCAACTTCCCCAGGACTGCATGTGCGCCTGCTAATGCTTCTTATAAAGAGGTCCTTCCTTGATTTCAAGGAGAACTGTTCTACTATGGAGAAGTAAGACAGGGATCAGAGGCAGGGAGGTAGCACACACTCCTGCATCCCCTGCAGCGCAGGGCTGCGGGGGGACTCTTCAGCCCCCGCCACCCCACCAACCCATCAAGGTGCCGAATCAGCCCAGGGCCAATGGGTGTCTTTGAGATATTGGAGAATCAACGGCTCCTGAGTCAACGGGTTACTTCTGCAATTTGCACGGATCCAGGAATGACAATTTGAGTAAGTGCACTCATGCAAACTCCAAACACTTAACTAGACTGTCATTACCTACATAAAAATGTTAGTCACCTGTTGTCAACATTTAAGGCCTCTGTGCGGCACCCACTCAATCTGTGCGGCACCCACCTCAACTCACCCTAACTGGTGCATGCAGACTCAGAACTGAACGCCGAGGGCCGCTTCCTGTTCAGTGCCGTCTAAAGCCCCTCACAGTTTCAGGGGGTCCATCAGGAAGGATGCACATTCGGTTTTGCCTCTATCTTTGAGACAAGTGTGTCCCATGTCGTACACCCCTGTGCTCCACCCATCTCCAGTGATGACGTTAGTGCAGCAGTCTTGGTAATGCCCCATTTCACTAGATCCCTGTAGGATGGTGGAAGTGTGTGGTTACTTATGGTCCTGCCCCCATGTTTGTTCCAGTGTGTGCATAAGAGCGCAGTATGTGATATACTGGCCCGGGTCTAGCCCTTTATTGTCTTGTAGACTTTGCATCATTTGAAGTGCCACGCATATGTATAGGTCACGAATTGTTGTGATCCAGCCACCAGCCATGGTCTCTTGTTATATATTTCACCTAAAGATTTAAACGACGGGATGTCCCTCAGTGGGAGACATAAAGGTAGGGCTGCACTCTGTTTTTGTGTTGAATCTACTGTTGCCAGCAATATCTGGCCACCTCTCCTAATTTATGAGTCCCTTGCCCTCTCGCCATTTGGGCCATTAACAAATGCATAATCTCTTGCCCCTGTAGGCATCCAAGTACATTGTCTGTCTTTGGATCCGGACCATTTAGCAGCCACCTCATTATCCATTGTAGCTGAGCATCTGCATAATACAATTCGTAATTGGGGGTCCAAAGTACTCCAGCATCTTTTGGTTTCCAGACTTATGCAGCACCATTATTTTCCACCCAGTTCCCCAAATAAGGTCAGAGAGTATCTTATAAACTCAACAAAAACCTTCCTCGGAATTCCAGCTGGCATGGCAGAGAATACTTCAGTAGTCTAGAAAGGACCAAAATCTTAGTGATCACTCTCTTGCCCATGGGGGAGAAGGACAAAGATACCCAAATGTTTGTGAATTGCAGCATCGACGTAAGTAGTCCGTCAGTTCCCTTCCATTAGATCCTCATCTTTATAATAAACATTCACTCCCTGGTATTTAAAGTAGTCAAGCCTCAGTCCTATTCCCCTGGGAGAAAGCAGTTAGGACTCCGCCTCCATCCATGGTCAAAATTTGCTCAAATTGACCCTACACCAGGAGTTATTCCCCAAAACATCTAAGATATCAACAACCTCCGGTAGAGACTCCAGGCCCTCCCTAAGGAACACTAGGGCATCATTGGCATACAATTAAACGATCTGCCAGCCTTCACCCAGGTTCACACCCCAATCTGCCTCCTTGTTGCATAGGATCGTTATTAAATAAGGCCACCTAAGTGTGTCAAATGATTTTTTAATGTCGCGAGAGTGCCATGTGACAAGGGCCCTCTGTTGGTTCACTCTCTATGAGATTAAACAAATGGAGTAAAATGATGAGTGTTCTCCTACCCATCACAAATCCATTTTGATCCGGATGCATAATGGAGGTAGCCATTGACAAGAGTCTGTTCACAAGTATTTTACCCAATATTGTTTAGTCCAGGTTTAACGTAGGGAGGACCACTATAAGCACTTGGCGAAGGGAACCTGGCAGATGGCCAAATTGACTGGATATTTCATATATTTTGAGGAGATTGGAGGCAAGTATGGTTTTGTAAGTTACGTACAATTTGACCAGAAGCCCATCCTTCCCTGGAGTCTTGTTCCTTGCTATCTGATCTGTCACCTTCCTCACCTCATCTACAGTCATGTGTTTCTCCAGTGACTGGCATTGTAGGTTGTCAAGGCTGTGGTTTTGTTATTCCTGCTAAGTACACCTGAATTCTATCCTGGTCATGGGTCTGAGTTGCTTCACATAGCATTCGATTAGGTCTGCCAATACCAGATTTATTTTGGCCTGCAAATTGATCACTAAGTTGTCATGAAATCTAATGGCTCTTATTGGTTTCTGCTCTGTTCCGGCTCTTAACAAACAGGCCAACAACCATCCCAATCTGTCTCTCTCTCTATATGTTGCCATTCCACATAGTCCCTATAAAAATAAGGGAGAGGAGTTGGCCTAACGGCTAGGGCGGTCGACCTTGAATCTGTGGAACTGGGTTCGAGTCTCGGCAATGATGCTGAACATCTTGTGATTCTGGGAAAACCACTTAATGTCCCTGTGCCTAACAAACAAAAATGAATGTGTCCTCATGTAATGCAACTGGTGCTATGTAAAGCATTCTAATACCCGATACCGGGTCAAGTTGGCGCTAGATAAAACGCTGTAAAGAAAAAAATCCAATCTACTAATTTGATCTACTAGTTTCCTATGTTTCCTCTTGAGCTCCCCAAGACCCTGGGCATCCATCAATCCATATGTGAGCCTGAATTCCTCCATGTGTATGGCTGGATGTATGACATTTTCATGGATGCATTCACAATGCATACCTTTACAATGCGGGCAGTACAACAAACGCATTGTTACCGCAAGTTCCATTACAACGCAAGTCATTACAACAACTTGCTTTAGGGAAGCGCTGGAGTTTGGAATACTATATTTTACTACTCAAACTCTAGCCTGTGCAACAGTAGGGAAGGTGCTGGATTTAAAATCCAACAATGAGATAGGCCAATCTCTTGACCCTCTGACTTGTTGGACTGTTTAATCATATTGTTTTGATATTCTGAATGGGGGAGTTTACCTGTTCCTAATACACATTGTGGAGGATGATGCAGACTAATTAATGATGGCAGTAGACTCCGGATGACGGAGATGTGCATATTATGTGTGTTTCAACAATAAAATATGTTGTCAAAAAAAAATCCAAGAATGAGTTCCCTGTGACTTCCCTAAAGCAAATTGTTGTAATGACTTGTGTTTTAATGGAACGTGTTATAATGGAATGCGTGGTAACGACGCTTTCGTGTAGTGACCTCGCTGTAATGGCCCTGCGTTGTTCTGACACCATTAATGAATGGTCTGTTAAGGAAAGAACATTCAGTTTCCATGCTGGTATCTTTAGTCATGGATTTCTTCACCACATCACCATGTTTAAAGGGTTATAGTCCAACCAGGAACAACCTATAGATTCAGGGGCAGATTTACCAATATTTCACTCAACGCAGTGCAACAAAATAACGTCCTGCATTGTGTGAAAGGAAGAGAGCAGATATTGTGCATTTATTTTTGTTCCCTTGTGTTGGCAATATTGTGGCTGCCTAGCGTCAATGCAGGCACACTTGTGCCACAGTGCAAGGGTGCCTGAGTTATGACCAGGATTGTTTTAGTGTAGGAAGAGGCACCTTCCTCCACAGTAAAACAATCTTGAAAGGTATTTTCCTCTTTGTATGTGTGCTGCAGAATGCAAAATGCATTCAACAAGGAAGTAACAAGGAGAAATAACAATATTTCTCCTCATTACCTCAAGGTTGGGGAAGCGCACCATTTTGGCACAATCCCAGGTCTAAAGACCTTTGTACAAATGGGATTGTGTCAAAAAACGCAGGTGGAAGCATGGGAACGCCAACAGAGCCACATAAGGTGGCTTTGGATGGCTTAGTAAATCCCAGTTAAGGGCTTGCATTGACTTGAATTACCCTGAGTGATGCAAGGATAATGAAAGCCCTCAGTAAATCTGCCCCTCAGTGTCCAGTACCCTGTTGTACATTACAGCTGCTGAATGCATAGAAACAAGTCAGGCCTTGTGTGCAATTTGTGTATGGTTTAGAAATATGAGTACTCTCTGTCACATGGGTGCATTCTTCTCCAGGCATCAATCAAGCCCAGCTCAACCACACAGTCCCCAGAAATGTGTAGCCACACAGGCACTCTGTTTTATCCGCCCTGTCAAGTAGGCCCCACACCACCACATATCTATTCTTTTGATCCATCCTAATGGCCTGAAAAAGAAACAGCATGAATGGCGGTATCCATAATAAGACCCTTCAAGCATATGTAAGTAGTTCCAACCACATGACCCTGCCATCATTTTGTATGTTTTTGTCATTCCATGCTGCTCATATGTGTTTCCTGAGTGCACACCTACATTTCAAATAAGTGTGGATTTTGTGTATTTTTGCAGGCACGGCCAGGCTCCTACACATCCCATGTTACAATGTTGTAAGTCAATGGATTGGTACCTAGTCTGGTGCTTAAAACTTTAAGGTAACATAGTCAATCTGCAAGTGTATGTGAAACACAAAGGTTCCAGCAACCTGGCCAGGACCTCCAGAGGGGTGGGGTGAATGCGGCTGGATCTCCTGTGATGGCAAGTCATAAACAATAGGAAAACAAAACCTAGGAAGGACCACTTTAACTGCCCGGGAAAGGGTACCTGACAGACAGCATAATTGACTGGACAGTTCATACATTTTGAGGAGTTTGGGGGCAAGGATGGTTTTGTACATTGGGTATATTTGGTCTGAAGACCATTCGTCCCTGGAGTCTTATTCCTTGCCATCTGTCTATCTCCTCCCTCACCTCATCTGCAGTCTTGGGTTCTCCAGTGACTGGCATTATAGGGTGTAAAGCCACATGACTCCTCCTTCATGTGTACTTTTTTGTATTTCCGTGCTGTATGTTGTTTTATGAATGCACGCTATGTGCTCATGCTTAGATTTCAAACACATGTGGAGTTTGTGTCTTTTCATAGGCATAGCTATACCCCAACACTTTGCATGTTACAGTGTTGTAAGTCAGTGGATTAGTACCTTGGTTGGTGCTCATAACTTGAGGTTACATGGTCAATAAGCAAGTATATGAGGGACACCAAGGAGCCTGCACCCCAGTACAGGTCTCTGTGTGCTTGTCCTCCTCGTATTTGTACCGACACCTGACTGCCATTTTGAGGTTTTGTAGTGACTGAGCAATTTTTATGGTTAAATGGCTCGATTATGACCGTTGCCCACCACCATCTCAGTATATTTTTATCTAATATAGTGATGTGTAGGCCTGCACAGTATGAATAAGCCACAAAGTAGGGCTTGATTATGCCTTCTCTGTTTCCGACTGTATCTTGCTTCGTGGTAGTGTTTACCTATTGGCTTTGGCATCCTCCTATGCCATCTTGCATACTAATTTTGCTCATTTACGGGTGTAGTGGCCTATGCTTAAGCAACTCCATTTTCTGAGCTGTCGCCATCATCTGAGCTTTTCTAGGTGAGAAGTTGTGTAATGCTTTTCACTTGTTTTCTGCACCTCGTATGCTGGTAGAAACTGGTTCTTATCGGAGGAATGTACAGGCTTTGTCTCAAAGCCATGGCAAAGGCCTGATCAACCGATGCTGAGACCTTGGAGCAGGCTGGTGCCGGCTCACATGAGAACGAGGGGGGAGAGGCTCGCTGGAAACTTCGTCTTACGTTTCCACTTGTACTAAAGGGGGTGTCTGGGTCTCAACCACTGGTAGTTCATCACAGTACAGACGTGTAGCTGTGACGATGGAGCAGAGAATCCTGATTTGGCTGGAGAAACGGACTCCCCTCTGGCGAAGTGGAAACGGGATGTGTAGATACTTGGGGAGGTGTTCCACTAACTCTTATATTCTTACTGTTCTTGCCTAACTATCCTCTTCTATTTTCAAGTTCCATACACTTATATAGACATATAAGTTCTATATATGTTTTACTGATTGCTCTTAGCAATTGCTTAGGTGCTTCTATGAAGAAGGCCGATCGTGACATTGTAGTAATTCTTTTTCATCTTATCATTGTGTAATAAAAGAAACCCCAGGGCATATAATTATTTGTCTGTGTTCTCTGGGATGGGAGGTCAGGGCCTTTCAGATCCAAATGCTGATCGGAAAGATGGTAAGTTTCCCTTCCTGCAGGTAGTTGTCGAAGGAGAGTCGTCCCGCTCTCAACCAGGGAAGTATAAATTCTAATTCTTCCACTCCAGGCCTTGTTAGAAGGTGCGTGTGTCAAATATATATGTAATTTCACCTGGGTGGGTGTGTTTGCGTTATTGTACCTCGTGGCCCTTGGTTTGCGTTGTTGTACCCTGGGGTACCTTGCTTGCGTTGTTGTTGCCACTGGTACTGTTCTTGCATTGTTGTTGCTTGCGAGCTTCTCTGCAATGGCCATTTTTCTAGTTAGCTGTTTTTATTATTCTTTTCTTGGGTAGGTATTGTGAAGTATTGTGTCCTTTTGGGTCCCAAGAGGGGATAAGGTCGTATATCCTGATTATTGGCAGAATTATCAGGCCATTACAGGTTTATCATGTCATCTTTTAGGGGCTAAAAGGCAGTTTTGCCTCCATAATTATCCACTTTAGATTAGTATGCCTGCTCGCCTTACGCGTCCTCTTGTTCTGATGTTTCAGAAATAGCTCAATGCTGACTTGGGTCAGCACCTTGGCCATTACCCTGCTCTTTCTTGGGCCACCTGCTCCTTTGTAGGCTTTCCTCTTGGCTTTCTGGACCTCCGACTCTGGGGCATTGTGTTTTCCTTCCTTTGTTGGGCAGTACTCCTTTTGTGGAACTTCCACTCCCTTTGACTAAAGCCATTGTCTAGCATCTTGCAGGAACCTGGAGAAGAGGGATTTGCCATCTGCTATGACTCCTAGTTTGGCAGGGTATACAACAGCATAGTTTAGATCCATTTGTTGCAGTTACGTTTTTGACTCCAAAATATGAAATTCTCAGGCATTCGACTTCCATTGTATCGTTCGGTAGGATAGTGACAATTCACTATTCATTCTTCCAGGGCCACTTTGATCTATTAATCTTCAGAATGAGGTCTCTGTCCCTGTAATTGAAAAAACCTGGCACTACTGGTCTCAATGTGGCACCTAGTGGTGAGAGGGGCAGCCCAGGTCCTAGTGGGACCTGTCAATCAAGAGGAAAATCAGAGGTTTGCCTGGCAGCTCTGTGTCCCCACAACATTTTTCCAGGAATACTTTAACGTATGGACCTTCTGCTGACTCAGGAATACCTGTGATTCTTAATCAATTGATCAATCAATCAATCAATCAATCAATCAATCATGGAATTGAACAGTGCTGCTACTCACCTGTGAGGGATTCAAGGCGCTGGAGGAGGAGGGCTGCTTGTCTGAATGGGTGGAGGATAACTGGAAGAGTCAGATCTTGAGGTCCTTCGTGAACTGGGTCAACTATGTGGATTTCCTGGTGCGCAGGGGCAGGGTGTTCCAGGTCTTGGTGGTCAGGTAGGAGAACGACTTTCCTCCGGATCTGGTCTTGTGGATCCTGGCGACTGAGGCGAGGGTGTGTTGGGAGGTTCAGAGATGACTGACGGGCACGTGGAATGTGAGGCAGTGGTTCAGGTTGTTGTGAATGTATCTAGGACCCTAATTAAATATCCCTGATTCATGCCCTTATGTGGTTATGATAAATCATGTCCTTATGAAGGCATAAGAATCATACCCATATTTAGTCCAAGCCCACGCAGCCCAAATACGGCAAGGCTACGTCCTTAGATTCCTAGAGAGCACAACGAGTTCTTTCGACACACCAAACCTCCAGTAACCTGGGAATTTTCCATGTCTTTGTTTTGATTTGTCATAGAACTCCTGCAAGCACTAAAGAAACAGCCAGTCCTTAGTGACATCTTTTATTGACGTCTTATGTCCAACCTTACGTCAAACACGGCACCTTCCAGGTATAAATATACCGACACTGGCCTTAAGCAACACACGGTGGTTGGGAGCAGAGCGACGTTCTACTTGCCCGAAGCCCAGCTGATGCGAGAGCCGAAGGAAGCCGCCCCTCCCTTTGACACACCGCGAAAGAAGCTGCCTTTTCTCACGCCAAGAAACCCAGCTCCGGTGTTTCCAGTCACCCTCGCGGGTTACTGGGAGATCGAGTCCTGAGAAACGAGATACAAGACCTCCTTCATTCTATAACCAAGGTACGGGGCTGATTAAAACCTTAGAGAGAATTCTTGATTCAGATTCTTGGCAAAAACCTAACTTAACTTAAAATTGCAACTTACTTACTCCTTCCCACGTATTAGGCTTAGGTCAGGTACACCGGATAGGCGTATCTTAGAAGCACCAGTTGAGTTCGTTAGTCAATGTTTTTATGTATGTATATATTTTATCCGTTTTAAAGTATCATATGGCTAAGAAACCATATCAATGCTTTTACAGTATTATTTCCTGTTCGCACTTTACTTCATAATAAGTATTGCAATTGTGGCAATTAATTTCTCTTGCATGAGAAAGAATACTGCTCAATAAAATAACACCTTTTATTGAAAACGCCCGTCTCTCTATTTCTCTGCACTCTGGTGAAATTAAGCATGCACGATTGACTGAGTGAAATAGCTGTCTATTGTTTTACACGACTCTGGAGATATACTCCTTATTCTGGGGGAGCAAAGTTGTCATGTTATATGGTTGTCAGAAGCTAATCCCTTCTTGTCTAAATCAGGGAAGTTAACCCCTCCCTATTCATTCAAGAAAGTTTCTAGTGACCTCTGAGCTAGCTGGCAAAACTAATTAAGTCTAACATAGTCAGTAGAGACCTAGATGACCTCAGTCCTACGTCTACACTGCTCTTTATGTTATTCCAATGCGCAGAGCCTATTGGGAATATAGGAACTACACTACCTGGCGCCCAACGTTTGGTAAGGCGATAATCTAACGCAAGATACTAGAGTACTCAGTCGTGCTTTTCACACAGACCCCTTTTTCCCGTAAAAACTCCAATAGACGTCTGGAGTGGGTGAAAGGTTAATATCCGCCAAAACTTAGTAGGATGAGAATCCTATGTATTAGTTTATGGTATAGTCAACATTGAAGGATACAGTGTTCCAAAATATTGTGCACCTAATCTTTGTTTCCTTGAAAACTTGATCTGCAACAAAAAACTTTCTGTCAGTAAAATGCCGGAAGGTGATGAAGAAAGAGATGCTATAGCGTCTCAACTGTTGTTAGATGACACAACTCTCCAACAGAACGACCCGAATGCTATACTCATTCCGGTCAATATAAGAAAAACCATAACTATAAAACTTATAGAAAATGGGGTATCACCGAGAGGTGGTACAGTTGTATTTGTGGTAGAGGCACATGAGTTTCGGCAGATAAAGGTATTCTATTCCTGGATAAATTTTCCAGCAGCAAACGCTGTGACACAAGATTTCCGCTACTATAAAATAGCGGAATCTCCAGAGGAGTACTCTCCTTTCGAGGAAGTTAAAATTCCACTAACATACCAAGAGCACCTGCTCTGGTTTAATGGTGCCCTAAAACATCAAAATAACATTACCAGGCTCAATCCACTAGGTAGACCAGGAGCCACGTGGTCGGTTCTAGCCAGCTACACACCACACCCAGACATTGAAACAATGCCAAACGAAGAACTCATAGTTAAAATAAAAGAATTAACAACAGCATATAGAGATTTAGTTCAATTTACACTTGACGGTACAACCTACCGACTAGAAACACTAATTGAAAATCCTGAAAAAACCTTTATTAAAAACAATCTCAATTCTCAAAAGAAGAAATGGGAAGGTAATAAACAAACCACTCCCAGAGAAAAACAATTTCAGTCCAGAGGAAGGTCTCCTCAACGGAGAAATAGATCTCCAGACCAAGGAGGGGGCAAGTCTCCCCAAAGGGAGCCCTCTGAAAAAAGATACAACCTTAGAGATAGGGATAAATTAAGAAAACCTGACAGATATCAAGATATTGATACACGTCCCTCTCGATCTTTTCAGACTTCCTCACAGAAATCGGAAAGAAGAGGACGGCCAGAACACAAGTAAGAGCACGTCAAGTCCAAAGTCAAAGAACCTGCTCATCAAAGTAAAAAATTGCAATTTCCCAGAAAGAAGGTAGCAAGTATTAAAATTAAACATGCCGAGAATCCTGAGGACACAACTGAAAAACGGAGAGTGGGCCCAGACAATGCTAGACAGCGCAGCAGAACTGACCATAGCTCGCAAGATCCTGATGAATCTTCTGGAGATAGTGGACACGAATGAATACATTCAGGTGGAACTGCAGACACGCGAGTTAGCAATTTTGTCGACTCCCACAGGGATTCAAGAATAGCCCAGGATTATTCTCAGCAAGGGGAACAGAATTACTACACTACATGGCCTTCTAACAGACCTATTTTTAGTATATGAATTATCAAGTGAAGGCAAAAGCCTAGCAGACAATTTCTTAGAGAAATGTGCAGTACTCCAATCACCAAAAACGCTGAAGAATTTACAATCAATACTAGGTTTCCTGAATTTTGGAAGAACATACATTCTAAATTATGCAGAGAGGGTTAAACCTCTCTACGAATTAATTAAACCTGATTTCAAACAAATTAATTGGACTCAAAAACACACAGAAATTTTGAGATCATTACAGACAGACATGTTAACTAAAAAAAACTGCAAACACGCGCAAACGAACGCAACCTTATACTCCGAGTCATCCCAGGAAGATGCGGATTCACATACCTGACCTCTAATGAGGGAGAAACTGTACCAATAGCTTACAAATCACATTTGTACACACAAGCTGAAATGAAATTCAGATCTACAGAAAAAATTCTAACAGCGGTTCAAACTGCTGTAGCAAAAGAAAGAGCCCTAGCCCAAGGCAAGAGAATATCTGTTTTAACAGCAGAATCAGCCATTGAGGCATTAAAAAGCCCACGCAATCTAGATGCTGTGGCATTAGATCCAAAATGGATACAATGGGAAAATTCTCTTGCTGCAGAAGACGTGAAACACTATTTTGATCCGAAAATGAAAAAATTAGAAGATCTACAATATGAACATGAATATCCTCTGCCAATCGAAATTCTGCCTCTTGAACAATACACTTGTGTAATCTACACAGACAGATTTGCACAACATTTTGTTGTGGAAAAGCGAATTTACAACAACGAGTGCGCGATTGTTAAAGGTCGTTGGTGCTTAGGTAAATTCAGACCAATGGTCACTAAAACTGAATCATTCAGAAACTGTATAGCTCAGCGAGCTGAAATAAGATCTCTAAAGATGGCGCTTGAAAATGCCGATCGCGAATTCCCCACACTGATAGTGTGCGATTCGCATTACTGCATCCAGTCTTACAATAAAAGCATGCAGACTTGGATTAAAAACGGTTACAAAGATGACACAGGTGCCACAATAAAGCATAAATAGCTATGGGAACAAGTAGTTCTTTTACAGAAAGAACTACAAAAGACTCACGTGAAACATACACTGAGTCATCAACGTGATGGCGTTCACGTTGCAGGGAATTCATTGGCTGATAGAGCCACAGCGGCAGCTGGTCAGCCGGCTTCTGTAGCCACTAAAAAGCGTTCAGAAAAACAAATAGATGGAGAAACGATGTTGGCAGTAAAAGCCTCATTAAAAGGCGACTATGCAGCATTACCTCTCAACTATCCACTCAATAATACATACATAATTGATGCGAACTCCGTTCCGTTTGCTCAAATCCCTGGAGTGGGGGATAGAGTAATTCCAAACACGAACCGGAGAATCTTCTTGATACAAGAAGCACACATGGGATTGAGTCTGAGGCACCAAGAGATCCTGAAATCTCTGATAGAATTACAATCACAATACTGGTGGCCGGGGATGAGCGTTGAAATTTACAATTTTGCAATGAATTGTGAGGACTGCAACAGAGATCGCAGTTGTGAACCAGACCAGGCACCAACCCAGACACCACTATTGGACAGCATCAGGCTATCTATGCATAGACGTCCGAACGGACAACTGCGGTCCCATAATTATTAAGACTAGATTCACTAAAGATGTGGCCCCAGCGCTCGGCTGACGCCAGAACTGTTATAAAAGATTTGTGAGTCTTTATCGGCACATACGCAATTGGCATGCTACATTATGACCAGGGTCCTGAGTTTAGCTCTCGAGCTTACAAAGAGGCCATGACCAGCATGGGTATTGCATTGCGGTACTCTTCTCCCTTCCAGCCTGAGGGAAATGCAGTAGTGGAAAGAAAAAAACCTGACATAAAGCAATCTATAACAGCGAGGCTATTAGGTTCGGTGATGGGTGGGTCAAACATCTAACAAGTGTCCAACGTAGTATTAACAATCTCCCAAGAAATTCTCTAAAGGGTTTCACTTCATACGAACTATTGTTCAGCACTAGAATGAACATCCAGGATTTAAATTGTCAAACTTCAGTGGTAGAAGAAAAAAACCTTTGATATCAAAGATCGTTTGGCTGTTTTACAGGATTTGAATGATACAAGAAAAAGTCTAAGTAACATAAAGTTTAAGCCAACAACCACTTAAGAACCACCTGTCCCAGCAAGACCTGTCTGGATTCCAAAGATTGGGGATCTGGTCAGAGAAAAGATTGCGGTGAAGAAGAAATTTGGGCCTTCTTACAGAAAAGCAGTACCTGTCTTAGCTGTCAGCGGAACAAGATCAGTAGTACTACTGCCCCTTGCTGGTAAAAAGGAGAACTGAGTTGTATCCATCTACCTGGTGAAACCACAACCATTTGGCCGATAATAAGTAGCAGGCCCAGTGGACTCCCAAGAAATAATAGAAGACCAAATCTTGCTACAATCCAAGAGGTTCAAACTAATCACTTTTGAGAAACTATCAGTGAAAATAAAAGGACTATGCAACAAAGCCATGGAACTTGTGCCTCTTGAAACCCAAATTGCAACAGTTCATGAAGATACGCCAGTCTACAACGATGTAGCCTCGGACTATACAAATGTAACAAAAGAAAATGCAAAGATCAATGGAAATCCGGAAGCAATCCCACCAATTGACAGAACTGCATCTGGCTACTTTATCAACTTTGATGACTTTTCCGATGATCCAAGTGAACATGGAGACAAGCCAGCAACAAAAACTTTCAAAAAGAAAATTACAGAACTTTTTCATCAACTCAAAGAAACATATCTGATTTCCCCTTGGATTGAACTATGGATTGTGTTAGGCGTACTTTTACTCCTCCTCTGGCTAATCTTAGTTTTAATTTTGGGAAAATGTATTTATGGAAACTATAGTACAATGGACACAGCAAGTCAGAACATCAACTTGTCCTGAAACCACAAAGATCCTCTCACATAGAGAAAAGAGAACTATCATCAGTGAACATCACAGCAAAGCCTATACCTGGTGGTATAGCATGGGACAAACCTGACTATGAAATCTATGGCCCGGTAGAGCTCTTGAAGTATCCACACCAATTCAAGATTTCATTAAGTGACTTTGTAACACCAAGTACTTTTTCTGATGATTGGGACTTTGAAAATATTAATAATATGATGTCAGATTTAGAAATGTCAGCAAAATTTACAGAACATGATTATTTACAGGATTCATCGAATTATGAAGAATTGTATTGTTATAACCACTATGGTCATCATTATCTGCATAAATCTGCGAATCCTAGAAATGTTTTTACTTATAATCAGTGGGAACATTGTCCAACTCCGCCAATAGGCAGTTCAAAAACATTTTATGAAAAATTCCCATACTTTTCAGGGTTTAATCACACTGATCCAGAAATGTTTTATTTCAAAATGTTAAATAGAACAGGAATGAAAAACATGCTGACAAATACTAAATTGATTTATTCTGAAAAATGTTATGACAAAATGTCTATATTTGGTTTTGAGTTTTGGAAAAACAACATTGAATCAAAAACCATCTGGGGAACAAAAGAATGGCAGGTACAAGGTCTAGAAGCATTGTTTAGAGCCTGCATGATCCCAGAACAAATAATGTTCCTGAATGACACAATTCAGCAAACAACCTGTCTTGGTTTAGCCAAGATAAAAGATTTAAATAACCTGTCTATACCAAAGCCTATGCCTGATAGAAACACCACTACAGATGAGGGGTTAGGTGTGTCCTATATTTTAAAACAAAACAGAACAAATCCTGATTGGAGAAAATGGGTGATCTGGCCCATAGGCACAAATAACTGTCAAAATAGATTCCTGAACAAAATACAGAGGTTCAAACAGAACAGGCCAGACCTTAGATATTCCCAGAGACAACATCCAGGGATAGTTACAACATATAGTGTAGGAAAACTATGCCTTGAATGGCTACAGAAATCCACACTCCCCGAAATAAAGCAACACTTCTTTACTTAAAGAAGGTGCTGACTTGCGAGATTTCACACTGGGACCTCGCAAACAGCGTCAAAACGTTTCATATACGCCGGTATATATGCACCTTACAATGAAGCTTGGAAATTAAAACAAATTGAAACAGCTGAAAAAATACGAGAAATTGATCGTATTAATTTGGAGAAATCACTTTCTGTAATGGACAATGGGTTAACGACTCTGTCCTCCAGAATCTATTCACTGGACAGCATTGTATCATCTGCTATTGATATAATAGAGCAGGACTTGCTAATGTTACAACATGGCCAGTCCCAATTACGTTCTATTGTACAGCTAGGCTGGACGTTGCAAAACCTGCGTTCAGGCTATGTGCCGTGGTGTTTAATCAACACAACGTCATTGTTTTCTATCTTTAACCTTACTGATGAACAAATCAGTTTGGCACAAAAAGGAGCAGACTATACAATACTGAGCATTGAAAAACTTGAGAGATTACCATTGAAAATGTCAGAAAGACCTGTTATTGAATGGATAATATATGGCACCATTACAATCCCGATAACAACTTTTCAGTTTCAATACTGCCAAAAATATATACCAGCAGGCCTGTATGAAAGGTTGGGTAAAGGATACATCAAATCGACCTGGAATTTACCTTATACACACAAATGTTACAGTGAAGGGAAAAAAGAGGTATTTCTTAGTGGTAATGATTGTAAAAAATCACTAAGCAGTATACTCCTGTGTCAAGGTATTAACATGCATGGGGCCTGTGAAGGTTCATCAAACAACCTTTCATGTCATCTGCAGGGCACCCCTACTACACAGATAGAGCTGTTTTTCAGACAACTATCCAATGGTAGCAACGTTCTAATAAGTGACCACAGCTGCTGTGGCATGGTGCCAGGAAAACCCTATATCGTAACTGTAACGTCCAGGGTCATTTGCTGTATGCAAGTATTGTATCCAAACAGCAATCCAGACATGGAGGCGGCAATATGGCCTTATGTGAATATCTCTTCTATTCGAATTGATACTTTAAGCAGAATGAAGTCTATTCTTTTACAGACATCTGTGCCTTTAACCTCGTCCAAAGAGACATATGACCTGCAAGTTGCAAGGACAGTGGCAGAGATACATACCCTATTATCGACAAATTGTCCCGTGGATTTCGTAGAAATGTTAAGTCAAATCTTAAACATGTCAGATACCAGTGGCATCGCACATGTATTTAAGACAATTTTTTCGGGACTGCTAACACCCTTCGAAGCAGTTCTTGGCATCTTCCCGAATTTTGTGCATTCGCTCTTCGGTGGCCTGCCTCTTATTTTGGGACTCGTAGCAGGAATTTTATTTTTGTTCCTTTTGCTCCGATATGGCAAGCCAAGTCACAGACAAAACTCTGGCTACGATGGAAGAAACGATCCTAGCAATACGTTACCGAGACCGTATCACTAAGGGGCTCGGATTGGCCCGGCTAAGAGATCTCATACTACCTGGTTTCTCTCATTCAGACCAATTTGGCAGAATTGCATCTTACCTGTGCTTCGATGTCTGCTATGCGGAGAAGAATGCGTGTTGGACGTTTGTCTTATACTACCATCAGCAGTACCCATGGATGCTCTGTCCGGTAACGACTCATGCAACGTGTTGTCCCCAGTGGCTACCTATTCTGATGACAGCATTCGTTGAGACTTCACCATTACGATTAAGTGGCGGTGAGGTACGAGATGAAAGCGGCACCACACAGGTACAACCTTCTGTGAACATTGCTGATCCTGACACCGATGATGGCAATGCAACGCACATATGCACTATTTCCACCTTTTCGGAGTTGGCCCAACTTTCACCTACTGTTGTAGACAAATTTTTTGCCGGCCTATCTGAAGTAATGTTCTCCCCTAACAACGAGTATAATATTTGAAATAGCGAGCTCACAGCATTCCCTGAACTCTGAATTCGGCCTTCAGTTTTGATAAACAGAACTCTAAAAGACAGTGAAATTAATTTTTTCTTCCTTCCCGAGAACGAAATTATTTTTCCCAAATTTCCAAAATATTTACCTTTTTTTGGCACACGGTACTCTGCTTAAAGTAGAACTATTCTTAGAGAACAGAAGTTCTATTTTTAGAGACTCTAGAGACAATATATCAAATCAGCCTCTAGCCTATGTACAATCTTGTATAACTATATGATGGAATGGTCTCGACCTTTTTTTTCTGTATTCAGAGCCATTTCATAAATGTAAATTTCGCAATTCATTCAGTCAAGATTTATATATGCATTTCCTGAATGACAACTCTGCTTGAAAGTGTACAGTATAATACTCATTTCGTGTATCTATACCATTTCAAATGCATTCATTGTATTTTGGGGTGGGCTGTAAAACACATGCATACCTATATGTTTATATATTGCTTAGTATTTAGTAATGATGGACATTATACGTGGAGTGGGTGTTGTGAATGTATCTAGGACCCTAATTAAATATCCCTGATTCATGCCCTCATGTGGTTATGATAAATCATGTCCTTATAAAGGCATAAGAATCATACCCATATTTAGTCATAGCCCACGCAGCCCAAATACGGCAAGGCTACTTCCTTAGATTCCTAGAGAGCACAACAAGTTCTTTCGACACACCAATTCCCCATGTCTTTGTTTTGATTTGTCATAGAACTCCTGCGATCACTAAAGGAACAGCCAGTCCTTAGTGACATCTTTTATTGACGTCTTATGTCCAACCTTACGTCAAACACGGCACCTTCCAGGTATGAATATACCAACACTTGCCTTAAGCAACAGATGGTGGTTGGGAGCAGAGCGACGTTCTACTTGCCCGAAGCCCAGCTGATGCAAGAGCCGAAGGAAGCCGCCCCCTCCCTTTGACACACCGGGAAAGAAGCTGCCTTTTCTCACGCCGAGAAATCCAGCTCCGGTGTTTCCAGTCACCCTCGCGGGTTACTGGGAGATCGAGTCCTGAGAAACGAGATACAAGACCTCCTTCATTCTATAACCAAGGTACGGGGCTGATTAAAACCTTAGAGAGAATTCTTGATTCAGATTCTTGGCAAAAACCTAACTTAACTTGAAATTGCAACTTACTTACTCGTTCCCACTTATTAGGCTTAGGTCAGGTACACCGGGGTAGGCATATCTTAGAAGCACCAGTTGAGCTCGTTAGTCAATGTTTTTATGTATGTATATATTTTATCCGCTTTAAAGTATCATATGGCTAAGAAACCATATCAATGCTTTTACAGTATTATTTTATAATACTCCTTTTACTGTACGCACTTTACTTCATAATAAGTATTGCAATTGTGGCAATTCATTTCTCTTGCATGAGAAAGAAGAGTGCTCAATAAAATAACACCTTTTATTGAAAACGCCTGTCTCTCTATTTCTCTGCACTCTGGTGAAATTAAGCATGCACTATTGACTGAGTGAAATAGCTGTCTATTGTTTTCCAACGACTCTGGAGATATACTCCTTATTCTGGGGGAGCAAAGTTGTCATGTTATATGGTTGTCAGAAGCTAATCCCTTTTTGTCTAAATCAGGGAAGTTATCCCCTCCTTATTCATTCGAGAAAGTTTCTAGTGACCTCTGAGCTAGCTGGCAAAACTAATGAAGTCTAACATAGTCAGTAGAGACCTAGATGACCTTAGTCCTACGTCTACACTGCTGTTTATGTTATTCCAATGCACAGAGCCTATTGGGAATATAGGAGCTACACTACAAGGTGTGCTGGTCTTTCGTTGTGTAGAGCTTTGCAGGTATGAGTAAGGAGCTTGAAAGTGACTCTCCTCTTGACTGAGAGCCAGTGGAGTTGTCAGAGGTGTTGCGTGATGTAGCTGTGGTGACGATGTCAATGACTAGTCTGACTGCGGCGTTTTGGACATTCTTTAGTTTCTTGAGCTGTCTCTGGGTGATGCCGGCATAGAGTGCATTGCTGTCAGCGGTGACCGACACAGGTAAACACGGTGAGGTGGTGGGGTGAGGCAGGGTGCGGCAGGGGGAAAGTCAACAGATAACAGAATAGGTATTATTTTTTTGATTATACCTATTCTGTCATCTGTCAGCTTCCCCTCTCCCGCCCCGCTCTGCCCCACCGATTTACCTGTGCCGGCTGCCGCTGGCTGCCTTAATCGAGTCAGCTGGTGATGAGTGCATGGGTGACCGATTTCTGAATTCTGGGTGATACATCTTAATGTCTTTTGAAGCAGGTGGTGTGTGTGGAAGCAGATTAAGGAAACTGCATTGATTTTTTGGTTCATAGTGAGTGATGATTTCAGTATGATGTAAAGGTTGCGTGTGTTGTCCGTCGGGGTGGGGGGGAGATTCCAGAGAGGCTGGCCACCATGAGTCATCCCAGGCTGAAGGGGTGGGTCCTAGGATGAGTACTTTGGGTTGTCTGAGTGGAACTTGAAGCAGCTCTCTTTCATCCAGGTAGCCACGGCCTTCATTCCACTGTGGGAGTTGGTTCTGGTGGTTTTGGATTCATTGGTGAGGGAGTGGAGCAGCTGGGTGTCATCGTCGTAGGAGACATGTTGAGTCGTGGCTTCTGACGATGGCTGCGATGGGGGCCATGTAGACGTTGAAGAGGGTGGGGCTCAGGAAGGAACCCTGTGATACTTCACAGCTAATCTCCGTGGGTTCTGAGAGGAACAGTGGTAGTTTGACTCGCTGGGTCTGGCTAGTGAGTAAGGAGTAGACCAGTCCATAGTGTTGTCACCGATGCCGGTGTCGTAGATTCTTGTGATTAGGGTGCAGTGGGAGACGGTGTCAAAGGCGACTGAGAGGTCTAGTAGAATGAAGTAGTGGATGTCATCTGTGGCAGCGAGGAGTGCAGTCTCTGTACTGCGCTTGCTTCAGAAGCCAGATTGGGAGGTGTCCAGGACATGGTTCACCTCGATGAACTCGGAGAGTTGAGCGTTGATTTCTTCTCCAGGACCTTGGCTGGGAAGGGCAGGAGTGATATTGGTCTGAAGTTCTTGAGGTCTGTCATGTCTTAGGATGGCTTCGTCAGCAGAGGGTTGAACTTGCCATGTTTCTAGTAATCTGGGAAGGTGGCAGTTCCGATGGAGCAGTTGATGGTGCGGCGAAGCTGGGGGGCGATGGCGGCAGTTACTATGTGGAAGATGTGGTATGGGCAGGTATCCGTCGGAGCACCTGAGTGGATGCTCTTCATGGTCTTGAGCGTGCCCTCTGTTGTGTGTGGGGCCCAGCAGAGCGCAGTCTGTTGGGTTTTGGCTTGATTGTGTGCGATGGAGGCAGGCATGATGGTGGGTCTAGGGTGTTGAAGCTGTTGTAGATCTTCCTGAGCTCGTGGTGGAAGAAGGTGCTGAGTTTGTTGCAAAGGTCTCGGGAGGGGGGCATGTCTGTGATCTTGCTGTTGGGCCTGGTGAACTCTTTGACGATGACAAAGAGTTCTTTGCTGTGGTGTGTGCTGGCGTTGATTCTGTCTAGGAGGGCCATTTTCTTAGTGGTTTTCAGGAGGAGGTGGTCTGCGTTGGTGGCGGATTTGAAGGTTAATTGAATTTCCAGGGGTTTTGTTGTGCCTCCAGCTCTTCTCGAGACGTCTGTAGGTGCGTCTGAACTCATGGAGGGTGGGAGTAAATCAGCTGGCCTTCTTGGAGAGTTGTTTACCTGGTCTTTTCTTCAGGGGTGCCAGGGTGTCAGGGCAGTTGGAGATCCATCAGTGGAAGTTGCGTGCTGCGGTGTTGGCATCCGTAGACATTGGTTGTGCTGAGAGAGTTGGTGAGAAGTTCTCTTTGATCCAGCTGCAACAGGGGGGGGTGAGGGTGATGGTGGTGTAGGAAGCTGGTTCTGTACATACTATACCAAAGTAAGGTATAGTGTGCATAGAGTCCAGGGAGTCCCAAGAGGTAAAGCTGAGGCTAAATTTGGTAAATACTAACAGCTCTGTTTGTGGTAGTGTGGGTGAGCAGTTAGGCTTATCCAGTGGGTGTATTTTGAATTTATTGCATTCACTCAATAAAGGACTTATTACACACACTCAGAGACAGAATCAAGAACAATTAGGTAAGTATAAAATAGGTATACGTATTTAAGAAAATAGTAGGACTTGGCACAGGTAAGTAAAATATATTCTCAAATGCAAGACTGATCAAGGAAATGCAGTTGTGGCTGAATCTGCATTTTTAACAGGTTTGTATCACTTTAAAATGCAGTTTGAATTATACAGTAAGTACTTTTAGATCACCTTTAGTTACTTTTGGATTACTTTTAGTACTGGGGTGGTATGCCTGGATATCATGCGTCAGGGTCTCACAATACAAGGCAAGTACGACTTTTTATAATTTTCAATTGAGTTCACTTTTTTCCATACAATAGCAGTCCAACACTTAGAACATTTTAGGCCTAAAATCTCTTAACGTGGGTTCCCATGGGAGAAAAATGTTTATTGGTTTCACAGGTAAGATAACGTCATACAAGTGAGAGTTTTTTGGGTTGGGACCAAGGTTCACCAAGGTCCAAGTAGGCACTCAAACTGCACCACCAGCAGCACTAGGTTGGCTGGGTGCAGATTACCGGATGCCAATGGTAACCAAAGGGGCTAGGGGGCACATCAGTTGGGGGTTGCTCACTGGCAGGCCACTGGGTCTCAGGAACCAAGCTCCTATGTTAAGGTCAGGGCAAACAGGGTCCCCAGTCAGCACCAAATCCACACCACCAGGGGCACTGGGGCAGACGGTTGGAGGGTGCTTAGTAGAGGTCAGGAGCCCAATGCATTCCTAAGGAGGTTGCCAGTTTGGGATTTTGGCTGCAAGCATGGTCCAGGATGTCTTCTGGCAGGAACTAACAGAAGGGCAGGTAAGTTGGAGGACTTGGGGACCTAGGTGCACCTCAGATCCTCTTCTCCAGGGCTCACGGCAGCCGGGTGAATGGGTGAGTTTTGAGGTTGGATTTTACATTACTGGGCCACTCGTGGTTACGATGGAGGGTACAGAGGCTGTAGGCGACATTGTGGGGTCCTGGAGGGGCCAACCTGGGGTGGAATCAGACTCTGGAGTGCTGGGGGACCTCACTGGGACCAGTGTGCCACTTGGACCCGGGCCATTGGTGACTGGTGCAGAGGTGGTTCCAGGCATCAAGTTTCTTTATCCTCAGTGGGCTCAGAGTCTGTCTTTGGAGCTTCTATCAAATAGAAGGGCTGTTCGCAGGAGATCCAGTGTTTGTTGAAGGCAGTCAGTCCTCCCAGGGGTTATGGAGGTCATTTGCTGCAGGACAGGTCAACTTTTGGCGCAGGATCTCCGGAAACTGCAGATGAGCTGGTAGGGCTGGGACCACATCAGTTTTTCTCTGTAGTCTTCTCTGTGACTTCTTCCATCCTTCTTTTTCATAGGTTGTAGGAATCTCCCTTCTGGGTTTTGGGCTGCCCCCTAAATACTGTATTAGGGGTTTTTAGGGGTCTCAGGTTAGTAGCCAATCAGCTTCTGACCTTAGGGTGACTAGATCCTTGGTGTGGTCACCCCATGTGGGGGAGTGGGCACAACCCTAATCCTGATTGGAGAGTGCCTGCCATCTGCAAGATGGCGTGGGCTGAAGACTGGGCTTCACCTTGCCTCCTCATCTGAGGGGTGGGTTTGGCACAGTTGGGCACACTTTCTGGGCTAGTCTAATTTTTCCCACCTGTCTTCCCGTCTAAAAGAGGGTGTGACAGGAAGGGGGCCTGCTCCTGATAGCAGGAGAGTCTGGGAGTCGCATTGCAGATGCGGCAAGGCCTTTGAAGCTCCCTTGCCACAGATGGCTCTTACTGACCTGGTCTAAAAATAAATCAGGGACATCAGGGAATATTCGCGTCACTCCCTCCTTAAGATCCTACATCAAGGTTCAGGCTATACAATCCTCCATGAAGGAGTCAAATCAATTGCCTGAATTAAACTCTGGGTCAATATTGAGTAACAATAGAGCACCAAAATTACAACAATCCCTGAATATAATCGAGAAAGTACCAGGAAAAAAATGGAAAAGAAATGGATCCAATATGCCTGGACAATAGATGAACCACTTTCACAAGAGAAAAATGAGACTGTTGATAGCTCCTTATCTTCTTCTTCCCTGGCCAATAAGGAAAAAGTCACCCCTTCAATAAATGGCAGTACAATTAAAGAGCTAGGCTCATTAGGATCACTAAATTCAGCTTGCAATACAGGCGTCACTTCTCCCACGGTGGGCTATTAACTACCCTTCTTACAAGAAGAAGAGATAAATTTGCAAGTTCCAAAAATAATCAACTGAGAATACAAACAGTTTCTCACGTGGAAAACAAAAGCTGATCAAACAAGAAATTGGATAAAGGACCTCCGGTATACAGATACAGGTAATATAATCACAAATGACTCTGAAATCGAGGAGACCTTTGTTCAATTTTTCCAAAACTTATATACGGAGGAAATGACATTTGATGAAAACCTCACTGATGAATTTCTATCAGAACTAGGTCTTCCCTTGCTTCAACAAAACAAAAAAGAGCAATTAAATCACCCCATATCTATGGAACAAATTACCCAAACTATTAGTTCTTTAAAAAAGGGAAAAGCTGCTGGTCCTGACTCTATCCCTAATGAGATTTATCTTATATTAAAAGACGAACTGGCACCTATTCTTCTCCAATTATTTAATTAATCTTTTATAGAAGGTTATAGTCCACCCGTTTCATGGGAGGAGGCAACCATAACAATTCTGTTAAAACCAAATAAAAATCCAAGACTCTCTGAATCCTATAGGCCTATCTTTCTATTGAACTGCGATCATAAAAAATACACCCAGATTATCACTAAATGATTAGATGAAGTAATAGGCCCGCTAATACATCCAGACCAAAAAGGGTTCATGAAAGGGAGGCAGCTTAGTGAATTGACACACTATCTAATTGGGGCAATAGATATGGCCCGGACTTATAAGACCCCTTTGGCAGTGATGACATTTGATGCTGCCAAACCTTTTGATCGGGTCCATTGGTCTTTCCTGTTCAAAGTAATCCAGTGTTTTAATGTAGGTGAAATGTGTTTGACAGCAATTAAAGCCCTATACAAAAATACTTCCGCAAAAATTCTCATTAACTGAAAACTAACTAGTTCAATACAAATAGGAACTAGACAAGGCTGCCCCTTTCCTCATTACATTGAACCCCTTGCATGTAAATTAAGAGCCTGCCAGAATATTATCCCTTTCATATGTAATGGTTAGGAAAAAAAATTGGTCTGTATGCGGATGACCTTATAATCTATACTGGTAAACTGGAAAGATCATATTCATATATATGGTCAGAGACAGAGAGCTTTAGAAATGTTTCTGGATACTTCCTTAATCAAGAAAAACAGAACTCATGAAATGAAACACCAATTTTAAGAGTATCTACACAAAAAAAGGAAATTAGATATCTTGGAATCCAGATAGTCCAAAATATTGACAAAATAGCCCAAGTTAACTTTGAAAAAGCAACAAAGAAAGTCAGTTCACAATTACAATCATGGGGGTGGGGCACTCTCACTTTCCTTTCTGGGTAAATCTAATTTATTGCAAATGTAAATCCTGCCAAAATACACGTTTTTGTTTAATACCATCCCCTTAGATTTCCCCAAAAGTTAGTTTAAGAAGGTGCAGGGGCTCTTTTCAAGCTTAATGTGGAGAAATAAAAACCCAAGAATAGCTCTAAAGAAACTTAGAAAGAAAAAGGAATATGGAGGCATAGCAACCCCTGAATTATATCTGTACTTCTGTGCTTTTCATTTAAAAAACTTTCGGCAAGTAATGATGGAGAGTTTAACTTTTTCACCACTCTATAAATCTCTTACAACCAACTTTTCTGAACAAGCAAGGTGCTTCCTTTTAAAATTTGGCCACCCAAATTTTTTTTAAAAGTTAAAATTGAAGATTTTGTCATCAGCTAGAAAGTTCTGGTCTCAGGTGAGAAGCCTTCTAAAAATTCCGTATTATACCGACATCGCCCTAGTTTAGGATTCCCCAGGCATGCCACTGCGTTTGGAAGATGCCCTTGCGCTTCCCCTTCGAAGCTGTGGTAGTACCACATGGGGGCAACTGCTTTTCGACGCTGAACTTATCTCCTGGCCTCACCTCTCAGCGTTATGTGGGAACTCGGTCTCAAAGTTCAACTACTATCAATTGCTAAGCTGGACAAAATCTGTAGGTAAAGAGCTAAAAGGGAACTTGAATCTGGCATTAAAGATATGCTCCTGTCAAACAAAAACAAAAGAAGTGGCAGAGTGGTATTTGCTACTTGTCCAGAATGGAGAAGAGATGCAGGCTTTGTTTACTGAGATATGGGAGAAGGTCCTGCAGGACGAAGACCTAGAAAAAATAGGGCAAGTATCTATGTATTTTTTATGGTTATATGTAAATGCTGCACCTTTAAAGAAGAACCACCTTTTTACAGTACACCGAGCCTACTGGACACCTCGGAAAATATAAAAAATGGGGAACCAGGAGATTAAGAAGTGCCCTAAATGCAGAGAAGCTCGGGCAAACGAGGTCCAAATGTTCTGGAGTTGCCCGGTAATACACTCTTACTGGAAGAAAGTGGGTAAGACCATCTTAGATATTATGGGGTTGGAAATAAATCTAACAACTTTGACTATAATTTTTGGGGTTTTACCAAGGGAGTTAGATGGCCCTCTTCTGACAAAAAGACACAAGGCTCCATTCTTCACCCTGATATTGTTAGCTCACAGGGAGCTCTGTATTAAATGGATCTTACCCTGCTCCCCCACGGAAGAGGAATGGATTCATTCCATTCAGAGGGTATCTGTTTTGGATCAATCTGGTAAATATAATAAAAAAACAAAATACTGGGAAATATGGGATAAGTGGGTCGAGGCAGGCTCCCCCTAACAGATACAATTTTAGTCATGGGTTGATAGGCCTTTCGTCTCTATTCTTTTGTAGGTTCATGGTATTTCTATTGTTTTTCCACCTTTCAACATTTGTGATTTCTTGGTCCAATGATTATGAATATGCTCTGGATCAGCCGCGGCCTGTGGACGGAGTTCTGTGGGGCAGAGATGCAGGGCGGGGGAGGGGCAGGGTGGGGGGTACTAAACACCTGAACATGGATAATTGGAGGGAAGTAAAAAATGTAATAAATAAAATGAGTTTTGTAGTGTGTGCTGCATCGCATTTTGCAATGCAGGGCGCGCTACAAAATTAGTTTTACTAATTACCTCCAATTATCCATGTTCCAGTGTTTAGTACCCCCCCCCAACCTGCCCCTCCCCCGCCCCGCCTCTCTGCCCCACGGAACTCCCTCCACGGGCCGCGGCTGCTCTGGATGAAACCCCTTGAAGGGGCCCGTACTATACTTGGAAAAAGGATTATAATGGTCCAACAGACGAAGCAAGATTAGGGGTGGACGACATATAAGAAACCGAAGGTGTGGTTCTGGAGATACGTGGTATCCTTCTCTCCCTTGTGGAGTGACCAGGCCTGTAAAAACTTCCTTCGGACACTTGAGATGGTCAGAGTACCCCCTTCTTGAATTTAGAGCATATTGTGGTTAAATGAGGACTAAAAAAAAAAAAGAGGTGAATTTCTTGTGGGATAGCCAGCCCCTTGCTGCCCTGGTAGATTTTGAATTTCAATCTGTTTGTTCAACAAAAACCTAGCTATGGAGAAACGCAATCATGTGGATGCCACTGTTTCTAAGGGATCACTATTCCCAGGGCCGGTCCTAGGAAATGTGGGGCCCCAGGCAGAATAGGAACATGTGAGGCCTCTCAGCAAAGACGACGTGGGATCAGATGAGGCTGGCTAACAAAAGTTTTAAAAACATTTTTATAATTAAAATTAAACCGACCCCGAGACCCCCCCACCCGTGTCTCATGCTGGCTGCGACCGGGTTTTGTCAATGGTTGTTAGCTGTTTAAGCTAAACATGTAACAATAAATTATTTTCCTTTCACCTTGTTGTTTTGACCAATAAGTAGCTCCTTCACACACATTTGCATAGGATCACAACTGGAATGCAGGACCATTGCTCTTTGTGCTCTGCAGAGAGGCCATATTTTGAATGATCTTGTAATCTGAACACCTTTTTGACCCACAGACAGGCACAGTGTGAAAGTTGTACTGCCTACATGCTCAACTGTAGCCTGTTATAAACACCTGGAGGCGGCTCAGTACAAACGGTATATCATCCAAGAGTAATATGCTATGAAATGAAATACAGAAACACACATGTTGGAAATAGCTAGCACACTTGGGGAATCCACGATTAAGTAAAGCATGTGGAATATAAACAGGAACAAAATCACTGCCATGGATTACCCTAACATCAGGACCACTGCGGCAGGAGCGGGCTAAATTATGTGGCAGGGTGAGTAAATTATGTGGCAAGAAAAGGCAAATAATGCGGCATATTCCGGCACCTTTTGAAATAGTATTACTTCATTTTTTTGCAATTTTTAAACTTGGTAACACTGTTTGGGCACTGGTCGCACCCCATTAGTACCAATTTAACACCCAAATTTAGCAGTGGGAAACAGACAATTGACTATTCCAGCTTTTCAAAAGGCCTTCCCACATGCAGCAAGACGTGTCACTGCATTTTAGTAACTTTTGAGCCATTTGAGACAGAAAGCAATTTTGTTGTTAAAATCTGTAGATTATGCAGCAGATAATGGATTATGTGGCAAATGCGTCAAATGCATAATTCTGCAGAAGTCGCCGCTGCTACACAATCGCATAATTCCAGTGGCCCTGCCAACATGCAACATCAGAATTGGAAAGAAAATAGACCTAGTACCAAAATAAAAGGGGCACCCATTAGTGAGTTAGTTAGCTAGAAAAGTGTCCCATGTTTGCAAACTTGGGCAGTTTTAAACTTTTAAAGATAAGCTGTGTAATTTATTTGAAAGGTATGGAAGACTGCACTGGTTTGAGTTTGGTGCAGGCAATATTTGCTTTAATATCATCAAAATCAACAATAAAAACCGGATCACCTGCCATAAAGCAGGTCAACAACTAGCCAAAAAAATAGCCTACATACTAACCTGACAGCAGGACTTTAAGTGGGATAAAAAAAACTGGGGGCATCTTTCAAAGGGGCATTGCTGATGTAATTAAGTGAGTGGCTGAAAAACAAGTAAGCTATATAAATCTGTGCTTAGCATAGTGCGTCACCAAACTGGTATTTTGCTGCCTCTGTCATTGGGTCCAAATACATATTACGTCAAGTAAAATTACACCAACAACAAGCCAGGACTATTGGCTTTGTCAGTGGTTAAAATTTGCAGAAGATGAATAAGCAACGTCTACAGCTTCCTTGTCTATTATAATTGAATGTGCATTTTAATTCACTACCAGGCCTAAGGGTGATCTACCATTACTTAGCGGGGACTTTTTCGAACTACCGTTATTATGCATTTTTTTTACATCGTAGTAACCTTTACTTAGCATGGTTTTAGTATGCATGCTTTTATTACGCATAAGCTTTTATTTCGAATTATTCTACTTAGAAATACAATAAAACCTCAACAGGTAGTGTCATTTGAAAAGTGAATGCAAACTCGACAGGATATCATGTTCAAGCTGAAAATTATCGTTGTATCAAAGTTCGTTTTCTATGTTTTGGTAATAGAATTAAGTAACGTCATAACGTTGGAACGGAGTTGATGCGTTTTACGTAATTGGCACATTATCATGGTTGGCAAATGAAGGATAGAAACATAGTCCGTTTTCTATATTTAAGATAATCATGGACATGTTTACTCCTTTTTTTCATCTATCTTTTTGTTTACTGAAGGGACTACTGACATTTAAATCCACTTTTTTATTTCTTTTTTTAAATCTAACGAAGATGTTTCATAATGAGACTTATTTTAATCCTTTCTATTAAAGATTTGCAAACATGACTTCCACACATTTAAATGTTTGTTCTGCTCACTATCCAAAGTTATTAAGTCCCCGTTCACCGCTATATTATTAAATTTGTCTGCTCATAATTTTTAAAAATACATTTTCAACATGCAATGCACTATTTTTTGGCTAATAATTGTTTGTTCATGTTCTGCTCAATATATTTAATAAATAATGTGCTGTATGTGATGATCAATATATTTAATTAATAATGTGCCAAGCTGGATGCTGTATTGTTTTTACTTTTCAATTTTTTTTATCTATTACTTCTTACCTGTACTTCCTGTAGTGTGGTAGGTGGGTCACGAAAGACCTTCTCCTTCTACAGCGCCTTACAGTGTACCTTTCTCCAGATTCGGGGAGGTGAGCAATGTATGCTGTTCACATTTCTTTTGTTTCTTTTGTTTCTTTCCTTTCTCCGTTCTTCGTCTCCAATGTATGTGGTTCCTTTAAATTACGTTCCAACGTTATCACGTCTACATCCTTGATTATCTTAAATATAGAAAACGGACTATGTTTCTATCTTTCATTTGCCAATCATGATTTTTTTAAAAATAATTTTTATTGCAGATTTAAAAAAGAAGACATACAGTTGTATACATCGATGCTCCCGTCCCTTCCAAATTCCACCTACAAATCTTCAATCAGTTCTCTTACACAGCCAGTATGCCCATATCCCGGAGGCTGGGCGGCGTCATTTAGCTAGTGTTTGACCCGATAGTGGTCTAGGAAGGCCAGGGTGCGCACTCGGTCAGGACATTCTATATCTGATTTTTTATCTCTAACCTCCCTTTCCCCAATCCCTACGGTTGAATGGTCCATGCCTGAAGCCAAATAGGTAATCCTAGCTTATGCTCCTATTATGGTCCTATTGACCCTTCACCAGCCAACTTGTCCTTTGGTGCATTCACTCTTGGGGGCACGCCCCGCAGGCACTCATTTTATCTCATGCATCCTGAACACACTACTCAGAGCACCGGCTTACTCCATCCTACTACCGTTATCAACCCCTTACGACAACATGGGGTCCCCTACCCTTCCCTCCCACCCCCCCATCAACCTCAACTGGTGTGGGCCTGGCTCGTAGTGAATATCTACCAATGGGAAGAGACCACTGTGACCTTATTCGCTATCTTGTGTATCTGTAGGAACTTCCTTTCACAACCCTTCGCGTTTAGCCCTCTTCAGTCTCTAAACTGTTTTTGAACGTTTGCGTTCAAAAACAGTCATGCCCTCGCCATTTCTAAGCTCTTCTCATTAGCCGCGCGGGTAGCCTGCCTGCGTCTTATAGTGCCTTCGCTACTGGCCCATTTGCACATTTCACTCGCCCATCTTTTACTCGAGGGGCCCTCCTTCAACTTCCAGTGCCAGGTTATCTCCCTCTGGGCTAGCACAAGGCCCAAGTCAATAAATTTGCTGGTGATCTTAGTACTTTTTGTGTGAGGAAACCACAGCAGCAGACAAGTCGCCATGTCGTATTCTATCTGCCTGTCCGTGGTCTCGTTTAAGAGCTCCCCTACCTCAGCCCAGTAGAGTCCCAGACTAGGGCAGTCCCACAACATGTGTTCGAGCTCTACATCAAGCATCCGGCATCAGGGGCAGGCTGCATCTTGGACCTGGAAATACTTCTTTATTTTCCCCGGGGTAAGGTAGGCCATATGGAGCACAAAGAAGTGCACTTGTTGGAAGCGAGCATTCCTGCTACCCTTCCATGTCCTCCTCAGGATCTGTCCCCACATCACATCTGGTATGGGTTTCCCCACCTTCTCCTCCTATTTCTGCTGGAGTGCAGTAAGTGGTTCTAATCCTTCTTGCAACATTCGAGACTGTAAACAAGTTATCGCCTTAAAAGTGCCCGTCGCCATCACCACGTACTGGCAAGCCATCGTTGTTTTGGGTTCCATTTGCCCTGATTTCCAATGCTTCTTAATCGCCGAAGTAACAGCTATGTGCAGTAGGAAATGCCCATCAGGAAGACCATACTGTTCTTGCACTGCTCGGAAAGGCAACAATTCACCCTCAGCATACAGGTCCCCTATTACTTGGAGCCCCAGGTCCTCCCATTCCAACAACCGAGCCCAGTCCCCCCCGTGCGGCAAGGCCGTCAGCATGCCCAGAGGTATTTCGGGCGCATATGGGTGAAACACCCCTGCTCTACGCTGACTTTTATTCCAACATAATCTCAGGGTTCTTTCTTCTGCCGTCAACTCCTTTAACTCTAGTTTTTGTTGCATGACAATATAGGAGAGTACATGCCTCTGGATTCCCAGCTCTCGGGTCTGTTCCGGGCCCCTGAACTCATTCGCAACATTCTGCGTGAGGACCTGCAGCTCCGCTGCTAAATATTAGAGTTCAAAGTTAGGGACAGCCAACCCTCTGTCAAATTTTGGCCTCAGCAGCGTATCCAGCGCCACTCGTCTCCTCCCATGTCCCGATATGAAATCTATTGTGAGCGTACGTAGTTCGCGAAAGAATCTCGGGGGTATCCACAGTGGTAGCGTACGGAAATAGTAGAGTAATTGAGGCAGGGCCACCATTTTCAATAGAGCCACTCTCCCCATCACTGACAAGGGGAGCGTAGCCGAAAATGTCATACAGCCTCTCAGAGCCCTTATACAGCGCCCCACATTCCCTTCCAGCATGGCGTCCGTGTCATGATATATTCGGACTCCCAGGTAGGTGAAGCATGATCGCTCCCATATCAGTCCAGATGGTAACGCTGGTTGCTGCATGTCTTCCTTCAAAGGGAAAGCACATGTCTTTCCCCAATTAACCCTAAGGCCAGAGAGAGCCCCAAATTCCGTGAGCAGGGCCACCGCTCCTTGTAGTGCTACGGTCGCGTCTTCCAGGAACAGGAGCAGGTCATCCGCATATAATGAAATATGATGTGGACCTCCGCTGCACACAAGGCCATTATAGGCCCTTCCTGTTCTAGTTGGGCCTGGTATTGAGAGTATATGACATTACCCATTCTTACCCTGGTCGTCGCTAAAGAATACAGGATCCTCGTCCATCGCCTAAATCGTTCCCCAAGACCAAACCTCTCCAGCACTCTATCTAGGTAGCTCCATTCCAGGCTATCAAATGCATTCTCTATGTCCACCGACAATACAGCTGGTAGTATATCAACATCCATATCACTTTCCAACACTCGTATTAGCCGTCGAACATTACCCGACGTATTCCTAGTCGGAATAAACCCCGCTTGGTCCGTATGTATCAATGCAGTCATGTGGGGTAGCAACCTCGTTGCCAATATTTTGCTCAGGATTTTATAGTCCACCGTCAGCATTGATAATGGCCTATAAGAGGTTACGTCACTACCATCCCTTCCAGGTTTTAACAGGGGAATCACCAGCGCCTCCCTCATGGACTGCGGTAGATGGCCCTGTTCCGCCTCCTCATTATACACCTCCACTAATCTGGGCGCTAGAACATCCATGTATTTCACATATAATTTTATAGGGAGCCCATCTATTCCTGGTGTCTTATTCTTGGCCATCTGCTTGATCGCTCCTCTCACCTCTCCTAACTGAATTTTCTGCCCTAATTTCTCAGCATCTTCTTCCTCCAACTGCGGCAGCTGGGTCCCCATTAGATATTCCTCTATGTCTGGCCCCTCAGCCTCTAGATGAGTGCGATACAATATCGTATAGTATCTCAAGAAGCACGAGAGGATTTCAGACTGGGAGTACACCAAGTCTCCCGATTCTGTTCTCATGTTTAAAATTGAGCACCCCCCTGGCACTGGTGTTGCTAGTTTCGCTAGAAGTGTCCCCACTTTGTCTCCCACCGCATGCACTTTTACCATATACTGTCTGTATTCAAAGCATCGCAATCTTTCAGTCTCAACCGCCACACGTTCTTTAGCCTCCACTAGCCGTTCCTGGAGCCCTTTCTGCTCTGGTCTTTGTTTCTCTACTTCCCGCAGCGCCGCTTCTGCCTTCTCCACATCTGCCACCACCACCTTCCTCTCTCCCGCGTGATTGCTAATGCATAGCCCTCGCACTACTACTTTGAAAGCGTCCCATTCCACTCCCCTGGTAGATGCCGTTCCTTCGTTCACTGCAAAATAGTCATCAATTCCTGTCTGTATTTTAGTGCTAAAGATCAGATGTTCCAGGGTGTCCGGTCGCAACCGCCAAGTGGGTATCTCAGTTCTCACTTGTTGCCACTGGAAGGCCACCACTTGAGGATTATGATCCGACAATGTCCTGGTCAAGTATTCAGAGTGAATCGCCAGGGGTGCTAACGCACGACTACAAAGAATCGTGTCAATTGTAACATGCAACTCGTGGAGCGCAGAGAAAAAGGAATAATCCCTATCTTGCTGATGGTGCCCTCTCCATATATCTGTGAGCCCCCACTTGTCCTGCCAATCCGCTCTCAGTTTCGCCGTTCTGCGGACCAGAGAATCGTTCAGTGGAGGGTGCGATCTGTCTAGAAGTGCATCAGTTATAGAATTAAAATCTCCCCCCATTATCACGGTACCAGCTAGAGAGTGTGCTAAGGATCCAGATAATTTATCCAGGAACCGGGGTTGGTCTGTGTTTGGGGCATAGACACTGCAGAGCACCACTTCCCTTCCATACAATCTCCCCTCTACCGCCACATATCTACCCTCCGGGTCTACCACTGCAGCTGTCATCTGAAAGGGAGTCCCCGCTCTCACCCATACCATGACCCCTCTGGCAAACGCCGAGTATGTTGTGCCAAATACCTGACCCCGCCATCGCCTCTGTAATGCCGTACATTCTTGTCTAGTCAAGTGGGTTTCTTGGAGTAGCGCTATGTGGATCCCTCGCCTCACCAAATATGCATGCACTTTATGGCGTCTGGACATAGTATGCAATCCACGTACGTTCCATGTGATACATTTCAGTTCAGGTAATGCCCCCATCGTTAAGGCACTCTGTACTCTCCCTCCTCCAACATTGCCAGTCAACACCAGGACCCTTGAACCTTAAACCCGCAACTTGTTGAACAATTCCCAATATCCACCCCCCCAGAGCAGGACCCAATAACACAGTATCAGTCCCCATCCAAACTTCCATAACAATTCACACACCCCTACCGTGCAGTGTCCACCACAGGCCGCCTTAAGGGCTATAGGGAAGTGGCGTAGGCCCGACAGGTGACCGCTCACACCCCAGCCCCCGGCCCATCAATCCCCACAACAAGAAGGTGCAGCCCAAATGTTTACATTAACCAACAGTTGTCCCAGCTGACCCTCAACCAAGCCAGATATATTTACCTGTCTTGGACTTGGTGCGAATCACAGATCGTCAGTTAATCTGGGTGTAATGTCCGGGCCTTTGATACTGTCTGTGTCTGAGAATTCAGGGCCCGAGTGTCGTTTATCTTCTTCAGAGTCCGTGCCCCCGGTTGAGTTTTCAGTTTGCGACCCAGTGATTGCTGCCGTGGCTATCAGAGCATCCTGTCTTTCCGCCCCCAATTGTGTGAGCTGCGAGGCTTTCTTGGTCTTATTTCTCTTGCAGATCCGTTGCAACTGGCGCATGTGTGGCTGTTTGTACTGTTCGGTAGGACCTTTGTTTCTGCGATCCTTGTCTGCTCTATAGGATTCAAGCCATGTCCAAGCCTCATCTGGTGTCAGTAAAAACTGTGTGACACCATCCACGATAATCCTCAGCTTTACAGGGAATAATAGCGAATACTGAATCCCTTCATCTCTAAGCTCCTTTTTAAATTTGCCAATCATGATAATGTGCCAAGCACGTAAAATGCATCAACTCCATTCCGACGTTATTTATATTTAATTAACTTAAATCGCAAAGTAGTGGTTTGCGAAGTAAGTTCTTGAGAAGTAATTGCATTTTGAAGAGCATTACAAGCTGATGCAAAGTAAAAGAATGCAAAGTAGAAAAAAACGTAGTAAAGTCATATGCGGAGTAAAAATCGCGCACTAATGGTATGCGCACTTATGGTATGCAAAGTAAGAACACATATTCGGTCTAAGACTTGAGTGACCCAGCTGACTTTAAACCCTGCTGCATCCACTTTTACATGCTGATTCTGCTCCTCTGCGTGCACCTCTTGATTCACTGCCATATACACACATATCTCCTCCCCCTCCCTGCACTCTATTCAGTGTGTCTCAACCCTTTAATCCCCCTCTCTGCTCTCTTTCCACTTGTCCTAGGTGAGCAGTTTCCATTGTGATGCCCTGTTCTATCTTTTGTTCTGCGCCCAGCAGGACATTCTGATTTTCATTGATACAGGGGCAGGGCAACCTTCACAAGCAAGGGCACTTCAATAAACTGTCTGATTGCTGTCATCAACGTGCAGATGAAGCCATTAGGCCCACAGAGACTGGCCTGCAGGGGAGGTTGCTCAGACAAAGAAAAAATGTAAACTCCTAGGGGGCCCCTGGGCCTAAATAGTCTGGAGTCTGTAAAGATGTGAGCCCCACAGCTGCGAGCAGTCGCGGGGCCCTGGGCAGTTGCCCAAGCTGCCCACGCCTAGCGCCGGCCCTGACTATTCCTATCAAGAAAAAGCAAAAAATGACTTTAAAAACTCAACAAAAAGCAGATGCAGGGAGCTGCTGCTCAGCAAAATGTGTTCTCCATATTCAACAAAGAAGGGTCGACTTGAGATGGGTTGTCCAACACTGCTTCCATTCAAATGTAATGCTATAGCTACTCAAAAAATATGCAGAACGTCCAGTCCACCAGGCAAAGATCCACTTAGCATACGTAGTCTAATATTAGCATTAGATGGCGTCATCAAAACTCCGCCATCTCCGCCAATAGAGCTGAATATATCTCTCACCCCTAATGACAGCAAGCTAAAAAACAAATGAAAGCCCTCTTCTCCTCATCAAGGGCTGGTCAGGTTTCACCAGTGAGCTCTTCAATGCTTTTGCCAACCCCAAATCAGGCCAGTGGGAGCCTCCCTTTGATCCTCGCCTCTGTACAAAAACAATTAGCTTTTACTGCTAAAACAGTAGTTTAACAAGACCATAAGAGTGATGAATAATAATAAAATCAACAGCGTTCTGAAAGAATATAAGTAAGGAAGGAAAAGGTATTGTCATTGCCTCCACGAAAAAACAGCACATAAAAGATTAGCAATAGATTGCTGTGTTTGAAGCAATCAAATCCAAAAGCCCAAAGAAATGTTGGCAAATGGTTCACAAACTGTCATCTGGACATGAATCAAGAGAATTGACTAATATTTCAGCATCTGGATGGTCGTCTTGTATTGCTTTGTTATATGTTGATTCTTCCATCCATCTGGCATATCCAGTGTCCAGTGGCTTTTCACTTGTTCCAATCTGTCACCTGCCCTAACCTTTTAGCTCTGTAACTCATTAACATCTGATACACTGATCTCTGTCCGCAGCACCTTGATGCCCCTGGGCTAAGTCCGCGCTTTACAAGACTTACATTCATTCATTCCACTCAATCGAAGCCAGCACAGGTGTTTCTCCTCCTGCACCCAGGGTGTCTTAGATTAGATGGTGGCTGACATGTGTCAATATGCGATGCGCAAGGATTATAGCTAAAAAAGCAACCTGGGTATATACTTTCTAAGTGCTACATTGGTTCACATGGATAACCATACAAAATCAAATACTGCATTCAATAAAGACTGAAAAGTATGATCCAATATATTAAAATTATACATAAAAAGTTGACAAGAAGCGTGTAAAAAGGACACTCACCAACTTAATCAGTACTGCCACAGACAAATAACATACAAAACAAATAACCATAAGTAATAATAAATGATAAACACAAAAGATTAAGGTGATTTTTGCTTTTTTAGTTAACCCAGAGCCGAATTAACGTCATTGGCAGTTCCATTGTGCATACAAAAACATACATAAAGGGGCTCATTCCGATGTCAGGCAGAATCACTTCCGCCCGACACCTCATCGTCATGGACCAACTGACAACGGGTTGTTGCTCCCTATCCGACCCATTAGGATGCGACTAAACATTGTTCAGTTGCATTCCTATATTTTACTATGGGAGCAGGCATTACGGCCATAACCGACTGTAATGCATGCTTCCATAGTGAAATAGGAGGTGCGGTTCGTCCCAGCGCTTCCTGCTACAAGTGCAGGGATCACTATGATGCCCCCTCGGCCTCCACCCAGAGGCTATGCGCTCACGAGGGCCCTGATGGGGGCCTCCAAAGACGCTTTCTGACATGGTTTCCATGTCGGACAGGCCCGCATGTAAACCATGTTGGAAACTATGATTGTAATCTCAAGGGCAGAAAGGCCCGCCCTTGAGATTACAGGCAGGATTCCAGCTGGCAGATGGGCTCTCCAAGCCCGTCAGAAGCCAGCCGGAATGACCAGCCAGTTTCCTTTCTGATCGCCTCCATTGTAATAAGGCAGTCAGAAAGGAAACCGATCCACCCATTATGATGCGTCCATAAAGGCTCCGACTTCAGATCGGAACATTTACGAGCCGCATCGTCATCAGCCTCATAATGGAATATGCCCTAATGGTTAAACTACAATAACACAAAAAATAATAATAACAAAAACAATAAATATATACAAAATTAAACAAAAGTTGTTGTTATGGCGACAGACAACTCCTCAGGGTGAGTAATGATATCAGTAATTAACAGAACGTAAAGACATTGTCTCTTTTATACTGTCAGCGGGCACACAGAACTACCAATGGCATGAACAGGGGCTTTAGGTTAACTAAAAATCTAAAATCACCTTAATCTTGTGTTTCTTATTTATTATTATTACTTTTAGTTAATTTTTTGCATGTTACTTTTCTGTGCCAGTTCTGATTAAACTGGTGTCATTTTCATACACTTCTTGTCACCTTTTTTATGTATGATTTTTATATATTTTACCATGCTTTTCAGTTCTCATTGAATGCAGTATTTGATTTTATTTGGCTGTCCATGTGAACCTATGTAGCACTTATGAAAGATGCGATTTGCAGGCACACCAGGTCCAAATGGCCTTCCAACTAGTCTTTTCAAGGCTGAAATAGCAAAGTGGTTGTCTTCCCATACCCCGCTGTTCAACAAATGCATGACTAGGAACCACGTCGCAGAGAGTTGGAGGTGCTCCTTTTTAGTCCCAATCCACAAGAAGGGATCCCATGATAAACTAGACAACTTTTGCATAATTGCTCTACTTGAGGTGGAGGGAAAGTGCTTCGAAAAGAAACAACACTAATGGGCCAGTAAGAACATCATCCCCTCCTCTCAAATAGGATTTCAAAAGAGAATTGGGACTGAGGTCAACCTGCTATTCCTATTTGCACTAATAGCCTGTGCCACAAAAAAGGGACAAGCTCTTTATTTTGTGCATTCATTGACTTCATAACTGCCTTTTATAAGGAGGACAGAGTCGCATGTGGGCAACATTAGCAGGCTGGGATATTCCAGAGGGACTTTTGTCTGCCATTATAAGACTTTACTCAAACACTTGGGTAAATGTATGAGTCTGCAACGAATAGGCAACTTCTGCGAAGAGCTACACCAACAGAGGTCTGAGGCAAGGTCGCATCTTGGCCCTGCTACTCTTCAAATTATACCTGGCAGATTTGAATGATCATCTGAGTTCAGCCAAAGTGTTACCATCACAAATCGACTGCACCAGCTTACACCTTTTACAGTATGTGGATGACACCATCCTAATGGTCCAAAAGGCAATGGGGTCAGAAAGAACTCTGTCAGCACAAGCAGGCTATTGCACAGTAAAAAGCTTAGTATTAACACTTGGTGTAACTTCTCTGAGGTACAATTTGAAGTATATGCGCTTTTATCACCAAATCTACCTGGTTACCTTTGTTCCATCCAATGACTTCACAGAAGCCTCTACCAAGTCTGACAATGTCTGAGATGACCCCGTAGGAGAATTTCTGAAATTCTGCCTATATTCTTCAGGCGATAGACCAAACAGCTTAATGGCTGCCTCTTTCATATGTAAATATGACACTGCCATATCATCTTCCAGTGTCAACATCTTATCCCTCCCCACTGTTGTAATCAGTTGCCACAACTGGGATCCCCAATGGTGGGCACTCACCCTTCTCATCCTAAGAGCCCTCTAATAAGATGCTAGCCATTTGGGTATATTATACCCCTGAATATACGTTGGCACAATACCCTTGGGCAACCTAGGTCATAGGCAACCCCTGCAATTATCACTGTGTCTTTGTTGCTTGCACCATGTCGTTGGGGCTTCAATCCCAACTTGACCCTTTCTCTCCTCGAGGGTCAATTTAATTTCTTCCATGTCCAGCTTCCTCTCTTGTATCTCTAAGAGGCTAAGCTGGGCTAAATGCGTTTCAGCGCGCACAATGAAATTCATTTTCTTTATTTACTTATTTACATTACTCCGGTCGGCCGTGAGCCGGAGTTTACTACCCCCCACCATGCCCCCCACCCCACTCCAACGCCCACGGCACTCCCTCCATGGGCCGCTACTGCTCCCTGTGCATTCCTGGTTGAACCCACAAGGGCCTGGATATCCTCCCCCTTCTCTCGCTGAAGGTGTACCGTAGGGGTAGCCAGAGTGAAGAGAACTTGAGTACTGCATGACATTAAACACCATTGTTGGGGCCCAGTTGCATGGAGGTAGTTTTGGGCCAAGTTAACTTCCAAGTGGAGCATAAAAGACCCCACAGGCTGGAGGTGAGTGGTGGCCCCCTCCCTGTGCGCTGGTGCGTGTACCTGGTGACCGTCTTTCCTATTCTTAGCTGATTCTTGTGCTGGCTAGATAGAAGGTCATTCAGAGCGGAGCATGTGTGCCCAGGGAGTGGGTGAAGCTGCCAAGGGACCCAGTTAGCCCTGAACAGTGAACAACACCAGGGTGAATGGCAGAATCTGAGCGACATTTGCTGGTGGAGATCCCATTGTGTTAACTCACAAGGACACTATGAAGACACTCCATTGGCCACACCTGATTACTGTGAAAAACATTTCTTTTATCTCAGAAATTGGGCATAGGATACACTATTAATTCATAGTCTATTTGATAGTGACCCTGTCCTTTAATGCTTTTGACAGTTGGCTTTTTCAATATTTTCTTGCAGTCCTGTGATTGGTCAGCATCCTACAAATGCTCAATCCCCAGAGGTGAGGGGGTGGGGGAGAGAAAAAGGTTGCCATTACTTTACCACAGTTTCCCTGCTTTTCTCCCTGTGGTCTACCTGTGCCCAATTTACACAGATAGATTCGAGTGGGACATCCTTGAGAAACTATTTCGCTTCTTGACACATGAGATTAGCCTCCATTCTGATAAAGAAGTTTTTGATGTTCTCTGGAGAGATCTGATTGGTTAGGCTGGGCTTGTGTCTGCATCCTGGCCCAATCCCTATTAACCTTTTCGACGCTGATGACGGAACTGCTCCGTCATCAGCCGCGGTAGCGCTGTGCTGATGACGGAGCGGTTCTGTCATGGCCCGCTTGCTGCGCCTGCGCGGCGCGGATTCCGCGCCTGCGCTGGGCGTTCCGTTGAGCGGGCGGGGCCATGACGGAACCGCTCCGTCATGAGCACAGCTCAACCGAGGCTGGTGACGGAGCGGTTCCATCACCAGCATGGGCACGCCGCGCGACCGCCCCGCCCCCTAGCGCTGCGGCGGAATAGCCGCCGCAGCGAAGGTGATAAAAACAACTGCGTTCTTCTTTCCCTTTGTCAGTTTGGCACGTTGTCCTCAGACAGCGTATGTAATTGCCTGGCCTATTCTATCCTGTGGAGCTCCCATACCTGTTGCCACCCCAGCCATGATGCCGATGCAGAGTGTGAAGTCTCCATTGAATCAATGGGGTAACCCAACAAAAGTCAAAGGACCTGGGTATCAATTATTAAAGAAAACAAGATGGTCCTTCATATTTACTTAATCTTCAATAAATGAAAGAATAATACTTTTCACAGTGTTTTTCAATCCTAAAAGAGGGAAAGAAAGGAGACAACACAACACTTTGCAAAAGCAACACAGATAAGTCACTGATGATGTGAGTGCCTTTTGTGAAAACACACATGTTAATTGACCTTGTAATTTTGTGCCAATGGAGACAGGCACTCAGTCAGATTTTACTTCATTTTGTGTTTGCAGGTTGCCTTGAATTATCATCGGTGACTTATCTGTATTGCTTTTGAAATCGTGGTAAAGTATTTTATTTATTGTTTCATTTCCTTTAATTGGAATTGAAGCTGGGATTATTAATATATTGTAATAATTCCCTTTTAGGTACTCTCGTTCCCCGTCCCATCCCTTTCGTGTCCTGAAGAAGACCCGTAGCAGAGGTGTTAGTCTTCCCTCCATTGCGCCAGGGTCGAAACGTCGACTCCCATCCCCCCGTCTTGACTGTGCGTTAGGGGCCTGCTCCCTTGTGTCCCTTGTCCCGCCCTCCTGTTCTGAATTGTATTGTGGGCAGACTTCCCTAATGTTCATTTAGAATAATTGAATTTGAGTTTTACTACAATTATAGTACTTTTCCCTTCTTCTTATTCCTTTTTCATTCACTTGAGCACGTACCTTTTCACCTTCTTACTGCATATAGCAGTTCTTTTCAAATTGTGCCTAATTGTAAAAATTTGTAAATTAATGTTGTGTTGTAAATAATTTATTTGTATGCGAATTCTGAAAATTGATTTTTCATAAAATTGGTCTAAACCTTAATTAATTGGTTTACGTATCTGGCTTCTTGAGTGTTGTGTTGTCTCCTTTCTTTCCCTCTTTTAGTATTGAAAAACACTGTGAAAAGTATTATTCTTTCATTTATTGAAGATTAAGTAAATGTGAAGGACCATCTTGTTTTCTTTATTCAGTGTGAAGTCTCGTCAGAAAGAGATGCTCCGCACATGCTCCAAGAGGTTTGTCTCATTTATTTGGGTTCTGTAGACTTATTCCTGACTGCGAACTTGGGTGCTAAAGTAAATCTCACTCAGACACATATCTGATTATAATGCTAGTTTTCAGGCAGTCATTTTATTGTGTGAGGAACTAAAATACTTTCCAATCTGATTCTTCCGAATGGTATTGGGGGCTGCAAAAGATGCATTTATTAGTTTTGATTAACTATTCGCTTCCTATTTAAAATAGGACGTGTCCCAAGATACAGGTTTTTCTGGAAACTTTGGTGAGGTGCCTGTTCTAGTATTGTACGTCAGAAAAAATATTTTACAGTTCCGTTTTCAAATGGTTAAAAGTGGAGAAAAACTCTTAAAAAATTCAGTCTTGCCTTCGGGGGGTAAGATTTTTTTTCTTCATTGTTGACACTTTTCTCTAATCTGCAATTTCAGCAGTGCTCACCGACTCAGGAAGGCATATAAACCTCCTTTGGAAGAGAAGCAAATGTAGAAATATTGTTATGCCGTGCATTGTGCAAATGCAAGTAGCATGTAAATATTGATCATGCATAAGACTTTGAAGAGTTATGTCAAAATGTTCATGTTGAACGTGGCAGGACAACCAGGAGGTAGACGATGGGTTGTTATTCAAAGAGATGACCCACCTGTTCAAAGTAAAATTCACAAACTTATGAGTTGGGATTTTTACCTCTGTCTCTCCTACCTTTTCTGTGCGGAGATTTCAATGTTAGTTTTTATTATTAAGTGTGGAAGGGACCAGGGAAAGTGGTGTGAAAATAGGCAATACATACTACAAAATGGGAGTGGTTGTGGAAATTATGATGGATTTATTGAGGGAAATGCTAATACAAAACACAAATCGACTTAAGAGTAAGACAATTGCAATTCACAAAATACACTTCTAAATTTACTAAAGCCACAATCGTGTAAAAAAAGTCTTAAACGTAATCCACCTCAGCCTTGAAGTAAGTCATGCACCACACATGGCCAACCACTGGTACTACAATTCACTCCTATAGAAAATAAAGCAGCTGGGATTTAAATGTATGCCCCATAGTAGTTAAATTAATTAAAATAACCCTAAATTATAATAATGTATATGTTTCATTTGATTAGTGGTAACATGTAAGAATTTATTTTTTATTTAATAATGCACTTATTTTACAAAACATGAAATTATAATTCTTAATGAAAAATAAAAACAATATTTAATTAATTAAATATATACCTTTTAATTATGTTTGCTACAAGTTAAATAAAAATAAAAATGTTAGTAAAGGTGGGTTATTTTATCTTTAAATTATTGTTTAAAAATGAATATTTATAATTTAAATCAACACTCAAATGATGGCATAATTTAATAAAAAATTTATCTGAAAAGTAATGTGTTATAACTTTTTATTTTATTGGTTCTAAGATAATGTTAAGCATTTAAAATTATGCTATACTTATGTTTTTACATTCAAATATTTTCATTACCTTTTCCTCAAAAATAAAAATAAAACGTAATTACATTTCTCTATACTTTCCTAGAGGAAGATCTTGACTTGGGGGCTAAAAGCAAAAAGATCCTCACTTTGGACCACAAATGCCTTCATGTACTGGCACACAAGTGCTTGGCTTTCAAAGTGCCCCAGCACACCCTGATTGCCAACTCCAACCAACAAAGCAGTTGCTACTTGTTGTGCCACCATCATCCTGAAAACCTCATAGTCACTGCAGATTTTCTGTTCTAAAGCAGGCGCTCTCCACCCATTCCTTGCCTTCTTCATAAATGTCTTACAAGTAGGACCTTCTCAAGTACCATGGGTGCTGGATGAATCTAATGGTGAGATTCTATTAGTCCCCTTGTGCACATTCCCAATAATCAAATACATAAATACATGAATGGCGGAACTTTTACCAGCTGTTTCCTGCTTTCTGTTCAAGCCACTGTTTTTTCTGTGCTTTGTTCAACATGGAGCACATGTTTGAGTGATAAGCTTCCTCCAGGAAAGGCGGTTGCGTGATCTCCAGGAGTGATTCATAAATGGCAAACATTCACATGTGTCCTTTCGTCTTCAGCACACTGCATGCTGGCTCAGTGCTCACTCTGCTGGCAGTAATGCTGGTGGGTCTTTTTCATGCCTTGCCAGAATTTCCAAACTGCATTCAGTGTTGAAGCCAATGAAAGGACAGGTTTGGATTCTGAAAACTTCCACAACTGAGACATCCACAGTAAGGCCTCGACCACTTTTCCCACCACTCCTGCTGGTCCACCTCGCATTTAATCCCCAAAAAGTATAGCCTTGTGCCTTAAATGTCCGCCACAGTGGCAAGATCTCTGCACAGAAAAGATAAGCGAGGCGGAGGTGGAGATCTCCACTGGTTGGTTTCAGACTAGAATATTGGAGTAAGTATATTATACTGCTGTAATACTCTTTATGTACTCCATAATGCAGTTTGTGCATTGGACCCAACAAATGTTATCTCTTTCACTTAATTGAGCATTTAAATTTGCTTTGTATGTTCATCGAATTTAGGTACATATAAACTGCCTAATGTGCTAATGCCCTCACAGAACAAAGACAATATAAATACTCAGTGAATCAACATTCTTCCAAAGCAGATGATTAACCTATGGGCTGGTGTTTGTCTGAAGAAATGGACATCATATTGACCTATGAGTAAGTGGTTTTGTAAAAAAAGAGCATTGTCAATAACCTATGGGACAATGTTCATCTAACACAGACATCTAAAGTAAGCTGAGGTCCAATATAAAAAACTGGTATAAATTGCAAAGTAAGAGGTGTTATGGATCAGTAAGTATGAGATGTTAATAAATTGAGTGCCTCTCTCACAGATCCAGCTACAGAGTAGGATGCAATAAAACAGCAAATTGCCAAGGATTCTCAATGTTAGCTGCAAATTGGGTTTTTTCCGAACACAGGATTTGATTTTGCTTGGCTCCCTTGCTGTCAAAGTCTATAAGTGAACTCTTACCACCACTTGCACAGGAACAGGTAGCTGCCTATTTCACAACTCCACCTCCAAGATACCGAGAGTCAGTTATATCATCTTGACCCTCAAGGACCCCTGAGGGGGAAGGGGGAATGGATAAAATAACAAACAATAGAAGAGACTGCTCCGAAGCTGTTCTTTTCTGCTTCCTAGGTCTCGTCTGTAGATTGACGGATCTTAAGAAATCCTAATGCATTAAAAAGAGAAAAAATAACTTTTCCCTATTCTTCTAAATTTCTAAGGCTATTCTATCTAATTCTTACCTACCATTCCAGAAACTAGTGCTACTTTTCTGTCTTTATCTTCTTTCTTTTTATGCTTGCCTCCAGAGACTTTTATCTGCAAATATATATATATATTAATTTCTTGTTTATCTTTGAGAACTCACAACTATTCTGTTACCCTTCTATTTATACTCTTACCTTCCCTAGAGGACTCTTGTTAAATTGTATTTAGTCTGTTGAGTCTTTTTATCTCTCTTGTCTTGTATTCAATCTGTTTCCTTTTCTTGCCTTTCAGGTATTCTCTAAATTATCTTAGGTCAGTCACAAGGGTAAGTATTGTTCTATGACATAACTTGTTCTCTGTTAAATCTCCTATTATTTGAAATGCTTAATTCCTGTTATTCCTCAAAACTACACAACACTTGCTCCCTAACAATTCAAGCACAGCATTAACTTATCTGTATTCCTCCTTCTTCTAAAAAATTCTGGGTAGGTGCTGAGGTTTCTATTCGAGTTCCGGACTGGGAACGAAGGCGTTCGTACTCCTACTGGAAATGAAGGCTAGGGTTCGATATCCAAGGTGAGCCTTCGTATTCTTTTCTATCTTCAAATTATTGCGAACTGAGAATAAAGGGGAAGGGTGGAATAGCAAGAAAAATGTCTGACTAGAAACGGACCAAAAAGCGGGTGAATAACGCGACGCAAATGGCCAGTAAATTGGGAAAGGGCAAAACACGACTGTCTCTTCAGATAGCTCTGGTGAAGTGCGCATTAGTGTTAGCACGCGCTTCACCAGCTGTCTGCAACCGCGATGGAATGCAACAACTAGACCGCCGACTCATCTCCTGAGTCGGCGGCCATCTTGAGATTCCACTCGCGAGTCAAGAAGCTCCAACGGCGGTTTCGAGGTAAATTTCCTTTGTTTGGCCAGCTACTCTTGGTCCCCAAAACACAGGTGAAATGAATTTGTCTGGTTAGGGTCTTGGTAGGTCTGACAGTACCCCCAACAAAAGGAGGTCCTTCCACACTCGGCTTTGTTGGAAACCTTTTGTGAAAATATTTCACCAATCAGGGAGCATGAACGTCCGAAGCAATCTCCCAGGATTGTTCTTCAGGATCATAGCCTTTCCAGTCCACCAAATAATACAGTTTCTCATTTAATCGCTTTGAATCCAGAATTTCTTTTACTTCAAATTCTACTCCTGACTCTAACAGGATGGGTTTTGGTGGTTAGTTTTTTCGCAACTCCGGTGATGTCTTTTTTAATAAAGAAACGTGAAAAACTAGATGGATTTTCATTTTGACAGGCAATTTCAGACGATAGGTTACTGGGCTTATCTGTTTCTCAACCAGGTAGGGTCCTATGAACCTAGGTAAAAACTTTCTGTGTCCCTTCAACCTCAAATTTCTAGTACTTAACCACACTTCATCTCCTTCCTTTAAACTTGGACCTTCTCTCCTTCTTTTATCAGCATGGGTTTTATACTTCTTTTTAGCCTCCTCTAAATTCTGAGAAGCATCTTGTTGAATCGTTTTCAAATGAACAACTAAGTCCTTAACTGCTGGAACTGAAAGTTCTGTGTTTTTTACTGTAGAATTTGGGTGTCTGCCATAGTTTAAATAAAACGAGAAATAACCTGTTAAAACATTTTTTGCATTATTGTGTGCGAATTCTGCTACCCACAAATAATCTGACCAATCTCCACCTTGATTCAACAGGAATAGCCTCAAATACTGCTCTAGTTCTTGGTTAACTCTCTCGGTTTGCCCGTCTGTCTCAGGAGGAAAACTAGTGGAGTACCTACCTAGCCTTTAGTCCCAACCCTCTCAAAAAGGCCTTCCAAAAACTGTACAAGAACTGCGAACCACGGTCTGAAATATTAACCTTGGGAATTCCGTGAACTTTGACTATGTGTGTACTGAAGTGATTTGCTAGCTGTTTTGACGTTGATACCCCTTTTAAGCTAGGAAATGTGCCATTTTGATAAATGCATCCACAACCACCCAGATTGTATTATAACCTTGGCTGGAAGGTAAATCCACAATTAGGTCCATAGTGATTGTATGCCATGGACCTGAAGGGGTGGGAATAGGTTGCAACAACCCTTTTGGAGCCTGTCGTTCTGATTTTCCCTGATCGCAGATTTTGCAAGTTTTCACATAGTTTTCTATATCGGTGGTCATACGTGGCCACCAATAGTGTCTTTTTATTAATTCTTTAGTTTTAGCCTCTCCTTTATGACCGGCTAAGAGGTTATCATGACCCTCGTATAGAACTTGGTCCTGCAACTCTTTTGTTGGTATGTACAAGGCCCCCTTGTGGTAAGGCAGTTGATGCAGGATTTCTCTGCCCTCTTCTTCATTGACCCATCCCTGTATGTCTTTAGGACTCATGACTCAAGCAATCTGTTCCCCAAAGGTAACTGGTGTAGAGGCACAGATTTTCTTCGAATTAGGTATGATGGTTTGACTCTCTTCCAATGATTTCCTATCTTCGGGCCAATTCTGGACAGGGCATCTGCTTTTCCATTTTGAGTTCCTGGTCTGTAAGTGATCACGAAATCATATTTAGCAAATTTACAGTGACCACCTGAGCTGTCTTGGTGTTAAAGTTTTGGCGGATTTCAGAAACTTTAGATTTCTATGATTAGTAAAGACTGTTACTTCATGCCTGGCTCCCATAAGGTAGTGACGCCACTCCTTGAAGGCGTCCTTAATTGCGAGCAATTCTTTTTCTGTAATCGTGTAGTTCTGATTTGCAGATGTTAATTTTCTTGATCTGTAGGGTATTGAATGTAGTTGACCAGTTTCTTTGTGCCTTTGGGATAGTACACCACCAATGGCATGATCAGAGGCATCTGTCTCTAAATAGAATGGCACCGACAGATCGACATGCAAAAGTACCGGGCTGAAGTAAAACTTTCCTTTAGCAAATTAAAATCCTTCTCAGCTTCTTCAGTCCATTCAAATTGAACACCTTTTCGTAGTAACTTGGTGAGAGGCAGGATTTTCTTGGAGAATTCATCAATAAACCTCCTTTAAAAATTTGCAAAACCATGAAAGCTTTGCACTTCCTTCACTCCGGTGGAAGATTTCCAATTTACCACTGCTTGGATCTTACGTTCATCCATATTCATTCCGGTTTGGAGAAAGGACAAATCCAAAGAATTCTACCTTGGAAACGATAAAAGCACATTTCTCCAACTTTACAAACAGTCGGTTCTCTCTGAGTTTTTGCAAAACTCCTCTCACTTGCTCTTGGTGCTTCCGTGTGTCATCAGAGTATATCAAGATATCGTCAGTGTAGACAATTGCACATTGATCATTATATTCTCTCGGATGTCGTTGATAAAGTGCTGAAAGGCCACGGGGGCATTACACAGGCCATATGGCATAACCTGGTATTCGAATAGCCCGAACCTCGTCCTGAAGGTAGTTTTCCATTCATTGCCCTCCTTCATCCTGATCAAATGATAGGCACCCCTGAGGTCTAACTTAGTGTAGATTTGTGCACTCTTTACCTGGTCTAATAAAACAGAAATGAGAGGAAGCGGATAGCATTTTATTTTTGTAATCCATACTAATATAATAAAGAGAGAGCCCAAACTTTTGAGGCGGGTGATCTCAGGAACCACAGCACCAATCACAACACCCAATACAGCGTTGGAAAGGGCAGTTGCAGCAGAAGGACATAGCCTATGTAGACGCCCACCATATACATTTAAAAGGTAAAAGAACCGTGCCAGTAAAGTAGTCCCTTGTGGGCGTGTCTGCATTGTGCTGTGGGTGTGTGCTGGGGGCGCGACAAACGCTGGTGGGGTGTGGTACGTTCCGCCCTTCATGCCATGTCTCATATCGTGTGCTTTTCCCACCCTGCTCCCTTTAAATACCCCTACACCCATAATCATAACCCACCCTTACTCCTTAAAATACCCCAACACCCTTAAACACTAACCCATCTTAACCCTATAAATATACCCAAACCTAGCCCTGAACCCTATAAATACCCCTGTACCTCAAAACCCTAACCTACCCCTGATCCCTAAAAATACCCCTGTACCACAAAACCCAAACCTAGCCCTGAACCCTAAAAATACCACTGTACCCCAAAACCCAAACCTTCCCCTGAACCCTAAAAGACCCCTGTACCCCAAAACCCAAACCTAGCCCTGAACCCTAAAAATACCCCTGTACCCCAAAACCCAAACCTAGCCCTGAACTCTTAAAATACCCCCATACCCCAAAACCCATACCTAAACCCTAAAACTACCCCTGCACCCCATAACCCAAAACTATATCTGAACCCTTAAAATACCCAAACACCCCAAAACATATACCTTAGTACCCCAAAACATATACCCCTATACCCATACTTACCTTATCCAAACTTTTAAAAAAACATGCTTTTACCATTCATGCATTTACAACGAATTTCGTTGTAAATGTATGCATGGTAAAATCATATAAAATGTAATGCTATGTGTTATAATGGCATTGCGGAGTCATGGTACTTTCGTAATGAAAGTATGAGGAGTGATGGTACGCGGAAAGAAAGTTGTGGAATAATGGGTGTTTACCCTCCCTCGGTAAGTACATTGGTGGCACGGCGGCCCACATCTCCAGCAACATACTCATATTTTTTTACCACCCATTTGAAAAATGCACAGGTCTCTCTCATTGATGGCCAGCACCGACATACACTTTTAGACACACCTCCCGCCACAAGTTCTAGAATTGCAAACTTTAGAGCTGGGGAGCTACGTTCGAATCTCGGCATCAGCTCAACATCCTGTGATTCCAGGCAAATCGCTTTGTCTCCCCGTGCCTACCACAAATGAATGTGTTCTTCTGTAATGTAAATTGTGCTCATGCCATGTTGTCGAGTTCGCGCTATATAATATTGCAAGGAAAAATAAAGTAGGGAAATTCGAGTTCACACACTACTGAACGCGCACTCTTAAGTGCATCAGCAGTGCACTGTGAATCGGAGCGTTTCACAGGCCTGTCACAGATAAGAAATGATATCTAAACGAAATCCTACAAAACAATATACTGCTGGCCGGCAGCAATTCATACCCAGACAACGTCGGGACGTGCTGCTAGTCTTATTTATAGAGCGATAATATATGCAGGATCTTAGATCACCCTCTTTCTTTAGCACAAAAAACAAAGGTGAAGATACTGTAGACTTGGACGGTCGGATGAAGCCGTTTGCCAAATACTTATCTAAGTATTCCTTCAGATGTTGGTGTTCTTTCTCAGTCAGTGCGTTGACTGGACTGTAGGGTAGATTCGCGCCAGGCTCCAATTCTATTGTACAGTCATAGGTCAGATGAGGAGGTAATTGTTCTGCCTCTTTTTCACTGAAAACATCCTCAAAGTCTTGGTATTCTTGAGGTATTTCTTGCGAGTTGATAACGCACACTGATGCACCCATCATACACAATGAATGAGCAGGGTTAGCCTCATAGTCTGTTTCCTTTCTTCCAACACAATTCTCTTTACAGTAATTCGAATTCATTGCAATCATTCTGGCGCTCCAATCGATGGTGGGATTGTGTTCTGTCAACCATAGTAACCATAATATGAGCTGAAATTGGGGTGTATCAATCAGATTAAACTAAATAACTTCTTCGTGTCCGTCACTGGATATCATCAATAAAGGTTCGGTATGACTTACGATTGGTCCAGAAGAAAGGTTAGTGCCATCTACTGCCCTCACTGGTTCGCTTTTATGATTTTGTATGGTTTTTAACCCTGCTTTTGCTGCAAACTTTACATCACAAAAGTTTCCTGTGGCCCCAAGATCCACCATTACAGACACATCTGTTAGTTGTTTGTCAAAACTTGATTACCATAGACAGAACCAAATGAGGCGAAGAGGACTAAAGCGTATTCGCCAGCTGGTGTTCCTTCGGAGTTGATTCTTGATTTGCATCCACCGGTCCAACTCCTCCTACAGGTGGTGCTGCAAGTTTTCATTTGGCTTGAATGAGGTTTTTGTTTTTTTTCGGACAACCTCTCACAAAGTGTCCATTCGAACCACAATACATGCATAAATTTCCAGCTCTTCTTTTTTCTTTCTCTTCTTTAGTCAATGCACCTCCTATGGCTCCTATTTGCATTGGTTCAGGGTTTGTTTGCCCTTCCACTGTTTGGGTATAATCTGACTGAGCTCTATCAAATCTGGGCACTATTGGTTTAAGGTCTTTTCTTCTTTCACCTTTTCTTTCTCCCTGACGAAAGTCTATCTCTAGTACCAAATCTACCAATTCTGATATTTCTGTGGGTCGATTAGGTATCTGTGCCAGCACATCCTTTAGTTCATCTCGTAAACCACAATAAAAGACCGCAGCCCTCTTGCTCTCCGGCCAGTTTGTCTCTACTACCAGCTTATTGAATTGAGCAAGGTAGGCCACTAAATCCCGATTGCCCTGTCGCAATTCTAGTAATTTGTTGTCTACAGCTTGCGATATTCTCCTTCTGTCAAAAATTCGGAGGAATTCCTTCTTAAACTCATCATAATTCTATAGGATTGGGTCGTCTCTAGAGACTAGGGGCACTGACCATGTAGCAGCGGCACCACTTAAATAAGACAGGGCGAATGCCACCCTTGACTGCGCATCTGGGAAAATAGAAGGGCGACACATAAAGTGAAGGGAACATTGTGTGAGGAATATTTGTGCCTTCTGGGGATTCCCACTAAATCGCTCGGGAGAGGCCAGTGGAATTACCGGAAACAGAGAATGGATAACTTGTGTGGTTAGTTTGTTTGAACCCTCAGCTGAAGTTCCTAAATTTTCCCTTCCTGCACTGAAAGGTTGCCCCAGCCTTTGAGCCAGTTTTGCTGTTTCTTTTCTTGACTTTACCACTTCTTGTTTAAGATTCTGGTTTTCCTCTCTAACCGCTATCAGTTCTTTTTGAATGGCCTCCAGAACTGTTTCCAAGGTCTGTGGATTTATTCTTTCTGCCATCCTGTTCGTGTGCAATTAAATAACGTGGGCACTTCACTCTGTCAAAGACTATAAGTGAACTCTTTCCACGACTTGCACAGGAAAAGGTAGCTGCCTATTTCCCAACTTCACCTCCAAGATACCGAGAGTCCGTTATATAAACTTGACCCTCAATGACCCCTAAGGGGGAATGGATAAAATAACAAACAATAGAAGAGACTGCTTTGGAACTGTTCTTTTCTGCTTCCAAGTCTCGTCTTAGATTGATGGATCTTAAGAAATCCTAATGCATTAAAAAGAGAAAAATTAACACTCTTCCCTATTCTTCTAAATTTTTAAGGCTATTCTATCTAATTCTTACCTAACATTCCAGAGACTAGTGCTACTCTTCTGTCTTTATCTTCTTTCTTTTTTATGCCTGCCTCCAGAGACTTTTATCTGCAAATATATATATATAAATTTCTTGTTTACCTTTGCGAACTTAAATCTATTCTGTTACCCTTCTATTTCTACTCTTACCTTCCCTAGAGGACTTTTGTTAAATTGTATTTAGTCTGTAGAGTCTTTTTATCTCTCTTGTCTTTTATTCAATTTGTTTCCTTTTCTTGTCTTTCAGGTATTCGCTGAATTATCTTAGGTCAGTCCCAAGGGTAAGTATTGTTCTATGACCTAACTTCTTCTCTGTTAAATCTCCTATTAATTGAAATGCTTAATTCCTGTTATTTCTCAAAACTACACAACACTTGCTCTTTAACAATTCAGGCACAGCATTAACTTATCTGTATTCCTTCTTCTTCTCAAAGATGCTGGGTAGGTGCTGAGGTTTCTGTTCGAGCTCCGGACTGGGAATAAAGGCGTTTGAACTCCTACTGGAAACGAAGGCTAGGGTTCGATTTCCAAGGTGAGCCTTCGTATTCTTTTCTTTCTTCAAAATATTGCGAACTGGGACTATAGGGGAAGAGTGGAATAGCAAGGGAAATGTCCGACTAGAAAGCAGACCAAAAAGTGGGTGAAGAACGCGACGCAAATGGCCAGTTTATTGGGAAAGGACAAAACACGACTGTGTCTTCAGATAGCTCTGGTGATGTGCGCATTAGTGTTAGCACACGCTTCACCAGCTGTCTGCAACCGCGAGGGAACATAACAACTAGACCGCTGACTCATCTCCAGAGTCGGCGGCCATCTTGAGATTCCGCTCGCGAGTCAAGAAGCACCAACGGCGGTTCCAAGGTAAATTTCCTTTGTTTGGCCAGCTACTCTTGGTCCCCAAAACACAGGCGGAATGAATTTGTCTGGTTAGGGTCTTGGTAGGTCTGACACTCGCACATTTTATGTTCTACATATGTTAAGCTCGAAACAAAAATCAAGTCCTTGTAGCTGGTTTAGGGATCTCACTTGGATTTAATTTTTGGACCAGCCAATGAGACTGGCGTGTGTCCCACAGTGGGCAGCGTTGAAGCCCATTCTGTGATCTGCTGGATTTGGTCTTGAACAGCCATATGTTGAAGGGATTGATAGTCTGGGTTGTATGAGCAGCCAATTTGTACGAACTTCTCATAGCGATAACCCAGCCTCTGTGGTTTCTCATTGATATTTTTGAAAGTCTTGGCTCTCAGTTGTATGTTTGACTGCTATTTTCTAGATTTTTTCAGCTATACATGCCTAATGTTGCCAAAGCAATTGCTCCGGAAGGGATATTTTTCCGATCATATTTCTTCCATGTCAGATGAAGTAGATACCACCCTCCCAGGTTGTCTGAATCGAGTAGGACTGGCTTTCTTTTCTTCCTCTGCATGTGTGCTGCACCTCTTTGTGTCTGTGTCTTCTCTCTGTGGCTCCCATCCGATTAGCCTCCTTCTGGTTATAGCAATCAAGGGAAGATTACAGACTTACTCTCAGCAGCTAACTTAGGGCTTCTTTCCCTACACTATTCTCTGTCTAGGGTCAATTTGTCAGCCCCAGTGTAGAGCCCTCAAACTAGACATGCCGCCATGATGCACACAACAGTGCTAATATGATTACTAAATGGCATAGGCTTCACTATATAAAACAGCCTGTAAGATAATAGGAGGTTCATGCAACCAGCATGACCTCTTAATTCACTGTTCTAAATCCATTGCTGCTCATTGGAGGACCCACCCGATACTTTAAGCTGTTATATGGCCCTTAGGGACATTGTCGATATTGCTAAGTTAGCATGAGCTTTGCTGCCATGCTGCTGCTTTTGCGCACGTTACTATATGACTTTGTTTTTGCAAGACTCTGTTTGTACCTTTCACATGAAAACGGGCTGCTATTCGCGTTCTATGCCTTTCCTGGAGTTTAGTCTGAGCACAATGTGCAAGATCGAAAAACAATGCCCCTTGTTATTCTGTTCTGGTCAGTCCCTAGCACCTAGACATAACATGCTACACACAGGTGGTATTCAGAGGCAGGGGAACATGGCGGCCGCTGAGTAGGAGCGGTTGGGAGCTTCTCACCTACCTGATGGGCGCGCTGGGAGTCATGGCTCTTTAGAGGCTCTGTGGTCCGCGGCTGCTTCAAGCTCCGCATTTGGGGTGTTTAAGGCCTCGGGGGCGGCTCCGGTTGGGGTTCTTGGCGAACGTCTTCGTGTCAGGCGTCCCGCTGTAATTGACCCCGAGTGAGAGAGGGCGGGCGGGCGTCCTTTCAGTGTCGAAGATCCGGAAATTGAGCAGGCAACAACGGCGCTGGGGAGCGTTTAGTGTGAGGCAGCGGTACGGCTCAGGAGGAGCCGCTCCGCAGCGGCAAGAGTCGGACTTTTGCCTCAGCTTTTGTCTCGGGGATCTTTAAATAAGGGTGTTCACATAAAAATTCGGACGACTCGATCAGCTTTCCCCGTGGGAGCAGAAACAGCGTATTTGCCGCGGCTGGACTCACCCTTGATTGAGGAGTTCGAAGTACGGAGGGGGAACGAGAATGCAACAAAGAAACATATTTCCATGACCCCGGTAAGGAGACAGAGGAGGGGAGATTTGAAAGATTTAAAAGAGGGTGAAGAAGGAAAGGGGGTGGAGCAGTGAGTAAGATACCAGGAAAAAAAGGGAGAGGCGGCAAAAAAAAAGATGAGAAAAAAGAGGAGGAATTGCAAGACATACAGGATATAGGGCAGGAAAAAATACAAAATAGGGTTTTGAAAGAGACAGCAATTAACAGATACACACTAAGGAGTAGAGGAATTTGGGGTGTGGAAGATTTGGTGGTTAGTGTGAAAGGAGTAAGGATAAAACCAGAGGTTCAAGTGATTTCACCCAAAGAAGTAAAAGAGTCTAACGTGGAAAAGTTACCCATCACTGCACCTAAAGTAGAAGGTTGCACAAAAAAAACAACTGTGTTTACGAAAAGGAAAGAGAAAGTGAAAGTTAAAGAGAAACTAAAAAAGGTAAAAATCACGGCTTCTTTACGGCCATACTTTAACCACATGGCTGCTGGGCGTTTTCCCCCCCCTGTGCTGGAAAATGCCATTTTAGTGGCACCATGACGAGCTCAGCTCGTCATCAGCACACGACACCCGTGGGTGATGACGAGCTGAGCTCGTCATCAGCATCGAAAGGGTTAAAGTGCAGTCTCAGGAATCAACATCTAACTCTCAAAATAGCCCTGTAACACAAATACAAAGCACCGGACTTTCACCACCAAAGCCAGATTCAAAGTAAGAAAATGAACGTAGCTTTAAAAACTGGATCTCAGGAGGATATTATCGCCCAAATACCAACAAGAAAGAGTTTTGAGCTATTAGCTGGTCTGGAAAGTGCTGCTGTTTCAGATATGCATGGTTCTGGTACAATGAGTCTTCAAAGTGCTCAAAGTGAGCAAAGCCGCCCTCCCATCTTCGAGCCCCCAGCCTCCTGGACGGAGGTGCCGGGCTAGGTTTAAAGCCGACACAGGAGTTGCCCCAGGATGTGGGAAAACTAATGTTAACAATGTTTTCCGAGATCAAACAACAGTTTGTTATATCAGAGGAAAATCTAAAAAAAATCCAAGGGCAATGCGAGTCAATGGAAGAAAAGATCAAAGTGCTAATAGAAAGGGGTGGGGTCATGGAGCAAGCATATGGTCAACTTGCAGCAAAGGTAGCATGTAACCAGATGGGAATCACTAAACTACAAAAGAATGAGCAAGAATTGAGAGACAAGATCGAATTTCTTGAGAACAATGTGAGACGCAATAACATCAGAATACTAAATGTTCCTGAAGGGTCAGAAGGGGGTGACATTAAAGCTTTTGTAGTTACGCTTATTTTAAAGCAGAATAGTGATCTTGAACAAGCCTCAGTAGAGGAGGATATACAGAGAGTCCATCGGGACCACTTTCTTGCTCGTACTGGCAGAAAGACAGTCAGAAGGGTATTGGTAATTTTTAGATCATACACGTTGAAGGAAAGGATACTCTCAGGTGCATTGAAAGCGGGTTCATATAAAAAAAATGATTGGTCATACCGGAAAAGGTCCGATTTATCACGCACCATGCTTGATCGCAATGGGAACTCTGTAAATAAATTTCAGAACTAAGGGACCTAGGTGCAACAGCAAAAATGAGATTTCCCGCATCTCTGAGAGTGATGCTGAATAACAAAATACATCATTTTCGAGACCCTAGTGAAGTAAGAGCTTTTATAGACGAATTTAAAGGATTGCCACATTAGAAAGAAAACTGTTTCAAGAAGCCCATTGAGATAGGGAAAAGATCAAATAGAGGTGTAATATTATATCTCAAGAAGAATGGGAGGGTTCCCCAAGGAGGGTGGGATGGGGCACAGAGAGAAAGATAAAATGTGGAAAAAAATGCTGAATCATAATCACAAAGGGTGGGGGAGCATGTGGGGGAAATAAGTCCTCAATTGTTATAGCCTTAGTTTAAGTTTCTTAAGCTACCAAGAAAGATGTAGTTCTTTTTACTCTACGAAATGGCTGCACAAACTAGACTTAGTAGCCTGAAGATTATGACATGGAATGTCAATGGTTTAAGGGTCTTAGCTAGAAGACAAAAAGTTTTAGAATATCTGAAGCTTTGCAACTCAGATGTTATTTTTATCCAGGAATCACATCTTGCGAGAGAGGAATGGCCAGAAATACTAAAATATCAGCCATGGTTAGATTATTGTGTGCACACTTCTCAATCGGCTACAATAAAAGGGATGGCAATACTGATTAAAAAATCCTGCCATAGTTTATTAGGGGAAACACAGTTTGACCCACTAGGAATGTGGGTAATAGTAAAGATAAAGGCGCAGGGTTTTTGGATAGCATTAGTGGGCTATTATGGTGCTAATATAGACGACATAGCACTGTTAAAAAAACTATTTTTGCACTTAGTGGAGGTGAATGTTCCCATTGTTTTGGTGGGTGATTTTAATATTCCTTTGGACCCAACTCAAGATACCACATCTAAGGGGTCAGCAGAGGCAGTCCCAAAAATGAGGGCAGTAATAAAGCAACTAATGCAAGACCTAGGCTTAATAGATATTTGGATTACAAAGGGTGTTAGAACGGGACAAGATGCAGGGAAATATACCTTTCATAACAAAAAACATGGCCATAGATCGAGAATAGATTTCTTTCTAGTCTCGGCCTTGATTAGTAAAAAAATTAGCAAGGTATCGCAAACACCAGAACACCTGTCTGACCACTCCGCAGTTTCTCTATATCTTGAGATAAGAAATAACATAAAAGAAAGAAGATGGACTCTGAACAGATCTTTACTGTTAGATTCTACAATAATAGGTAAATTGAAGCACTCAACAAGTGAATTCTTTTGTTTTAACCTTGGTTCTGCACCCCTGGATAAAGTTTGGGATGCGTTTAAGGCGTATCTTAGAGGCACAATAACAGGCATTAGTACATTCTATGAGAAAAAGGAAAGGATAGAACTTCAGGTATTAGAGGAGGCAATTAAACAGGCCCAAGGAAACACAGAATACTCTCAAAATATAACCAACGAAGTAGAGCTAACAAAAACAAAGAGTAATTTAGCTGATTACCTGGAGATCAGAATAAGACAAAAATGGGAGGCTAGCAAATTTGCAAATCACGAGTATGGGGAAGGCTGTGGTAAATTGTTAGCGAGGAAAACAAGGGTAGATCAAGCCAGGAATACAATTAAAGAAATTAAATGTCAAGAAACTGGACTAGGAGTAACCGAAGAGGGAGGGATTAAACAAGCATTCTCAACATTTTTTCAAGACCTATATACAGAGAATTTAAATCCGAATATGGAACAAATAGCAGCATTTTTTCAGGCCATAGATGTCCCTTGTCTTAGTGAAGAACTCAGGGAAGAGTTTTATCAGCACCTTTTTCGATTGAGGAAATTCACAGTGGTATTAAACATTTAAAGAAAGGGAAAGCTGCAGGTCCTGATACCATACCTCACGAATTATAATCTATATTGAAAGAGGAACTAGCCTCCATTTTATTGGATTTGTTTAATTCCATCTATATTTTAAAACAAGACCTGCCCGCATCATGGCAAGCAGCAATTATAATAGTACTATTAAAACCCAATAAGGATCCAAGGCTCTGTGAGTCATATAGACCGATCTCCCTACTCAACTCAGGAAATAACTTCTCACAAGTTATCAAATCTTTATACAATAATCCAGTCGCACTAGTTTTGGTAAATGGTACTCTCTCATCTCAGATTAAAATAGTTAGAGGCACCAGGCAAGGGTGCCCCCTCTCCCCATTACTTTTTGATATGTATATTGATCCACTAGCTATTACGTTAAGGGAATGCCAGGAAATTATTCCTTTTGCATGCAATGGCTGGGAGAAGAAAATAAGACTTTATGCAGATGACTTAATGATTTTTACGGGGCATCTTCAAGAATCTATAACAGCCATTTGGGACACTTTAAAAAGTTTTGGGGAGATATCGGGCTATGCAGTGAATCAAGATAGAACAGAAATTATGCAATGGAACACACATTATAGTTGTGATCAGATCCAGCATAGCATCAGATATTTGGGTAAAGAGGTAGTACAGAAAATCGATCTAATAGCAAAAGTGAATTTTGACAAAGTAACATCAAAAGTTAGGACACAACTACAGAAATGGGATTCACTTCCTCTATCTTTACTAGGAAAATTTAACCTGCTAAAGATGGCAATTCTCCCAAAGTATACTTTTTTATTTAATTCCATTCCTCTGGAGTTCAAAAAGGAATGGATAACTAAGGCTCAAGGTCTATTTACTAGTTTTATATGGGCAAAAAAAAGACCTCGGATAGCTTGGCGAAAGCTCAGAGTAAGAAAGGAGAATGGAGGGATTGCGTCTCCAGACCTTGTACAGTACCAGAGGGCATTCCATTTAAACATCTTCAGGCAACTACTGGGTGATACAACTGTTTTTTCACCACTATTTCAGGCTTTAACATCAGCCTTTAAGTCCCAAGCTAGGTTTTTCTTGTTTAAATTCGGCGACCCAAAATACTACAAGAAAGTGAAATTAAAAGTTTTAGTGGCAGCTTGTAGGGGTTGGCACCAAATAAGAGTTCTACTATGTATCCCTTACTGTAGCACATTGGCTCCAATATGGAATTCACCGGGAACTCCAATATGCTTACAAGACTCTCTTGCAAATGTTATTCAAGAAAATGGAATAGAAAGGTGGGGAGAGCTGTTGGAAGATGCCGAACTGATCTCATGGCAAAAACTTCAGGATATAACAAAGGGGGATTTTCTAAATTTAAATACTTCCAATTAGCAAATTGGGCTAAATCATTTTAAAAAGCTGGAAATGGAAATTAATGCTTTGAATGGAAGGCAGCTACCCTCCCAGCGGGACAGAAGGAAATTGCTATATGGTATTGGCATCTGATTCAATCTCATGAAGACTCTCAGCAGTGGCCCGAATCTATCTGGATGAAAGAGCTGCCGAGCTACGATCAGGATACCTTATGGCAAGTATCTCTATCTGTTTTATGGCAAAGTGTTAAAGCTGCACTACTAAGAAAAAACATTTATTTACTGTTCACAAAGCGTATTGGACCCCGAGAAGATTATCAAAAATTGGTTCCAAAAGAGTGAAGGGCCAAAAGTGTGGGGAAGTAGACACAGACGAAGCACACATGTTCTGGCAATGCCCTGCTATACAATCGTTTTGGGAAAAAGTAGGTGAGACGATCTCGAGTATTCTGGGGTCCGAAGTCAAGGTGAGTCTCCCACAGGTAATTTTCGGGGTAATTCCAGACGAAGATATAACAATTAATATTTCACAAATTCATAACTTTTTAGTGTTTCTGTTAATTTTATTGGCACATAGGGAACTGTGCATCAAGGGGATTTTGCCTATCCCCCCGCTAGAGTGTGATTGGATTAACTCGATACATAGGGTTGCTAAATTAGACAGGGCAATACGTGTAACAAAAAAAAAAGATTTTGGGATATATCGGACGACTATTGTAAATCTAGATAAGGGCAGAAGACTGATACAAACAGCCAGAAGTAATGGTTTACTTAATGCGTTTCCGTTGTTCTTTTCTAGTCGGTAGATATTTTGTCTTATGTTTGAATGCTTCAGAAATAAGGCCTTCTGAGATAGGGCACTCTTCCTTTTTTTCTTTTTATTAGTTGATATGATGGTTAATTTAGTCCTATGATTATGTACAGCCGCACAGGCCAGGAAAAGTTCAAAAGGTTTGGACTGATAGTCTTGGTGCAGAGTATTCTGTGGGACCTGTTATAATGGAGAGGGAGAATGGGAGGGGGAGAAGCAAATTATGAGGATTAGGGTTTGGGACAGGTGAGGGCCCGAAATGTCTAGAACATGCTCTCTGTAAAAGGAGTGATCAGTAGCCCTCATTCTAGCGAACCTGAACCCGATAGACTTTGGGCCTCTTCCTCTGTTTGCCTTTTCTCTGCTTCCTTATCTGAACTCTCAAATATACATTGACTGACTACAAATGAGGACAAAAAAAACATGCTACACACAGCTGTAGTACTGAAGCCTCGTGTTTTGATATTACGTTGTTGCATGTTGTTTTAACACACTTGGAGAAAGCTGTTCCATGGAGAAGAGCTCTGGTTTTCCTATGATGTAAACCTTACATCCAGGCTTTAAGGTATGGGGTATGCTGTCTAAGCCCAGAGATCTTCCTTTATATAAAATAAACTTCTTCTAGTCAAAGGGAGGGTAGTTAGGCTAAATGCCCTTTTTTCCACACTCTTTATATAATGGCTTCTCCCTTTGTATTCTATGGAATTGTAACAATGCTAACTGCGCTGAGTTCCTGAGTTTATACATTTTGCTGCTGGTAGCGTCTCATATACTGTATTGTAGAGCACAATAGTTAAAATAAACATTTTGAACTATTTTCAATGACTCTGCATATTCTTATTGTGGACAAGTACGAGTGAGTGAGTGAGCGAGCGAGCAAAAGAGTATGTCTTGCTCCCGCGATTCCTGAGAGAGTCCGGAGTGTTGTGTTCTGGGTTGTCTAATCATTTGTAGCTTTGTGATATTTGGAGAACGAATGAGACACTTTAGCTAGTCGGTTAGGGATTTTGGGTACTAATATGGAAGGTTGGTACACCCCTATACACTGAGGTAAAGTTTTCCAGCACATTGTTCTGTGTATGTGCAGAATCCCTGCAACAAAGTGATGAAGTGCATTACGGAATTGTATCAACAAACATGCGGCATGTAAAATATACATCAATGTAAATTTCTTCTCTGAGTGTAGCAACAGGGGTGCTTACATAAAGAGATGTCTCAGGACTCTGCAAAGCAATTCTTTCTCATGGGTGAGGCACATTGGCATGTGTAAAAATGTTAATATTTGCCTATAATCTCTTATTTTCATCCCCCATCTACTGGGTGTCTTAGGGTCCCTGTGCAATTAGTAGGTAAAATATAATTGTGCTGAATGTCAGCACTAATTTCATTTCCTTGTGTAATTTTGTTTGGCTGTTTGTGTGCGGCAGTGCAGTATATCAGACCTTAGGACCTCAGGAGATAAAAGGGCATGCAAAACGACTTCTACAAAAGTGTCATCTATTGTCTTGTATTAGAAACAACACATGCACTAAGACAGGAACTGTAGATGTGACAGAAGATTTTGCTTTAGACTTTGTAGTGATATGTACAAAAATGCAATTTTATTTAAATCGCCAGCATATCTGAGAGGGAATCACAGAGTCCAGAAAGCCAAATTCTACTTGTGTTTTTGTGTCCACAAAAACTCCCTGATATTAGATTTCTTTACGTTGCACAGTGTTCAAATTAGTTTCTTGTTAAGTTGTAGTTGCATCTCTTGGCACCAAGGGTTAGGACTGCGACCGGAGTTCCCCAAATCTAGGGCTTTGACCATGATGAGGGCCATTGTGGCACGAGAAAGATGCCGTATTGTTCCATGTTGGCAGGATCCATTGTTTCAGGTTTCTTTTTTCAAAACATAGTCACCATGTGTGTTAATCAAATTTGTTGAAATGATGCAAGACATGTCTATAACTCCCAGAATGCACTGATTTGTTAAATGTATGACCATGACTGAAAACATGATATCCTGTTGACCTGGTGGTTGTGGAAACATGTTTGACTAAACGGCCCCACTGAAGTCCATGTTGTTCAAAGTAAAAGGGACCCTGTGGGTGAGGTGAGTTTTTTGTCTTTTCCTGATCACTATTTGATGTGCTGATGACAACAAGGTGCAGAGAGCCCACACCTCTATGGGGCTCATTGTGACTACCCTTTTGTTAGGACCATTAATCTACACAATGACTGCATCCAGAGAGCTAAGGGAAGCACGCTTGAAAGAAAAAACACCCCAAACTAGTTCTAAAAGTGCAGACAATGGGTCTGCATCTCCTGTCTGCTTTGACTGTATAAATGTAGGAGTCACTGACCCACTTGTTCAATTTGCAGGTATGCATTCATCAAAGAGGGGAGTGCTTTGCAGAGTATTGTGCACCCAGAGCGGGAGTGTGCTGGACATCTAGTTTCCCAGATGTAGGGTGACAACACCTGAAGTTTTGTCTTGGTGGAAGAAGCTGTTCATGTGAGCTGATGCACCTAGAAGCCAGGCTGGCTGCTGACAGAGGGACGGAGCCTAGCAGCCCTGCAGGGAGTGGCCATACTACAGGAAAAGTGAAAAGCAAGAAGTCCCTGGTGCTGCTGGGTCTGTCAGAAGGAAAATGTAGGAGAGTGATCTGGGAGGCCCGAACTGTGGTTCAAGACTAGGGCCCAGATTTACAAACCTGTCTCACAACACAGCACCAGGTTGATCCGCTGCATTTTGTGACAGGGAGAGAGCAGGAAAGCACCATATCTACAGTGGTATGGCACTATGCTGATCTCTCCCTAGCACCGGAACACAATCCGGCTGCCAAGTTCCACGCTCACAACTTTGCACCCTTCCCTGAGCTGCTCAAGGGTAACTCCTTAAATTTGTGCTTATGATTTCAGGTGGTGGATGCCCACAGTTAGTTTGGGGCCAGAACATATTTTTGAGATATAGACTAGAACAAGAGAGGGAAAAGCAGAAGATGAAGAGAAAAAGCAGAAGGGTAAGAGAAAAACAGTGACAGAGTGAAATCAAGGCAAAGCAGCCTTGGTATTCTGCAAAACCCGATTTCAGGAGCACTGGCAACAAGCTCCCCCAAAACATTTGTGGACCCCTGCAAAACCTTTACAAATGAAGCACTCTACATGGTCTCTTTGAAGCTCTTCAGAAGGGATAGCAAAGCCTGCCCCACAAAAGGGAGGTCCTCCCTATAGGTGAGGTAGTCACAGGTGTGGGGCTCCCTGTATGGACGACATGACTTCTGTACTGTTGTAGGATGTAGACCAACATTTCAAGGGGGGCAGGGGGTATGGACAGCTCATTGGACCAGGTACACAAAGAGTATTGTCTCTATACCACTAGGAATGTAGGATCTTTGAAGTACAACTCCATTGGGGAGGGGAACCACCACCACAGTGTTAGAAGCAACTTTGATGGATCACAGGAGGGATTAAGAAATTTGCAGATTGCAGATCAAGTTCCATATTCGATGTCATAAATCAGGTCAAGCATGCAGCCTCTATGGTAATGAATTATTATATCAATCACCTGCCAAGGACAAAATGACCTCAATACATGGAGTTGTTATACAGGGATGTGAATTAACCCACAGTCACAAGGTATTATTTCCTGAACATCGATGTCGAGGTGAATTTGGTGCTGTTCACCCACAGTTTCTTCTTGGAAAAAGAGCATTACAAGCTTGCTGCTTCTAGCATGTATCATGCACCCCTCACAGCACCCAGTGTTTGATTCCACTGAGAACTCGGCCTGAAATTGTGCCCTCTCATCTCATCCCACTCGCTCTTCACTTGTAAATAGTCATATCATGAGGCATTCTATATAATATGTGCAATCCAGAAAACGAGCAATCAAGATGCAAAAGTAAGGGCTGCAGAGGGAAAGCTCTGCTTGTCCACTAGGAGACAAAATGTCCCATTAGAAAAGGTGAGCCCCTGGACGTGGCTTAGAATCCAGGACCACAAGTCGCAAGGGTAGACTGTCCGCTCCCTGTGGGTATGAAACCCTCTGCCTAGCTTGTGCCTGAGTAGTTCAGTGTGACATGAGACAGTCAAGCATCATTCGATGTTTCGATGAGGCTGCTGACAGACACCCAATACAGCGTCAATTGCAGTTGACACCTGCTGCCAAAGGTTGGACCTGGTTTGAGCCATGCGTGCTTGAAGGCATCTCATAGGCATTGGGTTTCCATTGGGTTTCCAAGTTTAAGAGCAGGCTGGTAGGCCATTGCATGCTCAGTTGTCTTCATGTTAGTCTGTGGACTAATGGAAGTCGCTGTGATGCTACGAGTCTTCGTCCTCATGACGAGAAGCATGCTTCATCCGGGTGTCTCGGAAGCAGTCTTCAAAATAGGAGATGAGAGACTGGTGAAGATGTAGTTGGTTCTCTGGGAGAAAGAAATGACTTTCATCCGGGTACACCTACCAATGGGGAGAGAAACACACAATAAGTCATGGGTACCTTCCCTTTTCAGGGATTAATGGGCTATCTCACAGACTAAGTACCATATGCAGTCAAAAGATTGTGTTAACTACTTAACAATGTTGTGGAGTAAGCCATACATATTATATTTTGGGCAAGGTGCTGGTGCATACTGTATGGTTTTATTGCAGCGAGTATGAATACAGCGATACAATGCTTCCATGGGGAAAGATCCCAGGCAGTCATCATGTGCCACACAACACAGGATTTCATCATTTCTGACAGAACTTAGATGTTTCTTAGCTCATGTAAATCATACCACAATTCTGCTGGCAGGTATCCCACTAAAAACTCGCATTGGTTTTTAACCCAAAAAAGAGATTGCAGAATTAAGCATGGGTTCCTTTTTGCCTTTTTCCAACATTAATACTAGTGCTACTTTCAGGTTAAAGATGAATTTTCCCTATGAATATTAGCTCCAGTCTTGGGGGTCTGATTCAGGAACGGTTTATGCATTCCCCCTTTCATGTTCAATCACATACGTTTTTACTACACAATTTGTGTTTTTCAGGATAGCAGGATAGTTCTGTGACTCCTGGCTTTCTCCAAGTTATTCAAGTTTTCTCCACTGTTTGCTGGAAAGAATAGCCTAACTAACTTCACATTTATGTGGATAAATTGCTGATATGACCGGTAGCAACCACAGCTAACTTTGGAGAATCCTGGACAATAACATTTGTGCTAATTCCTTTTTTTCAGCCTGCCCATGTCTTTGCAGAAGTATATGCTTTGATTCCACTCAGTGTCCCTTTATAGAGAAGAAAATGTTACTTAACTGTAACACCTGTTCTTTGTCATGTTTGGAAAAGGGGCAGATTTGGCCAGTCTGAAAGCGCCCGATGATGGATACACCAACTATTTGGCCTCTATGGTAAATGTGCATGACTGGACTATTTTTGGTGACATCAACATTAGTTATGGGGGCTCATGTAGAGGTCTTTCTAAGACTAATGTAGGACCATAACCCCATTGTTCTGGAGCTTCCTCTTGAGGGATTGGAACAGGTGCCCAGAAGATGGACTTTTTGAGTGGAGTCTTTTGCCGGACCCGGAATATATAAGGCACATGAAAAGGGGTGAATTACAGTTTTTTTCTTATCTTAATAAAGGTAATGCCTCACCGGGGATGGCCTGGGATACTATTAAAGCTGGCATAAGAGTGGAAGCCCTTAGGATTAGGTCTGCAAAACAAAGGCAATTGCAAGACCAGATTAGAGAACTTTATCAAAAGTTGGGTGAAACAGAGGCAGAGTTGGTTGAGGCCGCCTTATCTATGATGAACTGTACAAAGCTTCAACCATGATATGTCCCGAGGACTTAAAGCAATATTTGGCTCAAATGATGGTTAATAATGCTACTCAAGAAGAGAGGTCAATTTTAGGGGCAGATATCTCACTAGAAGAAATGCAGTTAGCCTTCCAGGCCCTCCCGTCTTTTAAGGAGGTGGAAACGGATTCTATACCCCTGGAATTTTATAAAGTTTTTATCTCATAGCTTCTCGGGGAAATGTTAATGATATTTAGGTACATTAGAAATTGGGAGCATCCCCCAGTTTCTTGGGCTACTGCAAATGTAATGCGTTTTAAAGAAAGGTAGGAACCCTGCTGACCCTGGCTCTTATAGACCGATCATGCTGTTAAACAGTGATGTTGAACTCTACTCTAAGATCTTGGCTAGTAGGTTAGGCAGGTTTATTCCAGGGAGTGGGACTTTGGATCAAGTGCAGCATGTAATAACACTGACTGACGCCACTGATGTTTTAGAGGAACCCATGGGCGTCGCCCAGTTAGATGCCGAGAAGGCATTTGAGAGGGTGTCATGGGGGTATCTGTGGAAAGTTATGGAGGCTTGTGGATTGGGGAGCCTTTCATTTAGGCAATCCGAGTGAAGTACTCCAACCCAGTAGCTCGCCTGCAGATAATGGGGGTTGAATCCGAACATTTTTGAACCCAGTTAAAAAATGCTTGATTTGAAGTAATCAAAATAACCCCTCTGCACTAAAGTCGGGCCTCATTCTTGTGGCGGACTGGATGCAGAGGAACTGTCTCAAACTGAATGGGGAGAAGACAGAGGTGGTCATTCTGGGGAAAAATAAGAACCTCTGGGGCCCTCAGCATTGGCCAAATGAGATGGGTGCACTTCCTGTACCCACACATGCTGTACGTAACTTGGGCGTTCAAATTGACGACAAGTTAACAATGAAGCAGCAGGCCACTAAGGTCGCAGCAACCTGTTTTTCTACTCTCAGGTGGCTACAAAAGATCTTATGGATGCTTCCCATTCCTTCCCGTAGAACGGTTGTCCAGGCATTGATAACATCTCGCCTGGACTATGGCAACATACTTTATTTGGGTGCTGATGTAGCCACTGTTAAAGTATTGCAGGTTGTACAAAATGCAGCGGCGCGACTCTTGAAGAATGTCCCTAGAAGAACTTCTGCATTATCTGCCTTGCATGATCTTCATTGGTTGAAGATCTCCAGCCGCATAAAGTTTAAGGCATTATGCTACATGTTTAGGATCAAGCAAGGCATTGCACCTACTTACTTACAAAAACTGGTGCAACTTTACAGGCCCAAACGTACCTTACGATCCTCGGAAATTGGCAATTTCTCTATACCAAGATTTAAGCTGGCAAGGATGGGGGGGACGTTCCTTCTCCTATCTTGGTCCCAAATATTGGAATGCCCTGCCCACTGCCCTTAAATTAGAGACCAGTCTTCTTCGTTTTCGCAGAGCACTGAAAACGCTGTTGTTCACATAAGTAGTTGGTTCCTGTATGCTGGCTATCTGATATCTTCTTCTCCAGTCTGTCCCTAGCGCCGGGAAACCCACTGTGGGTAGCTGTGCGCGGTAAAAGTTTAAATAAAATAAAATAAATAAATAAAAGAGTGGTGGTCGGGTTTATCTGGGCATATGGGAAAATCAGGAGGCCAAATAGGTTTTTGAGCCTACCCAGGGATAGGGGGGGTGGGCACTGCCCAATTTTAAACTGTATTATCTAGTGGCAGATTTACAATATTATCACCCTTTATTCAATAATAAGGTAGGACAAGAGGGGAATGAGGGATATGGTCCCTATATATTTGAGCTACGGATTGAGACGGCTGCTAAGAGCTGTCTGTTGTGGTTTTTTGATCCAACCTATTATAAAAAGACACATTTTAAGATTTTGATGGCAGCATTCAGAACTGGTCAGGAATACAGAAAAAATTAGGAGTAGGCAGGTATAGCTGGTACACTCCATTGCACCAGAATAGTCAACTGCCCGAAATATTTCATGACAATTGCTTAGCCAAATGGGAACAAGATGACCTCGGCAGGAAGGATGATTTGCTTTCTGGGAATCATATGTCATCATTTGAAGAGATTAGGGGCAGATTTAATATCGAGACCAGAGATTTTTTTTTTAAATTGACAATTTAGGGACTTTCCATTGAGAAAGGTTGGGCTATTAGCAGGTTTCTCCAGGATTCCTCTGATGGAGATTTTAATAAGGGGAACCAATTACTCGATATCACAAACATACTGGTGTGTTATGGAGGGGGTCTCGGACGATCAGGAAAAACATGATGTAAAATGGAGGGTTAGATATGGAAAACTCCTGCTTTTTGGCATCGTTAGAGCTGGGAGGGTCAATTCTTTGCTCATCCAACCTACAAACGCATCATTATAAAACCATTTTCGATTTACATATAACACCTGCCAAATTAGCTAAATGCAGTGGGGTGGCTGGGACGTGTTGTCCTAGGTGTTTGGAACCCAGTACAGATCTGGTCCATATGTTTTGCTTGTGCCCCCATCTAAATTCATTGAGCTAAGAAATTGCAATATTCATAGGGGAAGTCCTTAAATTGAATATATCCCTGTCACCTCAGATTATGTTGGTGGGTGTTGATGAATCAAATACAGGTGTGGGGGTAGAGTTAATTTTTTATTGCAATGACAGTGTTTAGGCTTTTTGTAGTTTTATATGTTTACAAATTGGAAAAAACACTTTTTGTGAGCCAAAGGGAAAGAAGGCAAAATTAAAATAGAGGAGGATCTGGGGTCTCTCTCAAATTGGGTATCAACAAATCAGTAGAAATTGTCTGCTTGATTGGGACTGGAAAGAAAAAAGGGCAGGGTCCGCGGATGATTCAAGTGTCTAATTTCGTACACAGTAATTTTTTGGCTAGGCTGTTTGTAATGTGCTTTTTTGTTTTGAATTTGTGATGAATTTCTATTATGATCTAACTACCGGATGTATTTCTATTTAATGTATTCATATAACCTTGCTGCTAAAGACTTGTTAAATTATTTGGGGGGTGGGGCAGGGAACTTGGATTACATTTTTTTTTCCAAAGGAAAAGGGGCAGGTCTATTTCTGTAACATTGTAACATTGCATGCTTAAGTGACTGTCTGTGTGGCTTAGAGGTTACTCTGAGGCTTTCAGAAGTTGATAAAGGCCAAAGTGACAGGGCTCTTTGTGAGCTAAATGACAATTGGCCTCATTTAGGGTTTGGCAGAGAGGAGGACCGCTTTAAATCAGAAGTCCTCACTCCATGATGAACCAGCTTAACCCCCCCCCCCCACACCCCATTCAGAGATCTCAGTGATAACATCAGAGGAGCATCAGCTATCTTCACTCATGTTAGCCCTCTACCAAGCAGTCTGCCCACCACAGAACCACCAGATCATAGTGACAGCCACTTTTCCCTATTTAGCGTGGAATGCCCGCCACTGATTTTTTGCCTGTGGTGGGCACTGACAGAGAAAACATAGAATGCCCATGAACCATTTGTCTTTTATATTACTGAAAACAAACACTTGCTTTTGGAGATTGCTTTCTCTAAAGAAATAGTTTGCAGACCAGGCTCTTTATACATAGAGTCTGTTTAGCACATCTACAGCTACATTGGCTCTCTTCACAGTGCATGGATCCCACCAGGCATACTGGGAACTCTAAGTACAGGTTAGGGTCTTGCCCAAGGATACTAGCAGACATGCCCTCGCTCCCTCTTTTGGACTGATCTATCATGCGCCAGGATATAACTGACCCCCACTGAAGACATAGGGCAACATTTTTGTTTAGTTTTTCTTTTTTAAGGCAGAAATAAAGGAAAGTAGGGCTGCCAATTATGCTTTAGTCCATTTCAGAGTGCCCAATAGCTGTGCTGAAATGTTTATTTCATACTTATGTTGGAAGTTAATCAGTAAAACAAATATTGCCTATGCACCAGCATTCTTTTTCACTTTGTTTGGAGATGAATTTTGGAATTCAGCTCATAGGTGAGACTATGCATTGAGTTAGAGGAAAATGCATTTTACTCTTAACACTTTTAGGTGAAGACATTTTAATAACATGTATTAATGTAACTCACATTAATGACGCTTAATTTATTGACCTTGTAAGGATGAAAGACTAAGATTATCCTTCATGTCAAACGGCATGTCAGCAGTGTGGACTGAACTCCCCTGCAAATCTTGACAGCATCCATCCATCCGTTATAGTTAGGTGAAAATGTCAGCTAAAACATACTGTTTTAAATTAACAAAACCCCTGACATTCATCCATTATATTTATCTCAAGTATCTTTAACTCATGCCCTAAAGTAACTATAACTCATGCTTCCACAATGCACAGTGTTGTCATCAATAATCTCATTTTAGATGTTGCAGTGATGTTATCAATGATATCATCAAACATGTTATGAATGATGTAATAGGTCAAGTAATCAGCAGTGCATGGCGAGGGCGCGAGTTATAGTTACTTTGGGGTATAAGTTATAGATACGAGCGATAACTATAAATGGTGAAATTAATTTTTTTTTTCTAAAACGTTACGCTGTCACTGAAAGTTCCGCCTAAATATAATGTTACTTTAGCCTTTGTTTTTTATGTGAATTACTAAGGTTTAAAAAAAATTTAAAGTAAGATATATTTACAGTTCCTAAATATAAAGTCACTTTAACCTTTGTGTTTTTCAGTGAATTTCTAGGTTTTTTTCAATGCACAGTTATATTTTTTTACCATACGTAAAGCCAACCCCACACCGGCGGCAAGGCCCTGAATCCAACCCCTCACTAGCAGCCAACGGGAAACATCCTGAACAACGACTCCGGAAGAACGAGTTCCGGAGTCGCGCAAGCCAAACAAAGACCTGCTTGTACAACGACTTAGTCTGAACCATGCGTGTGCGTGGTTCAGGCTAAGTCGGTCTAGTGTTCGGGATGGGCAGAGTTGAGAGGAGCGTCGGAAGAACAGGACAAGTATGAGAGGTTCAGGGTGGGGAGGGGGTTGTTGTTAGTTTTAGGGAGTGGAGGGGTTCGGGGTAGATTTTAACACCTTAGATGCGGCGCACATATCCCTCCCCAGTGCTGCGCTGTCCATTGGAACTAGTGCTGAATGGACGTCCAATGGTCGTGCGCAGCACTGGGGAGGTAGTGCTGCCGTCGGCCAACGCCCCGACGCAGCACTTAAGAGGTTAAAGGGTGGGGGACCAAAAATCACCAATATTTTTAGTCAACTGTATTTTTTTTTTTTTTTTAAAAAGCTTTATTCGAATTGTAAAAACAAGTTCATAAAAGCATACAGATAAAAAGTCACAGTTAAAATTTTACAGTTTCAAAGTTAATAAAAATGCCACATTGTCATTTCATCATTAAGGTACAAGAATTAAAAACAAGAAGTTTCATGATTTGTTATCATGACCATATAAAATGATTTAGATTGAGCCAGTAAAAGCCCACAGAATAAAACATATTCGGGCACCATTTTAGGCTCGCATCGTGTTTCTGTACCTGATAACAGCTCTCAGTTGGGAGGATACAACAAAGATGGTACGTTCATTATCTAGTGATCTTAGTTTGTCGTAAGCCGCTCTACATGACCTCAAACCCCAGAATACAAGTAGAGTTTTCAAGATTTTTTGCCTCAGAACTCTATAAAAGGTACAAAAGAAAGTACAGTGAATATTAGACTGGTAGGAGACGTTGTCACAAGGACAAAGTCGCTTTTCTTTACACCAGTCATTACACTGTGGGAAGTTATTAACTTATAAAAGGTTTCCAGCCTAAAACGAGTCAGAAGCATACGAGAGAAGGGGGGTTGTTCTATCAGGAGGTACAACTGAACACCCTTGTTAGGAGTGACCAAATCGTGTGCCATGACCGTCTTCTTATGCCTCTCTTCCCGCCCTCTTTTGCTTTCCAAGTGTGTCAATAGGTGTTTTTTAAGGGCAGATCTTGAGATGTTTACCATGCTTTCTAGGTTAGTAAAAAATTGGGAGAGACCAGTTTCTTCCAGAAAGGCTTTAACATATGAGAGCCATTTAATATTAGTGGCTCCATCCATTGCTAGGCAGTCCATTAAGATCTTTCTATTCAGAGGGGTCTCTTGATTTACCCATACATTGTGCCATAACAATACTGGTGATAGCTTGATAATATCAGTGACATATGGCATAGCTACTTCCATGTGTATCACATATGTTGCCGTGCTCCTGGGGGTTGCCAGTAGATAGCGTAAGAAACGATTCTCTACGCGTTGGATGGTTTCCACCTGCTCAATCCCCCAGAGCCCAGCCCCATATGTCCCTGTAGAAATGCATTTAGCCTTAAAAATCTGGAGTAGTTCTTTAACTGGCCTCCCACCCAATCTCTTAGCAAAGTTCACCAGAGCTCCGGTGGCTTTTGTGAAAGCTAGAGCCCGAGCAGCCACAGCAGGTTGACAAGAACCCTTCCTCTCAAAGTGAACTCCAAGGTAACAGAATCTGTCAGTGAGTTCGACCGCTCTACCATCCAAGGTTATTGGACAAGGTAATCTTCGGGTCTTAGGTCCACACAGCATTGTATAGGTTTTAGAAACATTCACGTGTAGGCCCTTACTTTTCATGTAGTCCAAGAATTTGGACTCCGCCTTTTGTAGGCCTACCCTCGTCTGGGACATGATCGCCGCGTCGTCCCCGTAGAGCAGCATGGGGATGGGAGTTCCATTTGCTGTGGGATAGTCATGATAAACCTCGCTCAAAATTGTGCCAACCTTGTTTATATAGAGCGTAAAGAGCAGGGGGGCAAGAATGCACCCCTATCTAACTCCTCTATGGATTTTAAACATATCGGAACACTGGCCCTTTCTACCAAATCTCACACAGGCACCAGCCCCATGGTACATTTCCTTGATGAAAGTAAGTATTTAGTTGTCCAGGCCGATGTCCGCTAATGTCTGCCAAAGCGTTCCATGGTCGACACATTCAAATGCGGAACTTAGATCCACATAAGTAACGAGCAGGTTTCTCCTTTTCGCATGGATGTACTTGGCTGTAATTATAGCCAGATTAAGTCCCTGCTCGATGGTCCCTTTACCTGTCCTGAACCCATATTGCAGGTCGGACACGATTTCATGTTCCTCCAACCACTCCTGCATGCGGTTAAGAATGATCCTGCCTGCGATCTTCATTAAGCCATCAAGTAATAAAATTGGCCGATAGCAGGCAGGATCATTCCTATCGCCCTTTTTATAAATCGGGACTACTATGGCTTCCGCCCAGGTAGGGATAAACCCAATGTTGTTTACGGAATTGAGCACGTGGGTCAGAAGAGGTGCCCAAAGATCTGGAACACTTTTGAAAACGTCCACAGGAACACAGTCCGGCCCTGGGGCCTTCCCTGCCGGGCTTTCTCGGATTGCCTTACTCACTTCTTCCAAGCGAAATTGAATGCCCAATGGGAAGGAGGTACTATCTGTATCTGGCAGGAGTGCCCCCCAATTATCGGGAGACAGTCTAGAGGGTTCAGCTCCATTGTAGAGGCCTTCAAAGTGTTTGACCCAGCTTGAGCAGTAATAGCTTGATCTATTTGGGGACCCTGGTGGTCTTGGAGGAACGGAGCGTTAACGGCCTTCCAGAAGGCAATATTGTCATTCCGGTCAGCTGCGGCGTGAAGATCAGACCACGCCTGCGTTTTTAACTTCCTTTTCCTACTATTTAGGGCTCTCCGATAAACACATTTAGCTAGCTGGATCTCTTCTCTGGATTTTGGGCTAGAGTGGAGGGCTTTTTTCAGGGCAGCGAGCGCCTTGGTACAGTTCCCATTAAACCAGCCATAGGATCCCTTAGATGGGTTACGAGGGGCTTTGGTCAATAAATGTTTGACACCCACAGAGATTTTTTTAAATGAACCAACAATGCTGTGGGCATCGGCTTCTGCTGAAAGGCAGACTTTAAAATCCTCCTGGTTATTTTTAACAAGTTTTTGTAAAAAATGTGTGGGTTCGACCTTATCCCATTTAATGCGGAACCCATTTTTGGATGCGAGTATTGGGGTTAAGCTGTAAGCAATGTTGCTCTTACGGCTTAAATCACCGTCCCTCATCTTCAATTCCACAACTAAAGGGTAATGATCACTGAGTACAGTGTCCAAGGTCTCCCAGTTTAATACCGCACCTGCATAACGGGTTGAAAGGAGTGTAAAGTCAATAGAAGAATTTTTCCCCCCCGTTAAATGTTGGTCTAAAAGATTTAGTAGGGGCACACACCTCATTGATAAATGATAGCGTAAATTGGGCTGATATAGTGTTATATAACTCCACAGCCCTTGTGTGGGAGAAGTGGCTCACAGGCCCTTCGGAATCCTCTCCCAACCCACAGATACCCTCTGAACCTTGGGAGCAGAGAGAACAATTAAAATCCCCAACCCATACCAGGGCCATATCGTTGGTCATTTGGTCCTCAATTTTGGTTAGGTCCTTCAAAAGATTGTTATGGGTAAACTCAATTTGGGAAGGGGGGATATTGTTATAAAGATTTACCAGAGCCATATTTTGCAAAGGTCCCCATGACGTGATCAGGATTTGATAATAAACGTTAGAAATGAATTTAACATCTAGGGGACCCGTATTAACTGAGATGTAAGTACAGAGGCCCCCCTTGTATCTACCTCGAGGCTAGGAATGGCTGGGGTAGAAAGGTTTTATATCCTACTATATGAAGTTCTGTATTAACCCAGGTTTCTTGGGCGCAGATGATGGAATGATTTAATGTAATTGACTGCCATGTGGGATCATTAATTTTGGCAGACAGACCTGCGGCCAGTGTTCCCTCTAACGTGCGCGGCTGCGCTCCCGCGCACCTTTAAGGTACCGAGCGCGCAGTGCTACTTGTGGAGCGCGCACACATTCTCGCCGCCGCCCGCTTTTAAAACGCGAGCGGCAAAAAACGGCAATTTAACTGGTTGCCTGAGGCCATTGTGAAAGTATTCCTGTTAATCACAGCGCCCGTCATGTGCTGTAATTAACAGGAATATTTTCACAATGGCTCACAATCGGCACCCAGCCGTGCTCTAATGAGAAAAGAAATGCAGCAAATCTGAAAGCATGACCTGTGCTTTACACGTCGTGCTTTTGCACTTGCTGCATTTTTAATGGATCGCGGCTGGGGCTGATGGTGGCCATTGTGAAAATATTCCTGTTAATTGCAGCGCATTAACTGGAATATTTTCACAATGGCCCACAATCAGCCCCAGCCGTGATCCATTAAAAATGCAGCAAGTGCAAAAGCACGACGTGTAAAGCACACGTCGTGCAGATTCCGGGTGCAAATGCTTTTAGGGCAGATATTTGTGCAGTATGCTTTGTCCTCGATTTAGCCCTGTGCGTGCAAAAATGGTATGATTATGCCAATGCTTTAAAGTCCGTTTTGCTTCTGTTGTACATTTTTAATATTTAAGCGGACAACTTCCAAGAAGTGCCGGCGCTACACTGGAGCTGGAGTTTAATTATTATCGGTAAGTCCGTGATTAGAAGCGCCGTTTTCTCAAATATTTTTTGTTGAGATACTTTATAGAAATAGGCTGTTCTTTTGTCACGGCCCGGCACATTACGTTTATATTCATTGTGTACACAACTGTTCTTTCATGTGTATGTATTTGGGTCTGCTCCTTGAACTGTGGCCTCTGACACTCGATCTTTTATGGGCAAGGCAATTGCAGAGAGCCTTCTAGGTTATGACACAACCGCGTGGTAGATTTATTAAATATCTGTCTCACATCACTTTTTCATCAGCTGTTCTTTCCTCAATTCTAACAGTTTATGGCCCCGTGTTTCTCCCTAGATTGTTTGCCTGATTACATCATGTTCATTGATGAGCTCAGCAGTGTTAACAATCAACACAGTCCATCGCTATGCACTCCCCTCGAGCCTGAATTAGATTTACCGATATTAAGGTAACTTAGCATATTCTTATTATCCCATATTCTCGATGCACCCAGTGTAAGGTTAACTCTACCGTTTTGGCAGGTTTATATCATGTCATTTTGTTCCCCCCCCCCTTTTTTCTACCTCTATGCCAGGTTGTATAGGATCATCTTTAGACAGACACCTGATGTCTCAGCGATACTTTTTACATCCATTACCCTCCATCTACGTGTTCATCACTGCGGTTTCTGGGACCAGCTAAGTTCAAAGAATTCCTCTTTCTCTCTAGGTAATACCTCATTGGTACCATATTTAACTAGGCAGCTTGACAACAGACTGTAATAACAGGGTTTCAGCCCCCGTAACTTCTGCCGCCCTGGGCAAATGGACCAGAATGCCTAGTTGTAGGGTTACGTTTAATACTGGGAGAATGCTTCTCAGACACCCCCACTTTTTGAGTTTCTGTTTTGCCTATAAAAGAAAACAAACTAGTTTAAGGTCCAAATCACATTTCTGCCTGCCTTACTGGTTGTGATTTTCCATTTAGTTGAATCACACCTTGTGGAATTTCCCACATAGAGAGTTGATATTGGTCAGTTCGAATCCTCCTATTATTATATACAACTTGATGCTAAAAACAACCATTGACAAAGCCAATAGTCTTGGCTTCTTGTAGGTGTAATGTTACTTGTATTATATATCTTGATGTACTGACAGAGGCAGCAAAATGTCAGTAGGGTGGCACACTATGCGATGCACATATTTATAGCTTAATTACTTTTAAGCCACACCCTTAATTGCATTGGTTACGCCCCTTGAAAGATCCCCGAGTATTTTCATCCCACTCAAAGTCCTGGTCTACACACGCGGTCAGGTTCTTGGCGCACAGAGCCTTGGCTGCAGCTCACAGAGACCTTACTCTGCCGCACACAGAGGAAAATAATTAGAGGGACCATTGCCTGCGACGTTCCAGCTAATTATACTATTAGAAGATGGAGTTGTCAGTGGCAAACTAGTCTTGGGGGGGTTCGCCCTGGGAGACTTCAAAGGTTTCCACGCAATCAGCAAGTGCAATTGTTAGTGGAGACCTTTCCCAGTTTTTATTAACAGATGATCTTGTTGGTTGTACCCGTTGAGTAGTGGATCTCACACCGGTATTAAGGGACTCAGTGGCTGGCCCAATAGAAGGTCTTAAGACATTTGCATATTTACTTAGGGCACGCTTTGAGATGCTATTATTAGAGCTACCACCTATTGTAGGGGCGACTGTATATTTCAGTAATTTACACAATACAATGTTTCATAATAGTGATTACAATAAAAATGTTTATTAAAGTTTTATTTTAAAAAAGTTAGTGAGTTTTTCTTTTAACATTGTTTTTACGATTGCTTTTTGTGGGCTGACAAATGTTAAAAGAAACATTCACAGACATGTTGCAGTTGATTTTTTCAAATAAAACCAACTTGTCTCGGAGTCTTTCTTTTAACATCTTTCAGCCCACAACATGCAATCATACAATTAACCACAAGAGAGCCTTGCACTCCAGAGTATAGAATTCCTGCTAGGAGTGTTTATAAAAAAATATGGTAGGTTCTCCTGGGTCATTAATTTAATGATTTAGGAGACGTAGGGCTTTTTTATGCTGCTGGGGGCTGCTTCACTCCCTGAAGCCCCCACAACATTAATAAATGCTTGGTAGTGCCCTGGGGTCTTCTACGGGTACCACAGGCATAGAAATATTGTATATTAAAATGGATTAGGCATTATGGGACACTCCTGCTTCTTGTGATTTGTGTTAATTTGTTCAGTAGTTTTTGAGAAATTAAGATTCAAAATACATGTATATTTCACATTGCGGAGGATTTGGTTGTATTTCCTTTGGGGTTGGGTGCAGGGCCTTGCCAATGGCCAGTCAGTGCACCGCTTTGCATCTCAAGAGGGAAGGCATACAATTGTGATGTGTTCCCAGGTCTACCAGTGGTGGTAAACATAGGTGGATGAGAGCAAACACCTATGCTCCACCCATGTAACACCCCCACCACACAGAATAACACAAGGCAGCAATGAATATAGCGTGTTACATCACATGCTATAACATCACGTTTTATTACAACGTGGTCGTTACAACGACCGCGTTGTTAGAACGCGATACCTTTACATTGCAAGTCATTAGATCGATTTGCTGTAGGAGGTGCACTGGACTTAGGAAAAGTATAGTTTTTTATTCCAACTCCAGCCTGTGCAACAGTAGGGAAGGTGCTGGAATAGTAAATTATACTATTCCTTAAATTGGAGCGCCCCCTGCGGCAAGTCAATCTAATGACTTGCGATGTAAAGGCATCGCGTTCTAACAATACGGTCGTTGTAACAACCGCGTTGTAATAGTTACTTGATGTGATGGCAGCATTGTAAATGCTGTTTCCCGGCATCAACTTGTGCTGCCTTGCTATGCTCCATATTTACCAAGCTGCGCAGGGCCATGCATGGTGGCCTTGCATGACTTGATAAATCTAATTCTAAGTTTTGCGTTACCCTGCATTCCCTTGAGTGGCATAATGGCCACCCAAAACTTTATAAATCTGGGCCTCAGCACAGGGCAAAGGCTGTGTGTAGTAGGGGCTTGGCCACATACTTGTGTTTGGGCATCTGGACAGAGTGGGTTCTCTGTGAAGTGTTGTTTACAGGGCATAAAACATGAGCAGTACAGGCTTGTCCACTCTTGTCTGGATGATTGCGCACCAGTTTGACTGTCCACAAGGTGTTTCAAACGGGGCAAAGGCTGTGTGCAGGAGGACCTTAGTTCATCTAAGGGAGCTTGTGTGTGTAAATGGCATTTATGCGATACATGATTCTGTGCCAATTTAGCACCTAATTTCATATCTGAAATCCTGTACTGGTTTAATAGTGTAATTTGAACCTCAATAGGTTTGAAGATGCCAGCAATGATTTCATCATTTATGTCACCAATGATACCATATGATATCTCATGACTTATATTAGTAATGATGACATTGAATATGTTGCAAGTGATGTGATATCTGAGGTCATAAGTGTATGGTGGGGAGAGCAAATTACAGTTAGCTTAGTAACCTGTAGCGGGTAAATTTCGACGTGTTTTTACATTTACGTGACATTATGACTGACATTTTCACATAACTACAACGTCACTTTAACCTGTGATTATTCAGTTAATGTCTTACTATAGCATTTCTTTGATCTTTCGTTTTTCCAATGAATTTCTGTTTTTGTATTAAAGTAAAGTAACATCTTATTACCATACCTATCTACAATATCACTTTAATCTTTTTTTTTTTCAGTGAATTTCTTTTTTTAAACTCAAAGTCCTCTGCCACGTATGGCCTTGAGGCCTTTGGCCAGGTCCTTCGCTCAACCCCGCAGGTGGTCAAGCCACTCTTGTGGAATAGGGGTTTGTGTGCAGCACTTGGTCCCATGTGATTCTCCTGAGAGCTGCAAAAATGTCACACAAGAGCCCAGAGAGGCAGATGGGTTGAATGTTTTCAATTTATTTTATGACCCCCCCCCCCCCTCATAACAGCCATGGGGCCAGGGTACCTTTACCCTGCCCCTCTACTAACTTTAATATTCATTTTCAGGGTACATAGACCAAGTCCCTGTGTCCTGTAATGTTGGGTAGAAGTTTTTCTTTCATATTACAGCTAGCCAATGAGATTGCTTGTTTCCACAGGACCACTGGGTGCCCCAGGATCATGCTGATTACGACCAATGGGAATGCTTCATTTTTTGAATTTGCAATCCCAAGGGACACCTGCTGAAGTGCCCTGGGACCAACCATCCAGATATGTCTATTTTTCTAACCTTAATTTCTTAAAAACAGCTGAACAGATGTACACCACATCACAAAAAGAAAACTTAATCGGTAAATATCTTGCTTACTGCTAAATGTTGTGTAATTCTGTTCAGCCGTTTTCTGTGTATCGCCATTCAAAAGTACCTAGGGAAATTGCATGGGGGAATAGCATTTTGAGACTGACCCCTTTTCTCAGTCCCGCTTGACAGAACACCTAGAAACATTCAAGGAAGGAGCTGAGTTGGGTGAACTGTTTGGGAAAGTTTTGTAAAAATTTGTCAAACAGCGCCAAAGTTATTAGCAAAACAAAAAACGTTCTTCCTATGGAAACTCTGACCTAACTATAACTACAGAGTAGTTATAGGGTTGGATGTCCCACCGTCGACACAATCTGAACATCATTGCGCTAAATTTTAGATCTACATTGAGGACACGTTTTCTCTCCTCTTTGTAAAATTGGTGTAATTATCATTAATTATTTTTTGCCGCATTACTAAATATAAAATGTGTTCATTTCTAGGAGGAAATACTGGCTGTTGTGAACATTTTCTTAAATTGTCATATTTGGTGTTTGCGAACCTCCAAAAGCGGCCCACTGATAAATAGCAACAAATACCACAAAAGCAAACATGAGTCTTATAAATGGAACAAAAACACTTTCCTCTGTGGTACAAAACTTCTGGGCTTCCACATAAAGAGCCACTTTTCATTAAAAACATCTCCTTCATAAATACCTCAAAATATGGGCCCTGATTATAAGCAGCCAAAATAATCATGATACATGTGGTATATGCTGCTACTGCACATATCTCAATATTTTTTTATAGCAAAACCTGTTGATGTTTTTGGGGGGGAAATGTCCAATATTTAACGGGACATGCAGATTCTGGTGCAGTACCCAGCCAATTTGATTCAGCAAAGCCGGACTTTTACAGGTACAAAAAATAGCACACCAGTTACTGGGCCACCATGAGAGGCTATGGGCCTGATTACGATGTTGGTCGGAAAGGCTCCAAACGGCATTCGGATTTCACTAAACCTTGTTGGAATCCATCGTAATTGGTCAGTAGAAAACATTTCCGACCGATCGATTATGATGGAAAGGTAACCTTTCGGTCATTCTGAATCAGTTCCAACAGGCATTAGGAAAGTCTGAGTTGGTTGAAGCCGAATCGTCGAGCTCTACATACTACGTTTCCAACCAACGTATTAAGATATCAGGTTCGGACAACCTTTCCAACTTGGACCGTCCGACACTAAAAGGCTGTCAGAAACTGACTTTGGGGGCCCCTAGCAGGCCCTCCTTCATACTGGGGCCTCAGGTTGGAGCCCGTGAGGTACCCAAGGGATCCCCCTGTAGAACCATTCACAGTGTGACAGGCACTGTGGGGTGGCCGCCACAGGGTGCAAGGTTTTCCGAAACCACCCCTTTTTTCAATGGGAGCCCAAGTGGTCGTCGGAACACAGGCTCCCATTGAAGTCAATGGGAGACTTTACAAACGGTGTTCGGAAGCATCATAATCGGCCGGTCGGAACATCCGACTTCGAGTCAGTCGGAATAGATTCCGACAAGGAGTCAGGAGGTTTAGTTCCGACCAACATCCTAATCAGGCCCTAAATGTTTAAAAATGAAACCTCAAGCAACCCTCATACAATGTTTCACTGGCCTGTCATGCAGTATCCTGTTCAAGGGAATATCTGTAAACAGTCTAATAGGGTAGTCAAATTTACTTCCAGGGCAGACGTGTTGTCTACAGTAGTATGGGTTAAAATCCACTTTGTCTCTACATGATATGTTGGTTTCGAAATTGCTATTGTCTTGTTTGTTCTTGGTGGCTTGTTGTTAGTAGTTGGCGGCTCCTGTCCACCTTGTTTTGAAACAATGGTAGAAATATTGGTGAATTTTCTCAGAGAAGCAAAAGATTGAGAGCCTCATTTAAAACAATTTGACGGTAGGGCAGCGCTGCATGTCACTTTGCTGCGCTGCCTTGCGTTCAAACAAAAGGTAGGAATGTGTCATATCTATGAGATTTCGTGCATTCCTGTCCTCTTAAACTGTGCTAGTGCACAGATGGCTGTCTAGAGCCAATGCAGGCACCTTTGCACCATGGCTCAAGAGTGCCTGCATTGAAATCAGGTTGTTTTTGTGCAGAAAGGGACACCTTCCAACACAAAAACAACTGCTACACCACCCTGGTGGAGGTGCAGGGTTTTGACACATTCCCAGATTTACGCTATGTTGTAAATCTGGGAATGTGTCAAAAACCATGGGTGTTGAGTTGGAAGACCCACTGCAAGACCCATGGCATGCCTCCCCAAGGCAGTGTGAGTCAATGCAGCAACTTGCTCTGTGTTGCCTTAGACCATATCTTCGAGTCCATTAGAAAAGCAACACAGAGTGGCTTGTCGTGGCCTCCTAAATATGATTGGAAGGCCTGTGCCACCAGAGCATCATTAAAAGTGATGCTCCAGCGATGCAGACCTCTTGTAAATGAGGGCCTCAATGAGCCTGCCCGGACCACCCATTCTCTCTTCAGTGTTGGTTTCTTCACAGTAAGGTTGCTGTGCAGAGGTGTCCCAATTTGTGGGTAGAGGGTCGAATGTATTTTTCCAGAGATTAAAAATGGACACCAAAAGAACTCTCATATTCAAGAAAGATTACAACTAGCATTTTGCAAAGCCAATAGGTCTCATCTATGCAAGAGCTGTTGGTTTCAGCAATGTGTTTTAGCCATGTTGCAGACCAGTGTGGCTGCTGCTTACCATGGCAACACTTAGTGGAGTGGGGTGGAAAGGGTAGGCGTGGAGTAGGTTGGGGTAGGGTAGACTGGGAAGATTGCAGTGGGGTAGATTGGGGTAGGATGAAGTGCGGTAGGTTGGAGTGGAATGGAGTGGAGTAGAATGGGTAGAGTGGGGTAGATTGGGGTAGTTTAGGGTATATTAGAGTGGAGAGGAGTAGATTGGGGTGGAATGGGGCAGATTGTAGTGGAGTAGATTGATTTAAATTGCAGTGGGGTATGTTGCAATATATTGGAGTAGTGTTGGAGTGGAGTGGGATAAATTGGAGCAACATAAAGTAAATTGGAGTGGAATGGGATAGATTGTAGTGAAATGGGGTAGATTGTAGCAGAGTGGAGTGGAGTGGGTTTGATTGAAGTGAAGTAGATTGGAGTGGGGTAGAGTGTGATTGGGTAGATTGGAGTGGGGTGGATTGGGGTAGATTGGAGGAAATTGGGTTGGAGTGGGGTAGACTGGGATGGAATTGTGTAGATTGAGGTGCAGTGGAGAAGGTTGGCGTGGAGTGAGGTGGAGTGAAGTAGGTTAGGGTAGGTCGGAGTGGAATGCAGTGGAGTGCGGTAGGATGTGGTAGAGTGTAGAGGGGTAGAGAGGAGTTGATTAAGGTAGATTGGATTAGATTGGAGTGGAGTAGATTGGAGTGGGTAGGGTAGGGATCAATTGAAATGGGGTAGATTGGGTGGAGTTGTAGTCAGGTAGATTGGAGTGTGGTGGAGTGGGTGGATTTCTGTGCATTTGTGTGGAGTAGAGTAGATTGGGTGGAGTGGAGCAGATTGACGTGGAATGGAGTAGATTGTAGTTGAGTGGGTGAGATTGAGTGAAGTGGGATAGATTGGAGAGGATGGAGTAGGGTAGATTGGGGTAGAGTGGAGTGGAGTAAATTGGGGGACTCTAGAGGGTAGGATTGAGTTAGACTGGAGTAGAGTGGGGTGGATTGGAATGAAGTAGTTTGGAGTGGGGTATATTGTGGCAGATTGGAGTGAAATAGATTGATTAGATTCTAGTGGAGTGGGATGGGGTAGATTGGAGTGGGGTAGACTAGGGCAGATTGCAGTGGAGTTTGGTAGGTTGAGGTAGACTGGAGTAGAGTGGGGTAGTTTGGAGTGGAGTGAATTGGGGTAGATTGGGGATGACATGAGTAGATTGAATGGGAGTGGGGTAAAGTGAGGTATACTGGAGTGAAGTGGGGTAGATTGTATTGGATTAGAGTAGATTGAGGTAGATTGGAGTGGATTCTGGAAGTTTGGAATGGAGTGGAGTGGGGTATACTGGGGTGCGTTGGAGTGGAGTGGAGTGGGGTAGATTGTAGTGGAGTGCTGTAGATTGAGGTAGATTAGAGTGAAGTGAAGTGGAGTGTGGCAGATTGGAATGAAGTGGAGTGGGGTAGACTGGGATAGGCTGGAAAGGAGAGGAGTGGGTTAGATTGGAGTGGAGTGGTGTTTCACTGTGGCAGTTAGGCTACATTTGTGCATATGAAATTAAGGTGGGTAGATTGCAGTAGATTTGAGTGGAGTGGTGTAGATTGCTGTAGAGTGGATTGGGGGAGATTCTATTGGAATAGATTGGGGTGGGGTCTAGTGGAGTGGAGTGGGATAGATTGGAGTGGAGTGTGTTAGATCAGATGGGCTTTTAGTTTGGAGTGATTTGATTGGGACAGAGTGGAGTGGAGTGGAGTAATTTGGGGTAGATTGGAGTGGAGTAGATTGGAATAGAGTGGAGTGAGGTTCACTGAGGTGGAGTGGGGTGGATTGGGGTAGATTGGAGTTGAGTGGTGTAGATTGAAGTGGGTAAATTGGAGTGGAGTGGGATAAACTGTAGTGGAGTGGGGTATATTGGAGTTGGGTGGGTGGGATACATTGGATTGGAGTAGGATAGATTGGAGAGGAGTGGTGTGGGTTAGAATGGAGTGGAGTGGGGTAAATTGGAGCAGAGTGCAATGGGGTAAATTGTAGTGCAGTGGGGTAGGTTGAGTGGAGTGTGGTAGATTGGAGTGGAGTGGAGTGAAGTGAGTAGATTGAGTAGTGTGAGAGTAGTGTAGCTATGGCAGTTAGGCTACATCTTTTGCACCTAGGTGCATATGAATGTGGGGCAGTGGGGTCGTGAACCCCTCTCCTTCACAGCTTATGAAGGGTGTGGTATTGACTATCATAGTTATTTATGACCCTGTCCTGGATGCATCTCTGCAGACAACAGCTATTAAAAAATCAAATGTAAAGGAAAACGAGAAACAGCACAGTGATCAGGAGTGAACAGCAACAAAGAAATTTAGTGAAATGGAGAGGGAATGAAAGAGAGAGTGGGAGAGAGGTTTGTAAAGAAGAGCAAAAGGAAGGACATATGAAAATAAGGAAGGAACTGTGGATGAAAGGATGAATGCAAGATTTGCATGGGTGGGCGAAAGAAAGTGTTTGCAATGATGAAAGGCTGGATGAATGGGTGGATGGATGAATAGACGGCTGGACGGAAGGGTGAAAGGATGAACTGCTGGATTGATAAAAGGAGGGTGGATTGGTGGATGGATGAAAATGAATGAATGGGTAAAAGTATGGAGGAATGGTTGGAAGTGTGAGTAGAAGGATGGACGTAAGACTGTAATGATGAGAGGATGGATGGATGGAATAGTGAAAAGATGGATGTATTGGTGGAAGCATGAAAAGATGGATAGATAGGATACATGAGTGGCCTAAAGGATGGAGAAATAGGTGAACAGAAGGCTGTATTAAGGGACCTCATCTAGCGTGGGTGGAGTTTACTCACTTTGCTGACTTAACAGCATTCGAGGATTGGATAAAAAAGGGGATATTTTAATTTTCTGGCTTCTCCCTTGACGTTGGGCACTTGCAATCGCTTTTGGTCGAATGCAGATGAGAATGAGGACTTAGGCACAGGTTTTGAGGAGAAAGTGGGCAGTTTCTACGCTGCACAAAACTGAAGCTCTTTAATTAGACACATACTGTGTATGCTCAGAGAAGAAACAGAATACTTATAGACTGAGGGCATAGGTTTTAAGGAGAAATTGAGAAGCTGCAGTACGGCTCAAAATTGACACACTTTAAAAAGCCTCTATTCAATGTTACTTGTTTGGTGATCTAAAAGAAAGCGCTGAACTATAAAAGTCTCAAACTGCTTTAATATTTTGTGCCATTTGTTTGGTGCTGAAAAAGGTAGCACTGAATTAAAAACAAATGGTGGAAACTCAAAAACTAACCTGTAGGGTGGAAGTTAAAGCAACCCGAAGAAGTAGCATGGAAATGGAAGTACCCTTAATCATAGCGGGAGCAGTGGAAAGACAGCGAAGGACACTGATCAGATTAAATCAATTAGTACTTGGTCCACGTTTCGGAGAAATAAAAGGAAGTGACATGAGGCATACGGTGGCCAATGAGGCGGCAGCTAAAAAGAAGGACAACAATCAATCAAGCAAATGATAAGTAACGGTAGGGCTCCAAGCCCCTTACAGTATACAATACCCCTCGCAGCAGCAAAGCATGTGGCTGTTAGTCAAGGCTTAAAAACAGTTAGCCCAATGGGCCCTTAATCTGAAACAATGGAAGCAATGTTAAAATGCTCACCCTTGGGTACCGAATGAAGCCTTAGTACTGTACCTTGGATGTGACATTGGCATCGGCTAGGATCAAGTGGTTGATGAGCTCGGCGGTGTGCTGGAAATGGACATTTGCTGCAGTGATCAAAGGGAGAAAAGTGAGTTTGGATTAGTAAATCTGCTCTGTTGTACCAGCCCTAGTCAGCCACTGGTCTCCAGATGCATTCCAAACTCAACCACTTCCTGCTTCTAAATACAAAGCTCAACATGGTGCGTGGGTCTAATCTTGTGATTATAGCAACGTACTTCCTCCGATAAAGAGCAATTGACACATTCATTCAGGTATGCTTTCAAGAGAAAAATCTGCCCTTGGTTCGCAACAAAGCAAATTGGCTGCACGCGGCTTGAAGGCTATTGAGCTCTCCAGTAGGAGGGACTTTTACTATGTAGAGAGCCTTGTCATCCTGGCTCCATGACATTATGGCCAAAACCCTGGCTAACGTTGTGACCTTTGGTACTGAATCATTCACGATGGCTATTTTCTGGGTCTCAATATAGGTACAAACAAAAACACAGAAGTAGGCACTAGAAATAGGTTGCCACCTGGTCTTCCCACGAACATGACATACGGCTGAATCTGAGAGAATTCATTGATACTGCGGATATACAAAATTCTGGAGTACACATGCCTCTCCTCTTCTTTCTACATACCAAAATACCAGCCACACGTGATTCCTTTATTTTTGTCTCATTATGAGAAGTTAAGCAAGGCCAGGTATTAAAATCTTTTGACACAATCAGAATATTTGGCAGACTCTTGTCCTATTTTTACTTTGTCAAATCAAATGAGTCATATTTATTTTACTCACTTTTAAAACAACTCCAGCTTTCAATATTTTCCCCAAAAATTTACATCATTAATTTTTTTTCTTTTTCATGTTGTTGTTTTTTTTTTTAATCTTGAATTGAAATTAGGGGTAATTGTATCACAATATAGTTTACAGTGCCTACTACTTTTAAATAGGCCCATAATACCATTCTTGCATTTCCTGTTTTGGGGGTTTCAGAGAGGCTTTGGAAGGTACGGAAACAAAAAGAGAAGTCAGGGAAGAAGTGTAGTTATCATTAGTAGTAGTGCTGCTCACACTTCTACTTTAGATCTCACGAAGACCACCTATCTGTAAATATATCATGTTTTGATTCTGACAAGAGGCCATTAGATGCATTTAAGTGCGGAATACGATTCACAGTTTCCATTTCAATTGCACAAACTGATTCTATCTCTTCTGGTTGTGATTTATGTAGTAAAACTGGCATTTACCAAATTGATATTTTTTTATTTTGGTTACCTTCGTATATTTCTCCAATATTTAGTTAGAGTTGCTCCAATAGCTGTCGTATATGTCATCAGCCATTGTAAAATTGTTTATTCCATTATTTTGTGTTCTCTGTTTAATTTTCATATTGGGGCTATTTTTAAATAAACTTTCGACATTGTTCACTGTCATTGCCCCCTCCTCCGTTTTATCAAAAAGTCAAGACTTCAATTTGGTCATTTTCTCATGTTTTTAATTCATACTGTGCACATGCTTCTGGGTTGAGCCACAGATGTCATGGTTCCCTATCAGAGGGAGAAAGCCAGCGATCGTCCGTTGTTTACGTTTTTATATAAATACAGGTAAAATAAAACTAAACCACCCTGCCAAGGGTCTTTTGTTTCCTTTTCTCTATTTTGGTTGTAAAATACAGTTGTTTTGTGCTCTTTATGGGAGCTCGGTCTGAGACTGGGCTTTACACTTTCCTAGTGCACACAATGATAATAATCTTAAACACGTTTACTTGTTTTTTGTTCCTTTCTGCAATTATCGCTCTCTTTTCCTGGATCAAAGTCTGATGACAAAAAATAGGCGCCGTACCCACCGTCTTTAACTCCAGCGCACATTAAATTAAGCACTGCTGCAAACACTTACTTTTGCTAAGATTATATAGACTGGATAATTCTGATTTCAAAGGACAGATACCTGGAACATACTTTGTTTATCTTGGATTTTTTGTATTACTGTTTTTCTGCAAGGGTCTGTCATCTGCACACTGCTGCTGCATCAGCACATTACTGCTGGGTCTCTCACTTCCTCATCTGTTGCCCCCCCCCCACACACACTTCCTGCACTGCTTTTTTTTTTATTACAATTTTTCCATTGAGGTCCTGGTAGCTCCCAACAGCTACCAGCCTGCCTGTTTAATTGTGTGTTTGTTTTTAATTACTATTCTTAAACGCTCATTTGTCATGCTGGAACTGTAAATTGAGGGGCATATTACCAAGCAATAGTGATAATTATCGCTATTGCTTGGTTAGAGACAAAACTTTACCGCAGAGCTGCGGCGATTTTTACCGCAAATAAACCTTGGTATTACCAAGGTTTATCGCAAATGCGATAAAAATCGCCAAATGCATGAATATCGCTGAAAAGTCAGCGATATTCATGCATTACCGAGCTAATGCTCTTAGCCATGTTATCCACCTCCCATTGGATAACATGGCTAGGAACTGCTCAGGGCAGGTGTTACCTTTTGGAGATATTCGCGCTTAGCGCGAATATCTCCAAAAGTTGGTAATTGGAGATAGCGATGTTAGCGACTGTTTTCAGTCGCTAACATCTTGGCACGCCCACTTTGCATGTCATTAGTGATAAATATCACTGACATGCAAAGTGGGGCCCAAGATGGTCGCTATCTCCTACTAGCTGTCGCTAACTGGTGTTAGCGACAGCTAGGTAATAGGGAGATAATTTTATCTCCGCTTTCTTGGCTTTTAAAGCCAAAAAAGCAGAGATAAACCCCCTTGATAATATGCCCCTGAAAGTGGCAAAATGACTGCCAGTGCGTTATGAGGGAGGCACGCATGCATACGGGCAGGCATCTTTAAATGGTGAAAATCCTTTTTTTCAGTGTTCCAAAATGGCTATCACAGGCATGCATTCATCTACATTGTGACTACTGGCAGCAGTTTTGCGTTTTTTTGTGTGTTTTTTTTTAAGTTACGGTTTTTGGCTGGCCTAATGCCATTTTAGAACAGTAAATTACAAATATATATATGCAAGGAGTACCAATGCAGAAACACAATGGCATACCCAATAAGTGAGCACTTTCCTTTTGAAGGTGAGCCCTATCGGCTCTGCCAATGCTTGTTTGGATAGGGGACGTAGGCCTTGCTTCCCCCAGTATTAGACGATAACAGATGAACCCCCTTGCTTACCAGGCTGTGGTGAGAATGACAGTTTGTGGTGGCTGAATATTTAGTGCAGGTGAGGGGTTTACTGGCCCGTTTCTAGAAAATATGTGAAATACATCATAACTGGGAAGTTACATTATGTTTATTGGTAAAGAGCACTATCACCCGCTAAAGTATCCTTGTGCTGAACAGATGTGTGTGCCTAGACGTGCCTATGAAAGGGTGGTTAATTGAAAAGACAGGTCTTCAACTTCTTGTGGAACTGAAGAAGAGAGGAGGCTATGATGTGGAGTGGGAGGCCTTTCCAGCCTTAAGGGATCTTTTCCTTCCCCTTTTGTGCTTGTTGTAGGCAGTGGTCTGTGATATTTGTGATGTGCTTGTGCTGTGTGGTACAGGTAGCGAATCCATGAGCTGAATGAATGGTGTACTTAGCAATGACTCAAGGATTACAGTACAAGGTTGTACATCTGGACGCCCTTTTACCCTGCAAGCCCCCTGCAGACACAGATGTGTGTGCCTAGACGTGCCTATGAAAGGGTGGTTAATTGAAAAGACAGGTCTTCAACTTCTTGTGGAACTGAAGAAGAGAGGAGGCTATGATGTGGAGTGGGAGGCCTTTCCAGCCTTAAGGGATCTTTTCCTTCCCCTTTTGTGCTTGTTGTAGGCAGTGGTCTGTGATATTTGTGATGTGCTTGTGCTGTGTGGTACAGGTAGCGAATCCATGAGCTGAATGAATGGTGTACTTAGCAATGACTCAAGGATTACAGTACAAGGTTGTACATCTGGACGCCCTTTTACCCTGCAAGCCCCCTGCAGACAAAGTCAATGCAATCCATATCTCATTGGACCATTTGATGTTGCTTCTCCATAGCAGTAAGGAAGACAAGTAATGCACAGGATTGGTTGGAACTGAGATTGTTGAAGCTGGTGCTCCGTGTGATTCGTCCCATTATTCTTCACTTTTTATTCCGACTTCTTAAACCGCATCATCCACCACTCATCCATCCCACTTCATTTTTATATCTACTTTTCATGTCTTGTCTATTATTCCTCATACCTAATTTCTCTGCCTTCTTTCTCATCCCTTACCTATCGTCCCTCACTCCTCATCCCTCAGAGCTCATCTATACTCCTCTTCCCTCATCCATCATCCTTCATACCTTATCCATCATCTCTAAATATTCATACGTCATTTTATATCTCTACTTCTCCTACATCACGCCTCGTTCCTCAACTGTCATATCTAATTCAAATTCCTCATCCATCTTCCTTTATCACTCATTGACATCCCTGCATCACATCCTTCATCCATCATCCGACATCTATGATCCTGCATTCATGATTATCACTGATCATTCCTCAGCTATCACAATACACTTTCAGTGTTCAGAAACACCCATTCACACTGATAGTTTGGCAACAATGAGTTAAAGACAGTGGGCTGAATTCTAGTCTATTCACTAAAAAAGGTTTTCTCTTCTGCATATCCTGGTTGGTGACAGAGGAGAGAAAATGCAAGTGTGTGTGTGTGTCTAGGAAATGAAATACTGTGCAACATTTATTTTTATTTAGTTAAGAGCATTTTTGTTCCATTGGCCACTTATGAAAACTCTGATGGGTTTTAGGAAGGGGAGACGGCTGCAGGGCATGGGCATTGAGCAAGGGCTCTGAAAAACATAGGGCCCAATTAGGATTGCGGGAGGTGGCGATCCGCCCACCGGATGGCCCCCTATCACCCTCGCCATATTGGCCTCGCTTTGGTGAGGGGCTCCGGGGCAGACGGTAAGACCATCCGCTGCTTTACCACCGGTCGAATATGCGACCGGGTGGAAAAGGGCCTGAATATGGTGGCGGTGCCTTGCAGGCACCGCCAGCCATATTATGATGTGGCATATTTCATGCCTTTCCATGGCGGAGACACCGCCATGGAAAGGCATGCAGTATTTGCTACATAATCAGCCAGTCGGAATTGAAACCGACGATGGTGGTCCAGGTTTTTGTACTGACTAGGCTTCCTGTCCTGTTCGTGAAATAAAGCTCCCAAAAGACTTAAATGTCATTCAAATACAGGAAGAGGCAGGCATGAACAGATGGAAAGATCAAGATAAATAACAAAGTGTCTGATAGTAGCTTCAACAAAAATAACTGCAAGTATACATTTATTTCAGTGTGATGTTTGTTCTTTTTTTATCAGGTTTGATATGAAAATCTTAATGTCAGCAGAATACTTTGTGTGGGTAACTTTTATGATTTTCTCAAAGATTTCATCCAATGATTGACCTTGTAGGGAAAGCCTTGTAGATCATTTGTTCAACCGTGTTGCATCTGAACTATGCTTTGAAAGCTTCACCACTATTGTCACATTATTGTTCTTTTTTGTCTCTCAAAAAGAGATTATTTTTAATGACATGCATCAATATTCTTTATAGGCATCACATATAAATGTTATCGCTATTTTTAAACCTTGTCTCTCTGATTTGAGATTATACCACCAAATTTAAACTATTTTGCACTAATTCTTTCGATTCACTCCCAAAATATCAACTACCAAAACATCTACACTCAAAAATATCGAGTCAAAAATATTGATGTTTAAAATATCGACTTCCTATACTTATAATTAAAATTACAAAAATATCGAAAAAAATATAGTTGTCATTAACATAGGGGCCCATTAGGATGGCCGGCGGATCGCCACCGCCCGTATGGTGATCTGCCCGCCATTCTCCACCGCCCGCCTATCATTTCACCCCGCCATATTACGATGGCAGTGTGGACCCAGGCAGACGGAAAGACTGTCCGACTGTTTTCCGCCGGTAGGCAATCTGCCCGGTAGGCAGTAATAAGGTGGCAGTGCCTTGCAGGCACCTCCATCCATATTAGGATGATGGCGGTGAATTGCCTTTCCATGGCGGAGACTACGCCATAGAAAGGCATGCTGTCTTTTCTTTGGGAACCTGTTGCGGGCCCCCAGGGAGTTGGGGGGTGGGTGGCTGCACTTGCACCACACGCAGTTTTTACATTGCGGCGGGTGCTGCTTGCAGCATCGCCAGCCGCAATGTAAAATATGCGGTATGCGCCTGCCAGTTTGGCGGGTGCATCATATTCGGCACAGCCGGACGGCCGCACCCCTGTTACGGAAAGTCCACCCGCCATCGTAATGTTGCCCATAGTTGTCTAAAATATCAATACATATAAACGTATATAGTAAACATTAATTAAATTAATAATAATATTAATTTAACGAAAATAAAATATATTTAATCACTTTCATGAAAATATAACACTTAATATATATATAAATATTTATTTACATATATCTAATTTAATATTATTAAATTAATACTTTCAGTTTATATTATAATTTAAACTTTTTTAAATGTAATAATATAAAAAATGTATATATATATATACACATATATCCAACAACATACATTTAAAAAAACATTTTATTTACAAATTAAAACTACAACAAATAAAAAAATTGAATTCACTCAAACTAAATGAAATGCTAAAAACACAAATAATTATAAATAGTATAATTTTAAATAGCTAAAAACATTTATATAAATGTAAACAATATAAAGTAAACTACAAAATGTTAAAATGAATGAATATACTAGTCCCACCACAATTCATACAAGAGTAGATTTAGGGCCTGATTCCAATGCGGTTGGGAAAACATTCCCACATAGGGTCGGATTCTGATGCGGTTAGGAAGGCCTCCTAACGACATTTTCTCCTTCCAAATCGGAATCGGGAACATGTCTTACCGACCGATGGCCCAATTATGATGCGGTTAGGAACATATGCTCCCATTGAAGTCAATGGGAATCCAACGAAATCGGATCGGGAAGCATCCGGATGCGATGTACACCGTCAGTTGGACTCTCCCGACCCGAGTGGGTCGGAAACCATTTCCAAACCGATTCGGTCAGGAAGCTTTCCAACCCGCATCAGAATCGGGCCCAAAGTGTCATAGTCAAGAGGTGTAAAATGTACAAGTTCCACTACACTCTATATACAACAGTAGAGAAAGTGTTGCATTGCGGTGAGGTTAAAATGAACTATTCCCTCTCCACTCAGTTCAACAGTAGGAAAAATGTTGGGTTGCGTATGGGTAAAATTTACTAGTCCCACTCCAGTTAGTGCAACAGTAGGGAAAGTGTTGGGTTGTGGAGGGGTAAAACATACTATTGCCACTCCAGTCTGTGTAACAGTAGGGAAAGTGTTGGGCTGAGGAGGGGTAAAATGTATTATTCCCACTCCAGCCAGGTCAACAGTAGGGAAAGTATTGGATTGCTGAGAGGAATAATGTACTAATCCCACTCCAATGAGTGCAGAAGTAGGGAAAGTGTTGGATTTCGGAGTGGTAAAATTTATTATTCTCAGGAAAGTGCTGGACTGTGGAGAGGTAAATGTACTATTCCCACTGCAGTCAATGCAACATTAGAAACAAATACATTCTCTTCAACACAATAAAATAAATTTAAAAAACATAGTAAACAAATGACATTTAAATATGTAAAAAAATACAAATATATTTTATATTAAAAATCAATAGAAGAAATACATATTATAATGTTAAATACACATCATAAATAACTACAAATATATATTATAATTAAAATACAAAAAAATGTAATGTAAATAAATATTTTTATTTACAAATTATTTATTAACAAAAAATATTTCTTACATAATTTTAATGTAGTTACTTCTCACCATATACCCCTAAAAAAAACTCACAACCTGCACCTAAGACTTAACTTTAAAAAGCAAATTATTTACACTATCAACATAAATTTGTATAATTTTTTTTATCATTAATGGAAAAATATTAATTAATTAAATATAAACAATTTACTTCCCACAATATTCCACTCAAAACACATAAAACACAAAACATGTTCCTCCCACAATATACTCCTACAAAACCCACAAACCACACCTACAATGAAAAATATATATATTTATTTGCACAATAACAACATTAATTATCAATTAAATAATTATTAATTATCCTAAATAATATTTCTTAGAATTAATTTACTTCCCACCCTGTACTCTTATAAACAAAAAAATTGTTACATAATTAACAAAATTATTTATCAAGTAAATAATTAATATTAATTAACAATTAATTATTAATTAATTTGAAATAATTTACTCCCCACCCTGTACCTTTATAAATCCCACACCTGGCACCTAAAAAAACAACATACTTAGGGCAAGATGTAGGTAGCTAAATACCGGTCGGTAATTCCGAAAATCAGTAGATTTCAGCGTAACTGACCGGTATTTAGCAATCCCCAATGTAGGAAAGGAATCGGTAATAAGGAATCGGTAAATACCGATTCCTTATTACCGATTCCTAATTTACCGATTCGGAGTTACCGAACCCCAAAATACTGAATCGGTAAATTAGAAACAGTAAAAACGAGAAAAGAGATGTAGAAAAATTCGGTAATACCGAATTTCCGCAAATTCGGTATTTAAGAGTCAGTAATTACCACTGACTCAAAGCAGGTGGTAATCAGGTGCACTGTATTTAAACAGCCACAAAATGCAACAGTGTGATCACTATGGTGGCCCTCTATGTTATTGCAAGGCGGCTATGGCTACAGACAGCAGGAGTGAGGATCTGGAGACGGGAGGAGTGCGTTCACAGACAGCGAATCACACTCTTCCAACTGACTGAGGCTGAGATCCATGAAAGGTACAGGCTACACCCCCAAACCATCCTGGTCCTGATAAGGGACCTGCACCCACTCCTGGAGTATTCAACACCAAGGGTGCAAGCTATATCACCACATGTGCAGGTGCTCTGTAGGCTACACCTACTTGCATCTGGCAGTTACCAGGGGGTGATAGCTGCGGTAGGTGTTGTGTCACAGAGTTACCTGTCCTGTTTCTTTCACTACATAAGCTTCCCAACCACACAGGCGGAAATGCAGAAAACCAAGACAGATTTTTACTAAAAGGCACAGTTCCTGCATGTTAAAGGGTGCATTGATGGGACACACATTCCAATCTGCCCACCTGCAGCTACTGAGTAGATCTACAAAAACAGAAAATCCACTTACTCCATTAATGTGCAGGTAAACTGCGATGCAGCCAACCTAATCACCGACATGTGGCCAAATTTCCAGGGCGCACCCACGACTCATGCATTTTCCAGAACAGTGGGATCTACACACGCCAGGCTGCGGGAGAATTTGAAGAAGGATACCTGCTATGTAAATCACTGTGACACACCCTGATGTATACTGCAGATGAATGTGTTGGTGACTGTTACTAATGGCACTGTCTTCCCCACCTAGGTGATAGCGTATATGCTGTGCGGTCATTCATCCTCACTCCTTACCTAAACCCATCAACCCCAAGTGAGAGACAATACAATGTGGTGCACAAATCAACACGCAACGTTGTGGAGCACACGTTTGGACTATTGAAAAGCAGGTTCCTCTGCCTCCACAAAAGCGGAGGCACACGTCAGTACCTACCCATCATCTGCTGCAAAAACATCTCAATTTGTGCTATGCTGCATAACCTTGCCGCTAAGAAAGGTACAGCCGTTGAATTAACTGACTCTGAGGACGATGATGATGAATTTGCACAGCCAGAGCCCAACGCAGCAGGAGTGGTGCCAGCACCAGATGGGAGACAAAGACGGGCTGAGATCACACGCAACAATTTTTGAGTAAGTAAGGGGACACAGCCAGTTGTTGTATTTGAATGACGTAGTTTAATATATTGGCACTGCGCCACCACATGAAGGGCTCAACATGGCAGTCCTTTTTGTAAACACTCTACAAAGATGTCATGGGTTAAGTCACCCAGTTAGCTAGACTAAGTGTGGCTTGCATTACCTCCTGCGGCCACGCACAACACTGCTGTATTCCCTTTGCAGACTGTTGTCACTGGCAATCAACCCAGTGCCAGTACCTTGACGTCTTCTGCTCCTCCTGGACTCAGTTACACTGCTGCAACTTGTTGTCTCCTCACTGTCCCCCACATCACCTGCACCAGTAATGGCATTTCGAAAAAAATAAATTTTCATGTCTGCCAATCTAACTGACTGTCCTCTGCTTGCTTATCACTGATGTGTGGTACATGCCTTTATGTTCAGTGGGATGACTGTTATGATAGGTGTTACACTGACTATATCTCCCATAATGCATTGCTGGAGTTTACTAAAACATGTACTGGAGCGGGATTCACGCTGCCTCATTGGGGAATGGGGTCAGGGAGTGGGGGGCGCAGCTTAGTGTGCATGCGTCTTACCTTGTTTGTTGCCAGCTCTGGCTGAGCTGTCTGCATCCCCAATCCCGCTGACACTCTCAGGCTCAAGGGTGGACTCCACCAGCAGTTCCAATGCAGTCAGGGCAGGTGCTCTATTTCTTCCTCCACCTGTCAGGCTGGCTTGTTTTTTCCTTTCGGCCATCTTCTTCTTTGCCAGGCTCCTGACGTCATACCACCTTTTCTTGAGTATGTCTGTTTCACGGTGGGTCACTCCAATGGCATTTACATTTTCCTGTATTCCAATCCATATTTTTATCTTCTGGGATTCTGGCACATGCAGTGACTGTTTCCCAAACAGCTTTGTGTGTTCTCTTGCCACCTCCTCAATCAGGACCTCCAGCTCCCTTTCACTAAATTTTAATTTTCTTTTCCTTTCTGCACCATCATTTTCACCTTCCTTTTTGGCCATTCTGCAGTTTAAATCAGGAAATGTTCTTTCAGTTGCTCCTGTGTTCTCACCTGCACTCCCCGCCTATCCAGCAGATTCTGATTCACTGCAGCTGCATGAGTGTGGCCACTTCCTGGTTGGGAGGTGATGTGGATGCACACGATTGGCTGAATCTTCAATTGCTGTGTTTTTTTAATTACTGATTCAGTATTTACCGATCCGGTATTTAGGAATCGTAATACCAATCGGTATTAAAGATTCGGTAATTTTTACCGATTATTATCGATTCGGTATTTTTTTCCGATTTTTTATCTACATCGGAAATACCGATTTCTTAATACCGATTCGGTAAAATTCGGTATTAAGAAAACGGTATTTCTATTTTTCCTACATCAGGCCCTTAATGTTAAATTAAATAATTATTATCAATGAACAACTAATTATTAATTGATTAAAATTAAATTACTTCCAAGCCTGTACCCCTATAAACCCCACAACCCCACATAAAAATTAAACTACAAACACGTATTTGCACAATTAACATAATTATTTATCAATTAAACACATTTTATTCATTTAACACCTTTACCACGGCGAACATTCCGCCATGGTGCGGGCGTTCGACGGAGTGGGCGGGGCTGTGTCGGCCAACGGTCATTCGCAGCCCCCAGCATGTAGTGCTTGTGTCGGCCGTTGGCCAACGCGAGCACAGAAGGGGTTAAAAATAATTATATATTCATTATAATGAAATTTATTTTCACCCTATACCTCTATAAACCCACAGCCTCCTATAGTACTAAAAAATCACAAAAAATGTATTCACATAAATGTAATGACTACTATAGATTTAACAACTATATTTAAAAAAAAACATTAGTTATACATAATATTTCCATCATATACACTTAAAATATATAGTAAAATACATACCAATAATTAAAAAACTAAATATAGCCAACTATATTTTTGTAAACAATATTAATGACTTCGATATTTAAAAAAATATATATATTGCTTACCTTAAATTCAATATTCTTGACAATGATATTCTTGCTGAGGATAGTACCATGTCACGATATTTTTTACTTGATATTTTGGTAAGTCAATATTTTGTACTAGATATTTTGTCTGAACACCGATTCCTATGAAGGTAAGTTAGTTAAAACTTGAGAAACGTTTTTAGTGACTTACATTTATGAATGGGTTGTGTTGCGAGGTTTTTACATGTTTTCTTTGGGCTAGGTGATCAACTGTTAATTGCTTGGCTGTGTAAAGTGCTTTTTGTATGTGCATCACAATCAAAATCTAAGTAGGTAATAATGATGAGGTGTGGTATATTTATGCTGTTTTATTGGAGTGGTTGTAGGGTGTATGTTGGTGTCATATGTGACAGTGCTGTTAATTGGCTAGAGCTTTGCCAATTATGTAGATTGGGTGCTCTGCTGTGTGCATGAAGGTGTAATTTTGTGTGTTGTCATGAAAAGGGAATTTGCAGGTGTTTCTAGTTGATGTTTGTTGATATTGTTGAGTGGTGAGTGCTGCTTAATAGATGAAACCAATTTTCCAGATTATGGACTTTTGAAGTGTGTTGGTGACTGTCATAAGAGTTATGTTGAGTGCTTGTCTAAACTGTACTGATTAAAAGGATGTATAGCGTGTCTTGGGTTTGGGAGGAAGGTGCATGATATTAGCTATTATTTAAATCAGAGTTGTATACTCGGCTGAAGTTAACAATAACTTTCTTAATTGTGAGTCGTCTGACCTGTAGGAGAGAACCAAATGATGTTTACTAATTGCCTTATGCTCAATGGGCCTGAATACGATGGTGGGCGGACGTATTGGAAAAGGGACCACCCAACATGCTGTTGACGGTCCCATAAGAGGCATTACAATGCGACCGCCCCCACGGCGGTCCCAATGCCTATATGTTGCATTGGGGCGGGTGCTGCTGGCTGCAGCAGCCGCCGCAATGCAAAATAGAAACACCTGACATATCCCTGTACTACGTGGCAGGCACATTATCGTAGAGCCAGGGAGGAAGGGGGCCTGCCACGGGCCCGAAACTCTTTTTCAGCCTGATTTTTCCTGGCAGGTTACCCACAATGAAAAAGGCAGGCAGAAACAGACATCATAATCCCTTTGGTGGTGCCTGGTAGGCACCACCACCATTATAGGGATATGATTCCACTCCAACGGTCCGATGGGCTCCTTGAGCTCATCGGAACCATGGCGGTCTGCTTTCCAACCGCCAACAAACCGCCTGCCATTGTTTTATTGTGGCATGAAGACTGCTTACGATGGCAGTGAGACCCCCACCGACAGGTCTCGCCACCATCGTCATCAGGCTCTATATTTTGGCAATAGAGCCTGATGACGCACAATTGTCCAGACCCAACAACAAACAAAATTACTGAGACTCACCAGTTATAGTTATCTCAAGTAACTATAACTCTTTTCCTAACGTAACTTAAACTTTCACTCGCCATGCACAGTCTTGTCTTCAAAGATGTCATTACAGATGTTCCAGTGATGTTATCAGAGATGTCATAGATCATGCCTTGAGTAATGTAATATATGGGGTAATTAGCAGTGCATGGAGAGGTTGCAAGTTATATTTATTTCAAGGCATGAGTTATAGATACTTGAGATAAATATAGCTGGTGAATTTCAGTGGTTTTGTTTCTTTAAAATGGTATGTTTGCACCAACATTTTCACCTGACTATTACATCGCTTTAACCTTTGTTTTTTCAGTGAATGTTTAAGGTTTTTAATGTAAACTATGATATGACATTTCCTCACTATATTATCATTATAGCCTTCAGTTTTTTCAGTGAATTTCAACTTTTTTTTTACATACAGTAATATTTTACCACCATACGTAATGGAAACCCCACACTTTGAAAAGCCTTTGTCCGTGTGAGGCATAGGGTTCACTGTAGGGCCTGTAACCAGGCTCTATGACCAACTACCCGTGGTCAGCCAACCCTACACAGTGCCCAGCCTTTGGCAATGTGTGGCTTTGGGTTGACTGCGGGTCACACCTCGTGCCCAACTCTCAGTGCACATGGCTTGTGAGCAGCCCGCCGTTGGGGACAGGACCTGGAAGCCACACTCCCTGGCACACATGGCTTCACTTAATTGATGCCATTTTAAGTAAGGCAGAGCTACTGACTTTGTCAAAATGTAAGAATATCAAAATATGAAGTGTGGGCCTATTGGTCAGAATATCAATATATATATATAAGAATATGGTAAGCTCTCCTGGGGTCACGGATATAATGACCCACAAGACCTACTGTTTTTCTTTTAATGCTGCTGGGGGACTGCTGCACTACTAAGGCCCCTTACAAGATTACAAATGTGCTTGGTGGTCCCCCAACCCCTTCTAGGGACATTAGCAAGCTGCAAAATAAAAGTGGAAATTGTCCTCACAGGGCATTATGGATTGTTCCTTCAAGGAGCGGTGATTAATAAATGAGCAGTTCCTTGTAACATTATTGTGGGTGTCCCTGTGGCTTACTCAGAACACACATTTTTTTATTTTGTTTGAGGGACACAGGAGGAGCCCCAGGGTCCCATGACCCCAGCCGGTACCCACAGTGGGTACCGACAGGAGCCTCATTTCTTTTCATCAGTGGGTACCTGGAGGGCTCCCACAACTCAAAGTTTTTTTGGAGGGGACAACAGGGTACCCCCAAGGCTTATGCAGCCCCACCCAGCTCCTCTGGGGGAGTCAGCTCTTTTGTCAAATATCTGGTGGTTGCCCCAGTGCCCGCCCAGGACACCCATACTGTTGCTAACATTGGGAGCAGTGTTGCTCCTGCCGCTCATTTATTATTCACTTTTTTAGCAATATTTAGGTGGATACCCCTGGGGCCGGGAGGGAACGCATGTCACACTTCCCTTTTTGAATACATTTGTCCCCAGGGGATGGGGTCCCTGGGGCCATAACTGGCTCGGGGAGAGGGCATGTTCACCCCGTCCCCTTTCATATTCATGCCGGGTCAGGAGGATGGGGTCCCCGGGTCATAAAGGGATTGGGGAGTGGGCAGCACACTCTCCTTCCCTTTGCAAATTGCACAGATCCGAGTATTGGGTCCACATGATCAAATTCAGCTCAGAGAGAGAGGTAACACACACTTCCTCCCAAACAACTGAATCTATTTTGAACCCAGGCCCTGCCCACACTGGGGGTCATTTTAAGTTTTAAAAAATGGTTGCTGCCATTTTGTTTCCTTTGATACTATCCGAGTCTCACTGGATCATGTAAAAATATAATTTAAAAAAATGGAGCCAGGGAGAGGGGTCTCTCTGGGATCCCTCCACCACAAGGTCTAATAGGAGCAGAGTACACTTACCCTGCCCCCTTATATTGTTTTTTTAAATTCATTTTCAGGACAAGGAACTAAGGGGCTCATTATGATGGTGGGCGGACATCAGTCCGCCCGCCATCATAAAGATGATAGGACCGCCAGCCAGATGTGTGGCGGTCCCACCAGCCCAATTAGGATGTGCCCGCCACACTGGTGGGCACATCCTGGCCTTTTCACATTGAACGGTGCTGCTGGCTGCAGCACCGTCCTCAATGTGAAAATGCCAGGATGTGCATTTCCATGCACAACATGGCAGGCACCACGCGGTGCCTGCCACCTTGTGCATGGTACCCCCTAGTGCACCCCACACAGAGGAGGCCCGCAACGGGCCTCCAAAGCTATTCTCTGCCTGTCTTTTTGAGGCGGGATATCCGCTGTAAAAAGACAGGCAGAAGGGTTCCTCCTAATCTCTACGGCGGTGCCTGCTTGGCACCGATGCAATGATGCCGTGGCTCCGGGTTCCGCAAGGTGGGCGGAAATGGACCGCCTTGCGGGACCATGGCGGACAGACTTTCCGTCCAATGCAAAGCCAATGTGATTCCCACTGCCATCCTAATTTGGCTGTGGATGAATCACATTGTGATGTCAGGAGGATTGCCGCCGCCAGCCCGGCGGTGGCTATCCTCCCGCCATCATAATGAGCCCCTTAGTCCCCAGCTTCCTATAATGGCCGCACAACATTTGCTTTCATGTTGCAGCCAACCAATCAGAAAACTTGCTCCTGCGGGACCCTCACTCCCGTGGGAGCAGAAAGGTAGCTCAAGGGAAAAAAGCACCCAAGTCCAATCAGAACACCCCATTTTTTGAACATATGCTCGGAGGACTCTAGCGAGAGTCTCTCAAACCAAGTCATCCAGATGTACAAATATTTTTAACCTTAATTTCTCAAACATTTACACCAACTCACCAAACAAACCATGCTTTCCAGGCCAAGATCTAGATTTCTGTAAAGTTTGGTATGATTCTTTTCAGCAGTTTTTAGGGTATCACATTCCAAAAAAGTCTATGGAAAATGCATGGTGATTTTGTGCTTTGTAACCCCCATTTTTCTCAGCCCCTGCTTGAAGTGAAGGAGCTAGGCAAAAAACAGAACTTCTTAGAAGTGAAGATTCCTCTAACAGCACCAAAGGAATTAGAAAATCAAACAAGCAATTTCCTATGGAAATACCATTCAAACTACATCACTCATGTCATGGTCAGTGACATCACTGATGACATCTTAAATGACATCACTGATGACATCATTCACAGAACAACTCACACACCCTTTATAGCATCTGATAAACTCACACAACCTCACAACCACTCACATACAAGTACTCACACAACCACTCACCTATCCAAAGAGCCACTCACACACTTTCTCATTCAGTCATATTGCCACTCACAGAGCCACACCCTCACCCATACAGCTACACATATACCCACATATTCACGTATACAGCCACTCGCAGATCTACCCACTCACCCATACATCCTCTCACCACAACCACTCACTTACCCATACAGCTACTCACACACCCACTTATTCACCTATACAGCCACTCACACACACACCCACACAACCACTTATATGCCCATTTGCACATCCATACAAGAACTCCTACATCCGCTCGCTCACCCATACAGCCATTCACACACAAACTCACTCTCCAATACTGCCACTCACAAACCAACTCAATTAACTAAATAATTACTGAAACAGCCACTCACTCACCTAACAGGCACTTACAAACCCAGTCACTCACTTATACAGCCATTTAGACACCTGCTCACCCGAACTGTCACTCACTCACCCTCCCACACAGCCACTCCTTCACCCATACAGCCACTACCACACCCACTCACTCACCAAACAGCCACTCATACAGCCACTCACTCACCTACACAGCTACTCACACATGCATATACTCAGAGTCACACAGCCACTCAAATAATATATGTTAGAAGTAGTAGCAGTCATTAGTAGCACACCTGTTATACTAATTTTAATTTTGAAGTAGCTTAGTAAAAATGTTAACAATCATAACACTTAGAAAATGCTTACTCTCACTCGATGATGTCATGAGTGATGTAATATGTGAGGTCATAAGCACATTGCGGGCCTATGTTATAGTTTGAGTGAGTAACTATAACTGCTGGATTACACTGGTTTTGTATGAGTGAAATCTGAGCCTAACTATAACGTCCCTTTGTGTTTTTTAGTGAATGTCTACTTTCTTTTACTTTTATTTCTTAACTGTAACCTGTAAACTTTGAGAATGGGTGTGCGAGTCACTTTATAGGTCTGTCAGAGTTTATATGAGTGGCTGTATGAGTGAGTGTGTGGTTGTGTGAGTTTGTGGTTGTGAGAGTGGCTGTATGGGTGAGCGAGTTGTGTGAACAGCTGTATGGGTGTGTGAGTAGGTGTGTGTCTGGCTCTATGGATGAGTGAGTGGTTGTGTCAGTCCTTGTATGTCTCTAAGGATGTGATTGTGAGTAGTTTGTATGGGTGTGTGAGATGTTGTGTGGGTGTGTGAGTGGCTGTAAGGGTCTGTGAGTGGGTGTGTGAGTGGCTGTATGGGTCTGTGAGTGGGTATGTAAAAGAACTTGCTTTGCCCTGCAAGCGTGGTCGAATTTTGCGAATTCGCAATTTGCGAATTTGCGGATTTGCGAATTCGCAATCCGCAAAATTCGCGAATTTGTGCGAATTTGCTGATTTTTTTAGGGGCGTGTTCATGGGGCGATTTGCGTGTTCACGGGGCGTTTTGCGTGCTCGCAGTTTTTTTTTGCGAGACCGCTCGTTGTTGTGCCCTTCTTCCCTCTGCCCCACTCGTTTTTGTGCCCTTCTGCCCTCAGCCCCACTCGTTTTTGTGCCATTCTGCCCTCTGCCCCACTCGTTTTTGTGCCCTTCTGCCCTCTGCCACACTCGTCTTTGTGCCCTTCTGCCCTCTGCCCCTCTCCTGTTTTATTTTAAAATGGCGCCGGCAAGCTGCCAGCGCCATTCTAAAATAGTTACTAAGTTAGCTTCTTCAGGAAGCACTAATAGATAAAATAAAGCAGGTGCTCGAATTCAGTTAAACTCGAGCACCTGCTTCTATTAGTGCTTCCTGTTGAAGCTAACTTAGTAACTATTTTAGAATGGCGCTGGCAGCTTGCCGGCGCCATTCTAAAATAGTTACAAGCTTGAAGCTTGAACTTTTGCCCCCCGGATCCGTTCCGCTCGCGGATTCGCGGATTTCCGGCAAATTCGCAGGACTTCGTGGATTGCCAATTTGCCGAAATTCCACAAAATCCGCGAGCGGAACGGATTTTGCGACCATGCTTACCCTGCACCAAGCCAAGTAAGTTAGGATCATTTGTCCTTTACAGAACTGGAGCTTCAACTGGGGCAATAAAATAAGTGTACATACAATATCTGCTGACCTACAGGACTGAATCTATAAATGCAGTGTACGTGCCTGACCCCTATGGAGCTAAACATGGCACTCCTGTAAGCATGTTGTCACCTCCGAAGGGAATCTTTAAATGCTGCTGAATGTGCGTTTGACCTCTGGAAATGGTCAACTAAATGCAGAGGAAGTGGCCTGACCTCTGCCGGAATCAGCAGGTAAATGCTGCTTGCACGTTCCTACCTACAGATCTGAACCTGCAATGCAACGTTTATTTTCTGAAAACAGGGATTCAATTTGTAAACAGAGGGTGAGTTTTATGACATTCGAAAATTGACCTGCATATGCACAGTGAGTTGTCGAACATATAAATACGGTATACGTTTCCTAACCTAAGGGGAACGATTCTGCAAACATGCTGGGTGTTTTCTGGCCTTATGTGAATACATTTGTTAATGTTTTGTACACTCAATAACAAATAATCCATCTATGACAGCAGTACAATGTTTCTGTTTTTGTTTGTTAGTTTCAAGGAGAACCCTTTAAATAAAACTTGCCCTCAATGACTCAAACCTATATGAAACCCCAATTCTGTTCCACTAGGCCGACTCACCATGCTGGGGCATCCACACAGTCTTCAAGCCAGTCACTTTTTGCAAATAACAATACAGCTGTGAGCAAATGACTGACTCAAAACCGTTGAAAAGACCACTCTGTTAAAGAATACTAATTGTGGAAGGCGTTATAAACATGCTCATAAATAAGACAGTATTATGAGCCGTTGGTGAACATGAACCAATCTGGTGCTGAACCAGCAGTTTCTTCAGGGGGTGCTGAAGGAGGAGTGAGTTGGAGTGACATATACCAGAGGTGAACCAGGGGATCCGGACGACGTCGAGGCGGGTGTGTTCAGGGAGCAAATGGCATATCCCTTTCTGTGCCAGCAGAAAGGAGTTATTTTTTATTGGTTAGATTTGTGTTTCTACCAGAAAGGCACTGAAGTATTTTAAAAAGTGGTTCGATTGTGTGTCTGCAGTCAGAGATATTGTGAATGCTAGCATTTATTGAATGGGGATGGACGAGGGAGCCTGCTGCAACGGTCAGTTTTTGAGAAAGCTTCTTGAATGGGGTGAGCAGGAATCATAGGCGTCGAGAAGGAGGAGACAGCTGGCGCTTTATGCGGATGGTAAGTGGATACATAGGGTGGGCACTTAGATGGCTAAATGTGTAAACATTTTGGGAGGACGTGTCTGTATATGCACACGTGTGCACTCAGCCGGCATGGAAACATCTTAGAAACAGCCCCATCCCTTGTTGTTTGTAAATAATTATTAGCAAATGCATAGCCTGGGTCCGAGTTGGTAACGCACCCTATCTCTGGCAATAGCAGCCATAGGGCTGTAGGAGGCAGTACAGGCTTGGTGCATGAACTCATGCAGGTGTCCCGGGGCTTCTTTATTTTACTTATTAAGTTACATGCACATGCAAATGAGTACCCAGAGGCAAGAGGACTTGTATATTCATGAGCTTGAAAACTCATACTAAGTTTAAGCTTAAGCAGACATATGCGCACAAAGTATCACGCAGGTTTGTTTATGCACATATGTCAAAACAAAAGAGAGGGAGGAATAGGAGACAATGAAGATCAAGCACTTAGGCTCGGAAAACGATTATCCAACACGCGGTGGATGTACTGATCCTATCAGAAAGAAAAAAAGGGCAAAACGGTGGATGAAAAAAGGGATGAGAATCTTAAAGATTATTTCTTGTTGCCCTCACACATCCCTGGGGATGTCATGCTTCATCATCGGGTGTGCTCCTGGTAGGGCCAGCGCTGCAATGCCCTACAGGCCCCAAAAAGGGATGCTTTTGCAATGATTATTTTATCTTGCTGTATGATGAGAGGTGTAAGAATGAGGGCATCCTAGATATGTGGGGTGGGGTGATGGTGTATACCAAAGTGAAGGAGTGTTAAAACTGTCTAAAATACACTTGGTTGGATTTTAACGTGATGGCTCTCTTGACAAGATTTTAAAACCTGTAAATTGGTCAGGGTTACTGTAGGGGCATAATGAACCTAAGAAGCCACAAATCTGTGGGTGTGGTCAGGTCAACATGTTTCGCACCTTACGGCCCAAAAAGTATCCTCCGCGGATCTTCAGGACCTAAAAAAGGCCGGTATATCCCTACCCCATGCCTAAACTGTGATGTGCAATATAGGTATTTCCCTGGAAGACAATACCTGCTACAATGGTTAAAAATAATTTTCCAACCTGGAAAAGTAAATGAGAGGGATAGCAAAAACATTTAGTAAACACATTTTTTTCCATGTATGGTTCAATGCTTCATCAGGAATGGATTGCTCTTCCAGCACACAGTATTATAGTGTTTCCAATGGTAGACATGTGCATGCTGTTGTTGGCGCTAATTAGTTGCTACAATGTGAAGGAAGTGAAGACATATTAGAAAACACAATAACACAGCAGGCAGGTGGACATACGTGGCACACACAACATGAAATCAAAGCCATGTAGGTGTCAGACAGTGTGTCACAAGTGACTGGTTGTTCTTAGGTGTGAGTAAAGGGTATTACCCTTTGGATCAATATATTATGCTCCATAGGTCAGAAACAGAGGTTAGTGCACATCTGCGAACTGTAGAAAGAACCAGACAGGCAACAAATATTTTTGTTTACTATATGTTTTTCCATCGCTCCCATATATTTTTCCAGGTAGGACAATCATTTACAAGATATTTGCAAAAGATCTGCTTCCATTTATTACTGACCTATTCAACTTAATCATGGAAGGTGAGAGCATTCCTTCTACATTTAAAGAATTAGTCAGCATCCTTAAAGTAAGTCTTCTTAATGCAGACTATGAATTGTTCACCAAGTTATGAGTATCTCGAGTAATTCCCTCAAAGCAATACAAATTTCTTCTCTAGTAATCAGGAGAGAGCAGCAATTGTGATGATGGAAGCCGAGAAGGCTTTTGAGGTGCTTTATTGGGATGCAGAGGTGCGAATTATTATAAAGTCAACGATAGGAGGCCCAGTGAAAATTAATAGAGATACCCGTCAGGTATGCCCGATGTCACCTATTCTTTTTAGTCTTTTCATTGAACCCACGGCAGTGCAAATTGGCAGTGCTGAGTCTATTGCCCCTCCGTTAGAAGGGATGTCAAAAATTACACTCTTTGCATACTCTGTCTGAAGGTTGCTGGGATAAATATTTAAGGGGCAATAAATGTAATTCTAGATCAGTCACAAATATTGGTGGCTACAAGATCAATTAGGGCAAAACCAAGCTTCTCTTGTTCAATGCCTTACCTACTGTTCTCTCTCAAGGCCTTCAGCGTCAGTTTCATCCTCAGCATCCAATTCTCTATTTGTGGTTGTTTGTTACCAACAAATATTCAGTATTATTTCAGATGAACTATAAGACTATGCTCAGTAAAGTAAACGCTCTATTAGCAAAATGGGCTCTTCTCCCCTTGACATTGATTAGTAGGATGTCTCCAATTAAGATTTCTATTTTACTTTTATTCTTGTTTCTGATTTCCAGTCTCCTTATTAAGCTTAATAATACATACTTCAAGGTATTAGATTCGCTCATCATAACATTAATATGAAATAATAAAGCCCCAATTGTCAAATATTAAATTCTGCAGTTACATAAAAACAAGGGCAGCCTTGCATTACCACATTTCTTTACTAATTATAAGGTAGCACTAATAGATATTACAGCACGGAGAGGCAAGGGCTTTGGATGCTTTGATAATTATTTACTAACTCGTATCGTGCAACAATGTAAAATTGGTCTCCCAGCTTTTTTAAAGACAGAAAAGATGCCCACAAAGCCAAGATATGATCCGCTTCGGAAATGGTGAGCCTTTTAGAGCGCTTTTTTCAGTCAAGACAGGTTCCGATCTGCCATAGAGCCTACTGAGTTTGGTTACAGGACACACATTTTTGGTCTAAAATCTTTATATCGGTCAGGCTGATAACATGGGAGGAAATTGAATGGCGCCATGGGGCAGTGAGTCACTAGTATCTGTTTAGTTTCTTGCAGAGAATTCATTTTTTGACAGCTAATTATCAATAGATGAACAAAGAGATTCAGGCACTTATCCGGCTGTAGTAAAGACTGAGCTGACAGAGGTTGGAAATTGGTATAGGGTCTTGAAAAACACTCTGATCAGGTTTCAATTCCTGAATTTTTTTGGGACAAAATATACAATAGAACCAGTTGCAGGATTTCAATTTGGGGAATGGGAAAATATTTCTGAAATGATTAAAAAAACTCTTAGGGCCACCAGTTTTAAAAGGATGTGTTTTCCTTTAGAATGGATGGCATACTATACCTGATGAGCGTTGCATAAGATGTTGGGGATGATTCCAGTTCAGTGTTTCCGCTTTAGGCTAAATTACATGGGTGATTAGCTACATATTTTATTTTCACGCCTAAAACTTTATCAACTTTGGGATGAACTATTTCAAACCCTTAACAAATATCTGTAATCTATGATTGTGCCTGAAGACACGTTAGTTTTCTTTGGTGCATCTTCTACTAGCCGGAAGTTGAACAAGTATGTGCAAAATTTTCTATCAGTCGCCTTCGTGGTGGCTCATTCGTTGATTTTCCAATATTGGAGTTCTTTAATACGGCTACCGTTAAAACTTGGGGGCATATTACCAACAAAGTGGCGAAGAGAGGTGTTAGCCGCCTTGGCTTAATGCCTCTCTTCGCCACTTCGGAAACGCTAGGCTGCACCATATTATCAAGGATATGGTGCAGCGTAGTGTATCTCCCTGCGATGGCGATAAGTTTTACAACTTAATGCCAGCGCAGGCAGGGAAGGTTTGTTTATGTACAGGAAGGTGTTCCTTTCTGCACATAAACAAAGCTTAAATGCCATTTTGTAACTTACATGTGTGCTGCTTTATGCAGCACACATGTAAGTTACAAATTGGCATTTTTAAAAAGAGGTTTGTTTACGTACAGGAAGGGACACCTTCCTGTAGATAAACAAACCTTGGCAATTTGCTTTTTCCATGTGTGCTGCACAAGGCAGCATACATGGAAAAAGTAAAAACTAGGAGAAATGAAGCATTTCTCCTCGTTTTGCCACCTTAAGAACAGGTCTTTCCTGTTCTTAAATTCGGCGCTGCCACCTATTATCGCCTCTCTTGATAATAGGTGGCAGCGTCGAAGTGAATGGGTGTTGCGGTGGAACGCCCACCGCAACACCCACTGCACGCCCCCTTCCACGATGAGTTTATTGTGAAAGGGGCCCTATTACCAAGGCAGCGTTAAGTCAATTAACGTGGCTTTAAGCCAAGTTAATTGACTTAACGCTGCCTTGATAATAGGGTGATGCATATATCGCCGTGTTATCGGCAGAAAAGTGCAGATGACGCTTGATAATATGCCCCTAGGTTAGATAAAATGAGGACGACAAAGGCCTTTGAGGAGGAATAATCACTCCGAGTTGGGAAAATCATTCAGTTTTCAGCCGTTTGGGATCCTGCTTTTCATGTACTTACTTTAACTTTGCTTTGTACTTCTAAAACAGTGAGTTTATGTCACTGTCCTTCATGTTTTTCGCACTATTACACTCTATTCTACCCTGCTGCTCTGCCGTTATACTCTTTGGGGCATATTTACAATAACTGGTGCATCCCTGCATATCTCTCGCTGAGTTCCCAGACGCCAGAACGTGTTAATCGGGCACGCCGTTTTTTCGCTTGTTTCAGATAGCCGGAAGCCTGAGACCGAAAACCGCTATCATTTGGCAAACAACGCAATTTCGGCACGACTTTACCTTGCTGCTCATGGATAACCGTCAGTCAACCAACCTCGTCTAGCTCCAACAATTACGTTACCTTGTTTGACAACATCCGCTAATCGTTTTGATGCATTGCGGATAGATGTTAACTTCCAAACAATCTTTATCAGCAAGCGTCCGGGTAACTACGTAACCCCGAAGCATCCCCGGTTTGTCCTGAACAGAGAGCCGGTAATCTGAACAGGACCATACTACAATAACCAGGTTGCCTCGTTACTACATTACCCTGAGCTACATAGATAGCTATCTACTGACACCTCAATCGGCTGAGAAATCGCATGGTTCCATATAGGAAAACCTATAAGAATTACATACTAAGCAATCGTCAAAACTTTTAAAGACAGACAATCGTTACTCAGAGACCATACAAGCTACCGCAGTGTTATATCACCAGTCTCTTCATCACAAATGCAGCATCATGATGGTAAAGTCCTGAGGAAGACACCTTTAACGTGTCGAAATGCATAGACAGGAAACCATCCCTCACTTATATCATATTTTTACAAAATTAATGCATATGTGATAATGAACTTAATTTTTTTTTATCATGTTTTATCAATAAGTCAATGATTTTACTCATGACGTTTTTTATGAAATTTATTAAAATGTACTTTATATGCTAATTCAGTTGTGTATCATTAATTTTGGTTTGTTTGCCATCTAACCTGTGTCAGTAGTCATATTGTTTGTCTGGGTGCGTTACTTTACATACATTGTATACCCTGACCCAGGAACTTTATCCATATCAGGGGGTCCTTGTTTTTTACACATTGCATATCAGCAGGGATGCGCCAGTTATTGTGCGCCGCAGCTCCGCCACCCTGGATGCGCCACATTTACAATGTGGAGCATTATGGGGCAAAAATGGCACAGATGCGTGACGCATCTGTGCCGTAAAAGCGGCGCATTGCTGGAGTTGTGTAGCAAGCGCGACGCAGCTCCAGCAATGCATTGGGGGGGCCCTATCTCCACAATGCTGCGTCAATCCTTACGCCTGCTTTAAGCAGGCGCAGGGTTTTGATGCAGCATGGGCCCAAAAGTGAACACCCCCCCTGAGATGGAACGCCTCCTTCTGGCGCAGGGCTTTACAACATGCCGCATCTAGGAGATGCGTCACGTTGTAAATATCCCGCACCATGGCGCGACTTTTGCACCACCGCTGCGTCACAACGCAACGGCCGCGTAAAAGAGGCGCAGGGGGCTTGTAAATCTGCCCCTTTGTCCATTCTTTTTTCAAGTTTTTGACTCAGTATGACGATCTTTCCTAGAATTATTATTGCACTTTATATGCTTATTCCTCATTAACGACGCTAAAACCTACAACTTTGTTTATGATGAGGGAAACACTAGGGGCTTGTCTTAATCTTGCTATGCGGTCCTGCCATTTTTGCGCAGGCCTAGTCTCCATAGCTGCATTTTAGGTTCAGTTCTTCAATTACGTAGGGGAATGCTATCTAGGATTATTTGCATTTGACAGTACCATGTCTCTTTCAAGGCACCCTTGACACTTTGCAAAGGTGTACCATCCGAAAAATTGTACAGTAGATATTATGGAATCTGGCTTTCCGTGTGTTGGGCTATGTTCTGTTTTGGACTACTCCACTTCAGCACTTTACTCTATATGGCTGCTGAATATAGGTTGAAGTACTTTTTTAGAGTTCTTTAATTACGTAGAATAATTCTCCCCAGGATGTTTTCACACTGCATAATATTGTGTTTTTACTGGGGCACTTTGTAAAGAGGTAAAGTCAAACTGCATATTCTATGCAATCTGGTTCTCTGCATGTTGCGGTTTATATTCTTTTTGTATCTGTTCAATAAAAAATGAGATTAACAAAAAGAGAGACGCAAAGCAGAAAGCCCTGCCAAGCCTCAAGTCTGCAAACTACAAGGAGAGAAAATACAGTTCTTACTGCAAATGACATCATCTGAATGTTCTCTATTAGATAGAGAAATTAAAACAGATCAATCTTATGATAGTCTTTGCTCCAAGTGTTGATATATGAGCAGTGCCCCTAGCTCCATCCCTTTCTCAAACCCATGAGATCTTTTATCAGAGGCCCCTGAAAACACGAAAAAAAATCTTGTACCTTAATAAAATTTCATTTTTCACAGCATCGGATTTCCTGGACCACACACAGATGTATGTCCTCTCTCTTTTCAAAACCAGCTATTGCAGATGAGAACAGTATCTTTCAGTGGATGGACAAATGGAATGCAGTCCACTGTCTTTAACTCTGGTTGGCTATTATCAACCAATCAAGGTGAAGGGGTTTTATGCATTATTGCATGTGTGTTGTGATGACTGAGGGAGCAATGAAAGACAATGATGGATGATGGTTGGTGCATGGTGGATAAGATGTAGGGACGAGAAGTGAGGAACGAGAGATAGGTACGGAGTGATGATGGATGGGGTGAGAAGTAAGAATGAATAGTGAGGGCTGATGGAAGAGGAATGAGAAATGAAAGATGAGGAGTGATCAATGTTGGATGAGAAATTATGTATGAGGTATGAGAAGTGTGAGATGAGGGATGAGAAGTGAGGAACAATGGATGAGTGATGAGAACTAGGAATGAGGAATGAGGGATGATGACTGATGGATGATGTATGAAGGTTGAGAGATGGGATGAGAAGTGAGGAATGAGGGATGATGGGTAAGGAATGAGGATGTCCCTGAAAAAAACAAGAACCATGGCAGTGAACAATAATAAGACCAGGAAGAACAGCTGGTTCTTGGATGGTCACAAACTGGACCAAGTGACGTGCTACAAGTATCTGGGTGTCCTGGTGGACAGCAGAGGGTCGTTCAAACACCAACTGGAGACACTTTATCAACAAGCATTTACAATGCAATAGGGCTCGCAGCATTAAAGTTTGAGTTATTGGCATTGTGTATGACAATTCGTTGCATAAAATGTTTAGCAAACTCTGAATTGGTGAGCAGTGAGTGTGTGCAAGAGTATGCTGTTCTTGAAAGCAGTGTGGTAGAGAGTGCAGGAATTTGGGTGACCTGAGCAATGTGGATGATGCACGTCACGCACGGGGCTGATACAGTTATTATTCACATAGCTCTGATGATGTGCACTCACAGTCTGCACTCACTACTCTGCACTCACTACTCACTACTCTGCACTCACTACTCTGCACTCACTACTCTGCACTCACTACTCTGCACTCACTACTCACTACTCTGCACTCACTACTCACTACTCTGCACTCACTACTCTGCACTCACTACTCACTACTCTGCACTCACTACTCACTACTCACTACTCTGCACTCACTACTCACTACTCTGCACTCACTACTCACTACTCTGCACTCACTACTCACTATTCACTACCCTGCACTCACTACTCTGCACTCACTACTCACTACTCGCTACACTGCACTCACTACTCTGCACTCACTACTCTGCACTAACTACTCACTACTCTGCACTAACTACTCACTACTCTGCACTCACTACTCTGCACTCACTTCTCTCTACTCTGCACTCACTACTCTGCACTAACTACTCACTACTCTGCACTAACTACTCACTACTCTGCACTCACTACTCTGCACTCACTACTCTGCACTCACTACTCTGCACTCACTACTCACTACTCTGCACTCACTATGCACTCTCTACTCTGCACTCACTACTCTGCACTCACTACTCTGCACTGCACTCACTACTCTGCACTCACTACTCTGCACTCACACTACTCTGCACTCACTACTCACTACTCTGCACTCACTACTCTGCACTCACTACTCTGCACTAACTACTCACTACTCTGCACTAATTACTCACTACTCTGCACTAACTACTCACTACTCTGCACTCACTACTCTGCACTCACTACTCTGCACTCACTACTCACTACTCTGCACTAACTACTCACTACTCTGCACTCACTACTCTGCACTCACTACTCTGCACTCACTACTCTGCACTCACTACTCACTACTCACTACTCTGCACTAACTACTCACTACTCTGCACTAACTACTCTGCACTCACTACTCTGCACTCACTACTCTGCACTCACTACTCTGCACTCACTACTCTGCATTCACTACTCACTACTCTGCACTAACTGCTCACTACTCTGCACTCACTACTCTGCACTCACTACTCTGCACTCACTACTCTGCACTCACTACTCACTACTCTGCACTCACTACTTTGCACTCACTACTCTGCACTCACTACTCTGCACTCACTACTCACTACTCTGCACTCACTACTCACTACTCTGCACTCAATACTCACTACGCTGCACTCACTACTCTGCACTCATTACTCTGCACTCACTACTCTGCACTCACTACTCACTACTCACTACTCTGCACTCACTACTCACTACTCTGCACTCACTACTTACTACTCTGCACTCACTACTTACTACTCTGCACTCACTACTCTGCACTCACTACTCTGCACTCACTACTCACTACTCTGCATTCACTACTCACTACTCTGCACTCACTACTCACTACTCTGCACTCCCTACTCTGCACTCACTACTCACTACTCTGCACTCACTACTCACTACTCTGCATTCACTACTCACTACTCTGCACTCTGCACTTACTACTCTGCACTCACTACTCTGCACTCACTACTCACTACTCTGCACTCACTACTCACTACTCTGCACTCACTACTCTGCACTCACTACTCACTACTCTGCACTCACTACTCACTACTCTGCACTCACTACTCACTACTCACAACTCACTACTCACTACTCTGCACTCACTACTCTGCACTCACTACTCACAACTCACTACTCTGCACTCACTACTCTGCACTCACTACTCTGCCCTCAATACACTGCACTCACTACTCTGCACTCACTACTCACTACTCTGCACTCACTACTCACTACTCTGCACTCACTACTCACTACTCTGCACTCACTACTCACTACTCTGCACTCACTACTCTGCACTCACTACTCTGCACTCACTACTCACTACTCTGCACTCACTACTCACTACTCTGCACTCACTACTCACTACTCTGCATTCACTACTCTGCACTCACTACTCTGCACTCACTACTCTGCACTCACTACTCACTACTCTGCACTCACTACTCTGCATTCACTACTCACTACTCTGCACTCACTATTCTGCACTCACTACTCTGCACTCTGCACTCACTACTCTGCACTCACTACTCTGCACTCACTACTCTGCACTCACTACTCACTACTCTGCATTCACTACTCACTACTCTGCACTCACTACTCACTACTCTGCACTCACTACTCACTACTCTGCATTCACTACTCTGCACTCACTACTCTGCACTCACTACTCTGCACTCACTACTCACTACTCTGCACTCACTACTCTGCATTCACTACTCACTACTCTGCACTCACTATTCTGCACTCACTACTCTGCACTCTGCACTCACTACTCTGCACTCACTACTCTGCACGCACTCACTACTCTGCACTCACTACTCTGCACTCACTACTCTGCACTCACTACTCACTACTCTGCATTCACTACTCACTACTCTGCACTCACTACTCTGCACTCACTACTCTGCACTCACTACTCACTACTCTGCACTCACTGCTCACTACTCTGCATTCACTACTTACTACTCTGCACTCACTACTCACTACTCTGCACTCACTACTCACTACTCTGCACTCACTACTCTGCACTCACTACTCTGCACTCACTACTCACTACTCTGCACTCACTACTCTGCACTCACTACTCTGCACTCACTACTCTGCACTCACTACTCTGCACTCACTACTCACTACTCTGATTCACTCCTGATTGGTTGGAGCAGGCTAACTCAGTGCTCATTTTGACGCTGGGGGGCTGTGCCTGCAATCCCTCAGGTGTTAACAGCACTGGAATTGCTGGCTTAGAAGTGTGTAATACACAGGAATCTGTCGGCCACGCCCTCACTATCACGCTTGCACTATCACAGCTGGCAACACACAGAATAATAAAATGTTAATGACCATTTTATTATTCTCTGTGTACCTGCTGCTCCTGCAGCGGGGGGAGGGGGGGGGGGGAAACGCTCCTCCACCTAAATGAAGGAGTCGCCGCTGAAGTATGTGCCAGAATATTATCTTATCCTGGATTTGGCCAAGGACTTTGATTTGGGGGCCGCTATTTACGGCTGGTCAAGCTACTCTACACTCACCCACTGGTCAGGGTCAAGACTGGCCCCCTGGTATTGGAATCATTCACGATTCACAGGGGCACTCACCAGAGCTGCCCGCTTTTGCCACTGCTTTTATCATTGGTCATAGAACCGCTGGCACTTCCTCTCCAGGCTGGGAGCACGGAGTTGGGCATTCTGCTGGGAGATGGCCTGCACTTTGTTTCTCTCTATGCAGATGACCTATTCATTTGCCTTAGCCGCTTACACTCCATCACAGACGCTGTGGCCCAAACACTTGATCGCTTCACTCATCTTTCTGAACTTAAGGTCAACTGGCATAAATCCTGCGTGTTTCCTTTCACCCATTCGCTGCCGGATCCTAACTTTGTACTTAACCAGACCCAAGTGGTCTGGCAGCCCACCACCTTACACTATTTGTGTATTATGGTGTACCAGGCGACTGAAGCCTTATATTATGGCAATTTGCAAAGGGCCGTTAACTCCTTGAGAGCACACATGACTTTCTGGCGAACATTACCACTGTCAGTGGTGGGGCGCATAGCACTTCTCAAGATGGTCTCCCTCCCCCATCTCCTTTATTACTTGGCAATCTCCACCTCTATATACCTGCACCTTTCTTTCGCTCCCTGGAAAATGCAATGAGGGAATTTATATGGAACAATTCTCGTTGCCGGGTAGCATTGTCGAAACTATATCTCCCCATAGGCCAGACAGGCCTTGAGGTGCCTAATTTTGAGCACTACTATCTTGCACCTCAACTTCAATGTGTGGCCAAATGGATGTCAGGTCTACAGCTTGTGGATATGGTGAAAGCTGCAGTTGCATAAATTCTGCTGGACGCCATGCACGTGTTTCATCCCTGCACGCATACGCCAATACCCATCTCCTTGTTGTTTAGTGGGGCATTCCGCTGTTACCACCAAGTTGTTTAACTACTATGTGCAGAAACCCCTTACTCCCCGGTGATTCCCCTGCTTGGCAAACCCAGAAGACACACCAGTACGTTGTCAGTGGAACTAACAGCCTGACATGCTGCGGGCATCCAAAGAAAAGAGGACCTTTACTGGGATAATAGTCTCCTGACCTATGAGCCACTGATGGAAGAAGACGGCCTTCCACAAGGCAACTTCCTCCTATACCATTTACTGTTTAATGCCACAGAAAGAAGATGGGGTGACATGGCCCTGGAAATGCCGACACACCTCACTCTGCAATATTTGCATGTAATGGGACCAGATAGACACTAAGGGGCATATTATCAAGGACCGGTGTTAAAATTATCGCCGTTTTATCGGCAGGAAACTGCCGAGAAAACGGCGATAATGGGCTTGATAATACGCCCTTGTTAATTCCCGTAGAAGCCCATGTTCTGATGTTAACATGGGCTTCTATGGGAATTAACAAGGGCGTATTATCAAGCTCATTATCGCCGTTTTATTACCAGTTTCCAGCCGATAAAACGGCGATAACTTTAACAACGGTCCTTGATAATATGCCCCCAGATTCGCTGATTTGCAGACTGAATGCACTCTAATTCCAAGCCACAGCTCACCTCCCTCCGGTGCAGGTGGGAGGAAGATCTGGCTCGTCCTTACACGAACACTGAATCGGAGGCACTGCTGAAGGACCCAGTCCATGTCCCCCACAATGATTGATTCCGCCTTATACAATACTATATCGTGCGCAGAGAATATCTCACCCCAGCAAAAAAAAAAACGCTATTTCAAGCGATGCCGGCCCCCGCTGTTAGTTGGTAGGCGCTGACCTCCTGCATATGCTTTGGGGGTGCACTTGCTTGCAGCGTTAATGGTGAGGCGTCACCACCCAGCCATCCACCTGCACAGGGCACTTGGCACTGCACACCTGGGAGGTATGCATCCTAGGTTTCTATCGCAGGACCAAGGAAAACAAGGTGACATCTTGCTTCCTTGGCCTGGGGCTAATAACAGCCAAGTTCCTCATCACTCGGCGATGGAAGGTACGTGAACCCCCAATGCTTGCAGCTTGGATGCAATCTCTCACAACTTGGGCTCAGGCGGAAAGTGTCACCTTGCACAGGGAAGGCAGTTTATGGCTACACAAATACCCCATAGCAGCCAACTGGGATGCTATCCCGGTTGATCTGCAAGCTGCCACTCAATCAACTCCAGGCACTGGTGCTAACTCGCCCCCTCAACAGATGGAAGACCCGGCTAACTCATTGGTCCAATGGCTGCGGAAGCTGTTTGGGATGTGCACTGTCTGCCATGTGCAGGGCCCCAGGATAACATCTGGTTACTGCAACTTTATGCGCGCGTCACTTAATTGTCCAATACATGTCGAGCAGCTTTATTGAGGGATGGTCAAGAAGGGCGAAGGGTCTGTTGGCATCTTGTTATAGTATTTTTGTTCAGTTTATTTGTTTATTGCTGGGTACACAAATGACCTTATTACTGGGATATCTTGGTTGTAGCAGACCGATTATTCAGAATGATACACTATAATTTAAAATCTTTATATGTGCCATTACCTGTACATTCCCTTTGATACAGCCAACAATTGGATAACGTAAATTACTGTACACAAAGTGCCTGATTCTTGTAAACATTGTACTAATGTTTGCTATGTAAATCATTATAGGATGTGCAAACTGCACATAATTGTTGTTAAACATAAAACTCAATAAACTGATTCAAACAAAGAAATGCATGCATACATTTGTATGGAGCACGACTAAAGGAGCTGAGTGCTTAGGACCTATGAAAACCTGCAGCCAGCTGGATGTGAATTGACCGATACTGCATCGGTGCGTTTCCGATGTTGAAGGAATGCTGGTTAATCAGTGCACTGCATCAGCTAGTGAGCTTGTGCTTCCCCTTGACCAACCTCACTTTGTGGTAGTCTGTGACATTTAACCCCCAGACTAAGAGTGACTTAAGGGATTTCTCCCAAGGTGCCATAATATATGTCCCACTGGCTGATGCTTGAATATGGCTTTCAGGAGATACTGAGATTTACACTGCAGAGTGGGGCTTTGCCCAGTTGCTGGTGGGAATCGACCAGTGGGTTCAATGTATTCCTCCAATCCCTTGCGGTCTCCTTGCAACTGAAATGTTTAACCAGCTGTTTACGAGTTTTGGACCCATTAATGTCACTCCACCAGAAGAATCTATTAAAGGTGCTAGGTCCATTCCAAGGATTAGATGTCCACTCTTTAGCATGAAAATGGTGGGTAGTATGGATGCTCTGAATGTCAAAAATGACAGCCATTCAGACACAGAAGGAGTAGATGACAATAAACCCACAACACGTTGTTAAACAAAACAGGCCAGTCTTCAATTGATGAAGAACACTCTCAAATACCCCTTCTCAAATACTTATATATAGCATTGAAAGGCGTACGAGCAGCATAACATTTACCACAACCCTGACCAGGCCTCAAGTCAAGACCTCATGCACCTCACCCAGATCCCACATAGAGCATACAGCAACCACACACTATTCAACCAAACATAGATGTCTGCCTGTATTCACTCCAGACTGTTTGAGAGCTACAATGCCTCTCCTGTTGCAGATTCATCCTACACAATGCTTTATGTTATCATAAGTTACCCAAACACCTGTAACCTACATTCAGCACTGTGCCTGTTTACCTTATTACACAGTATAACATCTTCCCACTAGGACACAGGGCCCACAGAATGCCACTGTGACTACTCTTTTTCTTTGTGAAGCATATGGCTTCCATTGTTTCTTTTGCAGTTGTAAGTTCCATCTGCGAATGCTAGTGCCATGGAGCCCAATCCTATCGATCAGTATCTATCATTTGCAGTCACACATTAAACTTCTTTTTCTTCACCTAAGTAAAGCATAGGGGCATATTATCAAGACAGGCGATAAAATTATCGCTGTTTTAGCAGCAGAAAACTGCCGCTAAAACGGCAATAATGGGCTTGATAATATGCTCTATGGAATTCCAATTGAAGCCCATGTTAGATATCCTTCACATTTAACATGGGCTTCAATTGGAATTCCATAGAGCATATTATCAAGCCCATTATCACCATTTTAGCGGCAGTTTTCTGCCGCTAAAACTGCGATAATTTTATGGCCGGTCTTGATAATATGCCCCATAGTTATACAGTAGATGTTAAACCGTTCTTTCTCCCTACCCCTCTATGTGTTTACATATTACTTTAGGGGGTTCGGGGTAGTGAAGAATCTTTTTGACCCTCTCCCCTTTTGTGTGAGTTATGGTGTTAAACCTTGACCTTCCTTCTGATTTGAATGGAGGCGACCAAGAAGTGTTCTTACCATCCCCTGTTCCGTGCACCAGAAGGAAAGGTTGGCCTTTGAGCCGGACAGCATCATCCCACAATGAGGCAACCTGAGGACAGCAATGGAAATGTAAGATTTTCCTCCAGAGGCACCACAAAGAAAGTTCCCATTGGTCTACACACATACCGTGTAAGTCGCATCCTCCCGCGTCGGCATCCCCAGGTACCTTTCTGAGAAAGCAGAGGCTAGATCAAAGAGAAACAATTATTATCACATGTACAGATCTCCATTGTCTGAGGATCTTTGAAAGCCGTCTAAAGGCTGCACCTACCTTCCAAGGATCCAGATTTCCTACTTCATACTATTTATATTATGGCTTATTTGTGCAAAGCTAATGTTGAGGGGATGCATTTACCAATATGGTAGACTGCAAGACGAGTAGCTGTGCATCAGTAGCAGTCTTCTGCAGAATCATTTCTGTGAGATGTAGCAAGGTTTTGACGTCTGGTGACTCTGAATTACCTGAATCCTGCCCACTGTTTCCTCATCATATATGAACTGTTGTACTGTTGTGAATCTTCCATCAGCCTGGTGCCTCTCAAATGCTGGTAGTGATGAGGAGCATCCATCAGATTTCTGTCACAACCTTCACTTTCCAGTGGCCCAAATCTATCAGAAAAACTTCTATTGTTTCTACACCCTATATTGGCTGACCTCTGGTGAACATCAGCATCAAACCAATTACATCCTATAGCACTTAACCTCTCAAAACTTTATTGATCATTTGGGAGTATAAGTATATTAGAATGTATAGGTTTCAATATCATTTCCATGTTTATGATGCCACCCATGGTATTAATACAAGTCTCTCGTGAGATTTCGTCTCATGTGGGTGGAAATAAGAAAATGGACTCCAGCGTGTGTAATGTGGAATTCCACAGAGTGACAGGAAAACTCTGCAAGATTCCACGGATTCCAACGTAAACATGTTTCCACTCCCTGTAGCTAAAATTCACAAACAGTTATGCTAAGAAATACCCTAGTTCATTAGGAGAACTGGAGAAAATCGGCACGCTGAACTGCTCGTGTAGTTTTTTGGTGCTGGGAGCTTTTTCTGAACTGAAAAATCAGGGCAAACGGCACCACATGACACGCCAGAGTGTGCCTGCTTCTTAAGTTGGTTTTGCTGCCCTCCAGTAGATTTTCTAATTGAGCAGCAGCTTTTCCACTGCAAACAGTTGCGACCACCTGCATTGGGAAAATGTTGCTGAGTGCCCTCATAACACCTGAAAAACATTCAAGGGGACGCCAATTCTAACTCTCGCTTGCCCACTTATCATTGCTGAGCCACATATGAGGAAAAACTCTGTCAACAGCCGTTGGCAGAATTTGGTTGGAACTCCGCATTACGCATGTAATGTGAGGTGGCCAAAACTCCGCCAACTCCTGTGGCAGAGCGAAATTTATCGCCCACTCCTAGTGGAAACAATTTTCTATTTTCATCCAAATATGGCTGATGCAGGCTCAAATATCCAAGGGTAGCAGATGCTCAGATATTTAGAGGATATACTGAAAGTTTTCAATTCCTTTCCGATTCTAAATAACCCTGGGCATGCCACTATGCTAGGCTAACAGAGCATAATTCGCACTTCTAGCACAGTACAAAATCTGTGCTTAATCAACAACATCCTCAGATGCTTTGATAAATCAATTTTACATGCTAAAAAGCATATAAACAATTCACAAAAGTGAACTTTTTCAATGAAAGCATTAGGCAATGAGAGAGGTGATGATTTTGGGGTCCCCCCTAACCTAGGGGGAGGACCAAGCAGATGCCTTGAACACAAAGAGCATAAACAAAAAGCACATCTTGTTGAACTCCGGTGGTGGTCCCATATCTTAGGACCACCCCAAGCACATTTATTGGCAAAAAAATAATCCCAGACAAAGGCCCTGCAAAGCATTATTGGACGAGGTTAGCAGTGGGCAGTGAATATTATAGTGCCATATTATCAAGAAAGGGCGATACATTATCGCCGCTTTTATTGGCAGGAAACTGCTGCTAAAGCGGCGTTCTGGTGTTAACCTGGGCTTCTATAGGAATTCACAAGGGCATATTATCAAGCCCATTATCGCAGCTTTAGCGGCAGTTTGCTGCCAATAAAAGCGGCGATAATGTATCGCCCTTTCTTGATAATATGGCCCTTAGTATCCAATATCAAAATAGTTCTACAAAGAGCTGCAGTTAAACTAGTAGGTACTAGATGTCCCTCACGAGTCGAATACAAAGCATTGAAATTATTCTTATATCAAGCTGCAGTTCCACTAGTCGTTACTAGATGTCCCTCACGAGTCAAATGCAAAACCATTGAAACCCTTTCATCAAGCATTTGCATTTGACTCGGGAGGGACATCCAGTAACCACCAGTTGAACTGCAGCTCTTTGTAGAATTATTTTGATATTGGATACTATATAATATTCACTGCCCACTGCTAATCTCATCCCATAATGCTTTGCAGGACCTTTGGTTGGAAATGTTTTTTTGCCAATAACTGTGCTTGGGGTGGTCCTAAGAGGATGGGACCACCACCGAATCGTTCAATAAGATGTGCTTTTTGTTTTCAAGGCATCTGCTTGGTACTCCCCCTAGGTTTGGGAGGATCCCAAAATCATCACCTCTCTCACTGCTTGCTAATTTTTCAGTGTCACTTTTGTGAAAATACTGTATGCTTTTTAGCATATAAAGATAGAGATACTTATTTTATCATAACTGGCACTGTGCAGGGTGCCATTTGCAATTATTGCACAATGCAGACAAGTTCACAGTGCCATCAGCTATGCTACGCACTACGAGTAGTTCAAAGTATACTACGTGAAACTATGTATGCAAACTACCTCAAACGTCAGCAGTAGTATGCTCTGTATAAATGTAATTTCAGTTTCAACAAACTCATTGCACCATTGAGATTACTAACACTGGTGGACAGTCCACAACATTTGTCCTGTTAGGAGAATAGCCTACTTGTAACAAGCATTGGCAAAGCCAATAGAGCTCGCCTATGCTAAAGCTACTGGCTTTGGCAATGTGTTTTAGCAATTATGCACACCAGTGTGGCTGCTGTTCAGCATCGCTAAAAGTTAGTGACATGGAGTGGGGTGGGGTGGTCTGGAGTGGGGTAGACTGGGATAGAGTGAAATAGGATACTTTGTGGTTACTATAGTGGGGTAGATTGGTGTAGAGTGGATAGGGGATATAGTGAGGTGGAAAGAAGTGGGGTGGATGGGGTAGATTGGAGTGGGGTGGAGTGGAGTGTAGTAGATTAGAGTGGGGTAAATTTGATTGGGTAAATTAGGTAGATTAGGGTGGCAGATTGGATTAGTATAGATTGAATTGGGGTAGATTGGGGTAGAGTAGGGTAGATTGGAGTGGAGCAGATTGGGGTAGATTAAAGTGGGGGAGATATGAGAAGGGTAGATCAAAGTAGATTGGGGAAGATTGGAGTGGGATATATTGGGGTAGCTTGGAGTGGAGTGGGGTAGATTGGAGTGGAGTGGGGTAGACTAGAGTGGATAATAGTATGGTAGGATGGAATTGATTGGGTTAGACTGGGGTCGTTTGTAATGGAATATATTGGGGTGGGATGGAGTGGAGTAGATTGTGGGAGTGCGGTAGATTGGAGTGGTGTGGGGTAGATTGGAGTGGGTGAAGTGGGGTAGTTTGGGCTAGACTTGGGTAGATTGGTATAGAGTTGGGTATATTGGAATAAAGTAAATTAGAGTGAAGTAGATTGGGGAAGGTTGGAGTGGGGTACGTTGGAGTGGGGTACATTGGCGTGGGGTACATTGAATTTGGGTAGATTAGGGTGACATGGCGTAGAATGAGGTGGAGTGGGGTAGATTGGAGTGGAAAGGGGAGATTGAAGTGGGGTAGATTGGCATGTGATAGATCGGGGTAGAGTGGAGTGGGATATATTGGGGTAGACTAGAGTGCAAATAGGTACATTGGGGAAGAGTGTAGTGTAGTGGATTGGTGCAGAGTGGAGTGAAGTGGATTGGAGTTAAGTAGATTGGAGTAGAGTGGGTAGATTTAGTGGAGAGGAGTAGATTGAAGTGGAGTGGGGTAGATTAGGATGGAGTAGTGTGAAGTGGAGTGGGGTAGATTTGAGTGGAATAGATTGGGTGGATTGTGTTAGGGTAGATTGGAATGAAGTGGGGTATAGTGGAGTGGAGTAGAGTAGAGTAATAACGAAAGGTGTGGAGTAGTTTAAAGTGGGGTGCATTTGAGTACATTGAAATGGAGTTGGATAGATTGATGTAGGGTAGATTGGGATGGGCTAGATTGGAGTGGAGTAGGTTGAGTTGGGGTGAGGTAGATTGAAGTGGATATGTTTGGAGTGTAGTAGATTGGGGTAGATTAAGGTGGGGTAGATTGGAAGGGGAGGATACAATGTGGTAGGTTGGAGTAGGGTAGTTTGGGGTGGAGTGTGGTAAGGTAGATTGAAGGGGGATGGACTGTGTTGGATTAGGGTGACATTTGTTAGAGTGGACTGGAGTGGGGAAGATTTTTGTGTCAAGAGGTTGATTGGTGTGACGTGGAGTGGGGAAGATGGGTCGAGTGGCATGCAGTGTTGTAGATTGGGCTAGAGTGGAGCAGGGTAGATTGGGTTGATTGGATTGGGTCGATTGCAATGGGGTAGATTGGGCATCAGTGGAGTGGGTCAGATTGGAATGGAATGGTGTGGAGTGGGGTCGAGATTGGAGTGGAGAGAGATATATGGGGAAGAGTAGAGTTGGGTCAATTGAAGTGGAGGGTAGTGCCGTAGATTAGGGTGTAGTGGGCTAGATTGGGTGGATTAGAGTAGGGTAGATAGGAATGGATTCAGGTAAATTGGAATGGGGAGATTGAAGTGGGGTACACTAAAGAGGAATGATTGGAGCAGAGTAGTTTGAAGAGGGGTAGGTTGGATTGGGGCAGATTGGAGTGGGATGGATTGGAGTGGGGTGGAGTAGGGTGGGTAGAGTGGGGTCAGGGGCAGTTTAGTGGGGTGGAGTAAATTGAGGTGGGGTGAAGTGAAGTGGGGCGGATTGGGGTAGAGTGGCATAGATTGGTGTGGGATAGAGTAGATTTGAGTGGAATAGGTAGGGTTAGAATGGAGTGGGGTAGAATGTGTTGGGGTAGATTGGGGATAGGCAGATTGGAATAGGGTAGATTGGGGTGGGGTGGGGTAGATTGGAGTGGGGTAGAGTGGGATTGGATTGGGGTGGAGTGGAGTGGGGTAGATTGGAGTGGAGTGTGGTAGATTTGAATGGAGTGGAGTAGATTTGAGTGAAGTGTGGTGGATTTGGGTAGAGTGGAATAGAGTGGAGTGGTGTGTGGTAGAGTGGACGTGGGTAGATTAGAGTGGAGGGTAGATTGTGGTAGAGTGGGTGGGTTAGATTGTGGTACATTAGAGTGGAGTAGATTGGAGTTGCTGGATTGGAATATATTGGGGTAGATTAGAGTGAAGAGGAGTTGGATAGATTGTAGTTATACTTTGGAGTGGAGTGGGGTAAACTGGAACTGAACAAGGTACATTGGACTGAGGTAGATTCAAGTGGAGTGGAATAGATTGGGGTGGAGTCAGGTAGATTGGAGTGGAGTGGAGTGGATTGGATTGGGGTACATTGGAGTGTGGTGGATTGGGGTATATTTGAGTGGATTGGAGTGGAGTAGACTAGGGTAAATTGGAGCAGTGTGGGATAGATTTGAGTGGAGTGCAGTAGATTGGTGTGGATGGGGTAGATTGAAGTGTCATGGGGTTGATTGTAGTGGAGTAGACGAGTGGGGTAGATTGCAGTAGAGTGCTGTGGAGTCAGGTAGATTATAATGGGGTGGGGTGGGGAATCATAGTGGAGTAGATTGGCGTAAACTGTAGTGGAGGAGGGTAGGCTGGAGTGGATTGGATTGGGGTACTTTGGAGTGGGGTAGATTAGGGTAGATTGGAGTGGGGTAAATTGGAGTGGATTGAAAGTGAGGGGGTAGACTGGGGTAGATTGGAGCAGAGTGGAATAGATTTGAGTGGAGTGCGGTAGACTGGTGTGGAGTTGGGTCGATTGAAATGGGGTGAGGTTGATTGGAGTCAAATGGAGTGGGGTAGGCTGGGGTGGAGTGGGCTATATTGGAGTGGAGTGGGGTAAATTGGGGTAGAGTTGTGTGGAGTGGGGTAGATTGGAATGGAATGCGGTAGATTGATTAGTAGTTGAGTGGATTGGGGTAGTTTGGAGTGAAGTGTGGTAATCTGCATTAGAGAGGGGAATATTGAAATGGTATATTGAAGTGCGGTAGATTGGAGCAGGGTTAGGTAGATTGGGGTGAGGTGGGGGTTGGGTGAGGTGGAGTGGGGGAATATTGAAGTGGGTAGATTTGTGTTTAGTGGGGTAGCCGTAGATTGAGTGGAGTGGAGTGGGGTAGATTGAAGTGGAGAGGAGTACATTAGGATGAAGTGGTGTGGGGTAGATTGGAGTACGGTAGATTGCAATGTAGTGAGGTAGATTGGAGTGGGGTAGATTGGAGTGGGTGGGGTGGGGTGAACTAAGAGGGGTATATTGTGGTAGCGTGGTGTAGATTAGAGTGGAGTGGCTTAGATTGGAAGGAGTAGATAGTGGTAGATTAGAGTGTGCTAGACAGCATATGGGGAATATTGAGAATGGGTGGATTGGAGTGGAGAGGAGTAGATTGGAGTAAGGCAAATTAGGGTGGAGTGGGGTAGAATGGAGTGGAATGGGTTGATTGGAGTGGAGCAGAGTGGAGTGGGGTAAATTGCAGTGGGGTGGGGTAGAGTGGGATAGAGTGGGGGTGAAGTGGGATAAATAGGAGCAGAGTGGCATAGATTGGAGTAGAATGCAGTAACCTCAGTGGAGTAGATAGGGGTAGATTGGGTTAGGGTAGATTGGGGTGGAGAGGGGTGGGGTAGATTGGAGTCGGGTGGATTGTGGTGGAGTGGGGTAGATTAAAGTGGATAGGAGTTGTATAGATTGCAGTGTAGTTTGGAATAGACTGGGGTAAGCTGGAATTGAGTGAGGTAGATTTAAGCATGGGCGAATGTTGCGAATTCGCTATCCGCGAATTTGTGGATTTGCGAATTCGCGATCCGCAAAATTCGCGAATTTGTGCGAATTTGCGGATTTTTGTTTTTTTGCGTGTTCGCTGGGTTTTTTGCGGGTTCGCAGGGTTTTTTGCATGTTCGCGGGGATTTTTGCGTCTTCGCGAGCCGCTTGCATAGCGAAGTTACCCATGCAGTCGTTTATGGGAGAGGGAGAGAGAGAGATAGAGAGATAGAGAGATAGATAGATAGATAGATAGATAGATAGATAGATAGATAGATAGATAGATAGATAGATAGATAGATAGATAGATAGATAGATAGATAGATAGATAGATAGAGAGGGAAAGAGAGAGGGAGAGAGAGAACGAGAGAAAGAAAGAAAGGCCGGATCTCTGAAGGGTCAGATTCCTGAGTTGCCCCTACAGAACATACAGCTTTTTATTTTTAGCAAAATGCATATGAAAATTGTGCTGTAAAGGTCTCTTTTAGTTTAACCCCTCCTGACAACTCAAAATGGGTGTATTTGCCATCCTCTCCCTTCTTCCTGTTTTTTATATCTGTAAGTGCTTCCTGATGAGGTTTAATTCCTTGGACAGGAGCCTTGTTGCCTACTTGTAACTATTCTCTGACCCTGCTTCAAGGGTCAGAGCAGGGTCAGAGAATAGTTGCAAGTAGGCAACGAGGCGCCAGGAAGCAATTAGCAGCAGGTGTCCAAGTTGAAGTTAATTTGTTTGTAACCCTTTTGTAAAAGGTTACAAAGAAATTAGGTTCAACTTTTGCACTGCTGCTGTAACCCTTGCTTGGCTGAAAATTCGTCCCCACTGATTCGCGGATTTTACCGCAATTTCGCGAGATTCGCGGATCGCGAAATCACGGAAAATCCGCAAATTCACCCGCGAAACGGATTTTACGCCCACCCTTAGGTAGATTGAACTAAGGTAGATTGGAATGGAGTGGAGTAGAGTGGAGTGGGGTAGATTGGAGTAGATTTGGGCAGATAGGAGTGGAGTGGATTGGACTTTGGTACAACGGAGTGGGGTAACTTGGAGTGGAGTGGGGTAGACTGGGGGACATTGGAGAAGTGTGGTATAAATCTGAGTGGAATGTGGTACATTGGAGTGGGGTAGATTGATGTGGGGTGGGGTTGATCGGAGTGGAGTGGGGTAGAGTGGAGTGGGATAGATTGGATCATAATGGAGTGTATTATGGTATATTGGAGTTGGGTAGACTGGGTTAGAGTGGGGTACATTAAAGTGAGATGGGATTGATTGCAGTGGAGTGGGGTAGATTGGAGTAAAGTGGGATAGATTGGATCGTAGTGGAGTGGATTGAGGTAGACAGCGGAGTTTTGCCTACCTCTGTGTTTGCCACGGAGCGCGGAGTAGGCAAATCTCTGCAAATTCTGCTGTTGGAGCGGAGTTACCTGCCCACGGTTAGAGCAGATATAGGTAGATTGGAGTGTGGTAGATAGCAGATGTGGTCGATTGTGATTTGGTAGATTGTAGTGGCGTATATAGGAGTGGAGAGGAGTAGATTGGAGTGGAGTGGTAGATTTGGGTGGAGCGGGGTAAATTGGAGTAGGATTGATTGGGTGTATTGTGTCAGGGTAGATTGGAGTGGGGTAGATGGAGTGAGATAGGTGGGAGCTGGGAAAGTTTGGAGTAGGGTAAATGCAGGTTGATTGGAGTGGAGTTAGATAGAGTGATGTGGGGTAGATTGCGATGGGGTGGGGTTGATTATCATGGGGTAGATTGGGTTAGGGTGAGGTAGATTGGATTGGAGTATATTGGAGTGGTGTAGATTGGGGTACATTGGAGTGGGGTAGAGTGGAGTGGGGCGGATAGGGTGGGGGAGATGGAGTTGGGTAGTTTGGGGTGGAGTGGGCTATGGTAGATCGTAGTCAATGGACTGGGGTGGATTGGGATGGAGTTGGTTAGATTGGGCTGGAGTGGGATAGATTTGGGTGGGAATGTAGATTGGAGTGAAGTAGAGTGGGGTAGATTGGGTAGAGTGGAATGCAGTGTGATAGACTAGGATAGAGAGGAGTGGGATTGATTGATTGGATTGGAGTGGCTATATTGCAATGGGGTAGATTGGGGTAGAGAGGAGTGGCGTAGATTGGAGATGAATGGGGTGGTGTGGAGTGGAGATTGGAGTGGAGTGAGATAAATGGGAAGAGTGGAGTGAGGCACATTGGAGTGAAGTGCAGCAGATTAGGGTTGATTTGGTGGAGTAGAATAGGGTAGATTGGAATAGAGTTTGGTAGATTGGAGTGGGGTAGATTTATTTATTTAAAGATTTAAATAGTGCTAGCTAGACCCGGAGGTATCAGAGTGCTTTACAGAATCGAGAGCAAGGCAATGATCAGTTTCTGAGAATGTGACATACAGCAATCATAGGTTCAAGTATACATAAAATAAATACATGGGAAAATTAGTTAGGCAGAGCGGGAGGAGTACACAAAAATCTATACACAGAAAATTGTTTGGCCATGAGGGTGGATTACTGCATTGTGGTCAAATCGAACATTTCGAGTACACGGAGAGAAACACATCTAAGTCAATAGAGGCAAATACAGAAAAAAAGAAAATAGCCAACTGACCAATGGAGTCTGAACTGACAAAGAGAGCCTATTTTAGTTTAGTTTGCTCATGAGTTCCAGTGTTTGTTGAGGAGATGGCATTTCAGGTCTCTTTTGAAGCCAGGGAAGGAGGGGTTGCATTGTAATTCCATCTGGAGGGAGTTCCAAATGCTGGGAGCATCACCTGAAAAAGAGCGAGCCTGGGTTGTTTTCCTTTTCATTTTGGTAGGAATGAGAAGATGTGTGGTGGAGTTTCTCAGAGGCCTGGTTCATTCTGCTTTTGTGAGTTTGTTGTGTAAATAGTCAGGAGAATATGGGTATAGTGCTTTGTGGGTGATGCAGTCAGTCTTGTAGATGCATCTTCCTTCAATGACAAGCCAATTTGGGGACTTGAGGGCAGGCATGATATATTCATACTGTTTAATGTCTGTTATGAGCTGGGCTGCCATGTTTAATACTGATCTGAGGGGGGCAAGGTGAGTTTTCAGGGTCCCTGTGTGGATAGCATTGCTGTAGTCAAGTTTGGAGAGGACCAGGGATTGAACAACCTATTTGAAATCATCCGACGGAAAGAATGGTTTAATTTTTTGGGGGAGGTGTTTTAGTGTGTAAAGTGCTCCGTTGGCTGAGTTTTAGATGTGTTTCTTCATTGACAAGTTTTTGTCCAGGGTGAAGACTTTAGCCGAGTTGGATAGAGTGAGTGAACAATTTAGAGCCTTCAGGTCAATGATCCAGTCTTGGATTGGAAGGTGGCTACTTTCGGGGGAGAACAGAATAACGTCTGCTTTGATGGGGTTTAATTTTAGATGGTAAGAGTTTAACAAAGATTGTATCTTACTCAGTGTGACGTTGAGATGTAGGATGGCACTGGGTGATTTGATTTTGTAGTAGAGTTGCGTGTCATCTGCATAGAGGTGGTATTTTATCCCTGCTTGTTTCAGGATCATAGTAAGGTTAAAAAGTGAGGGGAGAGGGTTAAGCCCTGGGGGACACCAAGAATGACAGGTGTGGGTTTCGAGAGACAAGACTTGGTTTTGATTTGTTGTAATTGTTGTTGTAGGTAAGATGTGAACCATTTTAAAACTGTCCCATTAATACCGGAGCGGATCTTCAGTGACTCCAGTAAGGCTGGGTGATTGAGTGTATCAAAAGCCACAGATAGGTCAAGTAGGATAAGTAGGCAAGCATCTCCATCCTCCAAGGATCTATGGATATCATCTGCAATATTGAGCATGGCGGTTTCTGTGCTGCAGCCTTTCCTGAACTCTACTTGGAAGGAGTCAAGTAGGTTGGATTCACCTATATGCTTGTTGAGTTGTTGTAAGATGCATTTTTCTATAGTTTTGGCTACAAAAGTGAGGTTAGAGATAGATCTGAGGATGTTGAGATCGTTAGGGTCTGCCATGGGATTTTTGAAAATAGATGTGATTTGACCTAATTGGAGGGAGTCTGGTACAGAGAAGTATTTATGATTTTTGTCCAACATAGGGCGATGATGTGGTTTAGTTTGTGTATTATTTTTGCAGGGAGGGGATCTTTGGTGCGTGAGGTAGGCTTTAATTTCACAATAATATTGAAGAATTCTAGTTCAGTCATGGGTTTGAAGTCCTACAAATTGGCATCATTTTTTCAATTGGGTGTTGAAAAGGTTATTGTTTGTTCCATTTGGGGTTAATTGGTCATTTTAAGTTCAGTGTCAGGACTGCCGTGGAGGGAGGGGTGTCAGTGAGGGTCGTTAACGGGGGGGGGGGGTAGGGTTGTGACTTGAAAGAAGGATTGCTCAATTTTAGAGATTTTATCTGTGAAGAAGCTGGCAATTTCTTCACATCGTTCTTTAGAGGCTATTATTTTGTGCGGGGAGGAAGCCGTAGTTTATCGTTTGACAATGTTAAAGAGCTCCCTGGGTCTATTCTTTGCACAGTCCAGTTGGATGCAGAAGAAAGAGGCTTTTTCTCTGAAAATGTGCTTCTTGTATGCTAACCTATGCTAACCTAGCAGCTCTGAGTAGAGTTAGATGTAATGACGAGGTGGTTAAGATCAGAGTTAAACCATGATTTTGATTGGATTAATCTTAGCTGTTTTAATTTGAGCGGTGCAACTTAATCGCAAACTTCCATTATCTCTGTGTTGAAGTGGGCAGTGAGATCATTAATGTTTTGAGTGTGAGGGAGATGGTGAGGTTGTTCACGAATCTTAGATTCAATATCTGTAGATGGGACTTGTTTGAGGTTTCTGCCTGGTCCACTACTTAGGATTGTTTGTTAAGACTGAGTGAGGTTTCACAATGGCATCGATGTTGAGCAGTATGAGAAGGTGGTCAGATCAGTCAATGGTACGATGGCATTGATGGAGACCAGTTCATTTCTAGTGATAATCGGGTCTAGAGCAGCGCCTTCATTGTGGGTTGGTTCATTGCAGAGTTGTTTTAGGTCATTCATTTCAAGAAGGTTCAAGAGGTGCCTGACTGTGGTGTCTTCGGCATTGTTCCAATGAGTGTTGAAATTGCCCAAAAACATGTCCTCCATGTAAGTAAGGGAGAACTGAGTAAGTAGGTCAGATAACACTTCAGCGAAGAGGGGCCGATCACCAGGCGGGTGTAAGATGGTGTGAAGTTTGATAGGCGGGGAGCCTTAACCTTTAAGTTTAATGCCAAGTTATTCAAAAGTCGAGTATAATGCATTTCTTTGAATGGAAAGTCTAATTTCAGCTTTGGTGATTATGGCTAGATCTCCACCTTTTCTTTCAAGTCTGTCGTGTCTAATAATGGAGTAAACAAGAGGTGCAAGTAGGTCAAGTATGGCAGTAGAGTGGTCATTGAGCCAAGATTCCGTTAGGAAAGCGATATCAATTCTCTCACTGAGGATGGTTTCGGCTATATCTGTAGAGTGTTGTGCTGCTGATTTACAGTTGACAAGCATGCAAGATAGAGGGCAGGGATTATCCTTTGCAGATTTTTGGGTATGGATGGTGCTGCATTGTACAGGAGGTCTGGGTGAGTTAGAAATTACAGGAGTTCTATTTATGCCCATTATTACTGGGATTGTAGAGGGAGGAATATGGACCCTTGTCTTGGTCTTGGGGAGGCAAGATTCTCTGAGAGTATCTGCTTCCAGTGCGGATAAAGGGCAGTGCAAAAGCTTAGACCTACGGGCCAGCAGGCATAGGGGAATAGAGGGCCAGAGGGAGCATTGTCAGGTAGTCAGAGAACATGTGTAAGGAGGCAATTTCCTAATCTTGTGTGTGTGAGAGAGGGCACGGATGGCCTAGTTTGAGAGATCCTGTCTAAGATATGCTAAGTCGGTAGCGAGAGAGTTGAGTTTATGCTCCATTGGGTACAGAATGTGTGAAAGAGTGTTTGAGGTGCATCCCGCAATGAGGGGGGAGGAAAACGCAGTAAGACCTGCATATGAGGGTGCAGAAATGACAGCGCTGTGGGGTTGATCTGTATCGTTAGGACAAGGATTGAAGACAGTCTGGGTGGGATGCATAGGGTCTGCCTTGGCAAGGTGGGAGTGTCAGCTGAGTATTGAGTCGATGATGGTCTAAGTATGGGGCCTTGTCACTAGGTTTGCAGTGGGCATCATCTGGATTTGTTACAGGGGGATGGGAGCAGGTGGGTAACTCCTGGTAGGCAATTATCTGCGGTGAGAGTTGGATGGGGTGTCAAAGTTACTGGTTGTGTCCAGGGGAGTCTGAGAGTTGAATACATTGAGAGTGGGAGGATATGTGGCCAGTCCTGAGTAAAGGGAGCAGAGAGCGCTAAACTATAGGGGTGATAAGTGTCAAAGGGCCTGGGATTGACAATTGTCTGTGTGAGTAGAGTAGGGTTATCGTTTGAAGGAAGGGCATCTGCAGTTAGATCAGTGGCTGAAGGACTAGAGGAGGGGTCTGCATCCCTAGGCTTGGTGTGAGTATCATCTGGGTTTGTTTTCATGAGATAGCAGTATAGGGTGGGAGCATGAGAAGTCATTCTTGAGGGTATTGTTCGGCACTGTGTGGTGCTAGGTGCAGAAAGGTTGATGGAAGTGTCCAGGAATGCTTAGAAGGAAGAAGGTGGGCTGTTCTGGGTTTTTTGATTGTGGTATGTGAGAAAGAGGCATTTGGGGTGATTGACCCTGTTGTGTGAGTGAAGTGAACAATGAACGGAAGCGTCTATCAAAGATCTTGAGGTGAGGGTCAGTGGCTTGTATGAGTTCATTGCCTGTCCTGAAAATGGATACATCAATTTCCCCACTAAAAGAAGTGGAAGGGGATTTCATCAGTTTTGTTCCATAGGGTATTTTGATTGTTTTAGTGACTTGAAGGAGGAGAAGGAAGATGTTTTTGCATTTAGCTGGGCGTTTGGAATAGAAGATAAAGTCAGTTTTCTTTGTGCAATTTGTAATGTTGTGGTAGGTATTAGCTATTAAAGTTTCCAGGTGCTGTTTCAGTAGTTCGTGTTTGAGATTCTTTTTAGCGTTGTTTGTGATATTTTTCGGATACGTGATGCTCGATGAGTTTGTGCCATATCTTGTAAGGGCAGTATTGAGGGGTATATGGAGGTACATTGCTGAAGATAAATTAGTATCTAGATACAATTGAACTGCAAGATTTGGCCACGGATGGGGAGGGAAAGGATTTTAGAATAGAGGAGTGAAGAGCAACACCTCACCCACAAAATTTCACGGGCAGGGACAGCCCCAGACATATATGTTCTCTGTGGCTTTGCTAACACCCTCACTATGTCAAATGCATCCAGAAGATGATGGGCAAAAATGGTCTTCTCTCAGTCACCGTCAGGGCAGGCCAATCCTCCAATTAGGCCCCAACCAAAAGCCTTGAGAGGGCCGCAAGTCACTCCACGCTCTGTAATGGCTGACTTACGGTGAGGAGGGCCATCTCAAGATGACCAGCTCCCCCTGAAATTACTAGACTCATCAAGGAGCCGGTCTCCAGCGTAGAGGGGAACCAGAAACAAGCAATAGGTGCCTCAGCCATGAAGGAGTCAGGAAAACAGCTAGACAAGCATCGCCGGAGACTGGGTGGGTCGGGCATGGGAGGGGAGCCGAGGAGCCTCCGAGGGGCGCACAGACATATTCCAAGGTTAGTAAGGGCTGAGTATGGGCGAGGGACTAGTTTCGAGTTGGCCAGCACCCCTCAGGTTTCAGTAAAAGTACGGAGCAAGCCTCCAGCACAGGAGAGGAAGTGGGGGCAGATCAAATTCAGTACTCATCTAGCCCAAGATAATTGTTATTGCGCCAGGACGACTCTAAGGCTTCCGTTAGAAGGCGCACCGGTGGGGGAAATAAATCAGCGAGGGCACAGTCAAAGCCACCAGATAGGGCATAGCCAAACCAAAAACTGCAGTTTAGAAGTTGCCCTTTAATGAATATTAGAGCTTCTTTTTTCCAATCAATGGAAATTTCAATCAAAGAGCCTCTTGTGCACATAATTCAATTTTGCAGCAGCCCTGTCGATATGCACACCTGTGGCCAATTGGTAACACGAAGGCTTTAGCAGAAACCACTTAGGTTACCTACATATGGTAGCAATAAGATTCTAAGAACTTGTAGATTGTCTAGTCAAAATTTAAGTGCACCTACATCGTTGTACAACATGAACAAGTACCTAGAAATTCCATACCTTTAGCCAGTAAGATTAATATGAGAAACTTTGTTAGTACACAGGAGCAGCCGCCATCAGACAGGAAGGCCAATCCAAACCGCTCCACAGCCACGGTCGGGGGTGAGGCAGACCTCAGTGGAATTGCGAGATGGCGGCCATATTTGAAGCACCGGCAGCCATCATGGGGGAACCAAGCTGCTCCATGGCTCTCCCTCAGGGCAACAACAAACCCAACAGAAAAAGGCAAGAAAGGAGCCTTGATTTGGGGCCCGGGCAGCTGACAGAGAGATCCGATGCCGATTTGCGGTCCCTCAAGGCGGCACAGGCACTCACCCGAAGAAGGCAAATGGCACACAGATTCTCAGCCCCCACAGCCGTCAGGATGGTCAGCAGCCCCAACATTGGATGGGGACCATCGCTTAATGGACGACTTTGGGCAGCACTTAAGATATCATTTAAGCAGCGCTTAAGACATCATTCATGCATCGGGCGGATCAAGAGGGCAAGGAAGGTTGAAACTGAAAGATTGAAGAGGGATGATTGAAGTAGGGTGGTGTGGGGTAGGTTGGAGTGGAGTGGTGTAGATTAGAGTGCTATAGATTGGAGTGGTTGGGTTGGATTGGAGTGGGGTAGAGTCAGTGGGGTGGGTTTTGGTGGGGTAAATTGCAGTGGTGTAGAATGGGGTGCAATGGGGTAGATTGGGGTTGAGTGGCATAGATTGGAGTGGAGTAGACTAGAGTGGAGTAGATGGGGTAGAGTGGAGTGGGGTAGTTTGCAAATCGGTATATTTGAGTAGGGTTGATTGGGGGAGTGGGATGGGGTAGGTTGGAAGGGGTAGCGTGGGATGGATTGGGGTAGAGTGAAGTGGGTTAGATTAGAGCAGGGTAGGTTTGAGTGGAGTGTAGTAGAGTGGAGTGGGGTAGATTGGAGTGAAGTGGAGTGGAGTGGATTTGGGTAGAGTGGAGTGGTGTGCAATGGAGTGGAGTGGGGTAGATTAAAGTGGACTGAGATTGAATGGGTGGATTGGAGTGAGGTAGATTGGAGTGAGTTAGAATATGGTATAGTGAAGTGAGGTAGATTGTTTACATTGGACTGGAGTGGGGTGGATTGTGGTAGATTGGAGTGAGGTAGATTGGGTAGAGTGGAATGCAGTGTGGTAGATTTGGGTAGAGTGGAGTAGGGTAGATTGGGTGGAGTGGGGTAGGTTAAATTGGAGTGGGATAGAATGGAATGATTGGGGTGAAGTTGGGTAGATTTGACAGGAATGGGGTAGATTTGTGCAGCATGAGGTTTGTTGGAGCAAATGGAGTGGGGTTGAGTGAGTAGATTTGAATGCAGTGAGGTAGATTGTGGTAGAATGGAGTGGGGTAGATTGGGAGGATTGTAGTGGGTAGATTGGGGTCAAGTGGAGTGGGCTAGATTGGAGTTGAATGGGGTGGAGCAAAGTCCAGATTGGATGGGATTGAGATAGCTGGGGAAGAGTGGAGTGGGGTAGATTAGAGTGGAGTAGATTAGGGTGGAGTGGGGTAGATTTGGTAGTTTAGAGTAGGGTAGATTGTAATAGAGTCAGGTAGGCTGGAGTGGGGGAGATTGGAGTGGGGTGGATTGAAGAGGGTGATTGGAGTAGGGTAGTTTGGAGTGGGGTAGGTTGGAGTGGAGTGGGGTACACTGGAGTGGGGTAGATTGTGGTAGATTGGTGTGGGGTAGATTGTGATGACGTGGGTTGGATTGAAGTGGGGTAGGGTAGATTGGATTGCATAGGAGTTGGATCTTTTGCAGTGGAGGTTGGGGTGTATTGGGGTAAATTGAGTGGATTGGAATAAGGTAGATTGGAGCGCAGAGGGGTAAATTATGGTATATTGGGGTGGGGTAGATTGTGGTAGATTGAAGTGGGTTAGATTCTGGTCAATTGGAGTGGGGTAGATTGTGCGGCAGTGGTTTAGTGGAGTGAAGTGGGGTAGATTGGAGTGGATAAGAGTTAGATAGATTACACAATGGAGTTTGGAGTGGAGTGGGGTAAATTGGAATAGAGTGAGATACATTGGACACTGTAGCTTGGAGTGGAGCGGGGTAGAGTGGAGTGGGGTAGATTGGAGTGGAGTGGGGTACATTGGAGTGGAGTGGTAGATTGGAGCAGCGTGGGTTAGATTTGAGTGGAGTGTGATAGACTAATGTGCACTGGGGAAGATTGGAGGGAATTGGGGTTAAGTGGAGTGGAGTAGATTGGAGAGAGGTATATTGGAGTGGAGTGGAGCGGGGTACATTTTAAGTAGAGTGGTGTGGGGTGGGATAGATGGTAGTGGAATGGGGTAGATTGTATTGTACTGGAGTGGTTTGGGGTAGATTGGTGTGGAGTGGGGTAGATAGGGTTAGAGTGGGGTAAATAGAAATGGGTAGATTGGAGTGTGATGGGGTGGAAGTGGGGTAGGTAAATTGGGGTGGGGTAAATTGGAGTGGGGTAGATTGAAGTGGAGTGTCGAATATTGGGTGAAGTGGAGTGGAGTGATGTGGTGTAGATTGGAGTAGAGTAGATTGGGGTAGATTGCAGCTAAGTGGAGTGGGGTGGGGAAGATCGGGGTACATTAAAGTGGAGTCGGTAGATTGGAATAGGGTAGAGTGGAAAGGGGTAAGTGGTGTGGAGTGTAGGGGCATAGAGAGGAGTGTTGTGTAGTGAGTGGCACAGATTGGAGTGACTTGGAGTTGATTGGCGTAGTGTGTAATATAGTGACTTAGTATGGAGAGACACAGAGTGGAGTGGCATGTCGTAGAGTAATTGCAGAATGGAGTGGTGTGCATAGAGTGGAAGGGCTTAAAGTGGAATAGAGTGGAGAGGTGTAAAGTGGAGTATGCATGGTATGGTAGAACGCTGCCATTACGGACAACACATTTCCAATGGAAATGACCATTACATTTGCACCAAATACGGTTTTACTGCACACAAACGATAATGTGTGCAAATGTCATCACCTAGTGTATTGATGTGTTTTGATCATATTCAAATATTTGTTTCCATCACACTTCAGAATAACAACAAATGTGTGCTTCATTTGTATTAATTCTTATATATTATGAAACATCATCACAGTTTTTTGTGTGCTAAAAAACATCTTACACCCTCTCCTCCTACATGGATACTCAGCAGGATTGTCACATAAATTCTCTTACTTTGAAGTCTGAGAAAGAAATGTAAATGCCAAGCTCCCTTCTCTGTCTTTGAATGCACAACAAATGCGACATGATAAGAACAATACTTAAAGGCCTGTTTACAGAAAGCGAGGTTGTGGAAAAATACAGTAAACAAGGTTTTGGCAAGGGGGGGAACAAACACGAGCTGGACAGCCTAAAGAGAATAATGCCAGCAAATAGAAAGCCAGAACATGCGAGTTACAAACCACAAAGCCAATGGTAAGCAACAGGCGGAATGTAATACTAGGTCAGCTTTCTAAATATCCCCAGGATGTATTTAACAAACCAGACAACTGTGCTGTTTTGTAGGCTGCGGACTAAAAATGAGAGGGAGACTCAACTCCTCATGTCCCAATTAGTTAGTTGATAGTGCCCTTACAGAACCATGCGTATCACCTTTCTAGTTTCATGCAGGTCTCCTCCCATGCTGCAGTGGATTTCATTTACCCTTTCTGTGGCTCTCTTTTCGTGCTCAAATCAATCCATGTTTTTTACACCTATCTTTTTCTATACAGACACAAGGCCTTCCCAGTCCTCAGCAGTTCTCCTTTAGCCTTCACCTGGTGTTTTTGATCTGCCCAATACCCTTCTACATCTAAAGGTTAAGTCATGGCTTACCGTGAAGTCTGAAGTTTGTGATCGGCGCTACTGCCACACCACACTTGAACAACGCATCAGTCGCTGCCAAAAGCTTGAGTGTTAAGAAACCTCCATAGGCCTAGAAGAGGAAAGAGATCATTAAAGTACTTTGGTTAGATCATTGTTCTGGGACCAGCCACATGACACCCCTGTGTTTAATTAAAATGTGCAGTGCTTGATAATAAACACAAATAGTGGAGTGCATTGTGCAGAAACTTTGACCAGCTAAGGACATGTTCCTGAGACAGCCCTGCAACAGCTTAAAGACAGCCCACTCAAAATGTCGAGACAGTCCTTGAACTAAATCTTTAGACACAGGGCTGGCTTTAGCACTGGTGGCGCCAGGTGCCACTATATTTGCTGGCACTACCCCCAATGACCTCCTTATCCACTTATTCCTCTCTACCACACTCCCACAGTGCCCCTCATCTGTCCACAGCCTCTCTCTCACATGCATTTCGTTTGTTCTATGGTTCTACTCATACCAGTGTAGGATGTCAGAGCACTTTACATCACACACACATTATACAGAGACAATTTATCTCTTGTGTATAAATTAGTGCATAGCAAATTTTATTTAAGGCAATATAACTGTATGCAGGGCATGTGACTCCTACAAAGTGTAGAAGTCAGATGTCATCCATACTGGAAGGCAGTATATGTTAGGTGTGTTTGGTCTGGAGAGGCACACACTCGGGAATTAAAATGTACCACAGTGGCTGGCTTGGCTTTATTAATAAGAATGCATTTCTACCCCAAAAAAATATTCTTATGGTCTGGCTTGACAGCCCAGCTGTCTAAATGGGCTTTGGGTCTACCCACATGTTGGGAGTCAAGAGTACATGTTTTGATTGGCTAGACGTTGTGTTGTTCCATAAAAAGTGTTTCCCCTCCATGCAGCTGTGATCATTTTGTATATTTATCCAGCTAACTGAACTTGAATTTTCAGCAACCCACACACAACATAATAATGCTATTAACGTGCCCTAGATAGTTAGATAATGTATGGTGTTCTTCTTTGGCAACAGCAGTGATGAGAGGAGCGCAGTCATTAACTTACATAGATGTTTAGGTCTGGCTTGAAAGGGTAACTGTCACCTAACCATTTTGCCTTAACCAATATCATTCTACAGTTCTTTGTTTCCACACAAGTACCTATCCATTACCATGTTATGTATTTGTAATGCTTCACATTACCATACAACATTGCTATAAAGCTAGACCTATTGGCATGCAAATGCTTGTTAGCAACATTAGGATAATGAAAGACTGGGGGGAAAAACATAAGGTTCTACTCAATACCATGCAGTTTCCAAGCAGCTCTTTGTTGACTGTTCATAGGTCACTGTGGTAAATTTGGACTGTAACTTTTGAACTGCAAGTAACAAAAAGATCTGTGACAAAAGGAGTAAGCCACTGAGCTATCAACATTAAATACGGTACTGTGATCTGCATGGTACATGATCCTTCGAGCAGGCTTATTAACCCTCTGTGCTTCTTTATGATGAGTCAAAAGTGCCACCAGACAAAACGCTCATCTCTCGCAAGCAGGAACATTAATTACTAGAGTTTTCTTGACACTTTTATTGTTGCCTGAAAACTGATGTGCACACAAGGAACTCTGCAGCAGGTGCTTTTAAACCCATACATTATTTCTAACACAGTACACCCCTGAGATCAGTGGCAGATGTGGCTGAACTGGTCTCACCACCCTAAGTTCAGGCAGCTTGGGCAAAGATAACATTGGAACCAAAATCATCTCAAGATTTCCCAGAACCAAATTGTGAGAGGACCTCTCGGGTCAAATAGATAGTCAAAGACATGGTGAAACCATAGACATGCTTACTTGACATTGTATAAAAACAGGTATTGCTATAGGTTGTACATGGACATAAAAATAGGACTAAATATATCGATACCTGGGATAAAAACGTTGTCTTCCATCGCCCACCTTGCATTGCACCACATGGAATACAGGGTACACTAATGCACAGGGAAAATTACTGCAAAAGGGCTTTGTAATGATGATGCTAAGACATAGTTAAATACATTTCACAGCTGCTCTCAAACACACATTGTAGTTTTGTAAAAGTCCATCTCCATTTGGTGGGACTACAATGATGGATGTCAATTTACCATAATAAGAAGGGTAGAGGAAGTAACATCATAGAGTTTGACCATCACTACATTACAGAGTTGACCCCTTGTCCCGCCATTCGTCCCTCAATAGCCTCCTATTTGCTGGTGAGGGATTAGTGGATGGACATATCATAGAAAATTAGCAGGGCTACCAGGGTTAGCAAGGGCAAGTCGAGGACAGCTGCTGCTAACTGTGGCAGCTGATACAACTAGGATATGCCTAAATTACGTTCAAGAATAATATCACCTAAAGTGCAGTTAGTAACAATTCAAAAATCTAAAGCTAAGCACAATTAAGAGGCACAAGGACATTTAATCCTCAAGGAAGTAATTCATAGAATCACTGGGCATGCAAAAAACTGGTGAGCCTTGCGTTCCCTGCAGAAAGCCTGATAAAGGAAGATTAAACTGAGCCAGCCTCATCTTTTGCATGCCCCATCTTCCCATTTACTTCACCTTTTTTCCCTTGCAATGCCCTTCTTCTACTGTAGTAGGAGGGAGTGGCAAATTCCAATAATGACGAAAGGGTGCCTTCTTACCTTTCCGTAGACTCCAATCCGATGACGGTCTATGTAAGGCAACTGCATCAACCACCTGTAAGGAAAGATCGCTGTTAGCGAACTCTGGAGTCTCTTGCAGAGAAGCAAAGTGACTTGAAGAGAGGTTGGCAATTCCTAATGCTGAGGAAGCACTACTCATGCAAGTGGATCCCCACTGAAACGAGAAGAACGGTCACACAGGCCCTCGTCAGCAGCAGGTTGGACTACGGAAATGCCCTCTACGCAGGAGCCTTGGCCAAACTCCTGAGACGGCTCCAACGCATCCAGAACGCCTCTGCACGCCTGATCCTCGACATCCCTCGCCGCAGCCACATCACACCCCACCTGAGAGACCTGCACTGGCTCCCGGTAAACAAAAGGATAACCTTCAAGCTCCTCACCCACCCACACATGGCACTCCGCAACACCGGACCAACGTACCTCAACAGACAACTCACCTTCTACACCCCCACACGCCAGCTCCGCTCCGCAGACTTCGCCCTTGCCACAGTCCCCCGCTTCCGAAGAGCGACCTCCGGCGGCAGATAGTTCCCCCATCTCACCACCAAGACCTGGAACACCCTCCCCATCCACCTACGGCAGACCCAAGACCTGCTGACCTTCAAAAAACTCCTCAAGACCTGGCTTTTCGAGCAGAAGCAGCATTCCCCACCCCAGCACCTTGAGACCCTCACGGTGAGTAGTGCGCTTTACAAATTGCATGATTTATTAATACCTTGAGCTGCAAATCTCTAAAGAAGGGTCCAGGAACCCTCAACAAGGTTCGCAACTCCTCAGGACACATCAAAATTAATTTAGGGAACGCCTATTCTGTTGCATGGAAAGCCATTCTGATTCCCAGATTCAACTCATGTTGAATACAGGGCCGGCTTTAGGGCAGTACGACTGGGTGTGGCCGCACTGGGCGCTGATCTGTGGAACGGGTTGCTAACCTCAGGGGTGCACTGTGATTAGCAATAACATGATTGGAGAGATGAGGGGCACTTTTGCCCAGTAGTAGTGAGAGAATCCGCATAGGAGGCCATGGGGGTGGGGGGTGCCAAAAATGATTGTCACCTTGGGCACAACCAGCGTAATAGCCAGCCCTGGTTGAATGGCAATGTTTTTATTGTTTCTGTAAGGAAATGCACGTTCAACCCCACAATTTTGGACAGATGCTGCTGGTTTTTCAACTTTGAGAGTGCACCAAGGCCTGCTAACCAGACCTCCGTGCCAGTATTCGAACTCATTACAAAGTGTATGTCGAATTGGCTATCCCCAATTGGCAGAGACTGACTTGCTTCTAAATCCCTAATATATGGATATATGGCAGCAAGGCTAGGGCAGAGTGCCTACGAAGGGCTGCAGCACTGATTGCGCCACCCTGTGTGCGACAAAGTACAAAATGGCTCCCAGCCTGCCACTGCAGACTGGAAGGGCAGTTCAAAACTGCTAGATCAACTTTGCCATTTAATCCAAAGGCAAAGCCCCCACTTCCCTTAACAATTTATATATATATATATATATATATATTCATGAAATTCGTCACCTTTCAGACAGAAAACACACCATGCCAGTTCCGTAGTGACGAAGAGTCGACCCAAAAGAGTGCTGGTGCAAGAAAGTTTATTCAAATGAAGCCAGCGCTGCCGCCATGACGCGTTTTGCCTTCGAAGAGGCTTGATCACATATATATATATATATATATATATATATATATATATATATATATATATATATATATATATATATATAATTCAATGAAAAAACCATAGGTTATAGACCATATATAGTTAGGGATTAGCATTTAAAAAACCTTATTTTATTTGCACAAAACCATTGAAATTCCATATATAGTTAGAAGCGCTAACTATATATCGCGCACCCGCAATCCACTGCTGATGATGTCACATATTACATCATTCATGACATGGTCAGTGACATCACTGATGACATCACTGATGACATCTCAAATGACATCACTGATGACATCACTGATGACATCACTGATGACATCTCAAATGACATCACTGATGACATCACTGATGACAACTCAAATGACATCACTGATGACATCTCAAATGACATCACTGATTACATCACTGATGACATCTCATTTGACATTACTGATCACATCACTGATGATATCATTCATGTGATAATACGATGAACCTCTTCAGACTCTAATATAACCTTAGATACAATCAGTGTAAAAAGACACTCACAGACTGTCACTTATCCATGGAGTTACTCACACACCTAGTCAGTCATGCAAAGAATCAATCACACCTCCATTTCCTCAACTATACAGTTATACAAACTTTACTTATTCAAACATATACTAACACATATTTACTCTCTTATACAATCCCTGATACAAGTTCACAATGATCCATACAGTCACTCACACATTCACTGGCTCTTATGCACAGTTATTTATATATGTCAACTCTCACATGTACTGTGTTTTACATATGTACTTACTTTGACATGTAGCACTGAGATATCCATTCACTCACCAATACACTCATGCACACAGTCAACCGCCCATACAGCTGTTTCCACATGCACTTTTGAAACCATACATCTAGTGAATCAACTGCTCACACATCTATGCACAGAGTCATACACCTCCCAGCCACCCACACACACACTCAGTCTCCCATACAAATACTTGGGCAACCAATCAATAACCCATATAGTTACTCATATAGCTACTTATCAACACATGCAACAGTTTACAGAACAACAGACATAATGATGCACAAATTAAGACAGTTTAGTCACTAACCCATGCACTCAGTGAGACACATTTAATCACTCACTCATACAGTCAGTCATGCACCTACTAAATCCTTCATCCAGTCACTTATACATCCACTCATTCTTCAATATGTAAGACATATTTTAACTTTACAGAAACATACAGTCACTGGATGTTGTCATCAGTGATGTCATCAGTGATGTCATTTGAGATGTCATCAGTGATGTCATCAGTGATGTCACTGACCATGTCATGAATGATGTAATATGTGACATCATCAGCAGTGGATTGCGGGTGCGCGATATATAGTTAGCGCTTCTAACTATATATGGAATTTCAATGGTTTTGTGCAAATAAAATAAGGTTTTTTAAATGCTAATCCCTAACTATATATGGTCTATAACCTATGGTTTTTTCATTGAATTTCAATGGTTTTTTAAAAGCTAATATCTGTAGCTGTACAATGTATTGTTCTTTAAATTTTGAAATATATTTTTCATGTTCTTTAGACAATTTTTTTAAAACATTTTTTTTTGTTCCGCTCCCAGTCCGCGAACCGGTCTGCTTCCCGTTAGCTCAATTTAAAGCCGCGGCTTAGTACGCGAACCGGTCAACGTTCCTTTAGCGTAACTGTTACGTTTGCATGACGTTTTGCGTTATCGCGTAATACGTCGTTGGACGCGCCAAGTTAGCGGACCCGGAAGTGGACCGGAAAGCGGAGCAAAGCGCGAAACGTAAACACAGCAGGTCATGTGACTCGAAAATAACACTTTTCATTGGTTCATTTCACTTTTGGTTTCCTAATGATGTAATACTTGGTCATGTGATATAAAATTAACACTTTTCATTGGTTTAGAATTTTTCCTTCTCCCAAATGATGAAAACCCCTCCTTCTTTCCTCACTCTGACTTTCATCTTGGTGAGAGAAAGACCTTTTTTGATTCATCAGCAATGGCTTCAATGGTTGCTTCTGCCAGTGTGCCCCCACCACCTCCTCCACCTCCTCATGGGAAGAAAAGACTACCTGCTTCACTAATTATAGAAGAGGAGGAAAATCAAGAAGAGGAAGAACAGCAAGAAAATAACGAGTTTTTGCCAGAGGAGCCCAGAAGATATAATAGGAAAGAAAATTATATCTGGCAATTTTTTAAATTTCCTGCTGACCAAAAGAAAGTAAATGCCAGATACGTCTTTTGTCGCATTTGCGACGAACGACTTTCAAGGGGCACAGACAAAAAGTACAGTTTTGGCAATCATACAATGCACAGGCACATGAGTCGATGGCACCCTAACAATTACAGCAATGCCCAACTTCGCGACCAACAACAAAATCCACCAGAAATGGCAAGAAGATCTGTTGTTCAGGAGGTATCGGGACCGGAGGCGAGGGAGGTGATCCCGAACATCCAAATCAACATGGGAGAAGTGAAGCAAGTCTGTGTGTGGTGCAACCAGACACTTTGCTACCGCGAAAGTAGCATTACCCTGATAATGAGAGCCATCACCAATCATGTGTGCCCAAAACGCCCCAAAAAGTAAATTCTTTTTTTTTTGTTGCTCCTGTTGAGCCGTCTTCGATGAATCATTTTTGTTTCCCCCCTCCCCCCCAAAAATAAAAAAAAATACAAAATGTTCAGAAAAAAACAAAAAAATATAAAAAATGTTCAGAAAACTAATAAAAAAAATTAAAAACAACAAAAACAAAAAAAAACAGTTCTTTTCAGAACTACCTCCCCATTATTAAAAAAATTGGTAGAATTCTTTGAACTCTGCCAAGCTCTATTTCTATTAGTTCGCTACCAGTTCGCACTCCGGTACGCGTACTTTGAGCGTACCAAAAATTTTTTTTTAAAAAAAGGAACAGTAAGTATAAGGAAAGGAAACAGACAGTTATGTTACAAAAAAAGACAGCTATAGGGAGTAAAGAAAAGATACTGTTACCCGCAATTCACTTCTGATCATGTCATATATTACATAATTTTTTACATGGTCAGTGAGATCATCAGCAGTGGATTGCGAGTAACAGTTTTTTCTGTTTACTTCCTATAGTTGTCTTTCTTGTAACATAAATGTCTTTTCCTATCCTTATACTTACTGTTCTTGTTTTTAAAAATTTTGTAGATCATTCAGAAACAGTAACATTAATAGAGACAGAATTAGTGAATAATAATGAAGAAGTATGAGAAGAGAGGGACTGAGAAAAATACTGGAAGGAATAGAAAAATTAAGTAATAGAGAAAGGAAGGAGAGAAGTAGCAAACACAGGAAAGTAAAGATTAAAGAAATGAAGCAGTAGAACTAATAGATGTTAAATGTGATAGATTAAATGATTGAGTGAGGGTGACGATAAGGTGTGTCCTCTCTAAAAGTTTGTTTAAGGTGAACCGTACTCTGGGTTGCATATCAAATTTATGCTTGTTGAAGAATACAGACGAGATAATAGATGTGAAGACCTACCATTGCAGTAAAACATGCCCATTTATTACATCAATCATAACATAGTCAGTGACATCATCAGCAGTGGAATGTAGGTTAAAAAAGTAGAAAACATTTACCTTATAATTCATGTTAACTTTTCAAGCAAATTTTTCATACATTCAATCTGTAAAAGAGAGAACAAACATTTCCAAAAATATTAAAACATGTATTTAAAAATTAGAAAAAAGAAGGGAAAAGGTTCAAGAAGAAACAGTTTTTAAACAACTTTGACATTTACAGAAACCTCTACTTCCCTACGACCCCTACACAATCCTAAAGATATTTATTTTAAAAAAACAGTATCTTCATGCTGATGAAATGAGGCCTATTTTGAAACATGATGCTTCTTTTGCATTGCTTATGTCTCACAATAGTGATGCAATAACAGCGCAAAAGAGATGTAAAGCCATCATAAAATTGTGTCAAACATTTTAAATGATTGTTTTAGGATGCAAATAAGATGTGTGCTTTCAAGAGCTTTCTTTGAGGTGAGGCCTATTTCTTTTTTTAAAAAAAAACAATACCTAGAAGTACAGCACTGTAAGCATTAAAATTGACACTTACAGAAGACTCTGCTTCTCCATATCTACCTCACATTTCTAAATATATATCATAATTTCAAAAAGCATAACATTAATTATACATGTTAAATGGTTTATTTTTGCTGTTCTCAGAATGTATCAAATTTCACTTAAATCAGTGACTTGAAGGTATTCATCATGTAACAGCGGGAAAAAAAAAACACAATCAAAATGACTGTGTTTAAAAAACCCATACAACCTTCGAAATCTGATTTCAAAACTCCTTAAAATTAACTTACTTTCAATGACGTCGAACGATCTCCTATGAACAGCATCCACTCTGTTGTGCTACAAATATTTTCAGTCCGCCACTTTCTGAAAGAAAACCTCCATCGATACGTAAAATATGTTACATAGAAAAAAAGACTTCTCTCATTATATCACATGTTTCCACTAGGCCAAATCATGTTGCCGCGATTCGCAAGTCTTGTTATTCTTCCAATCAAATCCCGACATTTTCTATTTTCGCAACTTTCAAAAATAAAATATTTGAGATTATTTTCACAATCCTGGACTACTAATAACTTACTCTTCTTTGTCACTCATGTTCTCCTTTTCCTATGACACTGATACTGCTTACTATGAAGCAGACTTACTTGCATTAGGTTTATATAGTTGGATTTTTAATCTAGACAGCATTGCAGACTTACATTCCCTCTACTTAAAATTTTGGTTTTAAAAACACCAGGTAAGAATTTTTAAGGTCAAACGGCAATTTTTTTTTGAACGTTACAACGGAATCATTACAGAATGACCAGCCGTTTCCAGACTTTAAGTAAGCTGTATAATGTCCTGATGTTGTTGATGGACCATCGTGATAGATAATTGCTACAGTAACAAAAGTCCTCCCTGATATTGACAGCTGAGAAGCCACAAAATTTTTTATTAAAGTTGACAATTTTGATCCATCAGGCCTACAACGTTGGATCATTAAAATGACATACTGGCCATATCTACGTATAAATAATGTTGACATCATATCACATTTACATTGGCTACACTCCATGTTGTGATCCGCTGCATTTACTAGCTTATTAAAGGAGACTGATTTACTGTCTGGCAAAGTTAAATATATAAATCTTTCTGAGTCTACACTAGTAGTACTTGATACCATACAGTTCTCGCAGTCATGCTGCCATTGATAAGAAAGCCCAAACAGGTGATCTACATCTACACCCTCAACTTGCAATATATCAAGCATATACATTAAAAACTCCTGACAATCTTGCTGATTATTTTCAGAGAAGTCTGTTTGACCTGAACATTCATCTAACAGATAACGAACTTCAGACACACTTTCTACTTTTGTTCGATCAGTGCTACATTTCTCGAAAACAGAATTCAACAAACAGCATAAAATTTGTTCAGAATTCAACAGAATCTGTTCTTTTAAACTCTCTAGTGAAAAGAGAACATTAACCACTACATTTGCATAGCAGTTGACACCAGAACTGTTTTCAAATTGAAAACCGACAACATCTTCAACAGAATCCACTTTCTTTCTGCTAACAATTTTCGGTTCATTGACTTTTAGTCTTTTTGCAACAACCTCCCTACTATTACTGCTATTTCTACGTTTGCGGCCTACCACACGTTTCTCAAACAAAGGATATTGAGGCAAATGTGGCGCATACTCTCTTCTTAACCTATTGTATTCCTTAACACAATCTAGATCCACACAAATGTTTGTGACATCACAGTCAATCAAGTACAATCCCGATAAAGTTCTAACTCGTGACAATGCCACATATGCCATACCCTCCTTGAACACAGAACTGCCAATATTCACCAATGCACAGTCTACACTTAAACCTTGCGATTTATGGATTGTCACCGCATATGCCAAGCAAACAGGAAACTGTTTACGGCGAACATATAAATCTTTAACAAGCAAAAACCTAGCAGAACAACGACCAATTTGCTGTACTTCCTCAATGCCATCAAATTTAATTTTTAAAAATTCTATTCCATCTCTATTTCTGTATTTCTCAAAATCAACAACATTACCCATTGATCCATTTACCAGACCTCTTTCTACATGTAAATTCCTTCTCAAAATAATTCGGCAATTTAAACACACATTCAAAGTCTTTTCAAAACCCGCTGTTTTAGATATAGTCTTCTCTAATGAATCCAATTTTGATTTCAAATTGTCTGTCAAAATAATTGTTGATCCCATATGCTCTAATTTGTCGATAGCTTCAAGTTTCACAATCTCTTGCTTTTCTAAATTCAACATTTTGTTGTTGAAGATGGCACATTCTGCAAGAGTTGGCATGAGACATATCCCGGATTTCTTCTCAGTAATTTTCTGAAAAATATTCTCAGGCACAATCTCTTGTTTGGGATATAAATTTGACAGTAATCGTGCATTTAAAGCTTCTTTCCCATGCTCGGTCACTTTTCCAATTCTAATATCTTGTAGAATATTCTTGTAATCTTCATCCTTTGCCTGACGCATATTTTGATGCAGTTCTGCATAATTGAAGTTTAACCATATATTGACGTTGCCAATGCTCCCTAGGCACTTCCTGGTATCTTCATGCGTGAGTATTTTGAACACAGGTTGACCTTTTACTGGTGTCAGCTGCAGAAGATCTCCGAAAACAATGATGTGTTTCCCACCAAATAACACATCATATTCAGTTTTAAGTACTTCTTGCATTCTCAAATGCACAAAGGCAAGCATGACATTGGAAACCATGCTTACTTCGTCAATGATAAGTAGTTTCATTTTCCTCAAGACTCTTGAAACTTCACAGCAAGCATCTCCAGATAACTTGTTGTATTGTAATTTGTTTTCATGCTCCACCGGCAGCATCAGTAGACGATGCAAAGTAATACCTTTAATGTTATGTGCTGCCAGTCCAGTAGGAGCGGTGACAACACAAGACAGCGATGACTCAGTCCTTTCCTGCAAATAACAAGAGATTGCTTTAATGAGGAAACTTTTTCCAGTTCCCGCTTCTCCACTCACGTACAGTCGGACAGGCTTCAACGATGTACATGAGCACTTGTTCTTCTCATGACTTAATCCGTGCTCAATTTCCGTGGTAACTTCATCATATATTTTCCTCTGCTCAACGTTGAGTTGTTTTTCCAAGTCTTCTAAGTTAACTGAATCCTCCTGAGCATGTGCCATGGCTCTTTCCACTTCATTCATAGCAGTGGCAGCTTCATTTTCGATAATAGGTCCTCCAAGTGGATCTTGACTCAATGAAACAGAACTCTGACTGTCCTGAGAACTGTCTCTGGCAATCTCGGCTGCAATCGTTGCTTCCTGCTCAATTTCCAAAGTTAGCAATTCTTGATATTTAGAAAAAGCAGGACATTCTATGGACTCCTTGGCTGCATTGAAAGAGTCTTCGTAACAGAGGAAATCTCCAAGCAGTTCCTCTTCTGCACGCCAAGGCTTGAAAAGTTGCAAAAGTGCTAAATAAAAAAACTCCTTTTTTTCTGGAGATTCACCACACAATTTTCGATGGTTTACTAATTGGCATTTTCTTTGCTTGACCAGGCATCCCTCACTTCCAATTACAGCATACACTCCTTTCTCAATATCTTCTTTGATGTTCCTCTTGAATATATAATTTTGGAGAACCTCATATAGACAAACATTCTCAAGGTGACTGCTTCGATTTGGATAATATGTATCCAACATGTTGGTCTTCAAAATGTCGGTACTGTTTGGTTCCTTTTCTGCCAAATACTCAATTTCCCGGACAGGTTTTAGAACTCGATTTCGCGTTGCAGCAAGACCAAGACTCGCCCAAACGAGACTCCTGGATTTGGCATAGAGACTTGCTGAAGACAACCGGTCAGAACATTCGTAAGCTCCGATTTCTCGATGCGACAACATCTTCAGACTGAAACTGTACAACTTCTTGCTGAGGCTCTTTTCATGAGAAATGTCCTCCCACATATCCTTCAGTTCGGTCTTTTCTTTTTTGGTGATGTAAGATGTCACATACCGAGCCACAGCCATACAGTTGTCAGCCACAAACTGTATATCCATGTTAGCATTCCACATGGACAAAATCACTGGGTTGTAGTCATTGATGTACTTGGACTCTTCGTTCCTTTTCAAATTGTATGTATTCTTGGGTGATTTCCTCGTCACATTATGTCGCAGCGAAGACATCAAACTGTTCACTCTTCCTTTAGAAATCACCGGTCGTGGAAAGTTGAAACGACATTTGGTGTAGAACTTGTCCTTGTTTCTGAATTTACGACGACAGTACTTTCCACAACGATGGCTTTGGAAACGTAGAACTTGTTCTCTTAGACTTTTCTTCTCCGTTGCGTTTGGAACAGCACACGTAGAATACTGTTCGATGAAATTCATCACTAAGTCATCCGGATCTGTTCCAAATTTAGGTGCATCCTTGATCCACAACAACATATGTATATGAGGGGCACCTCTTGCTTGGTACTCCTTTCTCCAAAAGAAATCCAACACCTGTCCAAGAGGTGGATTCTTTTTATTTGTGATGAAAGACATCATAGCTTCAAATCTATGATTGAAGTACCTGCATACATTGACTGGATCCAAAGAGCACAGTTCTCCGGGTGTCTTGAATTCGATGTTTTCAATGTTACCATTTGCCTCTCGTAAAAATTCAAGTAAGTCTTCCCAGCCATACTCGGCACAGCTCAGAGTGAGGAACCATGTTGGAGTTCCTAAGTTCCTCAGCATACATTTTAAATCACCATGACGACGGTACCAGTACTCATTAGTACCACGCTGACACGCCATGAGATTAATTAAGTGAGAATCCAAAATACTGTCTTGGACATTGACTTTATGCATAAAGTCACTTGCCGAGATGTTTCGCATCTGTATACCACTTTTTAAGATGTGGTTCACTGCATATGACAGTCCAGACAGATCGCTTTCAAACAGGAGATGAAACAAATAGGGAATGCATTGCCGAAACCTAGGATCTGCTGCATACAATCGTAAAGTCCGGTATTCAGACGCAGGAATTTGATGAGGTCGCTCATCATATCTTCCTCCTTGACCTGTGGGAAATAGCTGTGGGAAACACCGAGCTTCCAAACTTTCCTCCCAAACACTAATGGGACTCCCTTTGGCTTGTTTCATTTGAAACAACTCAATAGCATTCCCCATGACTTCCTTGGAATGCAAAGGATGAACACTATAATGTTCATATATTTCTTCACTTTTAGAGGCCTCTACTTTCTCAATTTGGCCAGCACACAAATCGCTATCCTCTTCATCACTTACTTCCTCTTCTGCAACATATACATTCTTATAGTACTTATTATTTTTCTTCAAATACACTGTTGCCTTTTTGACTTTCCTAACATCCACTAAATCTTGCCATATTTTCTTATTCTTTGTCGGAACCCCATTAACCAAGATAACCAGAGGTTCCTCTTCCACTTTTTCTATTCCAATTGTGTTAATGTTTTTCTTCAAATCTAGAGGCAAATAAACAACTCTTCCCTTTAATCCTCTCTGTAAATCTGCTGGAGGCAACTTCCCTGTCTTTGGCTCCATTCTTACAATAGCCTGAAAGGGATGGATACTTTGAATCAAAATAGATTCATAAGTATTTAAATCCTTCAATTCAGAAGGAATCTCAACCAATTCCAGATTATTATGAACTGCCCTAGCAGGCATCTGGTTTTGGTTTAATTTATTACAACAATAAGTACACACACGTTGATCCGATCCCAAATCAAAATAATTTTCTACCATCAAGTATGTGGCAAAATCCTTCCATTCACTATTATTTTCCCTTTCACTTTTTGCATATAAATCCACTACCTTAGTCTGATTCTTATAATAAGTGCGTCGACAACATACACAAGTGAAATTAGGCCTCTCACTTGATTTCATCTGAAACGTGGCAATTTCCTTCTGAAAATTATCTGTACTGGAAACCTGTACATTATCTTCCACATTACCCTCTACTTCAGAGTCAATTTGAACATTCTCATCTTTACTACCAAAGTAACAAAACTCAATTTCTTCACAAATATTCTTCACATCTATTTCAGAACCATGCAAAAGAGCAGCACATAATTGTTTAAGCATAATTGCTGGACTCTTAGCATAATACAACATTCTCACTAATTTTCTCACTTTATTATGATGCACTGCTAGCATCCTGAAATGATGAAAAACACTCTGGCATACTCTCCTGGAAAGACAAGCCAGTGAATGACCACGCAAACCTGTCATTTGTCTCACTCTGCAAGGATCTAAATCTTGCAACAACTTCATTTTCTGCTTCAAACTTTTCTTATTAAATGTCCGTATAAAATCACAAAGCAAATTGATGGAAACCTGTCGCACACTGCAAATAGAACTACACTTCCAAATGTACACAGGACCCTTAGGACGTCTTCCTAAAACCTCATCACTTAGCGCCTCTTCTGTCTCTGTTGTCACAAGTTGTTCTTTTTCAACTGGACAACCATCCTTCACTTCATAAGCTCGACCACTGGTGTCAACTGCAAACACCAAATCATTATCCTGAAAATAACTCTCCTCATTAAAAAATGCCTCACAACTAGAACTATGCATCCATTCTCCGGAAAAAACTTCACAAAAGTTAGTACGATTTACTACTCTCTTCCATCTACTTTTAGTTTTGAAATCAGAAATTACCTTGCTTAGTTTCCTAATTCTATTGATTACCAAAATAAACAACTTTCGCTTAATTTCAAAAGCATGATCAATAATTTTCTCTACATTTTTCTTCTTCTTATAAAATGCCGCTTTCTGTTGGCCTTTTTTTTTAATATTTTTCAATAAATTAACTATTATCCTATTACGGAACATTCGATGTCGAATGTCCCTAAACTGTTGTTTCCTTCTACTATCATGCACAGAGTTATCTCTTCCTCTACCAGTAACATTTTTGATGGGTCTCTCCTTTCCATTTAAATTGCTTTTCTTTTTGAGGACTGAAACATTTTTTGGAGAAATACTTTTTTTATGACAAATATTTCTTAAGAATGATTTCGTGCTCTTACCCGGACCTTTCTTGGTGTTTTGACAAGTATTTGGGGAAGAGGACTGCTGCAATAAAACATCATCCTGCTGTCTTTGACGTTTTCTAGCCTTTCGTATTCGACTTTTGGAAGGCATTTTCCAAACTATGAAAGAATCTGCAGTTGAATCTGTGGAAAAATATAATATAAAATGTTATTAACCACTATTACCAAACAGTAAATAAATAACAGTCATCTAAAACTTAATGCCGTACTAATTATTTAACATAGCAAATGTTTTCCACCAGCACTGCATCACAAAAATGACACTCAATGGTGCAAAAAAGGCATACAACACTCATAAATCACTCCCTAATATTTTAAATCATTAATTCAGGATGACGATAAGATGTAGCCTATCTAAAGATTTGTTTAGGCCCTGATCTTTAGACTGGGGTAAATGTGTGTCATTGATCCACATTCAGTCCATCACCTGTTTTGTTTATTTGAGGTGAGGCCAACACATGGTTGCAGATAAGATTTTCACTGAAAAATATCAAAATAAAAAAACATGTGAAGGCCTACCAATGAAGTAAATCATTAAATGAAAACCAATACATTTCTGGAAATATGCACTACTAGTGCTTCATAAGATGTTTTGGGTCATATTTATAAGGCATTTGAGTATCTAGTATGCTATTTTTCGTTCTTCCTGGTGCAAATTTATTGTAAATATGCTCCCACCTGCGGTTGGCAAATTTAGATTTTGATTATGGGAGTTAGATAGGCATGTTAATAATTTCCCAAAAATGGTGTATAACCCCAAACAACCTTTGAAGCAAATGCTCTTAGCCATGTTATCCACCTCCCATTGGATAACATGGCTAAGAAGTGCTCAGGGCCCCATGAGGAACGCTTTCCATTTAAAAAGGGAAAAATAACATCAAAGACACTAAAATGCCTTCTAAATATGACCCCAAACAACCTATGAAGCTCTAACAGAACATATCCTGAAATGTAATTGATTTCAAAATTCGTTTTTAAACACAGCATATAAATCAATTGTATACCTGCATTCATGGAGAAATGACTAAAAATGTCCTTGAGACACATGAAAGTGTTTTCTGGAATGCCCTAGCACCATTTTTGGGACACTATTAACATGGCTACGTAACTCCCATAATCAAAATCTAAATTTGCCAAGCGCAAGTGGGAGCGTATTTACAAGACACTTGCCCCAAGAGGAACACTTTCCATTTAAAAAGGGAAAAATAACATCGCAGAAAAGTCAGCAATATTCATGCACTTTCCAGCAAATGCTCTTAGCCATGTTATCCACTTCCTATTAAATAACATGGCTAAGAACTGCTCAGGGCCCCATGAGGAACGCTTTCCATTTAAAAAGGGAAAAATAACATCAAAGACACTAAAATGCCTTCTAAATATGACCCCAAACAACCTATGAAGCTCTAACAGTACATATCCTGAAATGTAATTGATTTCAAAATTCGTTTTTAAACACAGCATATAAATCAATTGTATACCTGCATTCATGGAGAAATGACTAAAAATGTCCTTGAGACACATGAAAGTGTTTTCTGCAATTCACTAGCACCATTTTTGGGACACTATTAACATGGCTAGGTAACTCCCATAATCAAAATCTAAATTTGCCAAGCACAAGTGGGAGCGTATTTACAAGACACTTGCCCCATGAGGAACACTTTACATTTTAAAAGGAAAACATAACATCTTAGACACTCAAATACCTTATAAATATGGCTCAAAACAACCTATGAAGCTCTAGCAGTACATATCCAGAAATGAAATTGATTTCTTAAATCGATTTTAAAAGCAACATCTCTGTTTCAGCTTACATAACAGACCATAAAATGGGCTCCATGTACCACAATAACTTGTGTTACTGCATGCCAGAATGTTACACCAAATATGCAATTACAATTTCTCTATGAAACTAATTCTATTAGTATATCACTAGAGACAAAACCACATTTTATAAACACAGCTTTCTTCATCATTTTCTCCTTAAATCATACTATTCTCTATCTAAATTAAATAAATGTTTTCTCACCTTAGCAAATATTTTTTGAGTTTTGAAAACAGTCTAAGAAATACACCAAATTGTCTTCAGCAGAAGAAAAAGGATGCACTCCAAAGGCTGCAGCTATTGAAAGCACAGAAATACAGATATTCTTTTCACATATCTCTCATATTAGCCAATCATACCTCTTCCCTCACTTTTTTCAAATCAAAACCCTTCCCCCCTCTGCCCTGTCTGCCTTGTATCCATAGCAACCACCTCCTGGAAGACCTCTCATGTTTGCAAATTCACACAACAATGTTTCAATTGAACTCTGAACTCTCAGTGCACCTGCGTATCCAGTGCAATCTTTCATTAAATGTTTCTTCCTTGACCATTCAAATTACATCTTTCAAAGAACACATCCATGCACCCTAACTTTCTGTTTTCAGAAATGGAAATGCACCAATCACTGCTAATGAATCATTAGCATTGTAAATCCACAGTTTTTTTTCTTTAGAAACTCCTACTGTTTCAACTGCCCTTTCATTACCACACTTCATCTGACTACAGAACAACCTTCAGCCACCATGTTTAACGTCTGGATTGTTGGACATAGTTACATCCACTGGGCTCAAAGGTATGCTGAGAACAGAAATTTACCTAACCTCAATTTACAAGATGTGGAAATTAAGTGGTTGGGCCAAAGAGGATTAAAATGTCACCAATTGATACCATTGGTGAAAACCTTTATGCATTTGCCAAAACCTGACCTGTTAATAGTGCACTGTGGAGGTAATGATTTGGGCACTTTGACAGGGGTAGGTCTGGAAATGCTTTTAAAGGACACCTTTGAGCAATTAATGGCACTTTTTCCTCAAACTGCCTTGGTATATTCCAATATATGCCAAAGACAGAAATGGAGGTGGTCCAACCAATTTTGTCCACAAATTGAGAAAGCGAGGAAGCATGTAAACAAATCTGTGTCAGCTTTCATGAGAGACCATGGAATGGGCTCTCTGTACAACAATAACTTGCGTTACTACATGCAAGATATCTACAGAGGAGATGGAGTTCACTTCTCAGATGAGGGCAACAGAATTTTCATTCTGAATTTAAGACTGTGCATTGGTACCTACTTATAAGTACCTAAATGTACCATAAACCCAAAAGCTCTTCTCAGAGCTACCCTTCATCTGATCACACACTTTTATTATTTTTTTTCTAACTTTTTTCTGTAATTTTCAACAAACTACGCTTAAAGAGCGCTATCCGGTACGCGAACTGGAAGCTAACCGCGCAAAATTTCAAAAAAAAGTTTTTTTTTCGCAAATATAGTCCTCCTCAGCCACCCTCAGAAAACGTAGGGGGGCAAAATACTTGTACCATGCCCCCTTCTACCCATTCAGAACATTATTTACCCTCCATTTTATACCTTGATTCGACCGAAACACAAAATGGTGGACTCCCGTTACGCTCCAAGTACGCGGACCGGACCGCTATCCGGGAAGCGGTCCAAAAAAAAGGCGGGAAAGTAATTTACAGAAAAACGACTAGAGACACTCTCACCAAATATAAATTAGCTCATACTACATAACAATCCCTTTCATTCTCACAAATTTGATTGAAATTTCATTTAGCCATTTAGCCTTTAGACCTCTCCAAATACCGTGAGGTAAATTACTTCACAAAACACATCTGAACTGTTGGAATTGACAACCAATGAAAATGTTACTTTCATTTTCTACTTTTATTACCTGACATTTGATTGGTTATATACTTGAATATATATAAAGGAAGAGAAGAAAACACAGCCATTTTGACTACTACTTCTTGTTGTACAACACCTTTTAATAGCTTCCAAAAACTTCAACTTCTTTGTGAAGGTAAGATATAATTTTTAAAAACGAAATATATTGTGCACTATAACTTAATATAATAGAATTTTTCTGCTACATATACACTATCCCTCTGTAGTAGTAATGTATTTAGATAGACTTCTCTGTTATAGTTATGAATGGAGTTAGGCTTGTCTTGGTTAAATCACATACACTTTTTTATAGTCCTATTTCCACTCTGATACTATACACTGCCAAAAGATAAATTCACTGATAAAAAATGACTATCTAAAATTAATCCCAACAGTGCCCTATCTCTACTAATATATATTTTCTTATTCAAAATTTCAGGCAAAATGGAAGGCGAACAACAAATTTCATTTTCGATTGAACTGAAGGAGAGCAGCCAAGACAAACTTGATGACTTTATGGATGACAGTAGAGACCACGAACTTCTACAATGTGTTGAAGCAGTAGACAACTTGCTTGAAAATGAAAAACAATTACACCCTATAATAAATTATGACATTTCTGACAATGAAATGTTAGAAAATTTAATAAAGTATGAAAAACAATGAAAATAACAAAAATAACTTTAAAAATAAAGACAACAAAAAAAAAAAAGAAAAAAAAACAAACAATTAACATACAGTCTTTGAAAAGTGTATCATTCTATTATCCTTATAGTACGCTGCCCAGAACGCTTTCGGGTTCGCGTACTAGACGCTCATCGCGAAAAAAAAAATATATATATTTTTTTGGACCCTGCTGGGCCCTTTTAAAAACACCACATAAAACCTAGGGGGTCAGGGAGGATCTACTATGCCCCCTTATGGAAATTTCCCTCTTTGTTTTGGCCTCCTCTTGTCTCTCGATCCTACCGAGAGAGAAGATGGCGGCTGCACCGGACTGTTTAGAATGTTGACAGACACCGAAGAGCCAATCAGCTTTCCGTGCGCAAAGTTCCGATAAGCGAAAAGTACGCGAACCGGATCGCTGCCCGGACCGCTGTTACAGATATATATCTTGATTTAAACGTTAATTTCTCAAAATCCACTGAAGCACATATATTGAGACCTAGCAAAGGCACATCGAGCTAACAGTCCCTACAATTTTCCCAAGTTTCGTGGAAATCCATTCAGCCGTTCGGGCTAAAAGTGAGGCCAACCGCCCTATGGAAATTAACATGGGAAAAACGCGTTTTGGGACCCCCCTTTTATCTCAGCCCCCCCTTGCCGAAACCCCCCCAAATTTCCAGGAGCTGCTCAGAAACAAAATGTGCCATTTTCCAGAAAATTTCAGCCAATTCCGTCCACAAACGCCAAAGTTATTAGGCATAGAATTTTCAGAAATCCCATAGGGAAAAAATCCTAACTATATATACCTACTGGCGACCGCCAGTAGGTAATATATATATATATATATATATATATATATATATATATATCTCCCTTAAGGTAGGCCTACCAGGCCCTAAGGCCTAATGTTTATTATTAGGTAAGACATGTATTTTTATTATATGTCCTAACAGCAAAGCTTCCAAATTGTCGTTTTTGCTATGGAAGAGTTATTAGCCCCTTTGGCTAACACAGTGTTCCCAGCTAACCCCTCAGCCCAGCTAACTTCTGAATTGGACTACTAAAATGAGTACTTCAAGGTATCAAATGAATTGTGCCATTGAACTCGACTTGACGCCCAAGTCAAATTTAATGTTACTTTAATGGAAACGCAATGTTTAAAAAGTTGACACTCTGAAAGCCAGTTGTCCAGTGGCCTCACATGGTAACTGGCCACCAAACAGCTTTCTGCTCTCCTGGAGAGTCGTGTGAACGACTCCCAGGCTCAAGATTAATAGCATCCTTCTGCAGGGAGAGGTGTTACCTCTCCCATGCAGAAAGCCCTTGGGGTGTTGGCCTGATAGGCAAGATTGAAAGGCGAAGCAACCTCTGGGGGGCAAATGGCAATCACACTCCTGAAGGGTTGCCCCTTTGTTCAGATATATTGAGGGTGGCAGGGGGAACAAAAAGTGGAAACCAGTGCCCAAACTGGTTTTCCTGTGGGTGTGTAGCCCACAGATAGTCACACCTCTAAGGTGGGCTACTAAGCTCCTAACATTCAAGGAAGGATTCAGACATCTTGAGAGTGGGCAGAATAGTGCACAATGTGATTACTAGATGCCACGTATTACCGGAAGTCCTCACAAGGCAGGAGGGATTCAGGGAGCCCATTGGCTAGTGACTGCATCATCCCCCCAGGACACTTTCTGGGTATGATTATGTCCCCGCACCCTGAACCTCAGAACTCAATGGGAATGGAGAAAGGTCCAAAGTAGGACTGCCCTGATGGCCCCTGGATGTGGCAAAGAGAGGCTACAGTGTCTGCCTTACTGCCCCTGCCACACTTTGGGCTAGCGAAGAGAGGACTGTTCTTGTGGCTTTCGCCTTCAGGAAAAATCACTCTTAAGGATCCTTCGAAAGAAGTGACTCCAAAGGGCAGTTGGCTGACCCCTTGAGACCAGCATCAGGACCATCAAAGTTGAATTAGCCATCACAGCAAATCATGAGCCACTCTGGGTGCCCCAAGAGACCAATCCTCGATGGCCAAACGTTACATCTGAGTCTGCCAGACCCTGTAGTGTTGCCGGAGTCCAGATTGGTCACCCAAGAGGGAGACCAGCCTCCACCAAAGGGTACTGCTGGGACTGCTGTGGAAGGAGACTGGTAGCACAGCAGCAGCTGACCTTCTACTGACTCAAAGAGGACCCCGACCTCTGTGTTCAAAGTTGCCCAACATGACCCGCGGACTGAGGGCTAACCGCAAGGACATCCAAGTCTACCGTACAGCACCCAAAGAATCCTTGAACATCCTCCATCTCCTACATCTGAAGCATTAGGACCACTCCGTAGAAATCTATGGTGGTGGTGCTATAAAGTTCAAAACTGGACTGGAGAATGCGTTAGTGGCCAGGTCTCTCTCCAAATACTCCTTAGTGACCCCGTGACCTTCTCCCTGGTGGGTTTGTCACCATAGGTGGGATAGAGAAGTCGAGTACAAGTCTTGGACAGTGTTTGGACTTTTTATTGTCAGAGGCTATTTTTTAATACACACTAACAATTTCCCAAAGGAATGCCTGAACACCAGATGGTGGGTACAACACACCTGTCTAAACTGTTTATTAACTAAGAGTGAATCTGGTGTATGATATCATCGTGGGCTGTGAAAGAACAAAGAGAGGACTGGATGAAGGGAGTGTGTGTGCTCCCTGAATACACACGTGAATTTAATTAGATTACCTAAAGTGATTCAGTTCATGACTGCACAGAGTGCCTGTCAGTCTCTGCTTTGTGTGTGATGCATGCTTTTACGTCTACAATTTGGTGTACCTAAGTGAGAACAGATCTGTGTATTTTTTAATTTCTAAGAAGAGCTCAAAATCTCTTTTTAATCTTGTTTACCGAAGGTATCGGCTAGCTTTCCCCTCCTTACCTAAATGTAGAGTTGTCCTTACTATTCTTCCTTTTGTTTTTTAGGCTTAGTTCTTGTTTTACTGATGGTGAAGAGATGAGCTCACTTGTTTAAAATCAGGTGAAAGACTGTCCTTTAAACTGTGCTGAACACCTGAGCCTTGCCTGTGTGTAATTCCTTATTAACACATCATATTCTCTGAGAAGAGAATGGAAGGTAATTCCTGCCTATTTCTCAAGTTTGAGAAGTTCTTCTTGCCCTAGAGGATTGGGTTTGGGACAGCTGTTTTGGGAATAAACCTAGGTGTGTTGAATCCCATTACAGTGCATTAATTCATTTGAATCCTAGGACACAGTGGACACGCGTATTATGTGAGTCTGTCACATATCAGTGGATATATTTACCAGGAGATCCTTTGTGAACCCCTAAGGATCTCCTGTCGCCTCTCATGGGGAGGAGTGTTCCCTTGCCCCACTTCCTGTTAATTAGTAATGCTATACCACCACAAAAGGGACACATTGTGAGGGAACCTTTAGCTATCCTAACAATCTGTGGCATGCAAAAGCCAACCTTGGTAAGTTACTGTGGAGCTGGAGACCCTAGCCATCCTAGCAAGGTCTGCACCTCCACAGTGAAGAGCAGATATCACCAAATGAAGGCCCCACTCCATGATACAGGAACCCACTTCTGCTTCTAACCAGGTGATATAAATTCCATCCCTCTTGGCCCTAACCAGGAAAAAGCAGATGTGATTTTGGCTAGCCCATGCTTTGTTTTCTAAAACTAAGGACCTGATTTAGATCTTGGCAGAGCTGGTCCCGCCTTCACTTTCTCAGCAGTTTTACTGCCTGCCTACTAGGCGGCCCACCTGCTCTATTTAGATGTTAGCAGGTCCATGGACAAAAGACCGCCCAATTGCCACCAAGGTGCCAGGAATTTTCACGCAAGTCGATGGAATCATAGGCAGAAGTGGCTGTCGGAAGGAGTCCATCCAAGATTATGGTCGGGCAAATTACGATGTGCCTTTCCATCAAGGAAACTGGCTGGGATACCTCCTACTCTGAGTTGGTGGAATCGAAGGAGATGATATGGAACCTCTCCTTTCTGTTTCCCACTTCTGTTTCCGTCTTGAATCCCTTTGCCGAGGTCCTCCCTTTGCTGCTACTACATGACAATTGATTGGTAAGTCCGCCTAAAAGGGATTTATTAAACTAAATATTTGTATCAATAATATAATCAATTTAGGCAAGCTGTATCACATAGCTTGTGATTTAATTTCTTTGAGGACAATTCAAATTGCTTGCATATGAACAGATCTTTCAAAAAAGATTTAGGACACGGGTATATGTATTCAAAATAAAAACATTTTTTTATATACATCAAAAATTAGGAGTTTTAAAGGGTACACAATCATAAAACACACAATGCAACCAGACGTTACAAGCATATCAAATTAAAAATCCTTCTTAGTTACGCTTGTGAGCACCTTTTCACACAACATTTTGAAGCAATTTAAACAGAAAGCATTGCACTTAATGCAATACCACAGAGAATAGGAGCAGCTGTCGACGTTTTGGTCTAATAATGTCTGTGTCCGCAAGACCATCTTCAGGACTTTGAATATATAGATGAATGACCCTTGAGGATTACTAAAGGTAATGCTCGCTCTTAATGATCAGAAAGATATGGAAAGGCAAAAGTGTTCATCTCCAGTCCAGCACTCAATGGTTGGTAAAGTTACGACCAGAAACCGACAGGCATGTGGTTTCTCCTCAGGAAAACATGCATAAGTCTGTGTTACATGGAATAAGCTTCAGAAAGTAATCGCGTTCACTCGAGACACTGCATCTCGAGCGAACGCGATTACTTTTCGAAGCCTATACCACGTAACACAGACTTATGCGTGTTTTCCTAATGAGAAACCGAATACCTCTCAGTTCCTGGTCATAACTTTAACAACCATTGAGTGCTGGACTGGAGGTGAACACTTTCACCATTCCATATCTTTCGGATCATTAAAACTGAACATTACCTTTAGTAATCCTAAAGGGTCATTCATGTATGTATTCAAAGTCCTGAAGATGGTCTAGCGGAAACAGACATCATTAGACCAAAACGTCAACAGCTGCACCTATTCTCTGTTGTATTGCATTAAGGGCAATGCTTTCTGTTTAAATTGCTCAGATTGCTTCAAAATGTTGTGTGAAAAGGTGCTCACAAGTGTAACTAAGAAATATTTTTAATTTCATGTGATTGTAACTTCTGGGTGCATTGTGTGTTTTATGATTGTGTACCCTTTAAAATTCATACATCTATATAAAATATCATTATTTTGAATACATATACCCGTGTCTTAAATCTTGTTTGAAAGATCTGTTCATATGCAAACATTTTGAATAGTCCTCAAAGAAATGAAATCGCAAGCTATGTGATACAGCTTGCTTTAAATCGAATATACGAATTGATACAAATATTTAGCTTAATACCTTGTAGGTGCACTAACCTATCAATATTTAATTGCCCAAGCCATCAAGGGTTGTTTGGGTATCCCATTTGTTTATGACATACTACATGACAATGATGCTAATCAACTCTGTTGTCATCGGAATCAAAGGTAAGCTTTTTTTACACTTGTCTTACTATGAATAGTGTGTTGACAATTGCTTTATTCTGGTGAATTTGTACATTGCTGTTATATGCATTTTTTCATCGGTAATGCATTAATGTACATCCGCAAATAGAAAACATGGGGAGGTCTGACGATGGGGGACTTATACTACAAAGGCCAGTTTATAACGAGAGAGGATGCAGAGGCCTCCTTTGATCTGGGCAGAGGACAGTATTTACAATAAGCAAAGATCTCCTGAGTGGCCAGTGAATTATGGCCGACATTTCCGGAGAAACCCCCTGTAACGAGAACTCTGTAAGTGATGCAATACATGGCGCAGGGACGGCATATGATAACCCATCTATACAAGGCAATACCTGAGGACCTACCACGGGAACCACTCCCCATCCAGGCGAGATGGGAGGAGGCGACAGGAGAACACATGACAGAGAAAGAGTGGAGCAGAATACATGTAGGGGTAAAAATGGGGTGCTCTAACGTCCATTCTAAATGAATACAATATAGTTGTATTCACCAAGCTTACCTTACTCCGAAAGTACGGAGTAAAATATATCCAGAATGATCCCACGAGGTGCCCCAGATGCTGAGCGGTAGTGCATGTAGTGTGGTCGTGTTCGATAGTGGTAACAATTTGGGAAGAGGTATTGCAGCAAATACGAGTAGCCTCTGGATGGGAGGTCCCTAGGGAGGTACGAACAGTCCTATTAGGACTTCTCCCAATGCTCAAAAATAGGAAGTTGAGTAGAACGTTTTTGCTGCTGGGCTTAGTCAGGGCAAAAAGACGAATTGCGATTGATTGGCTAAAACCGACACCCCTGAAGCATGAAAGATGGCAAAAGGAAATGTGTGCATTTGCAACAGCCGAGAGAGTAAGAATGAAAGTTCTGAGAGACGACAAATTAGAAGACGACCTCCAGGCATGGACGGTAATTATAGCTGACCTGCAGCCCCCATCAGAGGAGTAGATATAGACTAGGACAATAGACCCCTGGAACACACAAGAAAAACACACGCAAAGTAGTTGAGCAGACCGAACACTGCACAGACGTAAAAGGTAATACAGACGTCCGACAAGGGGGTGAGGGGAGTTAAGGGGATATGTTGGCTTGTCAAAAACAATCTGGAGACAAAGGTAATAATGATCTATACTAGGGAGTGGAGAACGAGGAATAGTCTACAGTTTGCTGTATCAGAAGAATGTGTATCAACTCGAATGATGTATAAGAATCTGAAAAGTCTAGTAGTGAATATATTCCTTTGGGTATGATAATGTGTGTACTATTCCTGACATTGTTTCCGTATGTATATTGAAATGCCAATAAAGTTGTTATTTTTAAAAATTTTAAATGTGTGTATTGACACATAAATCAGTAGTACTTACTAGTCTCCACTCCGCCAGGGACTCACTCCATCAGCAAATCGCCACTAGGACAATGCCAGCACAATGGGGACATCTAAGTAGGCTTGGCACAAACCCACCAACCTGACGCTGATGGGGTACTGTTTGCCAGTAGAGGAGAATACCACCTCGATGATGGTGCACTGCTTAACCCCTTGCATCCTTGTGACAGAACCGTTCCGTCACAAGCCTCGGGTGAGCTGTGCTTGTGACGGAACAGTTCCGTCACGGCCCGCTCGCCGCGCCTGAGCGGCGCGAATTTCACGCCTGCGCTGACGAAATAATGGGCGGGCGGGTTTGTGACGAAACCGTTCCGTCACAAGCACAGCTCACCCGCGAGCCGTGACAGAGCGGTTCCGTCACAAGCACAGAACCGCCGTGCGGCCGCCCCACCCCCTTAGCGCTGCGGCGGAATAGCCGCCTCAGCGAAGGGGTTAAGCAACCGGAAACAGTCTGTCGATGTGGACAGTGGTTCTGCCAGCACAAATCTAAATACGGTAGGCGGGATACCATAAGCTAAGTGGAGTACTTGGATACTCTGCTGCAGAGAGATGATGGAAGTCCCGCCAAGATCTAAATCAGGTCCTATTTTTTTTATTTCAGCAGAGCTTCACTATCTCAGGGTACAGCAGAGTAAAGATATAGAAATAGCATGGGCAAGACCTTGCTCTGTGATTCCTGAAATTAACTTCAGAATTTAACTGGGAAAGTAGGAAAGCTGCCCCACTTAATAAAGTCTGCATCTCCTGACCAACAGGTGACATCCCAATTTGTAGGTCTGACATCCTGTTACCATATTTGAAAAGTTAGAAACCTTAGAAAATTCATTTTCGCTCTACAAACTCGGTGAAAGTGATAGGAAATATAAGTTGATATCATCCTGATGTCAGTTGGCACTCGCTGAGGATGTCTTTAAATGAAGAGCATGGCATTGGTTTATTCTATGGGTATAAGCATGAATAAGGTAGGTGTGAACTCAACCTTGGAGGACAGCCTCAACACTGTATTCGGAATAATGAGATATGACTGGGCTCATTATTTGCTCAACCACCACCAATAGGAGGCATAGTGACATTAAAATATTTGATGATGACTGTCACTAGCTGATGATGTCCTTAAATGGTGATGTAAGAGCTTGCGGCCAGGTTACACTGTGTTCGCACAGATTACAAATGTCAACGTGAACGTGATCCATGAGAAAACCCACAAGACCGCATTTTACACACCGAGCTCAACGTGCTATCGTTATTGACTCACCTACCACCCTTAAAAGACATTGTGACCTAAACATACGTGATGACATCACTGAAAGCTTCTCTATTCTCTATGATCAATGCAGCAAAAGTACATATTTGTAACGGTACGTACCCTGTAACAGCAATGTAGTCTTTGACTTCCACGGAGCCCATCTTCCGGCTGATTTCTTGCAGAAGTCGGAGTCCCTGATGCCCAGACCCCCGTCCATCAAACCGAACCAGGATGGCACCAGTGGAGCCCACAAGGACAGAATCCCATCCCAATTGGAATTCCTGGGTTACCTGCTGACCTCCCGGGGAATCATTGCTGCAAAGAGAAGCAGAGATAGATGAGGGTCTTGAAGTGATGGGGAGTCTTACAAATCTCGAACTTTTCCAACATATTGGCATCTTTGTCTGCATGTGTTGACTTGATACTCACAGGAGCAGAAGCACAGGGTGAATGGTGTCCTTGTACCCAGCAGGTAGGGTCAGTTGCACCGGAAGATCTATTCAAGAAAGCAGAAGATGAGCTGGATGGAGGTTGCCTCTTCACCTCTTGCAGCAACCAAGTCCGATCACAGACCTCCTATCTACATACCCCCAGCCAATACGTGCTCCTTCAATGTAAAGAGGTTAGTATCCATTGGGGAGCTCAAAGACCATTTGAGGTGAGGAATGGCAATGACAGATCTAGACTGCTCAAGCCTCCAAACACCTATAACTACTAACGCCTCCAAACACCTATCACTGCTCAAGCCTCCAAACAGCTATCATTGTTCAAGCATCCAAACACCTATCTCTACTTGAGCCTCCAAGCACCTATCACTGCTCAAGCCTCTAAACACCTATCACTGCTCAAACCTCCAAAGACCTATCACTACTCAAGCCTCCAAACACATATCACTGCTCAAGCCTCCAAACACCTATCACTGCTCAAGCCTCAGAAACACCCATCGCTGCTCAAGCCTCCAAACCCCTATCACTGCTCAGGCCTCCAAACTCCTATCACTGCTCAAGCCTCCAAACACCTATCACTGCTCAGGCCTCCAAACACCTATCACTGGTCAAGCCTCCAAACTCCTATCCCTGCTCAAGCCTCCAAACACCTATCACTACTCAAGTCTTCTAACACCTATAACTGCTCAAGCCTCCAAACACCTATCACTGCTCAAGCCTCCAAATACCTATCACTACTCAAACCTCCAAACCCCTATCACTACTCAAATCTCCAAAACACGTATCACTGCTCAAGCCTCCAAGCACCTATCACTGCCATAGCAGTAGTGCTAGAGGCACTCTTATGGTCTGACACCCTGTGATGACTTTTGACTACCATAATTTTAATTGAATTTGGTGTGTTTTTTTATCCTAGCTTGAATGTACAACATCCTGCATATGCCTTGTTTCTCTTCTCGTAGTTTTGAGCTGTCAGAGTAGAACCGCCTTGCCAAGAACAGAACATGTGGGATGTGCATTTGAAAGCATGAGAGAGAGAGATTTGTTGAATGTACTTTTTGTTCTTAAAATGCAGTGTTATGAGCAGTGGTGCACACATGTGCACTGTGTTGTACATTGAGAGATGAAGTATTTGATGCTATAAGCAGTGGTGCACAAATATGCATTGTGTTGTACATTGACAGGAATTATTTATTTCTTACTATTGGCTTTGACATGGCCTCATGTCATCCTGAATCTCGACTCTGCCTTTCTTGAGCTTTGCTGTGCACACAGACATGCTTGCAAGTTGTTTGGGTTAATCACATCCCAGGATTGTTTTCTGAGAGATTGTTTAATGTACCCTGGAAGGCTTGCATAATCTTCGTCAAGATAAAAGCTGGAATGGGAACCCCTTCTTTCCATGGAATGCCTGCCTTGAAGCTGGCCAGTTCCTTGGCTCAGAGAGGAAGAATCTCGAACCTTCTAGTGTGTGTTTTGAGATTATAAAGCTGAGGGTTGTTGACTTAGAAACCGGGATTTTGAAATTTGAATGGGGACGGACTTGTCTACTTCGGTACAGCGGAACCATGGTTGCTGAGGCTCTTATCCCAGGCTGTTAAATCCCCCGGTCAGGAGAGGGCTAAGATGCAGTGCTTGCACCAGGTGAAGTGTTGAGTTTTGATTATTGCCATTGTGATGTGTGGCCAGTGGTTTTGATCATTTAAGGTGTTTTCTTTGTGATGTGTGAATGACTCAAGCTGTACATCCAAAGTAATCATTTGATGTATTTAGTGTATATATCTTTCTTATCTCTTGTAGGATGTCCTGTATATTTTCTTGAGTGTTATCTCATATTATTTTATTCATTAGTATTATTCATGCAACTAGCCGCTTAACCGCGGTGGCAATTCCGCCGCGGTGCAGCGGTTTAGCGTAGTGAGCGGGGCCAAGTCGGCCAATGGACGTGCGTAGCACTACGAAGGTAGTGGTTGTGATGGCTATTGGCCGACGAACGCAGCGAAAGGGTTAACTGTTGCATATACCAAGTGTGTTATTATTGCTTGCGTATAAATATATATCTCTATATACATTTAAATGTGTTGCATTTGGCATCTGGGAAAGCCTTTCTGTTAGAGAGCATTGCGTAAATAAAACCCCAAGCATTATTCTAAAAAGAAAGTCTTTGCATTTTGTAAAGTAAACACTTTTCTAGGTGTTGTTGTGTTTTACGTTTTGCTCTGCTGTGTTTGAGCCACCATGTGGAGATTCTGTATTATCTGAAAGGCAGAGCAAGGCACTAGACTCCAAACCCCTATCACTACTCAAGCCTCCAAACAACTATCACTGCTCAAGCCTCCAAACACCTATCACTGCTCAAGCCTCCAAACACCTATCACTACTCAAGCCTCCTAACACCTAACACTACTCAAGCCTCCAAGCACTATCACTACCCAAGCTCTCAAACACCTCTTCAATCCTCCAAACACCTATCATTACTCATCCTCCAAGCACCTACCACTACTCAAGCCTCCAAACAACAATCACTGCTCAAGCCTCCAAACACCTATCACTGCTCAAGCCTCCAAACACCTATCACTACTCAAGCCTCCAAACCCCTATCCCTGCTCAAGCTTCCAAACACTTATCACTGCTCAAGCCTCCAAACACGTATCACTACTCATCCTCCAAACACCTATCACTACTCAAGCCGCCAAACACTTATCACTACTCATCCTCCAAACACCTATCACTACTCAAGCCTCCAAACACGTATCACTACTCAAGTCTCCAAGCACCTATAACTCATCAAGTATTCAAGTACTCATTGAAGCTGTCGTTGAGTGGATGTGGCCATAAGATGTTCAGTTCTGACTCTTCCAACACTGATAGCGCATTGACAGGTTACAGACTTCTCAAAATGTGCCTAGAAGTTGCATTGCCCTTGCTGGATTGACAGGGCAAGGACCTGTTCAAGGGGCTCTGGGCAGAGATTAAAGGGCCAGATCCAGCCTGACAAGTGATGCCCAGAGGCCCTGCTTCGAGGCTCAGGGCCAGTAGATCAACAGAGCTGGAGGCCTTCCCCTCTTACCATAGCCACCGAGACGTATGGACGTGTACTCGTACACAGGCATCTCCTTATCACGCAGTGATTCCCTCAGCAAACTGTTGTCTTCAAGTAGCAGGAAATCTGTGGGAAACAGAGACAGAAAATAGTTACACTGAAGGTGCTGTTAAGGCAGGCAGCCCTCCAGCACCTGCGACGGTGCTGGGTGAGAGGGCAGGATTTTTGAACTGTCACCAGAACTGTTGCTGTTACTCCCTATCAAATTCCCTACTGATATTTTCATCTTTGTGGTCTTCTTTAATATTTTCACCTGATCCCTAGCTTTATAGTTGCACTTCCAAATTCAATCATAAAGGATTGTACCTACATCTTCCTCTTTCAGGTGTGCTACCTTGCTGTCCCTTCCAGCCATAGGGTAGAAGAACCCACACGACCAGTGATGAAGTGTCACAAGGGGCACAGCGTTGTGCACGCCATGTGCTGGCTGTGGTGTCACAATTGTCATGTGTTATTAAGAGTTGTATTCATACAGAAATGTGTTTGTAATATAAGATGTGCTTTATTTGTGCATGTTTGGTGTGCACACGTTTTAATTCATACCCCAGTGTAGTTTGGACTTTCCTTCACCGGGGGGCGTAGGTGCACATTACTTTCCTAACGCTCTGGAGAGAAGCATTGACAAATCCAATAGGTCTCGCCTATGCGTGCTATTGGCTTTGCCAGTGTTGTTATCCATGTTGTATTACAGCGCAGCTGTTGTGCAGAATAGCATCTGTTACCATGCATGCCAAAATTACGTATGCCTTAACAACGCAATCAATACCACGACTGTGTTGTTACCACAAGTTCCATTACAACGCAAGTCATTACAACGACTTTTTTTAGGGAAGCGCTGGACATCAGAATAGTTTAAATTACTATTCCAACTCAAGTCCGTGTATCAGTAGAGAAGGTGTTGGACTTAAAATTTAACACCAGTCCAACACCGCATTCCCCAAAGCAAGTCCATGTAATGACTTGCTTTTTGATCGAACTCATTGTAATGATGAAGCCAGGGTACTGACTGTGTTGCAAAGGCACTACAATGTAATGCCTGCGTTGTAATAGATGTTTCCCACTGTGCAGCATGACTGAACATTTCAAAACGGAAAGTGCCCTGAAGGCTGTATCAAAGCGTTTCTCTTTTTTATTGCTAGCAGGAGGCATCTTGCAGAGAGGGAGAGAGTGCAACAGGGATGGTGCCAATGCCTCCAGTCCCACCCTCCTGCCAGCTATAAAAAAATGTCTCTTTCACTCTGCAAGCAACAATGTGGGATGGTCAGAAGGGTTTTTAAGGGGCAGCAGGAGGGTTCTTAGGGGGTAAGTAACAATGCAGGATGGGGCTGGAGGGGGAAAGGAGCAGGACGTTGTCATCCTTCCCTGACCAGAAGTGGTGTCCGATGGCTGGCCGCTCCTTTTGTTCTTGTGCAGGGTCCTAGTGCCCTCTGCACCTCGATACGACAGACAGAATAGGTGCTAGCGATGAGACAGAGCAGGGTGAGGGGGCAAGCAACAATACAAAGAGGGGCAAAAGGGTTGGAGGAGGTAAGCAACAATACAGAGAGGTATGTGAGGGTGGGAAGGGATAGCAACAACACACAGAGTGAAGGAAGGGTGGGAGGGAGAGGGCAGCCCTCAACTCAGAGAGGGACGCGAAGGGGCTAGCAACAGCACAAAGCAGGGCTGGTGGGAGTGGCAAGCAGCAACAGAGAACGTGGGGAGGCATAGGGGGGGATTAAGCACTAATACAGAGATAGAAAAAGGTTGTAGCAGGACTCTATGCTCTCCACTGGTGTTATCATGTGCAGTGGTTGGGGGAGGGGAGGGGATGAGTGATCAGCAGGGCTTTAAGAGGGCCGGGTCTCACAGGTGCTGAGCACCGGCAGTTTTTGGGGGATGCAAAATGGGTCTCTATCGGGCTCTGTTTTGTGCCCTGGCACAGGCAGTCCGTTTTTTTTTTACCGGACTGCAGTGACACTAGCACATCATGTGTGCGTGCTCACACTGCTCAATTTTCACTAGTGGATACGTTACGGCATGACGTCATGCCAGGTGAGCAATGAAGGGGAAGGAAAATCCTTTAAAGAGTCATTTTCTCTCTGGATTTCCCTTCTCTTTTTGAGACTCAGGAGCAGCAACATTGTTGTGGTGTCACCAGGGTTTTAAGTGGAAGCTTTTTCAATAATATATACAAGCCATAGTTGCTGCTTATTTATCTTATGCAACTAACAACCATTGACAAAGCCAGTAGTCCTGACTTGTATGTATGATGCTACTTGTTATATTATATATCTGGAGGCAATAACAGGAACAGCAAAATACAAGTCGGCGGCACACTATGCTAAGCACAGATTTTTAGCTTTGTAAGCCACACCCTTAATTACATTGGCCATGCCTCTTTGAGAGAACCCCCCCCCCTCCCCCAGTTTTTTCATCCCACTTAAAGCCATGGTGACCAGTCACAAAGGATGTTGGCAGGGGAACGTCTTCTGCAGGTCTCGTGGGAGAAGTGGGCCCTTATCCCAAATTCCCCAACACAAGTTTCAGTGGTTTAACCCCTTCGATGCGGCCGCGATTCCCCTGGTGTGCTGTAAACAGCACGAACAGGGGCGGGCCGTGACGAACCCCAGCCGTCATAAGCACACGAGCACCGTAGTGCATGACGGCTGGGGTTCGTCATGAGCACGGAAGGGGTTAAAGGAGCAACGGAAGTACGTGAATGTTCGTAGGAAGGATGAACTACTATCCTTTCACAGCAATGGAACATACTGGCAGCAGGGCACTAGTTGGAGGTACTATTTTCACAGGGTGGATGCCGTCCACCCTGCCAAGGAGTGGGGCCCCACTGAAAAATATGCTGAATTCGTCCCGGTGTAATTTTCAAACACTGAGACTCATTCAGCAGTGCCTGCACGTTGTTGTCTGCTTTCGATTGCAACAATGTGCAGGTGGGGAGGGGGCTTTCTTAGTTCAGACTCCAGCTGGACTGACAACAAAGGCCAAATCTGAGGGGTCATCAGGCCTCCTTTTGTTCGAGTCTCCTGGCTGGCAGCAGTCAGGAGCCTCACACTTCGACGCAAATGCAGCAGAGGGGAAACAAAGGCTCACTCCATGTTAGCACTTCACACATACTTAAGAGAGGCAGCTTTTCACTTAATTCAGGCTCTGTTTAGGAGATATGCATGTGCTGTAATAATGTCAGATCTGTTGGTATTTACCAGTATTTACGCAAAATTAATAGCATTTATTTAGTGCTTACTACCCCTGAGGAGGCGTTGTAATAATTCAATTATTATCACTATTTTTTCTTGTAAAGCACTATGGGTGGAGGAAATTTACGCTGACAAAAGGCAACATTGTTTTATGTATAGCTTAAAAAAATTTGAATCTTCTGCCTAAATCAGGAGGGTTTGCATGTATACTCAAAATGTGCTCCTATGTACTACGGATAGACATGTTAAACATATATGCAAGGGCATAAGATCTAATGTCACTTCTTATGATGTCACGTGCCGTGATCTCACCTGCCGTGATGTCACTTGCATAACTAGGTTAGTCCCCCCACTTATTTCTTTAGGACTTGCGCCCTGACTGGCAGTGTAACAGTAAAAACAATGCACAGGGAAAACAGGCCATTTTCCTTTTACCTACGTGGGGACTGGCCTAGCGGCCTTCCCTGCCACAGAAAGGGTTCTACCAGCCCTTTTATCTGTGCCCTTTGCTGCATCCATGCGGGGATACATGAATGTTTGCTCTGTAGATGTTTGGCAGAGTGAGCAAGGAAAGTGAGTGAGTGTTTGAGTGAGAGAAAGACAGAGGAATCCATTTTAGATCTCCTGTGCACAAACCGCAAAATGGAGACTGGAGAGCGGGGAACATCCTTTACGACGCGGATTTTACTCCGCAGTACCCTTACAACGCGTCTTTTACAATGCAAGTCGTAACCACGACTTGCGCTGGAGGGCGCTACAGGACAAGGAATAATTTAATTTACTATCCAACACCTTCCCTACTGTATGTAGGCTGGTGTTGGAATAGTAAATTAAAAAATTCCTAAGTCCGCACCCCTCCAACGCAAGTCATGGTAACGACTTGCGTTGTAAAAAACGCGTTGTAAAGGTACGCGTGGTAAAACCATGCGTTGTAACGTCGTACATCCCTGGAGATCACCTGCCTGCCTGTGGATGTTGATTGGAGGTATTCCCGAGACCATTCATTAAGGCCTTTAAAGAGGATCAGGTTTCTGTGAATGGAAGCAGGGTGAAAGAAGCCCCTTGAAATGTAAGATCAGTCCCCTGTTCTTCCCCAGAGTATGGAAAGATGTGTTTGGGTATCAGCCAGGTGGGGAAAGCCCAGCTCTTGGTATGCAAGATACTGCCAGGGAACACCCAGTGCCACCCTCCTGCCTGGAACATTTACAGAACAATGACATGTGACTAAGTAACAAGGTGTGTGAGGGGAAACCCACTCCCCTGAAACCAGATATCCACAGCATGTCAGGAGGGAGCAAGCACATTTCTTGTCCCATCTATACACTGCCTCAGACCATTCTTTCAGGGATCACTCAAGTACAGGCTCCAGGCTGTCCACAGCAGTGGACTGGGGAAAATTTCTGAGCTTCAGGGTTTTTGATTCTGGGCAGCCAGTGCCTTTCTCGGGTCAGGAGAATGACCTGAAGGTCTACAACAATCTCGGGGGGAAGAATTGAAGGAAGAGGTAGTCACTGAGGAGAAGGGGCATAGGCGGTGTCACCACACTGAAGATCAACCTAGAATAGCAGCCCACACTCCCGCTGTGTGCACGGATGGCTGAGAGTCAAGCATTGAGCGAGGTGTGGAGAAAGAGCAGTGTCACCGGGAGCTACGGTGAGCCATGTGGTCCTCGACCCGCTACCTGTGCGCCATCCTGTGTGTCCTCAATAGGCTTAAGTTCTATTTGGGGGAAGTGGTTGAAAAATGATGTCGGAAAGACCACAAAGATGCTACAGAAGATCTAGACGACAAGACCACAGGTGAAGGTAAGAGGTTAATGAGGAATAAGAAGTTGTTGCCTGTGACTACGCAATATTTTAAGACAGTTTTGCGGACTAATGGGTACATTTACAAGGCCCCTGCATCACCGGAGCAGCACTTTTATAAAATGCTCCTGTAGAGCACAGTGCTAAGCCATATTTCCAAGGCCACACAAAGCCACCCTGAATGGCTATTCTAGGCCTTGTAAATATGGCCTCTTTTGACGCATTACTCTTTATGAAAGGGGTATTCCATGGTTGTTGCTCTGGGCATTTCTATGCAACATGCATGGATGCTGATGCATTCCCAGATTTACAAGGTTTTGTAAACCTGGAAATGTGTCATAATCTAACACCTCTCCTGGGGAGGTGTTAAAGTGGCGCAACAAGGAAAAATACCTTTAATTATCCTTGTTTCTTGTCTTGCTATGTGTGCTGCATTTTGCAAAACACATAGAAGGAGGAAACACCATCAATGATTGTTTTTGTGCTGGGAGGTGTCCCTTCCTGCACAAAAACAATCATTCCTGCATAGCAGGCACCCGTGCAGCATGGTTTAAGGGGGCCTGCATTGGCTCTAGGCAGCCAATTGGACGCCAGCGCACAGGAAAGCATAGGGGTGCGTCGTATACCTGAAAATACGACGCATCCCTGCACTTTTCTATTGACGCTGCTCGGTGCAGCAAGATGACTTGCAGAGTCGTGTTGTGTCATTTTTACTAGAAAAAGCATCTCTGTGATTTTCTCTGCGCTGGCATCCAATTGGCTTCCTAGCAACAACACAGGCACCCTGAACCAAGGTGCAAAGGCGCCTGCGTTGCAGGGATGATTGTTTTTGTGTAGGAAAGGACACTTACCTGCACAAAAACAATAATTGATGGCATTTTCCTCCTTCTATGTGTGCTTAAGAATACAGCTCGCAAACAAAAAGCATAAAACAAGGAAAAATAAAGGCATTTCTCCTCATTGCACCAAGTTTAACACCTCCCCTGGAGAGATGTTAGAATCTGACACATTCCCAGGTTTACGAAACCTCGTAAATCTGGGAATGCGTCAGAATCTACAAACACACATAGCAGCAACCATGGAAAGCACCTTTCCCGCAGAGTAATGAGTGAAAAGGGGCCATATTTACAAGGATGTGAAAAGCAACGTAGGATGGCTTTGCATGGCCTTGTAAATATGGTTCAGCATTGTGCACTACCGGAGAGACAAAGAAAGTGACGCTCCAGTGGCACCGGAGCTTCAAATGTTATCACATAAAAAGTGACTCAACAGCGGTGCAAGGGGCAAGTAAATAAGCCCTTTAGGGACTTATTTACCTTGAGCCATTTGCGCGTCACTTTTGATCAAATAAAAAGTGACACCCAGGGGCGATGCAGTTTATAAATAAGTACACTGGCTTAGCAATAAGTAGAGGAAAAGTTATGTCACCAGGTGATTTCATGGAGGGTAGTAACCATAACAATGCATCCATTACAACGAAATACTGTTTCAACTATTATTTTTACAATGCATTGCATTTACAACGCATGCATTTAAAACAAATTAAGAAATGGATGCGTTCTAATGGTAGTATACAAACTAGACAATATTAATACAAATGCACTTAATTACATTTTCGAGTTCTATTAAGGTTTATATTTGTAAGTATTGCTTGTAAATTACCTTAAGATACAGCAGATGGCAGTGTTGACATACAATAGAATCCGTCAAATGATCAGCTTGCTGTTTCTGTAATGTTGGCTAAGTGAGAACGAGCTCGTGTGATGCTTATTTAAAGCATAACTAAGAACGTTACTTTCAGGAAAAAAGCTGATTGTAATGCAAAGGTTTAAGATTAACTTAATTGTGAAAAAAATCACATGTATGAACTGCAAAGCACCACATGCAGGGTGCCCCCTCAAGTTTCGTTACGCCACTGTTGTATTCATGGGCACAATGACAACAGTGACTTGCACTGCGTTACAACGATATTCAATGGAACTGTAATTTATGTTACATTAAAATGCGCTGTTACATGTATCGTCATAAAAAACGAGTTGTATTAGATTAAGGTTTTTTGTTTGTTTTTTAATGACTGATAACCGTTTTTTCATTGGATGCGGTCATCAAGAAAGTGAATAAAATTAGGTAGCCTGTTGGATGGCTCAGGAAAAAGTCTTATTATGTATTGCCTGTTTAAAAAAAATGAAATGTGATACAGACATTGATAAACCCTGCCTGCTTTATCTCCTTTGGGAGAAGCATGCTCCTTCTAGAATGTGCTGTGAACTTGTGACCTACTGGTTGCACCGGGTTGCTAGCTGCACTGAGCTAAGACTGTATTGGGGGGGAAGGGTGTTTGAAACTGACCATTTTTTGGAAAAGTTGAGGTCACAATGTAGGTGATGGCAAGTTTTAATTTTCAACTCAGGACTGTGTAATAAACTACTGTGTAGTATTTACATGTCACATAAATGAAGCTAGATATAGATTTGAACGCCTGTGTTTTTTTCACGATTTGTCCGCGATGATCGCATAACCACAGTGACAGGAACCTCGTTTCGAAAGAGATGCTAAACCTTCACAAGTGGAGATGCAGTAGTCTAAAATGAGTTGTGATTTCTGGTGCTGCTTTCCTCATGACTATAGAGTGGAAAGTTGAAGAGATTCATCCACTTGTTTACTCTCAAAGGGTTTCCAATGTTTGATCATCGTGGAAGGGAGAAAGATCAGGATCCTAATGCTGGTCCCTCTTGGATATCTTTAATAACTGGCTAAAGAAAACTCTATGCTTTGAGAATGTAAATTTCTTACCAGAAGGAAGAGCACTAACAGATAAAAAGGTCAAAGATAACTGTCTGTGCTGATGGAGACTTGCACACAAAAGGCCAGCTGTTTTGGATTGTGCATAAAGACATGCAAGAGGCCTGGAAGCAGTGTTGGAGTAGGCGAGCTGCCAGGCACAAAGGAAAACAAACATTGGCAAAGCCAACAGGTTTGAGTTTATTGTTCCAGCACACGCAGTTTTAGCACATTAGAGTGATACACAGTCTCACCAGGAGTGGAGAGAAAGAGCTACAGTTGTAAAGTATTCTCTTGTGTGTGTGTGTATATAGCCCTCGTATACTATTACGGGGACATTGTGAGTATCAACGTCGTCACAAATATTTTAGAAAATATTAAAAAATATATATATCAATAAGTCATTAGTATGCATTTTTATAGAGATAGGAGAGGAAGAGGAGTTGGCCTAACAGCTGGGGTGGTCGACCTCGAATCTGGGTTTGAGTTTCGGCAATGACGCTGAACAACCTGTGATTCTGGGCAAATCACTTAACCTCCCAGTGCCTTACAAAAATGAATGTGTCCTCATGTAACGCAACTGGTGCTATCTAAAGCACTCTGATACCCGATTCGGGTCAAGTTCGCACTATATAAAACTTTGTAAAAAAATAAAAATGATGTTACGCATTGCGCCTGGGACTGTTATAATGCAGCCAGGTGCATTTCAAGTCTGCAGTGCTTGGAAGAGGGGCTGTACTTTCCCTGTGCTGCTCTGAATGCTTCTCAGGAAAAATATTATTTTACGCGTGGGGTCCCGGAAGTAAATTAGCTGGAGACTGCAGAGGTGAGCTAATTTAGAAGAAAGCTACTCAAGGGAAGGCTTTGTCTACAAAATTACTGGGGCTGCAAAGTTCCCGTAAAGAAAATTTCAGACGGAACACTCATCATTTGTATGTTTATCAGTTTATATAGTGCAATCTGCATACAAACCGCCATGGGTGCAGCAGACAGTGCCCACAACAACACAACGCATTAATGAAAATAAAGAGCAGAACATACAGCATAGCATCATAAACCCTAGATACACCAATAACTGACAATGCAATACAGTTTGGCTTTTGCATAGTGAAAAACAGTGATTAAGTTGTAAAAAATAAATAAATAAATAAATAAGTGAGAAGGATATCGTCAGGAGGCACCTGCATGTTGCAACGCGCACAGGCCCTGCTATGCTGCCAATGATAGTAACAACACAGCTACTAACCATCATACTCCTACAAGTGTGACAATTCTGAGAAGTTCAGGCTCCCCAAAGCTATAAGAATGGCTTGGGCAGTAGGTAATAGTCATTTTTAAAGTATATTAAATTAGTTATTACCTGTTGTTGTGGCAATCTCTACATTAGCCAGACAACACCAACTTGTGGCGGACTGTCACAAGCACCGGTGTGGACAATTAAGTGCCGGTGCATGTACCGGAAACCACCGCCTCAAATTAAGCACTGGTGAAAAAGGTTGTGAGTTGCACTAGCGATGTTTTCTGTCATGCCCATAGACATCTTATCACACCCATTGGCGTCCCTTGGGACATCAGTTATTAACCTTCCAACCTTGTGAGGATGGTCTGATCATGAAATCATCTCCCTTAGTTGTCCTCTTTAACTCCTCATTTCTCATCTCATTCTCTTTCTGTCCTCTCTTCCACCTCTGACAGAGGCTCCCTCTCCGGAGCCCTTCTTACCACCCCACCAGCCGCAGTGCTTCCTGCACTGCTGGTTGGTAGTAGGAGCAGGGCTTTAAGTGGGATGAAAAAACTGGGAGGTCTCTCAAATGGGTGTGGCCAATGCATTAAGGGCAGTGCTTAAAAACATGTAAGCTAAAAATCTGTGCTTAGCATAGTGTGCCGTCCCACTTGTATTTTGCTGTTTCTGTAATTGCATCCAAATACATAGTACAACAAGTAACATCATACCTACAAAAAGTCAGGACTATTGACTTTGTCAATGATTGTTAGTTGCATAAGACAAATAAGCAACAACTATGGGTTGCTTACAATATTGCAACAGCTTCCACTTAATCTCTGGTGACACCACGACAATGTTGCTGCTCCTGAGTTTCAAAAAGAGTAGGGAAATACAGAGAGAAAATGACTCTTTAAAGGATTTCCCTTCCCTTACAAGGGTCACCTAGCATGACTTCATGCTGTAGCTTCTCCACTCCTAAGAAGTGAGCAGTGTGAGCATGCGCACATCGATGTGCCTGCTGTCAATGCAGTCTGGGAAAAAACAGACCGCCTGTACCAGGGCACAAAACAGAGCCCGATAGAGACCCGTTTCGAGGCACCTTTAAAAAAAACAGTGAGACCTGGAACACTTAAAGCCCTGAGTAGGAGTAACAGCCACCGTGAGTAAGGAGAGAAGTGACCATCAGAGGACCCTGCTGCAGCTACGGGCAGTTGCGTTCCATGGACCTGTGTAGGAGAGATCCCCTTGAAAGGAAGCTAGAGCTACTCACGAGCTCTTTACCTTTATTTAGAGGTCAGTCACACCATAACCACATTTTTGGCATATGCTTCCTAAATGTTCATCAAATGAGGCCCGTGAGTTTTCATTGAAAGGTTTGTGTTGGACAAACTTTCATTTTCAGGGGCTCGTCCAATCTTTCATGGGTCGAAAACAAATACCTATATTGACCCACTCACTGACTATGAGGTTCAAACCCAGGCACTGCCAGCGCGGGAACCTTTTCAGGCATTCCAGGGGATGCAGGAGTTACATATTACCAATAAAGGCAATTGGGCTCTTTTCCCACTTCGGTCCTGGGAAATGCTTCTTGGACCCAAACCCAAACACAAAGCACACCCCTTTAGCACTTCACGGCCAGGGTAGCAAGCCAGATCAGTCCACAGTCTGCTGAGTAAAACTAAGTGCCGGTAGGCCTCACCTGCAACCACTTACTCAAATTAAACACTGACTGTACCTATTACAGAGTTAAGTGCATGCTTTTCTCACCTCCATCTTCCAGCCGACAACTGGGGTGCACCGCTCCGGCTTGTGTGCGCTCTCACACATGGGCCACAGAGATCTGCAGCCCCTCAGCCAAGCTGATGTGCCCATGCCTCAAATTCCAGAAGAGAGGGGGCTGCACAACCACAAGGTGGGGATGCCACACTTCACGCACTCCTTCCAGGGAGGGGGGAATCCACATTCTCTGATCTCCCTTGGGCCAAACTCAAGCCCACTGCTCAAACCAAGAGGTTTGATATGAAAACAATGGGTGTAATTGTGATTTTCTTAGTGTGCAGCCATCACCTGGGGCATAACACAGGCCTCTGCATCCCCTGCTGTGCAGTGGGGGTCCCCGACCCTCCAGTGGGTCCCAAAACCTTCAAGGGGTGGGGGGGTATTCAGCCCAGGGTTAATGAATATCTGTCAGATATAGAAGACACTGCAAGGGAGACTCATCATTCTGCGTTACCCCACTGATCATCACATGTGCTTTCTCTGCTCGTCTGTCTCCTACAGTCACTTTCTCATTCTCTGGCCACTTTCCAAAGTCCCCGAGGTCCTCAGCAGGCAGCAGGCTCCTTCCTTGAAGATCGCTCAAGGCAGATTCTTCCAACAGGATACAGAACTTCAAGGGCATTTCCCAAATCTGGCAAGGGCAGCCGCCAGTCAAAAACTCCAACCAGTGGAACGCAGAAGTCTGCCTGGGCCCTGCACTGGTGTGGGGCCCCTGGCACTGGACAGTGAGATTCCTGGCATACTGACTTGGGATTTCTCCTCAGCATTTCTCTATTTTTCAAGATGTATAGCTCAGAGTCCAGTTCTGTCTAGTTTAAGATCTGGTTGCAGGGGAGTGAACCTCTGGCTTACAGCTCACTCAGCCACATTTCTTGGTGCATGTTTGGCTAGAAGGGGGTTGGCGCTGGCTTTTCCCTGTCAGAGACTCTAGCCAATGACACAAACGAAAAGGAGTCTTCCATGCATGGTTAAAAGAACATGTCTGCAGCAGGCCCCTGGGGGAAAATGAAGCTGGAAAAGGTAAGCAGCTGCCCATGCACTCCAACATGGGCCTCAATCGCCCACCGTCCATTCAGCTTGGTTCTCTTTAAAGGGCCTTTGAATATTCCATGTTTTTTTTAATTAAATTCTGAAGCCAAGTTCTGGTGGTGAGAAGTAGTTCATTCAGCTCTAGCAACGCCGCCGAGCTTGCCTGCTCTGCATCAACTTTCACCGAGCAGCCGAGAACTCATTGACCTCATAGAGATATCTGGTTACCATGGTGGCATGACAACTATGATCTCAGTACCTCGTGAGCAAAAAAGAGAAATCGACGTTCAAGGTACAAAAGAACATAACTCTTTTACCACAAAAATAAAAAAAATTGAACTATAGAATACACACATTAATTAACATCGAGAAATGTCTGTCTTATTTTCCTTTACTTAAATTACACCTGAAATGAGAATGTAATAGAATGGAAATATAAAACATATAACTTTTAACACATACCCTCTCTTTACCATAAATCATTAAAAATATGTAGAGCACCCACGTGTGCATTTCTACATTGTAGGTATTAATTCATGATGAAGTCTTGAATTAAGTCCAAAATATCATGTGGGCAAATATCGTACCAAGAATATAAACAACAAGAATATTGTGAATGTAAATGTCTATGCGAAAGCAAAGTTTTAATATTTTTAACTCCACACATATGTACCTTGAATATATATATCTTCAAGGTACGTAGATATGGAGTTATGAAAAGTACATCTATACTTCCCCAAATGCACTTTTCTTCTCGATATTTTGATCCTCGGTATTATTGACACAATATTCAGTCCACAGGATATTTTTGTCCTTGATGTTCAGTCAAAGATCCCTAACTGACACACAATGTTCTCTGTGTCCTCCCCCTCCTAAAGTAGAACCTAACTTTTTCACCCTTTGTAATTTTGTGATTCTATCTCCTCCAGCCATTTCCTTCACACCTCGTCAGTGGTGCTGGAACAATTTTCACTTGAGGGTGTTGAGATGGAGCAAGGATTCGCACACAAAGCGACTTGCTTGTGTTCATGAACCTCAAATAACGTTAATAAAGTAACCAACATGTTTGTTTTATTAATATGCATATTTTACATCAACTTTTGGTGTCCGAGTGAAGCTTGCTTATGTGTTTACTAAACCATAATACGATTGCATATAAGATGGCTGCTGCTATGCAAGGGTTTCTACTGTGCATGCGTCTGGCATACTCACGTGACATGACATATTCTTTGCTTTGGAGGGAATCTGCTGCATCTGCGCCCTAGTGCTAATATGGCTGCTCTGTGTTCTCACATGCGAGAAGCTTGCACTGCTGCTTTTGCTAAGCTGTTCGTTCTGCCTAATCTGAATGCTATAGTTAAATATAAGATAATGGGTATAGAGTAGAAATACATGGTATTCAGTGCACTCATTTATTCTGTGTTCTAAAACTGTTTCTCTTCTACTTTTCATGTATCGTAATCTTTGGGTCTGGGAGGTGCTATTACTCCATTTTGAAAGCCCTTCTGCGCATGGCAAGCTCCAGAGGGAAGCTGAAAACATGTGTCATTGAATGGGAGCCAAAGATGGTCACAGTCAAGATGCACCCAGGAAGCTGAACCTTAATTCTTCTAGAAGAAGCTGAACTGTACTCAAAATATTACAATGAATTTAATGTTAAATTCACCATTGTTAGGTGGAAGGAATATGTCATGTGAAAATAAATTGATGGGCGGGAACGTAAAATTAATATTCAACACTGAAGTAACAGAATTTGAGGTGGTGTGACGACCTCTCCTTCACTCTTGTCCAATCGAAATTGGGGATCCTTACACTTGCAACATTGGGGGGTGGTACACTGCCCTGGAAATTGGTATAACTAGAGTAGGCTAGATAGTTAATTTGTCCGACTTGTCTGAATAGCTGACCTGTCACTGACCCAACGCACTCAATAGGTGACTAAGAGCTGAGGGTCGCGGAGCACTCTGTTGGAAGATTTGCTGACCCAATCGGGGTTCTGGGAAGGTGAGGTGCTGGTGAAGCACTTTGTCAGTGAAATCGATAGCCCAATTGGAGTTCTGACTGTTAGCTGCAGAGAGGGAGTAGCGCAGTCGTTGCAACTGAACTGTGGGTGCTGGTCTTAACCTTTGGTGGTCCTGTCCTGATCCAAATCTGGTTTTCCTGTCCTGATTCTGATCTGCACCTGCTGGCCTACTGGCACTGCAACTTTTGGGGTTTCCGTCTTTCAACTGACCCGTGGCCAGGGTTGGTCTTCACACCATTCTAGGTCAATATAAATCTGTGTGGGTTTCGTCATTATAATTTTGTTCCTTCTCTCCACCCTCCCTAATTATTAAAGTTTCGAATTGCATATGTTTCCTTTTTCACCTTTCCCTTGGTAAATGATAAGTTCGTTTTTTGATTTAATAAGTGTGTTCCATTTTCTTACCCTTCTTAAAGCTGTTAAAATTGTTTTCGTGATTGCAATTTTTGTTCCTTTTCTTACTCTCCCTATAGCTGAATGCACAAATTGTTTTTGTGATTATATAATATGTTCCTTTTCCATACCCACCCTTAGAAAATTGCTTACATTTGTTTTATTAAATAGCATGTTCCTTGTTCTTACCTTCCCTTTAAAATTACTTAATGATTGGCATAATATATCTTTTGCATAGTTATACCTTATTTTTGATCTTGGTTATTGACAGTCTTATTGCCTTCAATCTTTGGATCGTGACCATTTATGAAATTTAGATAAAGAGTTTAAAACTTTTCCAAGTCTGTGGTTATTATATGAGTGCAAATGTTATTTCACCTTTTATGCTAACACCCTGATCCAATAGGTTATAGGTACCAGTGACAAGAATTGGTAAGTCAATGGTATAGGACCTAGTAGAATAAAATATCTGGTAGTTAGAGCATAGGTTCGGCGAATCATGTGAAATTGCGGCAAAATCCACGAATCCGCGAGCGGGACGAATTTTGCTCAGGAAGCACTTACAGGGTTACGGCAGGTGCCCACGTTGAAGCTAATTTCTTTGTAACCATTTACAAAATGGTTACAAAAAAATTAACTTCCACTTGAGCACCTGCGGTAACCCTGTAAGTGCTTCCTGAGCGGCGCCTCGTTGCCTACTTGCAACTATTCTCTGACCCTGCTCTGACCCTTGAAGCATGGTCAGAGAATAGTTACAATTAGGCCACGAGGCTCCTGTCACAAAAATTAAACCTCAGCAGGAAGCACTTACAGATATAAATAAATCAGGTGCCGAGTTGAAGCTCAACTTCAGTAACGCATTATTAACCAGCCCAGGAATCTAGTGAGCACGGTCGATGCTAGGCAGGTGTGCTTTCTCCCCAGATCTGCCGTCTACAATTAGCTGTAATCCGTGATGGGAGTCTAGGCATCCACGAGTTTCTCGAACGCAATCCCCCTGTACTTCCAGTGACCAGCACTTACTGCTTTCTCCTCATTTGCTTCTCTGATCGGCCTTGACCCTTTATAAACAAGAGGCATGTGAACTCGCACAGAAGCCCGGCCCCACACACACTAGGCTATGCAACCTCTTCCCGCCCTTACCCCCACTGTGATGGACAGCTCACTCGAGGGACCTCGGCGCCTATGGGCGCGGTGGCAAAGTTACAGACACACTGGGTCACTGAAGACAACTCTTCTGGGCCTTTACGCAGCTGTAGTGCAGAAAAAGCATGATACATTTACCCAACGAGGTAGCACTTACTGCTTTCTTCTTATTTGCTGCTCTGATCGGTCTCTGACCCTTTATAAACAAGAGGCATGTGAACTTGCACAGAAGCCCGGCCCCACACACACTAGGCTATGCAACCTCTTCCCGCCCTTTCCCCCACTGTGATGGACAGCTCACTCGAGGGACCTCGGCGCCTATGGGCGCGGTGGCAAAGTTACAGACACACGGGGTCACTGAAGACAACTCTTCTGGGCCTTTACGCAGCTGTAGTGCAGGAAAAGCACAAAACATTTACCCAACGACGTAGCACTTACTGCTTTTTCCTCATTTGCTGCTCTGATCGGTCTTGACCCTTTATAAACAAGAGGCATGTGAACTCACACAGAAGCCCGGCCCCACACACACTAGGCTATGCAACCTCTTCCTGCCCTTTCCCCCACTGTGATGGACAGCTTACTCGAGGGACCTCAGCACCTATGGGCGAGGTGGCAAAGTTACAGACACACGTGGTCACTGAAGACAACTCTTCCGGGCCTTTAGGCAGCTGTAGTGCAGGAAAAGCACGATACATTTACCCAACGAGGTAGCACTTACTGATTCGAACCGTGTCATGAAGTCGTAAGACACACCGCCCACAGTTACTTCGAAACTAGATTACAAAGAAGCTGAAGATATATATCCGAGCTCTTCTGAAAAGACAAGATAATTTTGGGAAAGGGGAGATTGACTTCTTTGTGACAATAACCTACATAAGAAGTATCTATGAAATTTATGACCTCGTCCTGTGATGGTACCTATAGTGACCCCATAAAAATAAACGAGACAAAGATTGGGGGGAGCCAGAACCTTATTTCATTTAATTAAACTGTGACACAACATCCAACAGGACCCAACTGCTGTAATCTTCCTCCGTGGGCAGGATTGGTAACTCATTGTGTGTTCTCTTGTCCCCTGGGCATATGCATTTGTCTATCTGGAAGAGGTACTGAGGAAGGTGGCCCTGTGCCGCCGAAACACGCGTCGACCAAGTGCGAAGTCTTACACTGTGCTTTGAGACTTATCGATCGGCAGGGTGCTCTGCTAATTGGGTCCAGTCCCCTTTTTTCAGATGGTGTTGGTGTGAGTGTGGTGAGGGTATGACTGTGTGAGGATGTCTATGATAGATTGTTGGTTACCAGGGGGATAATTATTTTGGTGTATTGTGTCCTTTTGTATATAGACCTGTATCTTATAATATGTATATACAGTTGTGTTTTCCTTTTTGTGAATGAAATACCAATGCATTTGGATCTGTGAGATTTATATATTTATTATGAAAGTAGTTACAAATCAGAAAACAAAAAAATGAATTTCTTTCTGTTTTGAATTAATATGAAAAAGGACTCTTACTAAAAGAAATAATATGAAAATAATGAATACAACTTTATACTCTTTTAGAGAAAGTAAAATAAGACTGTCTTGTATTTGTCACTCATATTGAACTGACTGCTATACCAAAGACTAGAAAAAGTATACATTTGTATTAATATACTGTGGCCATCGAGGGAAAATTGTTCTTCTTATTGTGTTTTTTCATTCCCCTCCCTTTCCCTGGCCGTATTTAACTCTCGAGGGGGTCCCATTAATCTTGCTACTAGCACTTACTGATTAGCCAGTAGAAAGTACTCCAGCTGAGTATAGTGCAATTGGCAAAAAATCCGCGATTTCCCGGGGAAATCCGCGAATTCGCTGATTCTTTTGCGAATTCACACAAATTTGCGAACCACGAATTTGCAAAATTCACCCATACTTATACCTGACTAGGAAGGTGTGCTATTGATTATGGGCCCAGGTGAGTATGGTAAATTTATAGTCGGGAAACCTGCGCGCTCTATAAGTTGCATTGCTTGAATTGGAAAAATAGAGTACCTGCTTATTTCTGAGAAATGCTGCTACTCTCCAAAAAAGATGTTTACATTTTTTTTGAGATGTGCAGGTGCTCACCCTCACAAAATAAAAAAATGCAGGTACTCAGTAACGGACAGTGCCGTCCCATTTAAAGCACTGGGGTGTCGTCATTATGTTACATAACTGAAATCATGGAGATTGTGGAAAATCCAAGCTGTACACAAAGAACAAGTGTCACATATAAGCCACACTCATGTAGTAGGAGAGTGATGAAGGTGTGGTATGCAGCTGGTGCTGAATTAAAGAGAACACTGTCCCAAATATATTACTACGGCATGCTGTCATTTACAGACAGCACATTTTATGTTGAAATTACTATTTGGTTTGAACAGGCATGCAATGTTACTGATAAAACTACATAGTGCACAAATAATAATGTGTGGAAATGGGTTTCCGCAAATATTTTTCATCTGCACATCACCAAGTAAAGTGTCTTGATTTGATACTATTATAATCTTTGTTTCCATTACACTTCCAAATAAGAAAAAAGTGCCTGATTTGTGTTCCCTAACTGCTCATATCTTTTGAAATATTTGTACAGGTATTTCAATTTTGTTGTGCGTTTGACGAAAACGAGAGCCCTTCCTTTCACACCAGCAAGATTGTCACACAGTTCACTTTACACAGTTCTTATGTTTTGCAATAAGAAAAAGAAAACAGCAGTCTCCATGTTAAAAGAAAAAGCAGCAATTTGTCTTAGGACTAGAGTAGACCGACATTAGACCTCTGTCTGAACGCACACCAAAGGCAATGATAAAACAAAATGTAAAGTCGTCTTTCATGTTCATTCACAGAACTCTAGCATGATTATTTGGGGGTGCTGAAGCACCCTCCCCCTACACAGTCCTACTTCAAGAGCCTATGCACCTTGTGCTACCCCTCGTCCACTGTGTCCATTTCTTTCTGGGTTAATCATTTCCATATCATTCATGAAAATGTAACCACTACAGTTCTTCCTATCAGACTCTCTTTCTTTCCACTGACTTTCTTCACTGTTTGTACCACCCTTATCCCTTTTGCAGTACAAAGCAACTTTAGTTGTATGCCATCCTTGACCATTGCTTAAAACAATGGGTCAATTGTGTACACTTTTCACTTACATGGGGTTGGAAAATCACAGAGGATGTAGCCTAACAGCTAGGTCGGTCGAACTCAAATCTAGGGAACCGGGTTCGACTCTCGGCAATGACGCCCAACATCCTGTGATTCTGGGCAAAGAATCACTTTATCTCCTTGTGCCTAACAAAAATGAATGTGTCCGTGTGCAATGCGACTTGTATTCATGTAAGGCGCTCTGATATCTGATATCCTCGGGTCAAGTTTGCGCAATATAGAACCAGCAACAAAAAAGACTTGATTTTGAAAAAGTCACCTTCCGTAATGTTCTTTCATTTCATCTCATCATTCTCCTTTACACAGTTTACATACTCTTTCAACCATTGCAGAGTGAACCTAGTTTTGGGTTCTCTTCCTCTCAAAAAGTATCTCACTTCCGTCCCAGTTTAAAGTGGTGTTGTCTGCCTACACTGTCTTCTCCAAAGCCTCCTCCACTTATAAATGGTAGTGACCGGTAGGAATTAGGGTCCTCTTGATTACACAGTTGGCTCTCTCCACAATGCCATTTCCTTGGAGATTGCATAGGGAAATACCAAGATGTTGAATCCCATGAACTTTAAAAAAATGTTTGCATCTAAGTTGATGCAAGGTGGATGCAGTTGTCTGTAATGATTACTGCAGGACATACCTCTCTCATGAAATCTCTTTTGAGCACTCTAATAACATTCTCGTAGTAATGTTTATCATAAATTCCACTGCCAACTAGTTTAAATGTGCATCAGCCATTGCAATGGCAAAACACTTTGAATTACATAAGAAATCCATGGGACCTATGAAATCTTTACATACTTTTACCCACTGACCTTCAGCGGCATTCAAGGAACCCATTGCTTCACCGCCAGCTCTTAATCATTTTTCACACTCTCTGTAGAATTCCTACCCTCCTACCCATTCCTTTACATTATTATCCATGCCAGGCCACCAATACATATATTTTCAGCGACTTATTCTTAATTATCCCTCATCGGCAAGTTGGGTCAAATGTTCTTTGCCATCTTTGGGGGTCCATACAAATTGCCCCTTATAATTATGGCACTCGTTGCACCCGTTCTTAATTCATCTTATAATTTCAAGTAATGGAGCAATCGGATCTGAACCTTTTTCATTCATCATGGACACATCTTACCATATTCTGAAAAGCTGCATCAATCAGTGCAGCTTCACCCCACACCTCAAGAGTAATGGCTCACTCTCTCCTTCCTATGATTCTTCAACATTAGCAACTACACATTTGGTATCATCATACTCGCTCGCCCCCTCACCATCCTCAAAACCTAAAGCCAATCTAGACAGGCAATGGGTTTCCACATTTGTCCTTCCAGTCACGAACTCTAGTTGTTATCAAAATTTTTGCAAGTGAGAAGCAAACCTGGTTCACCTGGCAGAAACTTTGTAAGTGCCTTCTCATTGTAAAACGTTCAGTAAAGGTTTGTGGTCTGTACATTACGTATGCCATATGTCTGGAAATGCTCAGCATCCACAGTACAATTGTTCACAAGGAACTCATTTAAATAAAAAATTATGTTTTTCGCAAGATATACATTTAAGCGGAATTAGCATATGATGTAGTCAATATGTTAAACATTTATTAGGTAAATGACTTAAGAGAAACACATATGACTGGAGAGAAAATAGACCCGCAAAAAGAGTTCTTATGCAACACTAACTTCAGCCAAAGTGAGTGCATTTTATTTGCAACGACAGTTTTAAGGAAATAGAAAACTAAATATTTTAAACTTCTACTGTGTATTGACACTATTTACAAATTCCTTAAAGAAAGTATTTGACTTATTTGACCCCAGTGGACCAAAACCAAAACAGTAAATACAGCTATAGTGACAGTTTTTAAAAATAGGGGGTTGGTTAATGGAGTTAAAAGGATGTGCATTAAGGTTTCAGAGTAAATCATAGGTCCTAGAGTATGTACTAGTGTTCTTGGACTATCCTTTATCAATTGTCAATGACGTTTTAACCCTTTATCGTTACGGTGTCTCTTTAGGACGGAGATTCTGGGGACCTAGGCACTTCAAGAATGCCAGAGGTGCAATTTTATTTCAGCCATCTAGCAACAAAATTCAGTAATGGGTCCAGTCTGTGGAAGCCTTCCGATGAACAGACAACCATCCATGGGTGTGGTGTAATCCTCCCAGTAAGAAATTGTTAAAATATGACAACTATGTTCATTAACATAATATTCTTGCCTTTTAGTAGGCCTCAGATTGCCAGCCCAGTTACTTGATTATTCCTTCCACTGTGCTGCTTACACAGGACCTACTTAAGGACAGAAATTAAACCTACTTAAGGAGTGAAACATACTAAACACACACTACAACTCCCATAATGCACAAATAACTTGGGAGGTCCATATGAGGGCAATCATTCATATGGAGGTAGAGGAGGAAAGAGGCATGGCTGTGTATCTGTGAACGAAAAGTGAAGCCTATGAATAAGGAGCAAGACCAACGAATCGCGTCAGGCAAGGAAATGCTTTTTAGAATGCAAGTGCTGGTCATTTACGGATAGGGAAATGATATTTTTGTTAACAATATTTCTGACACAATATTTTTGATACACAATATGGTTGGTTTTGATAGTACATCAGTGATCCCTTATAGAGATGTGCAGCCACATTTTGTCAAATAAACATTTGGATATTATGGTATCAATTGACTGTGGGTCAACGATTAATTTTATTTGTGCTCTGTTCACTAAATAGTTAGTTATTGGTCTACTTTTTCTCATATTGTCACTGTTTTTGAAGCCGAGTACTTTTTCAGGACCTACCTTTTCTTCACAAGCCACCCAATATTAGGACTCATCTTTGCGCACTCTGGCTATGTGACCTTCCCTGCTACATTTCCAACATTCCTTGTCCCTTGCATAAAACAACCTTTGAGGTCTGCAGCATGTGACATTCTACCACAGCTGTAGCATTCTTTATATGTTGGTTTATTTTTAGATTTACTGAAATGATTCCCTCTTTTTCTCTGTGTAGGTTTTTTCATTTCATTATGTTTTCCTTCCTTTACACATTTACTTCATCATTCTCTCTAGCATCAATTTGTTACATTTTCTTCATGCAAGAGTCTGATTCTTCCACTATCTTAACACTATCAATCAATGGCTTCTTTCAACATGGGGTATCCTGCAGCACCTAACCTTTCCTGCATCTTTTTGATTTTGCATTGCACAATTAACTGATCTGAGATCATCTGGTCCATCATGCTCCGAAAATTCATATTTGATGGGTAATTCTGAAGTCTTGATACAAATTGATCTTTTATTTCATAACTTTTCTGTGGCCAAGTGTAAAATGTATGTCCTTGAATGACAATGTTGATTTGCTTTTCAAAATATACCTCTAGCCTGTTTTTGGCTTCCATGTAGATGTAATTATCAGTAATTTGTGAAACGTCCGCCCCCAACTCTGTTGGTAGAAACTTGAAAACAGCCTTCTTTTCCTAATGTGTTGATTAGTAGTGCTCTTTTGCTTGAAGCTCTAAAAGCTCAGTCCACCAATGGCCTCCAAATAGTTCTCAAAGTTTTCTGTCTACTCCATCTATTCACTCGGGGGTGGAAGAGCCTGTCCGAAAAACATAGATGGAGCAGCAACAAACTGTATTGCTTGAAACTGATCTTCCATGCTGGAATGACTTCAATGAACTGTCTTGAGTATAAAAAATAAGGATGTGGTTTTGCTTGATCACCCTTTGAAATAATAGATAAACATTGCGACCTGTCAACATGAAGGATTCTGTACTCAAAGAAGCAGATTTACTAAGGTTTCATGTGACGAACTGCAGCAAGCAAAGTTGCTGTGCTCCGCTGCATCAAAAGGAGAGAGCAGAAATGCACCATATCTACCAACATAAGGTGCACATCTGCTCCTTCCTTGTGCTAGCCTACTGTGTGCTTCCGAGGGCCAGAGCAGGCAGCCTTGCGCCATGTTGTAAGGGTGCCTGCGTTATGAGCAGGATTGTTTTTGTGCGGGAAGGGGTTCCCTTTTGTGCATCACACATAGAAAAAAAGTAAGAATGAGAAATAAAGACATTTCTCCTTGTTATGCCTGAGTCTGGGATGCACACCAATTTTTCACACTCCCATGTTTACTGAGCTTGGTAAATTTGGGATTGCATCAAAATCCATGGGTGGATGCACGGGCACCAAAGTAACGCCTCCCGACACACATAATTTGGATTTACTAAAGCCCCGGAAAGTTGCTTTGCCTGACTTAGTCAATCCCAGATAAGGACTTGCCTTGCCTTGTGCCAGCTTGTGTCACACAAGAACGATCGGATCCATTAGCAAATCTGCCTGAAAGAGTGTACTTTTTGTCACCCAGTTTCTATGCCATGGAAACAATTAGTCCTTCATTTGTGTCTGTAGAGAGTTAGGACCATGTGACAGAGGTGAGTAAGGAGGAGGAGCATGGAGACTGTCTCAAAGCAGAGTGGATCAGTGCAAGCTGGCAGTCAGGAAACACGATCTGATTAGTAACAGTTAAGGACATTGAAAGGAGTCTGTGTCACTGAATATAAGTCAATTTGTAAAAGAGGTCACAGGCTAGTGGAGGATTGCGTCAATGTCGAAGCTGTTAAGACATGCGCAGGGTAATAGGCTCACACGTCAGATATTTCATGCGCGATCACTCGGCCATGGCTGACCCGTCACTCAAATGGTCCAAACAGGCTGGTTGTTCACAAGTACAACTCCATATATGTCCAAAACATTAAACCCCCTGGTGGCCACCAAAAAGAGGAAATGACATACCTTTCATCACAAAGCAGGGTCAATATCAGTTACAAAGTCGGTTTAAGTCACCAAGTCAGTTTGACACTGATGAAGCATTGAACAAGCAGTTTTTGCGAAAATAAGTTAAACTCTGAAGCCAAGATCTGGCGATGAGAAGGAGTGTATTTAGCTCCAGCATCATCACAGGAGCTCCCTTACCCGCTCTCCACCAACTGTCCCCGCGCCACATAGAACTCAGTGACCTCATAGTGATCTCTGGTTACATTGCTAGCATGACAGCCATGTTGTCACTACCTTGTGAGCAAAGTCAAGTCAAGTCAAGTTAGAATTTGTATAGCGCACTACTCACCCAGAGGGTCTCAAGGCGCTTGAGGGAGGGGGGTACGTTATTTATCAAATATCCAAGTTTTGAGTTGTTTTCTGAAGGATAGGTGGTTCTGTGTAAGGCGGAGGTGGGTGGGGAGAGAATTTCATGTTTTGGCCGCTAGGTAGGAGAAAGATCTTCCTCCCATGGTGGATCTATGGATGCGTGGACTTGCGGCGAGGGCTTGATTGGACGACCGCAGTTGGCGGGTGGGGGTGTAGAAGGTCAGGCGCGTGTTGAGGTATTTGGGTCCTAGGTCGTAGAGGGTTTTGTGTGCGTGGGTGAGGAGACGGAACGTTATTCTCTTGTTGACGGGGAGCCAGTGGAGGTCTCTCAGGTGATTGGATATGTGATTGTGGCGGGGTATGTCTAGGATGAGTCGGGCGGAGGCGTTCTGAATGCGTTGGAGTTTTTTCTGTAATTTGGCTGTGGTTCCGGCGTCGTGTTTCCGTAGTCCAGTCGGCTTGTGACTAGTGCATGGGTGACCATCTTTCTTGTTTCCGTAGGGATCCAGCGGAAGATCTTTTTGAGCATACGTAGGATGTTAAAGCATGATGATGAGACGGCGTAGACTTGTCTGGTCATCGAGAGGGAGTCTAGAATGAATCCTAGGTTGCGAGCATGGTCCGTTGGTTTGGGTGCGGTGCCCAGGGCCGGTGGCCACCATGAGTCGTCCCAGGAAGAGGGGGATGATCCTAGGTTGAGGACTTCCGTCTTATCTGAATTTAGTTTTAAACGGCTGTTCTTCATCCACTCGGCTACGTCTTTCATCCCTTCGTGTAGGTTGGTTTTGGCGGTGTTTGGGTCTTTGGTGAGGGAGAGGATCAGCTGTGTGTTGTCAGCGTAGGAGATGATGTTGAGGTTGTGTTGGCATGCGATGGCTGCGAAGGGGCTCATGTAGACGTTGAAGAGGGTGGGGCTGAGCGATGATCCTTGTGGTACGCCGCAGATGACTTCAGTGGCCTCTGATCTGAAGGGGGGGAGGCGGACTCTCTGGGTTCTTCCGGTGAGGAACGAGATGATCCAGTCCAATGCTTTTCCTTGTATCCCGATGTTGCTGAGGCGTTTTATGAGGGTGCTGTAACAGACCGTGTCGAACGCTGCGGAGAGGTCTAGTAGGATGAGGGCAGCTGTTTCTCCGTTGTCAAGTAGTGTTCGAATGTCGTCTGTGCCTGTGATGAGGGCGGTCTCGGTGCTGTGTTTGGCTCGGAAGCCGGACTGTGATGGGTCGAGGGAGCCGTTGAACTCGAGGAAGGCGGCGAGCTGATTGTTGACGGTCTTCTCTATGACCTTGGCAGGGAAAGGGAGGAGCGAGATGGGGCGGTAGTTCTTAAGTTCAATCGGGTCTGCTGTGGGTTTCTTCAGTAGAGCACTGAGTTCGGCGTGTTTCCAGCTTTCTGGGAAGATGGCGGTGTTGAGGGAGCAGTTGATGATATCCCGGAGATGGGGTGCGATGATGGAGTCGGCCTTGTTGAAGATGTGGTGGGGGCATGGGTCGGTTGGAGATCCGGAGTGAATGGAGTTCATCAAGCGGATGGTGTCTTCGGTGCTGATTGGGTCCCAGGCGTCAAGGATGGTGGTGGTGGGCTTCAGTTCGGTGGTGGTGAGGGGGGTGGACTGGTCGCCAAAGCTGTTATGTATGTCAGCGATTTTGCTGTGGAAGAATGAGGCTAGAGAGTCGCAGAGGTCTTGAGAGGGAGTGATGCCATTGGTGCCGGCGCTGGGATTGGTAAACTCTTTGATGATGTTGAAGAGTTCCTTGCTGTTATGGGCGTTGTTGTCGAGTTGATCCTTGAATGCTGATTTCTTGGTGGATCAGATTAGCTGAGGGTGTTTGCGGGTGGCGTTCTTGAGGGCGGTCATGTTGTCTGTGGTTGGGTTTTTTCGCCAGGCTTTCTCGAGGGTGCGGCAGATCTTTTTGGATTTCTTAAGTTCGTCATTGAACCAGGGGGCTTTTTTGATACCTGGCTTGTTTTGATTGTTTTTCAAGGGTGCTAATTCGTTAGCGCTATGTGTGATCCATTGTGTGAGGTTGATGGCTGCTTTATTTGGGTCCAGTGATTTGGCGGGAGGGTTTTGATAAAGCGATGTGTTGAGCTGGTCGGTGGTAATTTTGTTCCCATTGCTGCGGGGGATTTGTTGTGGGTGGTGGTGGGTCGTGGTCTTTCTGTAGTTGAAGTGGACGCAGCAGTGGTCCATCCAATGGAGTTCTGTGGCGTGATTAAAGAAGATGTGCTTGCTGGAGAAGAAGATTGGGTCGAACGTGTTACCGGCGTAGTGGGTGGGGGTGTTTACCAATTGTTTGAGTCCGAGATTGGCGAGGTTGTCCAGAAGGGTGGTGGTGTTGCTGTTGTTGTTCTTTTCCAGGTGGAAGTTGAGGTCCCCTAGTAGAATGTAGTCCTCGGAGGGGAGGGCGTGTGGGCTAATGAAGTCGGTGATGTCTTCGCTGAATTGTGTGCGGGGTCCTGGTGGTCTATAGATGAGGGTGCCTCTGAGTGTGGTCTTAGGGTTGGTGTGAATCTGGAAGTGAAGGTGTTCGGCGGCTGCGAGGTTGTCGTCGGAGCTGGTTGTGATGCGGATGGTGTTCTTATGGACGATGGCTATGCCTCCTCCTGTTTGGTTGACGCAGTCTTTTCGAATGATCTTGTAACCGTCCGGGATGGCTATGGCGATGTCGGGTGCTGATGAGGCCTTCATCCAAGTTTCTGTAAGAAAGGCGACGTCCGGCGTATTGGTGTCTAGTAGGTTCCATAATTCAGTGGCGTGTTTGTGGACGGATCGGGTGTTGAGCAGGTTGCACTTCAGGTGGTTAGTGTCGGAGCTCTGTTTGGAGTTTGTGGATTTGGTGTGGGTCCTGATACAGTCGAACTTGCAGGAGTGGCAGATGAAGGGTCCATGGGAGTGTCCTGGGGCGGCTTGGTAGCAGTCTGGGAGACGGCCGGAGTTGAGTGCATAGAGGGTTGCGGCGTCGTACGTTATGCGGGTGGAGTGGACTATGCGGGGACCAGGGGGCCTGGCGCTGGGCGTGGTCCAGGCGCGGACGGGCGTAGACGGGCTTACCTTTGGCGTGCCTTCGGCGTGCATAGTGCGCGCCCGCTGTGCGTGACCGCTGCGCGTATGTTGCTCTGACATAAGTGGATAGTGAAGGGGGCGGAGCGAGGGAGGAGCTGCTGGGAGGCGGGAGCGGGGTGGAGAGATGGGCTAGGAGGCACAACAACAACAAGATGGCAGCAAAAACAAAAGCGAAACAGGACGAGATTGGGGCACAATCTGCAATATCGCTATGCTATGGGCAGTGGCACCGGCACAATCAGGCACAGATAATTTAAATAAGCAATGTGGGCAATGCAATTGAATAAAAGCAGCAGCCAATAGTACAGCGCAACGATACAGTCAATCAGAGTAAAGCTCATTTAATTAAAAGCGGCAGTGAGCAGGATGGCGCTACGATCTCGTCAATGTGAGCAATGCACAAATTAATCTAAGCAGTTGTGAGCAGTATGGTGCTACGATACCCAGATGAACCAGGGAGCGTGAGGAGTGACCGCTTCTGAGCAAGCCAGGACGGTCACATTGCTTGGACACACGGGACGATCCTTAACTTTCAGTGGGAGGGAGGAGCAGCTGGGAGGCGGGAGCGGGGTGGAGAGATGGGCTAGGAGGCACAACAACAACAAGATGGCAGCAAAAACAATAGCGAAAAAGGACGAGATTGGGGCACAATCTGCAATATCGCTATGCTATGGGCAGTGGCACCAGCACAATCAGGCACAGATAATTTAAATAAGCAATGCGGGCAATGCAATTGAATAAAAGCAGCAGTCAATAGTACAGCGCTAACGATACAGTCAGAGTAAAGCTCAGTTAATTAAAAGCGGCAGTAAGCAGGATGGCGCTACGATCTCGTCAATGTGAGCAATGCACAAATTAATCTAAGCAGTAGTGAGCAGTATGGCGCTACGATACCCAGATGAACCAGGTCAATACTCAACCTACATCTTGTCAATTTTATGCATGGTGGTGTCCCAAAGTGGAGTCCTATTGCACACATTAAACCATCATGTGCATACCCCAGGCCTACTCTGCGTCATTGATACAGACAAATACACTTTCGCCTAACTTATACCAAAGAGATGGAGCAAAGGAACCAGTTAAAAGGAACTGGCAGAACTTTTCAAGCAGAAGAGGCCAGTCAAGGAGTTGAGGCCTGTCCCTTTTAGTGGAATCATTTGCTCTGAACACTTCCCACTTCTTCGGCAGTGGGACTATTGTAAAAGAGGGGTACACAGGGTGAGTCCCTCTAAACGGCAAAGACTTGCTGTGGGTCATACTTTTTCACAGAGCGCCTCAGTGCACATGTGTGACTGTTGTCATGCATGCTGCGGTAAAAATTAACAAGCATTTGCAATGGCAATAGGTCTGGCTTTAACAGAATGTTGTATGATAATGTGAAGCATTCTTTGTAAATAGCTTGGGAATAGATTTGTATTTATGTGAAAGCAAAGAATGAATTGTAGAATAATATTGTTGTAGGTTAAAAGGTCAGGTGATAGTTGTACTGTCAAGCTAGACCTAAAAATCCTTGTAGTTTAATGACATCCCTCCGAATATCTGTGCTGCTGACAGAGAAAAACAACATACAATATCTAGTTATCTTTGACATTTTAATAGCATTGCAATGTCATGTGTGTGCCCCTTAAAGTTCAACCTCAGGCAGCTGGATAAATAAAAAAAAATGATCACAGCTGTGTGAATTGCAAGCACTTTTTTGTGGAAGCACCCAACTTCTGGCCAATCAAAACATGTACTCCTGACTCCCAACATGTGGGTGAAGCCAAAGCCCATCTAGTGATGCTCATATAATTGTCTGGCGACAGCTGCGCTGTCAAGCCAGACCATAAAACTTTATAGAAAAATGCTGCAAGGAGAACTCGGAGCAGGGTTGTATGCTCTATTGAGCCATGCAGGGAGATATTCCCATCACAACAGGTAGAGTGAAGCACTAAAACACACTGACCATATAAAGGCCAGAAGTGTGATATTTGTCAGTACTATTTTTCTTTTAAAAAGCATTGAGTTACATAAAACAGGATGAGTGTGCCATGTTTAGGCCAATATGCAGTGCGGCATGACGGGCCGAAATGAACGCACTTTTTTTCAGTATCTAAAATTTGAAACTTGACATTTCATGCGCCATGACAAGTTCATGTCAACTATATAATAATGTACTCAAGTACCACTAAGGTGTTACTACAGTAGACTTAAAACATCAACATGTCTAATATAGCATCAGTTGTTTCAACTCAGTCTTGAATTTGGAAAAGCATGTGTAATAGATCCTCCAGTTCCAAACTTCGGAACATTCAGTAGCGGCTACTACCGAATGAGGGGGGTGAGGCGGTCAGGGTGAGGACGGGGACGGGGGGAAAGAATCAAAAAAAGAAGCAAAAGTACTTACTTGGAACAGCTGGCCGCTGCCTCTACTACGTTCTCTTCATCTTCCTTCTTCCTGTCTCCATTCCCGACCAGCAGCAGGAAGCCCCCGGGCACACAGGCTACCCTGAGCCAATCACAATGCTGCAATGCAGAACTGTGATTAATCTGAGTGCTGTGGTTCAGTACTCAGATGGGGACAGGAAGCCTTTGCATGTTCCTCACCAGGCTGTGTAATGCAGCCTGGTAGGGAACATGCCAAAGTGCGCATGATTGTTTGGCGAGACCAAGAGGGCCGGAATAACAGTCATGAGCACTTAGGGAGAGCAAACCACTCCTTCCTCTGCTCTGGCCAGCCCTCCCCCACCACTGACTGCAATAGGAAAAATAAAATGATAATATCGTAACTTTATTATTGTTTTATTTTTCCTTTTGAGCAGTGGGGCGATGCTTCTACGCCTTAGCGGAGGAGCCACCACTGGGAACATTCCACTTTAACCTTTATTTTTGTAAATGATTATTAGGCAGATAAGAGGTTTCAACTAAACTTCTGTAGCCGACCTGGAGTATTACTGATATATATTGATTTGTTAACACGCTGCAGAAGTTTACACAGCTCTCTTAACCACGCATTGCATTATTTGCTTTAGGTTGTAAAAGAAACACAAATTAAAATAGCTGGTCAAGCTAATGCTGTCACGCTGCAACGATCCCCTGTCCCCGCCACCTCCGAGGGCGAGCGCGTCATCGGACACGCCCACCTCCGCTGGCCACGCCCCCTTTTTGGACGTAAATAGAGCGCGCAGCTCCAAGCGCGACTCCCACAATCCCTAAGAGTCTCCTGAGGCGGAAGCCGGGAGTGTGCTGAATTTTAAACCTTGTTGTGATACTGTGTGATACTGTGTAACCTCGCATTTTTTAAAACCTAATCTACTTGCCTGAACAGCGTGCTGTCACGCTGCAACGATCCCCTGTCCCCGCCACCTCCGAGGGCGAGCGCGTCATCGGACACGCCCACCTCCGCTGGCCACGCCCCCTTTTTGGACGTAAATAGAGCGCGCAGCTCCAAGCGCGACTCCCACAATCCCTAAGAGTCTCCTGAGGCGGAAGCCGGGAGTGTGCTGAATTTTAAACCTTGTTGTGATACTGTGTGATACTGTGTAACCTCGCATTTTTTAAAACCTAATCTACTTGCCTGAACAGCGTGCTGTCACGCTGCAACGATCCCCTGTCCCCGCCACCTCCGAGGGCGAGCGCGTCATCGGACACGCCCACCTCCGCTGGCCACGCCCCCTTGACGCCCTCCCTCTCAGGCATTAACTATGTGCCTGGCCAGGAAGCGCAGCGGACGAGCGCAGCGGGAGCGCCGTTTGCGCGCCGAAGGCGCGCCTAAGGCAAGCCCGTCTGCGCCCGTCCGCGCCAGTACACGCCAGGAGCCAGGAAAGAGGCCAGAAGGAAGGACGACCTATTCAGGTAATGCCCTTCGCAACCTCAACGGGTCCGTACCATCTGTATGCTCACATACCCTAATGGGTGATTCCCGCCTCAATCACTGTCCTCACTGCCCTTTCAAATTCACTCCCCTCATCTTTAAGGCCCCCACTCAGATGACTATAAATATGGCATTGATCAATTGCAGATCTCTACCTAAACACGCCCTTGAAATAAACATGCTTATTGAAGACCTCAATCTTGACATACTATTTCTTACAGAAACTTGGCTGGCACCTCACTCTGACGCTGACATAGTGCTAGCACTACCCCCAGGATTTAGCATTCAACATCTTGACCGGCCCAAAGGTAGAGGGGGTGGCATTGCTGTCATCTCTAAGGACTCTATACCTTGCCGCTTCCTGGACAGTCCCCTGGCAGACTGTGAAAACGTCCAATTCACCTTGCAGATTTCCCCCTGCTCTTCCCTCTCTGGACTCCTTATTTATCGCCCCCCTGGTGCTATGGGAAAATTCATTGACTCCATTCTAGAATGCTCCTTAGCTAGATCCAGCACTCAGTCCAATTTCCTTATTCTTGGGGATTTTAATATCCATTTGGAAGATAGCAAAGATAATGTAGCCGTAGAACTGATCCAAGATCTTGCTACCCACCAACTGCACCTACAGAATTCCCTCCCCACTCACAACAGAGGACATCTGCTCGACCCTATATTCTGCAATCTCCAGGATCTTGAGATCAGGCCCCCCACTCCCGTGCCATGGTCCGACCACCTTCTCATCTCTTTCAGCTGGCACATCTACTCCAAATCGCCGCAAACCCAAGCCCCCGGCAGACCTTCTAGACCCTGGGCAAAACTTGACGTTGCCAAATGGACACAACTCCTTGAGGAGTCAGTCCCCAACCTCAGCTCATCCATTGAACTCGCAGATAGGGAATTCTCCTCCTGGATCACCAACTCCTTAGACCTGGCCCTTCCAAAAAATCTCACCGTAAACTAAGGAAAAAAGCAACTTCCCCATGGTTCACCCAGGAACTTCGCCTTTTGAAAAAAGCCTGCAAGAGAGCAGAAAGAGTCTGGAGAAAAGACTTCAACTCCACCGACAAAAACGACTACAGATTGATGATCCTGAATTATAAAAAAGCTTTGAAAAACGCACAAACCTCTTTTTATAGCGAGAAAATCAGCCAGGCAGCAAACTCATTAAGGGAGACGTTCCTCACTTTGAAAAAGCTTCTCAAACCCCCCACCCCCCCAGATGCACGAGACCCTACTATAGAACACTGCAATGAGTTAGCAAACTTCTTTGACTCTAAAATTCAAAACATACTTAAACAACTTCCGCCACTCTCCCCTTCAGACCCACTCCCCCTCCCCTCCTCCCATCAGCAAAGAAATGGCGTTGAACTTAGTAAATTCCAACCTATCAACGCGGAAACTCTGGGCTCTATACTACAAGCCCTCAAAAGCGGATCGCCTCACGACCCTGCCCCGCTGAGACATCTTAAACTTGTAGCCCCGAGCATTCTTCCTCTCATAATCAACCTCTTAAACACCTCTTTTGACTCCGGACTAGTGCCCACTAACTGGAAAAAAGCGGTAGTGAAAGCACTCATAAAAAAACCTAACCTTGACCCGGATAATTTGGCCAACTACAGACCTATATCTCTCCTCCCGGCCATCAGTAAACTAGCGGAAAAATACATAAACTCCCAGCTCTCTCTCTATCTGGAGTCCAATGAACTGCTTAAAACCTCGCAAACGGGCTTCCGCCCGGGCCAAGGGACAGAAACAGCTATGGTGGCGGTGGTCGAAGAAGCCAGGAAGATCATCGATGCAGGAGGATCAGTGGCAGTGATCCTCCTGGACCTTAGCGCAGCTTTCGACACCGTCAACCATAGCATTCTTGCCCAACGCCTAGCAGATCTTGCCATTAAAGGGACAGCCCTTGAGTGGCTAAAATCCTTCCTTCACAATCGCTCCTTCCAGGTAGCAGACGGAGACTGCATCTCCAAGGAAACCCCGATACGTTGCGGAGTGCCTCAGGGCTCCTCTCTGAGCCCGACACTCTTCAACGTATATATGGCACCTCTGGAACAAATTGTCGTCCCCTATGGCATCAAACTCCTGACCTACGCGGACGACACACAGTTGGTCGTTTCCCTAAGCCAGTCAGAACCCCCCTCCATAGATCTGTATTCCTGCCTGGAGGACATCGTCAGTTGGATGAGCAGCTCCCATTTAAAGCTCAATGGGGAAAAAACAGAGCTTATGGTTTTAGGCAACCAGTCCCTTTTTCGCCCGGAATCCTTATGGCCGCCCAGCATGGGCCCACCTCCAACCCCTAAAACCGATATCAAAAGCTTAGGGATCTGGCTGGATAATAAACTCACTCTCAGCACCCAGGCCAAGAAAACTGCGGGAACTTGCTTCGGCTTGATCCGGTCCATCCGCAAAATCCTCCCTATCCTTCCCTTCCAGTCTAGAAAACTGGTCATCCAGGGCCTCATACTGTCCAGATTGGACTACGGAAATGCCCTATACCTTGGATCCCCAAAAAAAGTCATCTCCAAACTCCAGGTGGTGCAAAATGCTGCGGCACGAATTCTTACCGGCACCAAAAAGCGCTGCTCTGCCAAGCCCGCACTCAAAGAACTACATTGGCTCCCGGTGGAACAGAGAGTGCACTTCAAGGCTATGTGCCTAACCCATAAAATCCTGCACGGAAAAGGTCCCCCGGTTCTGAAAAATCTCATAACCCCCCATACAACAACCAGAACCCTACGCTCTACCAATGCCCACCTGACTAAAATACCCAAAACCAAAAAATCACGTTTCGGAGATCGGCAATTCTCCTACTTGGCATCCAAGATGTGGAACACTCTTCCACCAGCCCTCCGGGCCCAACCTAATCTCCTAACATTCCGTAAATCCCTGAAGACATGGCTGTTCCCCTGATCCATGCCACCCCCCGGCCCATCCTTTTTGAGAACTTAGTGGATTCTGTCAGCGCTGGGACGCTCCCGGGCAGCCATGCGCTCTACAAATCTCCTAAATAAATAAATAAATAATGACTTAACCTCAAGAAGGGCAGGGTCTAAGAGCTAAATCCCTTTTTGTATTCAGGATCCTCAGTGAAAACCACAGGGATATTTTTAACTTGCAGTCCCCACGGGATAGTCCCTGCTCTTAGATGGGAAAGGAGGAAATGTCCTAATGTGTTTTTTACTCAACTGTATTATTTCTCAGACTCGTTTTGTTGTTTCGCTGTGGTCTGTGGAGCTTAGGGTTATGGAGGAGAAGGGGGAAGGATTGGACATTAAACTTTGAATGTGTGCTTCAGAGAATGAAAGGGTATCCTTTTCTGCAATCATGAAAGTACAGTGCAATGACTCCTGGCGTATTTTGAATCTGCAGAATTAATTATCAGTACAGAAATTGGTGGCCAGTTAAACCTTTTAAAAAAAATTAACCTCAAGAAGGTCAGGGTCTAAGAGCTGGATCTCTGTTTTACCACCTTTACATATAGCCAGTTGTCTCATATACACCCAGCATCATCTCTTAAAAGCCTATAATCACTTGGACATTGCCCAAATTCCCATATCTATCTGTCGTACGAGTACTGCTGATACCCAAGGTTGCAACCCATAGGAGTCCAAACTTTGACCTTCGTATTCTCCAATGCAGATTTTTCATGTAGTTCATTTTTTAACCATTTTTATAGCATTTTCCATTTTTGATACATTACTAGTAGAAGTGATCTGTATTCTGCAATAGATATCTGCAATGTTTATATTCAGTCACAGTTGATGTATAGGAACATAAGTGGGCACAATCAATTGCAAATTGTCCATTCATCAGATGTGTGCAATGAATTGCCTCTTTTTGCACGATCACCTCCAAAGATTTGGACTGATACTGCTGTTTTTTTACTCTGAGAGTGCACTGGGGCTTGCTAACCAGACTTCAGTGCCAGTGTTCTAACCCATTACAAGTGTATGTTGAACTGCCTATCTCCCAACTGGCATAAGTTAAGTTACTAATTAGTCACTAGTATATGGTACCCAAGGCCTGTAAGTGAAAGTGTCCACCCTGAGCTGCAGCACTGATTGTGCCACCCTGAGTGTGACAAAGTACAATATGGATCCCAACCTGCCATTGTGGACTTGAAGAGTAGTTTTAAGCTGGTAGTTTGACTTTCCCATTCAAACTAATGACAACACACACACTTCCCTTAAAAATATATATGTCTCCCCAAAGGAAGACCTATCACTTATAGCTATCAAAATAGTGTTTTATCTCTTTATTGAACTACATGGATCGCCACATATAGTAATACGTTGTATCCAAATTATGAAATACTTTCATGGCAGCCTTTACCCCACCCAACTACATCATCTAACCAGAGAACTTTTCCATATCTATTCTGCCAAGGGTACTATTTACAGTAGTTCTTGATCTTTTTGTATCAGAAAGGGACTAATTCTTGCAAGAAAGAGACAGAGACTTCCCTCATTACCATAAAACCACACAATATACAGAGGCAACAGAAAATTCTAATAAAGTCAATGCAGGGGGATGACCCTCATCCAAATGATGTACATGGATGTAAACTAGGATAGTACCATGGTGGTCTGACATATTATTTCAAGCTTTCATATTGATAAATCCTTTACCTGTTAAAGGTCATCTCCAAAGTTATATCCTCCAAATTAGATTTTAAATGAGGCAGAAGTTGGAGAAGTGAGAGTCCTCCATTTTGTTTTCTTCAACCCGTAAGCTAATATTGCATGCTCGATAATGTGGGAACTACAAGGACGCTCGACGATTGATTAAAAATGCCTAAAGTATTAGGATGCAGTGTTTTATTTTAGACTCATTCTTTCATGCAACTGGGCACAAGTCTAACGGCAATCAATAATATTGCTTTGCATTATCCACTGGTATTGGTTGGTGGTTTTCTCCAGAGAGGTGATTCAGGATGCAGAACATACAGCAGCTTCTCAATAGATATAGTCCAGAGAGGAGAAAGTAGTTATGTCTCAAAAACAAGAAATACATTTAAATTTATACTTGATCCAGGTATCCAGGTAAGAGAGTCATAATCCAATGAATAACAGGTCCCTAAAGCTCCCACAAAAAGTGGCATTGCTGATTTGATTGCATTTTGAACATTTCTAGATGACAAATATTGACAAAATCCCTCCACCATTCTCTTGGACACCCTGTCTAGTCATCTCATTATATCTAGCTGTCAGGATAACAACCCCATGCAACAATAGATTCATGCAGTCTGCCCATAGCACAAGACTTGGCCCCGTGAAGAAAAAGGTGGCAAATTCCAAAACACATTAATGTAAACCAGAGTGTAAGCCATGAGATCCAATGATAAGTATATTATAACATCATCTCTATGGGTATCTTGAGACCATTTGCAATATCAAGAGTTGCAGTAACTAAATGAACGTGAGCCATGATGTCTTTAGCTGGAATAAACATATGTTGCCTGGTGTCTACCCAGCCAGCAACCAAAGATAGTTGAGTTGCTAAAGGTTTACCATAAGCTTTAGAGTAACAGTTAACCAGGTATATTGATCAGTATGATCTACATGCCTTTGGATATTTTCCATTCTTAATAAAGTCTGAGATATATGTTTCCCTCCAAGACTTCATGATATATCTACCCCTGCAACAAACACATGAAATAGCTTCATAAGTACTGGGAGGACGATATCCAAAAAGGCTTTATAGGCTTCTGAAGGCAGTGCATCAGGGCCAGCTGCCTTCCTTCCAACTCCCAGCCTCCCCAGGAGCAGCGGCGTAACGCACCTTGAGGGGTGCCCGTTGCAAGGTACATGGAGGGGGCCCCCTCTGGACTCAATCAGGAGCTCTCAGGCCAGGGTACTAGACTGAGGGGACCCCCTGGAACTCAGGGCCTCCCACACCGTGGGGCTGCTGACGCCTCTGTTTCGCCACTGCCCAGAGATGGAACATAGCATTGCAAACATTTAGACTTGCAATCGGATACTCAAATTGCTTTTTAGCCCACTCTGTAAGCATATTCAGCTCTACAAGCTTTAGATAATCCAATATGTGCTCTTGTGTTGGATTGCAGTCATCTTTATAAAGGGGTGAGAAAAAAATGTAAACCTTCAGAATTGGCTCTTTGCCTGTTGCCTGCATGCCTTGGGAATGATTTATAGTCTTATTAAAGTTCATTAAATAGCTCTTCTAGGAAGCTGGTTCCTTATGCAGTATATCAAAATGAGATATATCGTGCAAAGAGTCCTGGGTTCCCTTGAGAGTGGATCGGCGCTTTCTCTAGCAATCCCAAGGTGCTCTTTTAGGGGGTAGTGTGATCGAGCAGCCTTAGGCTTTTCTGTGAGGAGTGCAAGACATCTACAAATATACAAAACAGTCAATAAATGATGCACAGGACTCAATAAGGAGATCCACACCAATTTATAAAAATAATATGCATCTTTATATATGTTTTGGCACCAGAAGCAATACGATCAGGAAGGTATGTTTTCTGAGAAAAATATGTTTGCATTTACTCAGTCGACACTTAGTGAATTTCTTCAGAGGCTGTAATGTTATCCTATGGCAGGAAAAACAAATACAGCATATTAGTTCTTTGAAGCAACTTACAAGACCAATCTCCAGAACTTAATGTGAGTATGGTGCAAGGTCCAAGTCAGCACCAGCAGATCACCTCCAGTGGCATGAGGGTGGCTGAATGCAGTGGTGCAAAACAGTGTTGGGTGCCCACTGCAAGACAATGGGGCTCAGTCTTCGTCAACAGATGCTGCAGTTTTGGACTGGAAGACCAGTCAGGCTGAACCAACAGGCGTGCTCAGACCTCATGATGCTCGGGATGGGGGACACCTTTGGTCCTCTTCTCCATGTGCCAGAGGTGGCAGGTGCCGAGAAGTCCTTAGGCATCAGGTTTTTGTCACCAGGAGTGGACATGGTAGATGGGACCTGCAAACTGATGTTGCAGGAGGCGTTGAGAAGTCCACAGCTAGGAGGCTCCAGATGTGATTTGAGTCTAGAGGGTCTGGGTACCATATTGGAACCATTGGACCACTTCAGCTCAGGCTAGATAGTTTGGGTGCAGTGGTGTGTACGGGTGTTGGGGTTTTGCAGCCTTGGAGCTTCACAGCTCAGTCTTCGATATCTGCAGGATGGAGGGGAACAGTTCCACCGTTCCACATGATTTCCTGTATTTTTGGAGAAGTTCTGGAAGTCCTCCCAGGCTTTGGAGGATCAGCACCTTACAAGGCGAGTTGATTGAAAGTTAGGACTGTCAGGAGAGCAACATTGCCATGCATCAAGCAAGATATAGACAGTCATGATGTGAAATTAGGCATTTTTTAAAGTCACATGCTAGTTGGAGAAGAACAGTCTGACGAGTCGATAGAGGGAATTAAAGAGGGAATTCAAGGTCAATATCCCAACATAATATAAATGGACCTTGCCACAGACTCGATTCTACTAATAAGTTACACGACAATAGGGGTTCTTCAAGTTTTGTTACATAGAATGAGCAGATCATAAGGCATAAATGACCCATATATATTTTAGCTAATATTCATCATCTTTGTGGGACTATGTCTACAGTGGAACAGTCCCAGACAGGCCCCTGACATAATAGGGTGACCCCTCCCTCCCATTAGGCTTGTTCTATCTTATAGCTCTGTAATACCTAATTGATAAAGTTCATCACTTGTTTTGAAATGTGTGTCTTGCGGAAATATTATTTGGACACCTATGTTCTTCCTATATTGTTTGCATTTACCTAGATCACGCAGACCATTAATATTTCCGGTAATAATCTGACTACCCTGTTGTTTCTTATCAATAGGTCAGTTAAGCATTTCATGATTAATGTCCATACAGTAGGTTGTTGCCTCTTAATCTATCCATTTCTCTGTTTTTCCCCCAACCTTCTGCCCCTTGCAGACCCCGCCTCCCTGCCCACGCCCCTTCTCAAAAAACCTCATTCACAACCATCGTGGTATTCTGGACTGAGTGCCCCTGGGTCTCTCCTGTGCACCAGAACTACATCTACCCTCTTCCCTTTGCCCTGCTGGCTGGAATGCCTTGGCAGGACCACCACCCAGCTCCATAGCGCTTAGGTATACCGCCAGAAGTACAGGAAGGAAAGTCTATGACGTCCATCAGAAATACTAGTAGGAGTGGTACCCATCATCTACCTTGCCTTTGAATCAACATCAGAGCATCTCCTCAATCATGAATCTGCTCTCCCTCCTTACAGTGCTGCTCCCTGTGCTTTACCTGTTTTGCATGTGAATCGTGGTTGCACGGCTACCACCTACAGTCTACCTGTTCCCTGAGAGGTAAACTTGCTCTGTTGTGGCCTTTGCTACTACACCTTGTTGCGAGTGCTGAAGAATATCTATACCACTCCACACAACTCTGATCTCAGCACTCAGGCAGAGGATCATAACCTGAGGAAGAGACTAGGTGGTCAGTGGAGCAAATGACCAACATGGTGACTGCGTAGGTACGCCCGGAATGTGAAGAGAAACCAGCCAAGCAAATTCAGGGGTGAGGGGGGGGGGGGGGGGGGGTTCTACTGAGAAGCTGCAGCCCGCGGTGAGGGTGTTGCAGGGGAGGGGAGTGCTAGTGTTCAGCACCGCTGCACTGCCGCTGCTTTTGTTATAGGGGGCTAATATTGCAGCACTGCTCCAAAACCAGCCCCAGGGAACAAAACCTTTCAGGCCCACCAAGAGAACGCCCAGTGCCCGCTCTGGCCAGTCCGACCCTGAGCTTAAGACAGTGAAAAGAAAAGAAACCCATAAATAATGGTGAAGTAATGGAACAATAAGAGGCAGTAAAGGAGATAGATTGAGGAACAATAGAGGGGAGGAAAATGAAGGAAATTAAAACAGTGAAAGATAAAAGAGATGAAAATTAAAGAAAAAAGAAGGGAATAAAAAAGTAGAAAAACAAGAGAAAGAAACAGAAAGTAGGGACTGGAACAAAAAAAGGAGATGCTATGGCCAATGCAAATAAAAGGAGGGATAAGAAAAAAATTAAAGAGGAAGGAAATAAATGAAACAGAAAATAGTGAAAAGGGGAACAAAATGAGGGGGAGTAAATGAGAACAAATAAAAAAAGAGGATGAAAGAAGAAGAACATGGTAGAAAATACATACAATGAAATAGGAAAGAGAGAATAAAGGAAATTGAAAGAAGGGAAAGAAGGGCAGAAGAGCGTAAATGACAGAGTAAGAGTATGACGGAAGAGTGGGGCAGACAGTGAAAGTGGTGGCAAATGAATAGGCGAAGTTGTGAGGGGGCATAAGTAAGCCACAAAAAGTATAGAAGTGATAGGGGAAGGGAAAAAACAGGGGTTTTGAGAATGATTCCTGACAGGAAGATGGAAACTGAGTGGGCATGAAAGAATGGGAAAGGTAGAAGTGAGGGAAACTGGGCGTGAGTGGAACACATAGATGTGAGAGAATGAGAACAGCAGAGTTGGATGTAAGAGGATAAACCCAAAACATGGGTTAGAGATGTGCGAAGAAGGTAAGATTGAAGGTGAATGATAAATGGAAGAGAAATTCATGTTTGTTTGTGGATGGAAGAGAAGACGGATGTGGAGTGGAGGTAAAAGGGAAACTTAGAGGGATTAAGGAGTGTGACAGGTTAAGGAGGGAAAAGTCAAGAGGACAGAGATGAGAATGGAGGGTAAACTCAAGATGACAGAGATGAGAATGGCAGAGGAAGACATTGAGGTGAGAGGAAGGCTGGAAAGGAATGACATACAAAGAAAGCAATGGCGGTGAGACATGGCATGAGGTTGAGGTGGTGAAAGAATGAAAGATGTTGTAGCATGAAACTGGAAGAAATGGTGATGAAATAATGCGAAGAAGAGGTAAAGATAAGAGAGATTTTGAGAGTGAAGGTCGCTAGAATTGAGGGAGATGACCTGTGTGACCGATTGGAAAGTGTATTGGTGCTTGGGCAAAGCACTTTGCAGTAGGACAACTGTAACACTCTTGCTCACTGTTATCTTTGAGGTGTTTTTCTAGGTTGGGTTTGTAGCCCCCCAATATTTTGCTACTGATTTCTATTCTAACACATTTAAGTATGTATTCCTAGCAAACCCCGAATATTGAGGCTCGTTACACCTCAGTATGGCCATGTTGTCTCTCTGGCTGTAAGCCATCCTGTGGTCTTCTGTCATCTTTTTAAACCACATCAATTGCATGTTGTGGTGCTTAGACGGAATATCAAAACCAAAAATATTGTGGGACAAAATATTGTCAAGAATATCGAGTACAAATATATTGTGAAGGTAAGTTTCTGTAGGTAAGTTAAGTTTTACTAAATAAAACTCACCATATATATACCATGTCAATATATATATCACCAAGGTAAGAATTCTATATTTACCTATTTGCACTTACCGTCTCCATATTTTGGTCTTTGATATTTTTGACACAATATTCTGTCCACGTGATATTTTTGGTTGATATATTGTCAGTGATCCGATGTTGCAGCACTGTGGCAAAATGGATGGCGAGTAACTGGCAGTTTGTGTGGTACTGGGGTGATGTGCAGTCTAGTACCATGGGACAATGGGTAATTGGAGGATTAAAACTGCTGCCTGAAAATGCAACATCTGTAACATAAGGGTAATCGGTAGCAGCCTTTAGTAATGGCAAGAGCTATAAGAAAAATAACTAGCCCAGCAAAACATGTCTCCTTTACTAGAGCAGCAACTCTTTGATCCCTGTAGGGTGTTTGACCCACTTTAGAATTCTGGTATTAGCAGCTCCTGGAACATTAGAGCCATCCGAAATATTAAAGCAACATGTATCTTGGAGGAGCTCTGGCATTTTATTACAGCACTCTTAAAATATAATTTTGTCTGCCAGAAAATACGGAACATCGCCAAGTTTACTTCTATTTTGCTATGATGTCAGCAATCTGTATGGTGCTCTGATTTCTGGTACATACATTTTTTAATTAATACGTGATTTACTGATACAAATAAAATGTAAATGTACAGGAATTTATATAGCGCAAATCACCAACTGGTCTCTAAGCGCTTGCTTAGGGAACCCGTCCTGGTATTCCCCTGCGAGATAACCCCAGCAGGGTATCCGCAAGGTGAAAGCCAGGCATCCCGCCGCGAGGGGCCGTTGTGGAGATTAAGCAAGATATTGCCCAGAGTCGCAGAGTGTGAACCCGTGAATCGAGTAGGCACCGGAGCGAGAATTGTCGAGTCCATGGACATTTTAGGACTCAAGACCCCGCCGAGCCGGGAATTGAACCCTGGTCCCAGGCTGACCTCTGCTTCCAGGTCTGCCTCCTCTAACCAGTGAGCCACACTTCTCCACTAAATATGTTGCTGAATACTGTGTGGTTCTGCAAAGTACAAGGACGTCCCTTCAGATCAATCTGTAAACCTTAGTGATTACTAGTGTATGCAAAAAGCAACAATTGCACCATTTCTCTTCAAATTTACATGGTGGTGAGGGATCGCCACCACCCAGTACCCCATAAGCCATAACGAGTATTTAGTCAATTAATCAATCAATCAATCAATCAATCATAGCATTTGTAAAGTGTGCAACTTACCCGTGAGGGTCTCAAGGCGCTGGGGGGTGGGGAGTGCTGCTACTGCTCGAAAAGCCAGGCCTTGAGGAGTCTCCTGAAGGTCAGCAGGTCTTGGGTCTGCTGTTGGTGGGTGGGGAGGGTGTTCCAGGTCCTGGCGGCGAGGTGGGAGAACGATCGGCCGCCGGAGGTCGCTCTTCAAATGCGGGGGACTGTGGCGAGGGCGGCAGAGTGGAGTTGGCGGGTGGGGGGGTGGAAGCTGAGTCATCTGTTGAGGTACGCTGGTCCGGTGTTGTGGAGTGCTTTGTGTGCATGGGTGAGGAGCTTGAAGGTTATCCTCTTGTTGACGGGGAGCCAGTGCAGGTTTCTCAGGTGGGATGTGATGCGCTGAGGGATGTCGAGGATCAGGCGTGCAGAGGCGTTCTTGATGCGTTTAAGCCGTTTCAGGAGTTTGGCCGAGGCTCCTGCGTAGGTGGCGTTCCCGTAGTCCAACCTGTTGCTGACGAGGGCCTGGGTGACCATTCTTCTCATTTCAGTGGGGATCCATTTGTAGATATTGCGGAGCCTGCGGAGGGTGTTGAAGCAGGAGGAAGAGACGGCGTTGACCTGCTTAGTCATGGAGAGGGTGGAGTCGAGGATGGTCCCAAGGTTGCATCCGTGGTCGGCGGGTGTTGGAGCTGTTCCCAGTGTGGTCGGCAACCAGGAATCGTCCCAGGCCGATGGAGTGGATCTGAGGATGAGGACCTCCATCTTGTCCGAGTTCAGCTTCAGTCGGCTCTTCCTCATCCATTCAGCGACTGCCTTCATTCCTTCATGGAGGTTGGTTTTGGTGGTGTGGGGGTCCTTGGTGAGGGAGAGGATCAGCTGGGTGTCATCTGCGTAAGAGATGATGTCGAGGTTGTGCAGTCGGGCGACATGGGCGAGCGGTGCCATGTAGATGTAAAATAGCGTTGGGCTGAGGGATGAGTCCTGTGGTACGCAGCAGATGATCTCGGTGGCTTCGGAGTGGAAGGGGGAGGCGACACTCTGTGTTGTGCCGCAGAGGAAGGAGGTGGTCCAGTCCAGGGCATTCTCTTGGATCCCGGCGTCATGGAGGCGTGTTCATAGTGTGCAGTGGCAGACCATGTCGAAGGCGGCTGACAGGTCTAGGAGGATGAGGGCCGCAGTTTCTCCTTTGTCTAGCAGGGTCCTGATGTCATCGGTGACAGCGACGAGGACAGTTTCGGTGCTGTGGTTGCTGCGAAACCCGGACTGGGATGGATCCAGGATGCTGTTCTCCTCGAGGTAGCGGGTCAGTTGTTTGCTGACGGTCTTCTTGATGACCTTCGCCGGGAACGGGAGCAGGGAGATGGGCCGGAAGTTTTTGAGGTTCTTGGGGCCCGCCTTGGGTTTCTTGAGTAAGGCGTTGATCTCGGCGTGCTTCCAGCTCTCCAGGAAGGTTGCTGTCTCTAGGAAATGTTGATGGCTTTCGGGAGATGCGATGCAATGGTGGTGCTGGCTTTGTTGATGTGGTGAGGGTAAGGGTCTGACGAAGATCCGGAGTGGATGGTGTTCATGATTTTGATGGTGTCATTTTCATTGATTTTGGTCCAGGAGAGCTGGCGGTTGGTGCAGGGGGCGGTCATGGTGGCGGAGGTCTCGGTGATTGTCGGGGCGGTCGTGGCATTGAAGCTGTTGTGGATGTCTGTGATCTTACGATGGAAGAAGGTGGCCAGCGAGTTGCGCAGGTCTTGTGAAGGTGGGATGTCGTTGGTGTTGGAGCTGGGGTTGGAGAGTTCCTTCACGATGTTTAAGAGGTCTTTGCTGTTGTGTGTGTTGTTGTCTAGGCGGTCTTTGAAGGAGGCCCTTTTGGTGGATCTGATGAGGTGATGGTGTCTGCGGGTAGCGGTCTTGTGGGCTGCGTAGCAGTCCGGTGTTCGTTCACTGAGCCAGTTCTTGTCCAGCTTTCGGCAGGTTTGGTTGGAGGCCTGGAGGTCTTCAGTGAACCAGCTGACATTCTTGCTGGTGCGACTGTTGGAGGGTTTCTTGAGCGGGGTGAGGGTGTTGGCGCAGTCGTTGATCCACTGTCTGAGGTTGCAGACGGCAGTATCGGCGTTGGTGGGGTCGGTGGGTGGCTCTGGGCTTAGGTGGTGGTTAGCCGGTCTTCAGTGACTTTGCTCCAGCAGTGGCGAGGCATCTGTTGGGTGCGGTGGTGCGTAGTGGTTTTCCGGAAGGTGAAGTGGATGCAGCGATGGTCGATCCAGTGGAGTTTGGTGGAGTGGTTGAAGGAGACGTGGGGGCTTGCTGAGAAGATGGGGTCAAGCGTGTGTCTGGCGAAGTGGGTGGGTGTTGTCTTAGTCCGAGGTTGGTGAGGTTGTCGATCAGGGTGGTGGGGTTGGTGTCATTGTTATCCTCGAGGTGGAAGTTCAGGTCCCAAGGAGGATGCAGTACGTGGTGGCGAGGGCGTGTGTGCTGACGAGGTCGACGATAGAGTCGCAGAACTGTGGTCGGGTTCCGTGTGGTCTGTAGATGAGGGTTCCTCTGAGGGTGGTGTTGGGGTTATGTGGAACTGGAAGTGCTGGTGTTCGGTGGTGCTGAGGGTGTCGTCGGGGTTGGTCAAGACTCTGAGAGTGCTCTTGTGGACGATGGCGATTCCTCCTCCTACTCCGTTGGTGCAGTCCCTTCGGGTGATCTTGTAGCCTTCCGTGATGGCTATGGCGATGTTGGGTTCCCAAGGAAGGGTTCAGCCGGGTCTCCGTCAGGAAGGCAACGTCTGGGGAGGTTGAATCAAGTAGGTCCCAGAGTTCAATGGTGTGTTTGCGGGTGGAGCGGGTGTTGAGAAGAATGCATCTGAGGTAGTTGGGTTCTTTTCTGGTTGGTGGGTTGGCCAGCTGGGTGCTGGTGAAGCTGCAGTTCTGGAAGGAGAAGGGTTCTTGGGTGCGCCTTGGGACGGCCAGGCAGCAGGTGCATGATCGTCCTGCGTTGAGTGCGTGGAGGGTGCTGGTGTTGTAGCGGAGACAGGCGTCGTGGCATTCGTGGGGGCCAGGGGTACTGGCGCTGGGCGCGGTCCAGATGCGGAAGGGCGCAGACCGGCGCGCCTTCGGCGCTAGCTGCGCGGACGTGCAGCGGCTGCCATAAGAAGGGGAGGTGGGAGGGAGGAGCAGCTGGGAGGGGGGAGTGGGTAACTGGGTGAGCGGGGAGCAGGGCCACAGGGTATGCAGCTGCAGGAAAAAACAGGATTGAGGGACGGCGAAAGGAAAAACAGAAGGCAAGGGGGCAAAAGGAGAAAAAGATGATCACAAGAAAATTCAGGAAACAGAATACAGTGCAAAATGGCAAGAAACAGGAAACCAGTAAACAAAATACAGATCGGGTACCAGAAGCAAACCTTATGACGGGCCTCGAACTGCAGTCAGCAGGACCGGCATCTGAGTGCAGAGCAGGGGCACAGTCAGGTGGAGCTGCGTGGAGTGGGGAGCGACCTGTCTAGAACCAGGGTCAAGGGTCGCTCGCTATTGCAACATAGGGGTGGCATTTATGTGCCAATTGTCTCAAATACACATTGACTGTCACCAGGTAGGTCGCCACCCTAGCCACCGCGTGGTCCTCCCTGTGCCGTGTGCTGTGTCCAGACCGCTTGCCTCGTGTCGTCTCCCGCCTCCTGGGAACCTATGCCTGTGCCTGTGTCCTCTTCGCTCCCCTCGTCCCCCTCGTACCTGTGCCTGTGTCCTCTTCGCTCCCCTCGTCCCCCTCGTGCCTGTGCCTGTGTCCTTCGCTCCCCTCGTCCCCCTTTTTGGCCTCTGTATTTGTTATTTTTGTTAACCAATCTCTTGCCTTCTGTACATGTATTTCGCCTTCTGTATTGTAATCTTGTTGCCCCCGTTCCCCCTTTGCCTTCTGTGCCGTCCCGCCTCGCCCTCTGCTTCCAGCCGCTGCTCCCTGCGGCCCCGCCCCCCGCCGATCCCATTCGCCACCCGCTCCCGCCTCCCAGCTGCTCCTCCCTCCCTCAGCCCCTCATTTGGAGGCTGCACGGTGGTAAAGGGAGCGACCCTTGACCCTGTCACCAGGTAGGTCGCCCCCCTAACCACTGCGTGGTCCTCCCTGTGCAATGTGCTGCGCCCAGACCGCTTGCCTCGTATTGTCTCCCGCCTCCTGGGAACCTGTGCCTGTGCCTGTGTCCTCTTCACTCCCCTCGTCCCCTTCGTACCTGTGCCTGTGTCCTATTCGCTCCCCTCGTCCCCCCTCGTGCCTGTGCCTGTGTCCTTCGCTCCCCTCGTCCCCCTTTTTGCCCTCTGTATTTGTTATTTTTGTTAACCAGTCTCTTGCCTTCTGTACATTTATTTCGCCTTCTGTATTGTAATCTTGTTGCCCCCGTTACCCCTTTGCCTTCTGTGCCCTCCTGCCTCGCCCTCTGCTTCCCGCCGCTGCTCCCTGCGGCCCGCCCCACACCGATCCCATTCACCACCCCGCTCCTGCCTCCCAGCTGCTCCTCCCTCCCTCAGCCCCTCATATGGAGGCTGCAGCCACTCCACCGGACTTCAATGGACCGACCACAGCTGCGTCCACTTCAGCTTCGCTAGCACCACAACCCACCACCACCCGCAACAGGCTCCTCGCAGGAGCTGGAACAAGATCACCGCCGACCAGCTCACCACCTCCCTCAGCCAGAACCCTCCCGCCAGCACAACGGACCCCAACGAAGCAGCCCGCAACCTCACACAGTGGATCACCAACTGCGCAGACGAACTCGCACCACTGAAGACCCCACACAACAGACCCAGCAGCAAGCAAGCCTCCTGGTTCACCAACAAACTTAAGAACTCCAAGAAGAACTGCTGCACCCTCGAGAAAGCCTGGCGCACCAACCAGACCACAGTGAACATGACTGCCCTCAAGCTCCCCACCCGCAAACACCACCAGCTGATCCGCACCACCAAGAAGACAGCATTCAAAGAACGACTGGACAACAACGCCCACAACAGCAAGGAACTCTTCAGCATCGTCAAAGAGCTCTCCAACCCTAGCGCCGGAAACAACGACATCACTCCCTCGCAAGACGTCTGCGACTCACTCGCCTCGTTCTTCCACCGCAAGATCGCCGATATTCATAACAGCTTCGGCGGACCAACCATGCACCCAACTACTGAACCAACGCACCCCACCACCACCCTCTGCGCCTGGACCCCGGTCAGTACCAAAGACACCACCCTCACGATGAACACCATCCACTCCGGATCCCCAACCGACCCCTGCCCCCACCACGTCTTCAACAAGGCCGACTCCATCATCGCACCCCAACTCCGGGACATCATTAACACCTCGTTCAACACCGTCACCTTCCCGGAGAGCTGGAAGCACGCTGAGCTCAGCGCCCTCCTGAAGAAACCAACAGCGGACCCCACCGACCTCAAGAACTTCCGCCCCATATCGCTCCTCCCTTTTCCTGCCAAAGTCATCGAGAAGACCGTCAACGGACAGATCGACGCCTTCCTCAAGACGAACGGATCCCTCGACCAGTTGCAGTCCGGTTTCCGAGCCAACCACAGCACCGAGACCGCTCTCATCGCAGCCACTGACGACATCAGATCCCTGCTCGACAATGGGGAAACAGCGGCACTCATCCTCCTGGACCTCTCCGCAGCATTCAACACTGTCTGCCACCGCACCCTAGTGCAGCGCCTCAGCAACATCGGAATCCGAGAGAAGGCACTGGAGTGGATCATCTCGTTCCTCGCCGGAAGAACCCAGAGAGTCCGCCTCCCCCGTTCAGATCCGAGGCCACCGAAGTCATCTGCGGCGTACCCCAAGGATCATCACTCAGCCCCACCCTCTTCAACGTCTACATGAGCCCCCTCGCAGCCATCGTACGCCAACACAACCTCAACATCATCTTCTACGCCGACGACACACTGCTGATCCTCTCCCTCACCAACGACCCCGCCACCGCCAGAACCAGCCTACACGAAGGGATGAAAGACGTCGCCGAGTGGATGAAGTACAGCCGCCTGAAACTGAACTCAGACAAGACCGAAGTCCTCATCCTGGGATCATCGCCCTCCGCCTGGGACGACTCCTGGTGGCCCCCTGCTCTGGGCACCACTCCCAAGCCAACGGACCACGCACGCAACCTGGGCTTCATCCTGGACTCCTCCCTCTCGATGACCAGACAAGTCAACGCCGTCTCATCATCGTGCTTCAACACTCTGCGCATGCTCCGAAAGATCTTCCGATGGATCCCCACCGAAACCAGGAAGACGATCACCCAGGCACTCGTCACCAGCCGACTGGACTATGGAAACACCCTCTACGCCGGGACCACAGCGAAACTCCAAGAAAGACTCCAACGCATCCAGAACGCCTCCGCACGACTCGTCCTGGACACCCCCCGACACAGCCACATCTCCGGCCACCTGAGAAACCTACACTGGCTCCCCAACAGCAAGAGGATGACGTTCAGACTCCTCACCCACACACACAAGGCTCTCCACGACTTGGGCCCCAAGTTCCTCAACAACCGCCTGACCTTCTACACGCCCACCCGCCATCTACGATCGACCAGCCACGCCCTCGCCGCCGTTCCACGCATCTGCAGAACCACCGCCGGAGGAAGATCCTTCTCCTACCTGGCTGCCAAGACATGGAACTCCCTCCCCATCCACCTTCGACTAACCCAGGACCATCTCTCCTTCAGGAAGCAACTCAAGACCTGGCTTTTCGAGCAGTAACGTACCCCCCTCCCCCAGCGCCTTGAGACCCTTCCAGGTGAGGTGAGTAGCGCGCTATACAAATGCATTGATTGATTGTCTCACCCCATGACACGCCAGATGTTGACATTCAAGGCAGCCATGGCCCTGAGAGATACACTAAATTGCCAGATTAGACAGTTTGTTCAAGGGAGAGGAGTGAATTGAGCCCATATATTCTGAACTGTTTATCTTCTGGGGCATATCTTGTCCAAATCAGATAATGTTTATTAAGTGGAGGTATATGGTGACACCTCACTAGGTGTATTATTCTATAAAAAAACAAGATATATGTTTTGAAAGCTGCACACCAGTAGGGAAACATAGGGGCATATTACCAACAACTACCGATAATTATCGCTATGTTGGCTTAGCGGCAATATTATTATCGCCGAGCTCCGCCGATTTCTATCGCAGAGAAACCTTGCTATTATCAAGGTTTATCTCAAAAGCGATAAAAATCAGCCGAAATGCATGAATATCGCTGAAAAGTCAGAGATGTGTTGGCGTTAGCTTTAGGAGATATTCGCGCTTAGCGCAAATATTTCCAAAAGTAGGTAGGTAGGTAGGTAGGTAAAAGTAGGTAATAGGAGATAGCGATGTTAGCGACTGTTTCCAGTCGCTAACATCTTGGCACGCCCACTTTGCATGTCATTAGCGATAAATATCGCTGACATGCAAAGCGGGCCCCAAGATGATCGCTATCTCCTACTAGCTGTCGCTAACTGGTGTTAGCGATAGCTAGGTAATAGGGCGATAAAATTATCGCCGCTTTAGCGGGAAAAATTCCCGCTAAAGCGGCGATAAGGCCCTTGGTAATATGCCCCACAGGGTCTTATTTAAAAGCCCCTTGCGCCGCTGGCGCGTCACTTTTTCCCATATTAAAAGTGACGCACCGGCGGCGCAAGGGGCTTGTAAAGAAGCCCCCACCCCCAGATTTTAAAGTGCCAGCTGGAGACAGCGGTGGTGATCATTTCACCTCTTAGTGAATGGATTTCATTTCGATTTCTACATGCCGTATGCAATAACCTATTAAATAACCGGGGCCTCATTTATGAAAAGTGACGCATCGCTGCGTGAAAACAGCGATGCGTCACTTTTCACTGCGCACTCCTTATTTAAAAGCCCCTTGCGCCGCTGGCGCGTCACTTTTTCCCATATTAAAAGTGACGCACCGGTGGCGCAAGGGGCTTGTAAAGAAGCCCCCACCCCCAGATTTTAAAGTGCCAGCTGGAGACAGCGGTGGTGATCATTTCACCTCTTAGTGAATGGATTTCATTTCGATTTCTACATGCCTTATGCAATAACCTATTAAATAACCGGGGCCTCATTTATGAAAAGTGACGCATCGCTGCGTGAAAACAGCGATGCGTCACTTTTCACTGCGCACTCCTTGCGACACCAATGATGCGTCATATTTAATGTATGACGCATCATGTCGCAAGGACTTACAGATACGTCAGTATTTCTGACGTATCTGTATGCGCAAAAGTGACGCATTGCTGGAGTGTGTCACAAAAGTGACGCAACTCCAGCAATGCGTCACTTTCACATGGGGAAAGCCCCATGTGAAAGGGCTTGCGTCAGTCTTGCGCCTGCTGTGAGGCAGGCGCAAGATTTTGACGCAACAGCATCCTAAAAGTGACGCAGTGAAATCTCATAGATTTCACTGCGTCACTATTACGAGGCTTTTTGCGGGGGAACGCCCCCTCTGCATACATTATACCTGACGCAGGTATAATGTGGCGCAGGGGTTTAAAAAGTGACGCATCTATCTAGATGCGTCACTTTTTAAATATGGCGCAACAAGGCGCATTTTGTACGCCGCTGGTGCGTCACAAAAAGTGACGCACCGGCGGCGCAAAACTGACGCAAGGCCTCATAAATAAGGGCCCCGGTTTATAAGAGTTCTGTTGGTTTACGTGTCTAAGGACAGAGAGGCCCACACTGTCAACACCTCAGCCCCCAATCTGTCATTCAAGACCCCTGAAAATGGTTTTTGATGTACTCTATTGACACTCTGACTACAGTGCGTGCAAATCACTCAGGATGATCAATACTCTCATTTAAGAGGGTTGTATCATGAATCTCATGTTGGAGTTGTGTGATGCGTGGCAGGAAGGAAGTAAGACACTTGTGCACGACCGGTGTTAGAGTGAAGGTACGCGGCCCCCTTACTATTCCTTGCAGGGGGCTACCTCAGACTTCATCACGCCACCTAGCGGTGTTCTACAGACAAGGCCTCAATCAAGCTCTGTGCAGAAACTAAAGCCTGCGAACAGGGTGGAGTAAAAAGGAGGGGGGTGTATTTACCGTGTACACGTATGCCTCAGCTCTTTCAGTTCTTTGAATATCCCCCCTGCACGCTTCCCCCGCACAGCCCCCACCCCCCTCAGCATGAAGGTCAATAATTCGGTGGCCAAGTTCTTTTGGAGCTAAAATGTCCACTTCCGATTCCGAGGGCTGCTTGCGTCCACCTTGTCCAAGGCCTCCCCACCACATACCAATGCATGTAGCTCTGCCCAATCCAGTCCTTTGTTTTCGCGGGAGAGATGTTCTAATTGGTATATAAGCTCCTGCCAGGTTCACCTGTATCGGGCTCTCCTTTTCTATTCTTATTTCTATTAATGTAAGTTTCAAAGGGGGCCCTCTTCAAGGGGCTTTAAGTGGGGCATGTCCTGCTGGGTCATAGGCCCGTTGGACATTAGTTAATGAAAACAGACTTTGAAACGGCTTCCCATTTGAGCTCAATAGTCATCTCCTTAATTTTACTGGCAAGAAACACTGATCGATTTCCAATAATGGCTGTAAAACCCCGTAAGGCGTTTCATGTCAGGGATCCAATCGCTGTTCATATTTTACTTCATCTTCTGTTCCCGTAGAGTATGCGTATATTTTAAGAAGATGTGTTTTTGTATTTTTTTGTCTATGCAACACATGGCTCTCGTATAGTGAGGGCATGCTGTGAACGGAATCAAGTCCAGCTGTGTGGGTGAATTCAGGAGGTGGGTGGGTGCTTTTGCTGGCGCAAGATTGAGAGCTCTGAAGCTGAGGCTCAATGTAGCAGGAGGTCCTCGCAGTGCCTGTCAGCAGATCATAAACATATGCAGACTACTTGATCATCCAATACTTGGCCTCTCTGTAGCATGTACAGACCGAGGGCTGCATACGTGCCACTTGTAATTGTGTGAAACTGTGAGCTATGCAGACGGACGATTTCAGAAAGCTGCGGAAAGAAAAATGCATAAGCAAATAAACTGCAGAGGAAAGCGGTGTAATGGGGTGAATGGGAGTGTCTGAGACATTCCGAAGGCCGCTAATCCTTCTACAGACCCCAGTAAAGTGTAATTAGCAGTCTCATATTTTCAGAATTGAAACCTTTTCATTTCTAATTATTAACAACAAAATGTTTAATTATTACTCCTTTGTCTTTTTATCCCATTTGTGTGTAAAGCGCTCTGATATCCGTAAGGATCTTGTTCGCGCTCTATAAAACTTTCAAAATAAAAATAAAAATAAATCTGCTACAGGTAAGGCCAAGGTCTGGCTTGCTTTCAGTATATGTCCTGGTTGAAGTGGCGGCTCCTTGAGGGAGTGCTGCGGGGATGTGAGGCGGGGGAGGAGCAGGGTGGGGGGTAGTAAACTCTGGCATACGGCCGAACGGAGTTAAGTAAATAAATAAATAAATTACTTTGTGCGCACTGCATCGCCATATGGCGTTGCAGCGCGCGCAATGTAATTTGTTTTATTTTTACAAAGTTAAAAATAAATTGAAAAATGGCTCTTCCTTTTCTAGTCTGTGCCTTCCTGAGAGAACTATCTGCTGCCTAAAGAATTAGAACCAAGAAACCAGCTCAGTTCAATGTCTTCTTGGACCCTTGTACCCAAAAAACACAAACCAAGCTTTTATGTGGCTTCTGCCTGCCACATCTTGCGCTAAGAATAAAAGACCAAGGGGCTTATTTACAAGTCCCTTGGGCCGCCGGTACGTCAGAGTAGTGACCTTTGATGTAAAACAGCACAGCAAAGGAGATATCCATATAGAGACTGAATTACAAAATATAAAATTAGAAAACCCACTACCAATCCTGGCTTCTCCGTTTGACCAAATTATATGATCTTAGCCAATCAATTTATTCAACTGAGCCTCCTTTCTCTTCATTATCACATATAAGAATCGGGCCATGTTTGACAGCTTACTTCTTAGTTCACTAATGGCATTGTTATCAGAGTGTAGGTAGGGCAGGAATGTTAAGTTCATGTTTGAAATGATCACTTTTTAAAAAATACCTCTCAATGCCTTGAAATAAAATGCTGCACTAAAGTGAAATGCTTCTGCTTCTTAAAGAAACGCACGTTTGAAATTTGAAGAGATTTGATCATATATCGACATGAAGTTTTTTGCAATATTTATATGCCAATTTTTTTTAGAGCTCGGCTCCTGCACGGGTTATTGGAGCTGAGTAGGGTTTTGGGCTCAGCTCTCACTGTTAATTTGTGGGGTTGCACAGTTCTACTCCTTAGGTCAATATGGCTAACGCTTGGCATGCGGTACTGGACTGTAGCGATACAAAGACTATGCACTGCAGTGCTTAATTTGAGCCTGTGGTTTCCGGTGCTCAGCACCGGCACTTAGTTGTCAACACTGCACTTATGACACTCTGCCACATGGTGGGGCGGCTCATCTAATTTAGAGATGAGCAGAATAACGATTGTTTATGAATATAACATACATTAAAAATATTACTAATACCTGCCTCCCCACGAATTCCTTTAGCTTTGGGGACCTGAAATAATCTGACCTGTCGCACTTGCAGGTGAGAGAGATGGTTGGGAGTTGTTTTGGCAGAGATGGCAGGGGCGATGGGTGGTGCAAACTGCAGTGGCCTCCTAGTCAGGGCCCTGGCACTTATTATTTTACAAATTAAGCACTGATGCACTGGCATCTCTATTCCCAGAGACTGAAATGGAAATATGCACTCTCTATTCAGAGCACTTATTTGCTCGCGCAAAGTACTAGTACACTTCTACTAAATGTATTTCAGCTGTACTCCAACTTGCAGGTACTCTCCCTTTCAATTAAAAGAAGTCCTTGTACTCAGTACCGGACAGTACCTGCAGATTTAAAGCGCTGTCTTCGGTACCACAACTAGAGAGGGTGGGAATGAATTCTCCGTGATCGGTGGAGTTTAGTATCCCAGGACAGGGCTTTGAAAGTCCCGCTAGGGGGCGCTGTTGTTTCACAGATCATCGTTGCTTCAAAACGCTCAGGAAATCTTGCGTTCGTAATTATCCATGTACTGCCGTCCCGATTCACAGGGAAGGTAAAACCTATATGGGGGTACGAATTTGTCTACTTCCGTCTTCGGTTTTTAACTTTCAGAGCATTAGCAGAAGCAAAATAAGTTGTTTGTAGAAAAGTACTTAAAAAAAAACGTTTCCATGTGCAAGTTTGTCCCACTGCACATACGTCTAGTGGATTTTCCACTGCAAAAAAAATTACCGCATGATAATTTAGTGAAGGAGTGATTTGCGCATACATTTATTTATCTATTTTTTCTCCACTGTGCTATGATTTTGAGTAAATTAAGCGTTAAGAAAGGAAAATTATGCAGTATAATGCGGCACATTTTGTAATAGTATTACCTCGTTATTTCATAATTGTTAAACTTAGTAACACTATCTAGGCATTGGTTGCACCTCATTAGTAACATTTTAATATCCAAATATAGCAATAAGCACCCAAAAAGTATAACGTGCAGCTTTGCAAACGGCCTTTCACTGCGTGGCAACACGTGTTGCAATATTTCTAGTACCATTTGAACCGTTTGAGCTAGAAACCAATTTTCCTTTTTCCTGAAATCTGCAGATTTTGCAGCAGATGATGGATTATGAGGCAAATGCGCACATTGCTGCAAAATCACATATTTCCGGTTGCCCTTCTCATATCTTCCGTGGCTCTAAATGTAATTTGCACATGTGGAAATCTGCTAAATTGTACCCGTAAATCAGGATGCGCCATTTACGAGTGTAACTGCATTTACTTGAGGTCATAAGTGAAGCTTGTGTAGTCCTGTGGGCGTCACTCTCCCTGTGAGAGGAGACGACCACATGGGGAGCAAGGGAGCTGTTTGTCATCCCCCTATGAACACAGGCCCAATGATCATATGCAGAGGTGGCATGTGAAAGTAAATAAAAGGGCCTCCAGAGACTGCCACAGGCAGTAGCCTTCTAGTGCTGTGTCCCAAGTGTTTTGTACATATTTTCAGCATGCATTCAAACCACCACCACATTAGCGATGAGGACCATGCCAGAGGGCCAATGATCCCCCGCCACACAGCATGAGTGGCATTTGCTTGCAAGAGGGACGAGCATCTGTGTCAGGCTCGCTACCCGTACTGGCAGTCACACTAAACCGTGGCCCCGTCCACAGGCACCTCAATCAGCAGGACATCACGTGAATGCATAAATAACAAGGTGACAGATAGAATGCCTGAATTATTCTCAACCACAAACCGATTACAACAGTACCTGTCAAAATTGTAGAGCAAAATCACATGACCGACAAAAGCAAGCCTTGGACGACAGTGAAAAGCCCCTTCAGATGCAGTGGGCTAAACACCCATCACCACACAAAATGCCCAGCCTAGGGAGGAGTGTGGAGAAGTGTGGCTCACTGGTTAGAGCAGGCAGACCCTGAAGCAGAGGTCAGACCCGGGACCAGGGTTCAATTCCCGACGCAGCAGGGTCTTGAGCTCAAATGTCCATGGACTCGATAATTCTCGCTTCGGTGCCTGACCTAATCATGGGTTCACACTCTGCAACTCTGGGCATTAAGCTTGCTTAATCTCCACAACGGCCCCCCGCGGCGGGATGCCTGGCTTTCACCTTGGGGATGCCCTGTAGGGGCTATCTCACAGGGAAAAGCCAGGACGGGTTCCCAAGGCAAGCGCGGAGATACCCCTTCGGGGGTCGATTCAGGCGCTATATAAGAAACATAATAATAATAATAATAATAGGGAAAGACCTGCTCTGTGTGCCACAAGCCTAACCACTTTGCAAAGGTATGACATTCAGCACTTGGCTTGAGCAAAACAGTGCACAAGGCAATAAACCAGATTGACGTTGAGCAAAGGAGAGAGGAGGATAGTTCTTCTGATGACATAGAAGGCGACAACGCAGAGGGGGTGAAACACTCCATGCTAGCAGTGGGGCAAACATACAGTGCAGCATGCACACCCATCATGTGTGAAATACAGGTAGGGCTCACAAACACGGCAGACATTTTCAATATGAGGGCTTCAATACACCTGATGGCTCAAGAACTATTCAAAATGGTATACTCCCGGCCAACTGTGACAATGGCAATGGGAAGACATAAAGAGCCGCTGATACTCAAGGTTGATTCAATATCGCACAACCAGCACACAGTCATGGCCAGTGTGCAGGTGGCCGAGGAAGCTTCTGGCATGCTGCTGAGCTGCCAGGTGGCAGAAGACCTGTAACTTGTGCAGTTAGCTGTGAAGCCGGAAGATACCTTAAACAAATTCAGCAACCTACTTCAAGGCATCAACCAGTTAACCAGTCTCATCAGTCAGTCGCCCTGAGACACAGGAGGGTCGCTTTTTCATTTGAAACCAAAGGTAGAAGCAGTGCTTAGAAAACTAGAGAGGGCTGACATCACATGAACGTTGAAGGCCCCACCCCTTGGGTGATGCTGGTAGTGGTGACCAGGAAGCCCAAGCAGCCCAGAGAGGTATGACTGTGTCGACATGGGATTGCCAAATGTGGCAATCAAGCAGGAATGGCATGTCTTCATCACGGTGGATAACAAAATCAGTGAGACCAATGGGCTGGTTGGTTTTCCAAGATGGATCTCTGCTCCTGATACTATCAGATACTCCTACATCCAGAATCCCCATCCATAACTGCAATTACCATGCACCTAGGGCCCGCTGATACAAATGGCTACATTTCAGGATCTGGAGCACAGCTGAGGTCTTCCAGAATGTGATATTAAAAGCATTATTAGGACTCCCAGGAGCATTAAATGTCAATTATGACATTCTAGTTTACTCAAAATCACTAGAAGAGCACAATGAGAGGCTATATAGTGACCTGTGGAGGCTAACTGGAAGTGATCTCACCGTACATAAAGAGAAATGCAAATTCATGCAGAACTTAATATATTTCTTCAGATATCAATTCTCTTTAGTGGGGTAGCACCCAACCCCAAAAAAAGTGCAGATTGGGAAGACCGGCCAAGCCCCTTCATGTGTCTCCAAAGTGTCTAGCTTTCTCAAAATGGTAAACGACTGTGGGTTGTCATCGAGGACCTAACAGCACTCACCCAGCCACTGCGGAAACTCACAAAGGCAAACACGCCCTGGGCTGGGGGGACTTCCCACGAAAACACTTTCCAGTGAATCAAAGCTGCACTGTCAGCAAACGCAACACTAGTCTACCTCAACTCCCGGAAAACAACAGAGCTAGCCATAGATGCCAGCCCCACAGGAATGGGGGCAATACTTTAAGAACAACAGGAGAATGAGTCTTCATGTCCCATCCAAGCAGAGCACTAAGCCCTCCCAAGCAAAGATATTTATGAATAGAGAAGGAGGCAATTGCCACCCATTGCGGTGCTCACACTTCCATTTGAACTGACCACAAACCACTGATCCATTTGTTCCAGTGGTTGGCATCAAAACCGCCATCATGGATTGAGAAATGGGTTCTTCAGCTGCAAAAATACTCCTTCATAGTTGAGTACAATCCAGTGGACTCAGAAGTCCACCTCTCACTACACCCCGAGCATTGACTCTGCCAGAAGAACAATAAGACAAGGAAACTAAAGAGTACGTATGATATGTTATAGAGAGTAAAAGGCCACTCCCCATAACCCTCGAGGATATTTTAACACAACTCACCATGACAATTGCACAGTGACTGAGACAGGGAAATAGGACAATCTAAAATCATACTGGAGAGACAGGACCAAAGAATCAGAAAACCCTTGAAGCTCTACACAACGTGCTCCATGAGCTGACCAAAGCTCGAGGATGCCAGTAGAGAGGCCATCATTCAGTAATCTATGGCACGTTAATTTTTCGAGTCCTACAACTACTGTGCTGGACACCAGGACATCTTCTTAAGACAAAGAGACACCTTCAGAGTAAAGTGCGGGCTTGCTGAAGGATAAGCTTGTACAAGTCACCATAGAAAATAGCATTTTGTTCAGGACCAACAGACAGGCAGATCCACCCACTCTGGTGATCACTCTGGATGGTCGAGCCAGCATGGACTTTGGAAGAGCTCCGGACAGGCGGTATATGGAAATTATCGTAGAGGACTACTCGAAATATCCGTAGATAGAACTAGAATCCAGAACCGCAGCCCAGTAAGTACTACCCAAGCTAGAAGAAGTGACAGCCAATCATGGGGTATTCAGAGAACTTCAGACAGACAATAGGCTCCATTCCACAATAATGAAACGGCGGACTACCTGGAATCTTACATCAGCCACAAAAAGGTGACCCCAAGATGGTCACAGGCCAATGACAAGGTAGAACAGTTTATTCGGACAAAAAACAAAGTCATTTGCATTGCACAGCTAACAGCAATTGAATTTCAATCTACTCATTCTTGAGAGATTACAAACAGACCCCACACACCACCAAAAAAGTAGCCCTGTGCCATGCATGTTCAGGCAGGGTAACCCTAGACCTCATATCACACCACCCCAACTAGGTTCCAGGGAGCATTGACGAGCAAAAGACACTGGAACACTATCATAAAAGAAACAAAGACAGCAGCACTCAACCGCATGCCAAGACTACGGACAATGATGTCGCGGCTGAAGAAATGTGGGGTACAAGGGAAAGCATGGGACATCTTGAAAGCTTTCATAACCAACAGAGTTTAGTGTGTGGCAATAGGCGACCATGTATCAAAACCTTTTGTGTTGCCCTGCGGCGTTCCGCAGGGCTCTTCCCTAAGCCCCACACTGTTTAACTTATACGTTACCTCGCTGGCCCCTATTGTCAGGTCATTTGGTTTTGATTTAACATCCTATGCAGATGACACAAAAATTGTGGTGTCACTGTTACCTGGCAAGGAGGAAGGAGTAACAACAAAAAACACTACGGTGGGGGAGGACCTCGGGGAGATTTATAGACCAAGCTCTGGGTACGTTCCCCAAAGAACCTATAAACAACAAAAGGTACCAGAGGGTCTTAAAACAAACACCGCCCAGAGGTTTACACAAGTTACCCAAACACCCACAACTCAAAATTGATTCGGCACAGGAGGCTCTCAAGGGATAAGGAAAATACCCATCAGTCACCATTCGGATCCGCCCTTCATCATTTGGGATTTTATCCGAACCACCCGTCTGAGCAAATCAGTGCCACAATCAAAGGTCAACCCGGTGGTAAGGGGGTCCCTTTGGTGGTGTTGACAGTAACAGTGTGGTCTGCCACTCGATGTTAATGAGTGGACAAAGCCATGGGACTGGGGTGTGCAGTGCAAGAAAAAGTGAGTGAAAAAGGAAGAAACCAAGACAAAAGAGTGTGTTAAAATTGGTTTAGAAAAGCACAGAATGTTATTTATTCTATGTGTGCCTTAAATACCAAGATTAAAAGTATGTGTGGCCCTAAGCAGTCCAGTTATGTAGACTGCCTAAGGTAAGGGTGGTCAACATGTTTCTGCAATATAGGGACTACTACGTCCTTGCTTTCATCAGGACCAGAACTAAACAAGTTAGAGCTACAACGTGAGTAAATAATAAGTGAAGTGAAAAAGGTGACACAAGGAAATATAAAACAAGTGCACACGGTCACCTGAGTAATCCAAATGCCCTTACAGTCTGTGTCGATCACTGTGGAAAGAAAAGAAGCAAAGGTGTCGGGTTTGAACTATCAGTATCCTATGGGCTATGAAATAAGTCCATAATCTATGGATCAATATTACAGTCAAGTGAAAGGTTGATCTATATGCTCTTATTATTTACAGAGCCTGCTATTTATTCATTTGGAAAGAGACTTCATTTACCAAATGTCGTCCAGTTCTTACCTTGATCTGTAAGGTAGACTGGCCTCACCCCACCTGGCAGCGGCTCAGGGGAAGATGAAGCACCGCTCTAGAAAAACATGTGAAACACATGTCAATTACAATGTGCACAACAATATACAGAACACTCTCCATTTTCAGTAGCCAGATGGAAGCGGGAGTGATGCCGTTCCCTAGGGCGGCGGAGAAAAGGCTCCACCGCGTCAGATGGACTCGTGCGGGAATGGAGCAGCATAGCGAGGAGCCAGAGTAGTCGGAGCTCGTCTTACCTTTCCGTCGGTACTCCGGGGCCGGCGTCCTAGCCGACTGGGGAGGTACCGGAAGGCAGGCGCGAGGCTGTTCTTAAACGCGCTGCCGTTGGTCATGTGGTCACGTGGGGCGCACAAACGCGCGATATCATTGGAGATATCACCAGTGCAACAAGCTCGCTCATTGGCTAGTCAGCCAAGGACCTGGAATAGTTATAGGTCAATTGACGGGCTTGTATTCAAAGAGACCACGTGGAAATGAAAAGTAAACATAAACAGTGACAAGCGCATCAGGAGCGAGGTTGAATGAAGGGCCAGATGCTTGGGAAATTGACGGGCAGCGTTCATAGCATTTACCTTTTACTGCCACGCCTTCAGTATTTTGATAAGGGACACCGTATTAGTCTACTTAATCAAACTGCTATTCCGAGGCAAGAATACTTGCACAGTACGATCATTCATCAATGTAAACAGTATAGGAGGACAGATGTGAACATCATCATAGAGGTATACCTACGGTTGACCCTTTATTTTATCACGTTTATCTGTAATGATGGAAAACACCAGAATTTATGTATCGAGTGACGGTTTCATGTACAGTGTAATGGAGACCATTACAGGTGTATGGTATATGGCCAGTGTACTTGTGTAAAAGAAGGACAGATGTATGTGTCCTACTGCTAATATAAGTATAGCAAGGGCAGTAGATTAAAATAATAAAAGGACTCAAGTGTTTATGACCTATTTATTTCAAGAAAGAGACGGCAGTGCGGATCAAGGGATGTAAGTATCCTACTGCTAGTGTAGATATATCAGGGGCAGTGGATTACAATAATGACTAGACCTCAGTATTAATGACCTATTGATATCAAAAAAGAGACTACAGTGTGGACCAAGGGATCTCATCATTTAAACCATCTTTATGTGTCTTAAGTTTTAGTACCCATCTTTGTTCTTTATTCATTAGGTACTTGGCCACATCTGCTGTGTGTGTTGCAATAAACGGTTGTTCTAAGACTGTCCACTGAAATTCAGTGGCCAGATGTTTAGCTTCCAAGAAGTGAGTGGTTAGTTTCGTGGCCTGCCTGGCACAGCGGATGGTACTCTTGTGTTCCGATATCCGTATGCGGACCTTACGTGTGGTCATGCCCACATACTTATACCCACAAGGGCAGGTAATCAGATAGATCACATGATCACTGTTGCAGTTAGTGAATCTTGTTTGCTTCCAGGGTCTTGAAGTGCTGATATCAATTTCCATTGATTCTGTTGTCTGTGCACACACCTGACAATTGCCACAAGGGTGGTGTCCCTGGACAGGAGGGAGATTCCACAGTGAACCTATGGCTCTAGGTAGGCAGTGGCGTAACAAAGGCCCCCGCAGCCCATGCAGTGCGGGGGGGCCCCGAGGTCCAGGGGGCCCCCTGAGCACATTGCACACTGGCTCGAAATATGAGCTTACACTACGGACACACCAACGGCCCAGACATGACAAAATAATTAACTTTCAATTCTGCGCAGCCGCAGATGTCTCCGGGTCTGCGGCTGCGCGTTTTTCACCCTTAGGGTGGCGCGCAACTGAAAGTGCGTGTCTGGTGAGGCGAGGCTGCACGGTGCGGCCAGAGATTACCGAGAGGGACCACATGGGCGCAGGTCATCATTTAATTATTTATAGCCTCTGGCTAGCTTTGCATTATTGCCCTGTCTTCTCTTCTGATGCCCGCGGGGATGCATCGTGGGGCAGGGCCGGCAGGCGGCTGGGAATACATCAATACAATTAAAAGTTCATATAGGCCCCGGTTCCGACCGTTCTGCTGAGTGGAGACGAAGACCATGATGATTGCTCCAGTGCGAGGATGTGGCATCTATCCTGACTACACCGCGGTTTCTTTCAGCTCCTGCCTCCGGTAAAGCTTTATATTTTCCAGTCTAAGCTTTTTCCTCGGGGCACTGTTCCCCTTTTCCGGTCTGTTAGCATCTGTTACGTCTTCCTTTCCTCCATACATTTTTATACAGCAATAAAAATGTCACAAAGATCTGAATGTTGTCTAGTGGAAATTCTGGCTGATTATCAAGTAGAGCAGAGAGTTAATATGCCGACTGCAAAGTATGTGTTGAATGCAGGTCAGGAGAGCATATCATATAAATAGGTAAGTGCTTTGTTCGAGACATCCTTTTGTTTACTTGCAGTGAGTGTTTAAGTTAAAATCCCAGGGAGCAATTAACTGTCGTAGACGACCTGCATGCAAAACTGCAAGGTATAGAAAAGAGTGCTATGATTCCCCCCCAGCCTTTCATTATTAGAATATTGCAAAAAGGGTTCATTTTGTAAAAAAAATCTGTTCTTATTATTAAAGAGAACTGCCTAACCACGGTGTTACGTTTTAAATTCTGAGTTTGTGCCAGACCAAGCATTCTTAAACTATACTGTATCAGTATGGATGACATGTGGCTCTTACCCCTTGTAGTCCTCTATCCTCTATCCTATGTACCATTCCTATACATTTTGATTGTTTCTGTGTAATGTGTTTGTGATGTAGAGTGCTCTGACACCCTACACTGGTATGAGTAGCACTATAAACCTAATTAAATGCATCTCAGCAAAAGAGTGGCTATGGAGACTTGAGGGGATCTGTTAAAGCATGGTAGTGAGGGAGTCCGTGGCGGAATTTGTCATTGGTGGTGTCAGCAAACAAATAAGCCGGCATGGGATATAATAATATACGTACCGTTGACAGCAAGTGGAGTGCTCTTCTGCAATGGCCAAAGTCATACAATTAAATTGAATTATCTCCTGTCTTAATGACCACTGTTGATTAAGCATTCCTCCAATATTAGCAGGCTTGAGAGCAGCAATTGGCGCCCTGGCTGGCTGTAACCTATGTGCTCCTCAGCCTCACTCTCCTGAGCCTTGCCCGATGCCGAGTGTCCTTGCCCACTGACCGATCAGATTACAGGGGCACTAGGTTAGTTCCCTTCTATTTCTGGTGCTTTTCTGATAATTGTATGTTTCTCTCGTCTTCATTGCTTGATTTTTCTCGCATAGAAGTGCCACTCCTAGTCGTTGAATGTCACTCATAACGCCACTGAAATTATGAAAATGTCACACATAGCAGTCTGAAACCTTGGCAGGTATGGGTGGTTGCATCTTGCACACCGTCGCGTGGCTGCATTAAATCAAAATTTAAAAAATGTGATTTATTGCAGCCATGTGGTGCGCAAGCCGCAACCATAATCAAAGTTGAGAGCATAATATAGGCTTCCAGACTAGAAATAATGGGCGGCCGCGTAGTCACCAAAGAAATATACCTTACAGCATACATAGATCGAGGCATGTGCATTGTGACAATTCTGATGTTTTACCTGATTCACTACAACCTTGAAAGTTGGGAATGTTATGTGCACGTTCTTACACTTCTGAGACCACTTGTGCCTAATGCATGCCTTTGGTGTCTAGGTAGGCTCTGCGATTGCAATCGCAATTGAAATGTCGCACATCAGCAATCTTAAAAACTTGACAGCAATGCCGCAGGTACGTGCGCGCATTATTGCAAGCGCTTGTTGGCAAATGCAGCTGGCTTTCTGGCGGCCGTGCTTCTTTGTATCTTGGGGGTAATTTAAAACAGGCGGGTCTCTTCTGACAGTCATATTAGCTGTTGGTTTTGCTGTGAGATTACTGCACAGCTACTGCCTCAGCCTGAAGGATAATGCAGCATGGTGCCTGTCCGTACGTGAGTCAGTGTCATACTTAGGGAGCTAAGATATATCCGTGTGTTGTAATTATTCATGTTGGACCTCCATCACATCCTGTTGGGTTGGGTCCCATGTGGACAGAGAGGCACTGGAGTCCTGGTGCTCGCCTGATTGATTGCTGGCAGGGAGGGGGCCCAGTGTGGGCAATGGCTGGCAATTTTAGGGGCGCCTCTGCAGCAGGCAGCCATCTTGTATTACATAAAAGCACATGGGAATGTGCAGATTAAGTATCAGAAGGTGTTTTAAATATTCCTTTTACCCCCACATACAACATGGGGGTTTCCATACTGGTCATCATATGTACCACAAGCCATGTCATGTTCTTAAACCGTGTCCCCAGCTGCCCTATGTTATAAAACACTCCTAACAGCTTTTGACAAAACACATTTCCAACCTGTAGGTTGGCAAAAACCTTTGATTTCTGTTTCCTGGCATGAGGTTTAGGTATGTTTTTTTTAATGTAGGTGGTTCTACGTTGCCAGCACTGCGCCCTGTGTATTGCGGTGCAGTTTCTATGTCCTGCAGTTGTGCGTCTTCAAGGATGGCGCAGCTTCAAAATGTACCATTGGCCTCTGTGGAAGGGAAGGACATGCACAGTACATGACCATCTACTATACAATGAGAGGCTATACCATGCCATTCCATGACTGAGTTCCCTTCCATTTCTGGTGCTTTGCACCATTTATGGTGTTTTAAGATCTTCTCCAAGTTTCTTCTTGCTCAAATGAATGTAATTTCTGATATTTATGTTTTGATCGTCTTCATTGCATAATTTAGCATGCAAGAAAATGTCACTCAGAGTCGTTGAAATATCACTCATAATTACACTGAAATTATGAAAATGTCACACATGGCAATCTGAAACCTTGGCAGCTATGCCTGCAGCAGCCCCCGTGTTCCACCCTCCAGGGGTCCATCATCGCTGTAGCACACACAGGCAGCACTACACTCTCTCACCGGCCTCGGTTGCACCTGTGAGTTGCTCATAACAGTCCTGCCTCATAAATTAAATGGTGCGTGTCATGTTCGGTGGGTGCAGGTGACCTGAGCTTCAAGGCCCAGCAGCAAGGGGGTTGAAGGCAACTGCCTTGAGGACAGAGACTATTTGCATATTTACATACCTTTGTAAACTGGTTACCAAGGCTTACTTTTTTCTGGTTCCAGTACCCCCTGGGCCCCCACTCTGCCTATTCCTTACATTTGAATTTTACATTTACTGTCCTACTGTCAGAATGCATTTCATGAAAAGGAATATGAAGTAAGGTTGCCAAAAGAAAAATGCCAGCCATGTGTTGTTTAAAGAGCCTGTAAAGACCTTGTCTTGACACCAAATAGGGTTATAAATAAAGTATGTGTTGATTTGTAATGTGAATTTTCTGTCTTCACTTTAATTATCAGTCCTGGATCATTCAGGCAGCCCTAGAACCCTATTAAAAGTGCTTTCTATTCAATTTTGTTGTTCGAAATATGAACAAATAAGTGCTGAAAATACGGCTTTAGGTGACTGCCTATTTTTGTCCCATCTGGGACATCAAAATAATGAGCTGGTGACTCTAATCACAAGACTGAAAGTTTGTTGCAGGATCAGCACATGATTTATAACCTTCACCCTCGATCCCCGATGAATGCCATAATAGCAATAGTTTAACATATATATCTGAAAACACTACGCCACCATCAATAACATGCTGAGTTACTTCAAGCATCTGGGAAGGCACCCTGCATTCAGACAACTCACTCCCCGTTCTTGCCCTTCACTTTTACGCTCACCTGCACTCACAGCAATCACAATGCACTCACTGATCACCATGCACTCCCACCATTCACCCGCTCACCCTGCACTCATAGGGATCGCTCTGCACTCCAAATGCACTTGCATTGTTCACCGTGTACCTCACCCTGCAGTCACACGAGCACCCTACTCACCCTGCACTCATGTCACACTTCACTCAGCTGTCCCTCTCACTGCTCAATCTGCAATCTCACTCAGACAAGTCCATCACTAACCATGATTGTTTCGTCCCACTCTGCACGTACATCCGCACCCAAATTCTTATGGTCACCTCACTCACCTTGCAGTCACTTCTCTTACCCTACTCTCACAATTTCGCATCACTAACATGCACTCCCATGGGCACGCCTACCACCCACAAAGCGCAGAGGGTTAATATGCCTGCTACAAAGAACGTGTACCATGTAGATCACAGAACTGAGTGTGAGTAAACTATGTGTAGCGCTATAAAAAAAATCTAATGTTTTTCAGAAAGGTGCTACAGAGAGTTGAGGTGCATTGTTGGTGAGTAGTGGAAAAGGAGGAGGGAGGGCACGCCTAAAAGACTGTCAGATGCCACCCAGATACTTTTTTGACGTGGGCAAAGTGGGCTTCGGCCCAGGGCCCCAGACTTTCAGCGGCCCCCTGATAAAACCCGCTCTGTTCTACATTAAAACAGACAAACATCTGCATCAATGTTCTGAAGCATCCAAACAGTTTTCTTCCTTAACCTTGTTTGCCTGCCTGTTTTGTAATGTTTACTAATAAAGACATGGTGGTAGAAATTGAAATTGCTTCATCAGTTCATGTTATCATGCACAACCCTTGACAGTCGCTAGTGTGTGGCATTCAGATAATTCACCAGTCTATTTGTCTTGCCTTTCGCAGGATACTGAGTTATATTTTGTGTTCTCCTCATGTATATTGTCAGTCGAGTTTTTATGGAATTGTTGATTTGGGTTTGTCTTTCAAAGTTTCATGTTATTGTCCATTAATGTCAATTCTAATTCAGACCCTTCATAGTTATTGTTCAGCCACAGGCAGTTCCTGAGACAATCGGACCGGTCTTTGGCATTGTTCTTATTGTTGCAGTTCCTGAGACAATAGGATCTCTCATTGGCATTGTTCTGATTGCTGCCTCAGTTAAATAATCGGCTTTTGACATTAATGTTACAAATGGCATAGCTTATAGGTAAAGATGGTTTCCCGCTTTCTCATTAGATCTTTGAGAAAGACAATATGGAGGCATTTCATTTAAATGTTGGAGGTTTCAAATCAAAATAAGCCAGATTTTTGGGCGGTGGGGCAAAGTGGTAAGTGGTGGGCCGGGCGGCCGGGGGGGGGGCCCCCTCCATGTGTTTTGCAGGGGGGCCCCCTCAAGTTTCGTTACGCCACTCTAGGTAGGTCTTCACGTGGTCTAGTGTGCACAAGTCTATCTCTTAGATTCGGACCCCTCTTAAATGAGACCAAGGGGCGGGGAAGAGTTAAACGTCCCGAGTTTAGTATTGGCCAATGCTTCCTGACCATAATTTGGATCCTGTTGGAGAGATTCCCAAAGGTATGGACAAAGGTAAGGCGATCCAAAGGGGCCTTAAGAGGCCTTGGTTCCAGCAGAGCTTCTCGATTATTGTTCATTGCCCTCTTCATGGACCGTTGGACTAGTCTAGGAGGGTATTTGCGGGCAACCAGCTGCGTGCTCAACACATTAGAATGCTTCTTGAAAGCCGCCTTAGTAGAACAGTTCCTCTGAACCCGTAAGAACTGACTGAAGGGGAGGCTCTCCTTCAGAGCTTTCGGGTGGTTGCTGTCGAAAAGTAGCAAGGAATTCCTTGCAGTGGGCTTCCTGTAGAGCTCAGTTTGCAAGCCCTCTGGTCTCGCAGTGATTAAAAGGTCCAGAAAAGCCAGTTCATGTAGGCCTATTTCGATGGTAAATTTGAGATGGTTATTTCTGCTTTTTAGCCAGCCCAAGAATTCCATGCAACTTTCGCTCGAACCTCTCCACACAACAAAAATATCATCGATATACCTTTTCCAGGTCTTAAGGTTATCGATGAAGGGATTTTGGTCATTCAGTACGTGGTTTTGTTCGAATGAATGAACGTATAGATTTGCTAAGCTGGGAGCATAAACGCTCCCCATGCTGGTACCAGATGTTTGTAAAAAAACCTGCTCTTCGAATTGGAAAAAGTTTTGTTTCATGGCCAATGTGGCGCAGGCCATTATGAATTGGACCGGAGTGATGCTGTTCAATTCCCTGGAATCCAGTAGTTGGTGCACAACGTCCAATGTCTCATCCTGAGGGATGGAGGTGTAAAGTGCCTCCACGTCAAAAGAGACTAAGAGGTCAGTATCCATATCAAATTCGATATCAGGTATAAGTCTTAACAAATCCGTAGTGTCTTTAAGATAGGTGGGCATTTCCTGCACCATCAGTCTTAAAAAATTATCCACAAAAGTGGAGAGGGGTTCTAGGGCTGATCCTATCCCCGAGATTATGGGGCGTCCTGGGGCGGTCGTTGCTCTTTGTGAACCTTCGGTAAGGTATAGAAGTATGGCATCCTTGGGTGTTCTGTGCACAAGTACAAGGCCTCGGCTGGTGTAATCCATCCCTCCGAGGAGGCTTCTTCCACCAGTATTTTGATGTTACGTTTCAATTCTTCGGTAGGATCATGGCTCAAAGGAGAGTAGGCATTTCTCATATTTAGTTGTCTAAGACACTCATTACGATAGATTTCAGTATCAAGTATGACAATCGAACCGCCCTTGTCGGCTGGTTTTATTGTTAGGTCTTTGTTCTCAGTAAGAGATTTGAGTGCCAGATGGTGTGGTTTGGGCAAGTTATAGAAAACCTTGTGTCTCGCAGTAAAGAGGTCATCCATCTCTTTCTCAAGTGCCTGTTCATAGGCCAAGACCTGTGGAGGCATTAAATGAGTTGGAAAGCTCTGAAGGAGAGCCTCCCCTTCAGTCAGTTCTTACGGGTTCAGAGGAACTGTTCTACTAAGGCGGCTTTCAAGAAGCATTCTAATGTGTTGAGCACGCAGCTGGTTGCCCGCAAATACCCTCCTAGACTAGTCCAACGGTCCATGAAGAGGGCAATGAACAATAATCGAGAAGCTCTATTGGAACCAAGGCCTCTTAAGGCCCCTTTGGATCGCCTTACCTTTGTCCATACCTTTGGGAATCTCTCCAACAGGATCCAAATTATGGTCAGGAAGCATTGGCCAATACTAAACTCGGGACGTTTAACTCTTCCCCGCCCCTTGGTCTCATTTAAGAGGGGTCCGAATCTAAGAGATAGACTTGTGCACACTAGACCACGTGAAGACCTACCTAGAGCCATAGGTTCACTGTGGAATCTCCCTCCTGTCCAGGGACACCACCCTTGTGGCAATTGTCAGGTGTGTGCACAGACAACAGAATCAATGGAAATTGATATCGGCACTTCAAGACCCTGGAAGCAAACAAGATTCACTAACTGCAACAGTGATCATGTGATCTATCTGATTACCTGCCCTTGTGGGTATAAGTATGTGGGCATGACCACACGTAAGGTCCGCATACGGATATCGGAACACAAGAGTACCATCCGCTATGCCAGGCAGGCCACGAAACTAACCACTCACTTCTTGGAAGCTAAACATCTGGCCACTGAATTTCAGTGGACAATCTTAGAACAACCGTTTATTCCAACACACACAGCAGATGTGGCCAAGTACCTAATGAATAAAGAACAAAGATGGGTACTAAAACTTAAGACACATAAAGATGGTTTAAATGATGAGATCCCTTGGTCCACACTGTAGTCTCTTTTTTGATATCAATAGGTCATTAATACTGAGGTCTAGTCATTATTGTAATCCACTGCCCCTGATATATCTACACTAGCAGTAGGATACTTACATCCCTTGATCCACACTGCTGTTTCTTTCTTGAAATAAATAGGTCATAAACACTTGAGTCCTTTTATTATTGTAATCTACTGCCCTTGCTATACTTATATTAGCAGTAGGACACATACATCTGTCCTTCTTTTACACAAGTACACTGGCCGTATACCATACACCTGTAATGGTCTCCATTACACTGTACATGAAACCGTCACTCGATACATAAATTCTGGTGTTTTCCATCATTACAGATAAACGTGATAAAATAAAGGGTCAACCGTAGGTATACCTCTATGATGATGTTCACATCTGTCCTCCTATACTGTTTACATTGATGAATGATCGTACTGTGCAAGTATTCTTGCCTCGGAATAGCAGTTTGATTAAGTAGACTAATACGGTGTCCCTTATCAAAATACTGAAGGCGTGGCAGTAAAAGGTAAATGCTATGAACGCTGCCCGTCAATTTCCCAAGCATCTGGCCTTTCATTCGACCTCGCTCCTGATGCGCTCGTCACTGTTTATGTTTACTTTTCATTTCCACGTGGTCTCTTTGAATACAAGCCCGTCAATTGACCTATAACTATTCCAGGTCCTTGGCTGGCTAGCCAATGAGCGAGCTTGTTGCACTGGTGATATTTCCAATGATATCTCGCGTTTGTGCGCCCCACGTGACCACATGACCAACGGCAGCGCGTTTAAGAACAGCCTCGCGCCTGCCTTCCGGTACCTCCCCAGTCGGCTAGGACGCCGGCCCCGGAGTACCGACGGAAAGGTAAGACGAGCTCCGACTACTCTGGCTCCTCGCTATGCTGCTCCATTCCCGCACGAGTCCATCTGACGCGGTGGAGCCTTTTCTCTGCCGCCCTAGGGAACGGCATCACTCCCGCTTCCATCTGGCTACTGAAAATGGAGAGTGTTCTGTATATTGTTGTGCACATTGTAATTGACATGTGTTTCACATGTTTTTCTAGAGCGCTGCTTCATCTTCCCCTGAGCCGCTGCCAGGTGGGGTGAGGCCAGTCTACCTTACAGATCAAGGTAAGAACTGGACGACATTTGGTAAATGAAGTCTCTTTCCAAATGAATAAATAGCAGGCTCTGTAAATAATAAGAGCATATAGATCAACCTTTCACTTGACTGTAATATTGATCCATAGATTATGGACTTATTTCATAGCCCATAGGATACTGATAGTTCAAACCCGACACCTTTGCCTCTTTTCTTTCCACAGTGATCGACACAGACTGTAAGGGCATTTGGATTACGCAGGTGACCGTGTGCACTTGTTTTATATTTCCTTGTGTCACCTTTTTCACTTCACTTATTATTTACTCACGTTGTGCAGTAGCTCTAACTTGTTTAGTTCTGGTCCTGATGAAAGCAAGGACGTAGTAGTCCCTATATTGCAGAAACATGTTGACCACCCTTACCTTAGGCAGTCTACATAACCGGACTGCTTAGGGCCACACATACTTTTAATCTTGGTATTTAAGGCACACATAGAATAAATAACATTCTGTGCTTTTCTAAACCAATTTTAACACACTCTTTTGTCTTGGTTTCTTCCTTTTTCACTCACTTTTTCTTGCACTGCACACCCCAGTCCCATGGCTTTGTCCACTCATTAACATCGAGTGGCAGACCACACTGTTACTGTCAACACCACCAAAGGGACCCCCTTACCACCGGGTTGACCTTTGATTGTGGCACTGATTTGCTCAGACGGGTGGTTCGGATAAAATCCCAAATGATGAAGGGCGGATCCGAATGGTGACTGATGGGTATTTTCCTCATCCCTTGAGAGCCTCCTGTGCCGAATCAATTTTGAGTTGTGGGTGTTTGGGTAACTTGTGTAAACCTCTGGGCGGTGTTTGTTTTAAGACCCTCTGGTACTTTTTGTTGTTTAAAGGAGGAAGGAGTAGCCATGCAATTTCAGGAATGTATGTTGGCAGTCGGGAGATGGATGGCTGATAATTGCCTCAAATTAAATACAACAAATACCGAAGTCATCACATTTGGTGCAAAAGAGGACTTCTGGAGTCCAGGCTGGTGGCCTGAGGAGAAGGGTACCCCGCCCCTACCTGTTGCTAAGGTGAAGAACCTGGGCATCTTAATTGACGATCAATTGACCTTCAAGCCCCAGGTCAACGCTGTAGCATCGTCGGTATATTTTATAATTAAAATGATTCGGGAGATCCTCCCTTTCCTCCAGGAGAGCTGTAAAAAACACAGTTATAACTGCTTTAGTGCAGTCCCGTTTAGATTATTGCAACAGCCTGCTTCTGAATGCCCAACAGGGGCTGCTAAGCAAAATGCAGGTGTTGCAAAATGCGTCAGCCAGACTTCTAAGGGGCATACCGAAGTATGCCTCCATCTCGTCCGAAATCACAAATCTACACTGGTTGCCAGTGCGGAAGCGGATCGCTTTTAAGGCCTTGTGTCTGGTCTTTAAGGCCTTACAAGGCCTGGGGCCTGCCTGCCTGAAGGAGTACTTTCAATGGTACATTCCTGCCAGATATTTAAGGTCTACTGGGCTGCGGTTGGTTAAAGTCCCTCGTATAAAGAGAGCTCGGTGGGGAGGTAGGAGCTTTGTGTTGGGGGCAACGAAGGCCTGGAATGCCCTGCCCCATGCCTTGAGGAACCTGACAGATTTGATGGCGTTCAGGAGAGGCGTTAAAACCTGGCTGATTACACAATAATTCCCATTCTGGCTGAACCTTTAGGAGTAATCATCTAGTGCCAGGACACCTCCGGGTAACAGTGCGCTGTATAAATGCCAAAAATAAAATAAATGCTGTGCTAGTGAAAGACTAGTCCCCAGGAATCAGGTTCCAGCTACTGTTCAAGCCATATCCATGACAAATGATAAGACACAGTGGGGATATGGTCATCACCCAGTTAGCAGAAGAGATCACAACATGAAACATATTGTTCTTCTAACAAAACCAAGGAGAGCAGAGACCAAGAGAAGATAAGTCCGAGGATGAGGGATAGGACAACAGAGATAACCCTCCTGGAGAAGTAGGAGTATCAGAAAGGGGAGAGCAGAATAATGACTCATCAGAGCAATCTTCAGGCCCAGTGACGAGAGAAATGGAAAACCAAGAAAAAAAAATATGAGAGCCAGACAGACACTAGAGGCAGTCAGTTTAGTATGGGCTGAGAAATAAACCTGCTCCATTGAGCAGACTCCGAGACTTAATGTTGTGAACATTTGGGAACTGTTGATTCAGAAAAGAGGGGACTGTGGCTTTCAGTTGTCTCATTTTATCTGCAATTGGGTAGGGGTGTCGTATTGTTGGCAGCACTCCTGGAGTGAAGGGAGACGGCCACATAGGAGCGGAGAGCTGGTTGACATACACCTCTGAACACAGGTGAAATGCTCCAGAGTGTTTTGTATGCAAACTCCCTGCATATTCCCGGCCTGCATTCCACCACTTCTGCCCCCCAACACACACAGTTTAGATGTTTGAAAACATTTGTAACCTATGTTCTATCTACATTGCAGAGCTGGTGCTAATTTGGATTGACCGAGACAGCGGCATGTGGGGAAAGCAAATTTAGTGTTTGTTATGGGGTGGGGGGCATTGCGGTGTGATGGTAGGAGGTGTGAGGAAGATGGGAGAAGGGCAGGGGGTTGACGGAGTGCTAACAATTATGCTGGGGTACATTAGGGGCTGATTACAAAGTCTTTAACAGAACCCCATTGAAACCAAGTGGGATGGACAAGCAGCTGTTTGCATAACAAGAAGTCAGTTAGCTCTCTGCTGCTCACCTCTGAATTATGGCGCCCCCGGCCTGAGCCCAGCTTGCTCAGGCCACCTTCAGTTATGCATCTAGTACTGTCACACAGGAAGTCAAATCAGAGACAGTATCATTGCTCCATATGTCAAAAATCCTTCTGGTACTAACAGTGCTTTAAATGGAATAAAATAAGTGCAGGTACTCGTCAAATTGAGTTAGGGGTGTAGCTAGTGGGCGGGGCAAGGGGCGACACTAGGGATGGGATATGATACACTGGCACTTCTTCCATCTTATGTGTATTCATTTTGTACTTGTATTGTCCTTGTTAGCATTTTAAATTCCTCATATGTACAGATTCCAGTGAAGGGTGGGACCTGTGTTAGTTCATGTTTTTTAAGCGCTATTGAAACAAATCGATGATGACAAACATTTTTAGCGTCTGAAGGGGGATGTCAAACATCTCAACCATCCCTCTTTATGAGTTGTGAATCCCCCAGCCCAAGCGGGCACAGCCAAGCATGAAGGCAGATGTGCAACCGTGTCTCCCTCACACCTGGTCTTCTTACGTCGTTGTTAGTTGGTATCAGAAGGTGAGTAGATAAATATTCTAGGGCAGGTTCTTTGTTACACTATGCACATCTCATTATTTTTGCTCAGTTATCCATAAAGATGGCATTATATTCTTTGAACAGTATTACTATTAATGCATTACAGCCACCACACTTTAGAATACTTAGCATCTGCCACCCTCTGCTTGAAGACAACGAGCATCTAGGAACTTTTAGGGTCCTGGTTCTACCTATCCTACGTAACACATGGAAATATGTTTGAGGCCTCAGATAATCAAGACTGACTGGCTTGTGGTGTTTTTCTGGATCAGAAGGAATCTCAGCTCACAACCCACATTTCCTTTTCAGAACGGTGATTTAAGAAGGGTGTGTTGTCTACAGTAAAAGGACAGCCTAAAAGAACTCACTAAGTACAACGGACGGATTCTGCAAGTCTCTCTGCTTGCTGGACATGTCTTGGAATTATACCCAATTCATCCATTCCCCATCTTAAATATTGGTACAATGATAATAAAGAGCAGAGGATCCTTATCTTACAAACTACTGAATCCTTTTAATGCATTTTATGCAGCCATGCCAGATTCTATTAATTGCTGTCCCCTACCCACCATCCCGCACACACATGCACACACATACGCCCGTAGTCCTCTCTCATCTTAACTCGGGACAAT